>NC_133325.1:151450737-152650737 GCF_042186555.1 Aquarana catesbeiana | reverse complement strand
AATACAATGCAATGTACCACAAGCAGTCCGGAAAGGACGCAGGGTCAATTTTGTGTCAAAAAGAGGGTCCTGCAGTCATAGTACTTTATATGGATGGCTAACCATTTTTTTAAAGTTAAATTGTGAACTGATTTGTTTTGCCTGAAATAAAACATTTACATGTTTAACATGGTGTAAGTCTTTTGATTAAAAATGTAAATTATTTATGAACATTTGGAGTCTGGAAACCTTTTGCAGTTTGGCATATGTGCCTTATAAGCCAAGGCACGTTGTCCCAGCAGGGCTTCGAAAGACTACATCATAACAGTATGTGAATTGTGATTCTAAGAATATTATGTTATTGGCAGAACCTTCTTATACACATGATGTACTGCTAACTAGTAAAGGCTCACTTGTGTACTGCAATTAGTTGTTACATAGCAACATAGCACATAAGATGAGCAGCTTGACAGCTCCACCATGGAGACATCTGTCTTTGGCATCTCAGCTGGAAGACAGTTAAAATGTGTTAAATAAGAACTCTAGACAAAACAAGAAAAAACCCTCAGTAATAAACATACTATGTACACAATAATACAATTGAGCTGGTTTCCTGCTTTAACAAAGAAGGTAAAATTCTTCACCATTTTGGACTGTGGTAAAAACAAACCTACTTGTTAACCAGTCAACCTTTTGCATGTGGTGTGGGCACAGCTAACCACTGTGCATGATAGCAATTAAAGCAGCCTGGGCCCCTCTTGCATCTACAAATATTAATTAGTTCAACATCTATTGAGTCAAGATGGTCATACAGAATTTAATTAAAAATTGTTTGTTTTAAGAACATTCTTTCACATTTTTAATCACTAATGGGGGTCAAATCAACGTTCATTTTTTACCACAAAAGGAGCAGGATGATTTTTTTTTCTTGAAGGAGTTAATTTCCAACAGGAAATATGATTTTCCTTTCTGAAAATTCCAAAAATCTTAGATCTAAATAGAAATTAAAGAGAATTAGGTATGCTGATAAAAGAGTTGTAAAGGCAGAAGGTTTTTTATCATACTGCATTCTATGCATTAAGATAAAAAACCTTTTGTGTGTAGGAGCCACCCCAGCAACCCCTTATACTTACCTGTGCCCCATCTCCATCCAGCGATGTCCACAAATCCCTCGCCTGTTCGGGACTCTCCTCCTGATTGGTTGAGACACAGCAGCAGCGCCATTGGCTCCCGCGGCTGTCAGTCAAAGTCAATTAGCCAATCAGGGGAGAGGGGGCGGCCGGGTCAGGGCTCCGTGTCTGAATGGACACACGGAGCTGTGACTCGACTCGAGTGCCCCCATAGCAAGCTGCTTGCTGTGGGGGCCCTCAACAGGAGGGAGGGGCCAGGAGCACCGAAGAGGGACCCGAGAAGAGGAGGATCCAGGCTGCTCTGTGCAAAACCAACTGCACAGAGGAGGTAAGTATAACATGTTTGTTATTTTTTTTTTTAAACAAGACTTTACAATCACTTTAAATGTTCTTTAACATGTTCTTTAAAGGAATCATACATGCAGCAAGGTACCATGGGATATATAGTCTTTAGAAACTGAAAGTAAACAGCAGAGGAGAAGCTACAAAATCATGCAGGGAAGCCAGGAAGATGTTGAAAGAGATGGCCAGTAAACAGGCAGCACTCACAACATGATAGAGATTTTTCAAGAAAGCTTATATTGGGTTGTCAAAAATAAACATTGTTTGTATTTCTAATACATACCTCCCAACAGTCCCAGACTGTGCGGGACTGTCCTGCCTTTTGAGCAGAGTCCCGAGGTCCCGTGTGCAGGGTTCCACAAAAGTCTCTGCCCCTATACATTGCACTCACAATGACAATGCATTCATATACAAATCACCATGAAATTTGCATATGAATACAATCAGCTGCATATTATTTGCATATAAATGACTTCAGCTATAGTGGCTCCTTCATGTTCAAAACCCATCTTTGGCTCATTCTACTCCTCTATTCCTGTCATATACACATATCACTGCCACTACACATACTGTAAGATCTCCAGCAACTGGTGAGTGGGTTTAAGGGAAAAAGGGCCTATGCTGGAGTTGGTCTGTACTGTGGGGTGGTCTGGGGGTCTGTATTGAGGATCCATTCTGAGGAGGTGGTCTGCACTAAGGAGGTTATCTGTACAGAGGAGGTGATCTGTTTTGGGGGTCTGTACTAAGAAGGTGGCGTTTACTGAGGAGAGAAGGTGGTCTGTTCTGGTGGTCTGTACAGAGGAGGTGGTCTGTTCTAGTGGTCTCTACTGAGAAGGTTGTCTGTTCTGGTGATCGGTACTGAAGAGGGGGTCTGTACTGAGGAGGGGGTCTGCATGGGAGGTCTTACTAAGGAGGTGGTGTCTATTGGGAGGTCTGTACTAAAAAGGTGGCCTTTACTGAGGAGAGGAGGTGTTCTGTTGTGGTGGTCTGTACTGAGGAGGTGGTCTGTTCTAGTGGTTTGCATTAAGGAGGTGGTCTGTTTTGGTTATCTGTAATGAGGAGGGGGTCTGCACTGGGGGTCTTACTGAGGAGGTGGTTTGTACTGAGGAGGGGGTTTATACTGAGGAAGGGGTCTTACTGAGGAGGGGGTCTTACTGAGGAGGGGGTCAATACTAGGCTTCTGTACTGAGGAGGTGGTCTGCACTGAGAATGTGATTTGTACTGGGGGTCTGATCAGAGGATGTGGTCTGTACCGAGGAGGGGGTCCGTACTGAGGAGAGGAGGGGGTCTGTTCTAGTAGCCTGTACTAAGAAGGTGGTCTGTATTGAGGAGAGGAGGTGGTCTGTACTGGGGGTCTGTACTGAGGATGTGGTCTGTATGGAACCCTGCATCCCTGCACATTGTGCACCACGCAGAACCAGACCACTGCACTCTGTGCAGTATCCAGAGCCCTGAAACCTATGCATTATGCACTCTCCTGAACAGTAGTCAGTTGAAAAATCAGTATCCAATAAGGTTCTCCAAATATTTCAAATGTGTTTACTGTGTGTTGTTTTTTCACTGTATTCTCTGCCAGAGCCTTTGGGTTTGTCAGTGTATTTTAAACCACACCATATGGCCAAGCCCACGTCCACTGGCCACACCCACAACACCAGCTGACTTCCTCCCCTCCCCAAATTGCCCCTCCCCAAATTGCCCCTCTTTGTCAAATTCAAAAGTTGGAAGGTATGCTATTACATTGCTGGTGTTCTAAAATTGGTGTATATGTTGTGACTATAGAACTCCTTTAAATATCATTAAAAAAATTATCTGTCAAAAAAAAAAAAAAAGATACATTCAATTGTGTACAGTATTGCTTGATGGAGTAATTGTCAGCCAAACTATCACTGAAAACTGAATATTTTTCGGTAAGGAAGGATTAAGGCTGGCACTGAAGTGGTTAAACTGACCTTTTTAAACAGGGTCATTTGTTCAAGCTATAAAAGAACAGACTCTAGATTTACCTTTCTGGAAGCCTGTGGGTTGAAACATTGCCACTTCACTGCTCCCCGGGGGCTGCATGAATTTCACACTTTCAGGTGTGTAGTACCTGCTCCCCTACAGCCCTCTGTGATTTTTTTTGACAGCTCATTCGTCACAAAAAAGATATATAAACCAATAGAAAGAACAACAATGTGCAGATGGGGTAGCAGGTATTTGACACACATGGGGGGGTCGATCACTGGCTGTGCTCGGGAAGCCGTGAAGCAGTAGCATTTTAACAAGTAGACTGCCGGAAAAGGTAAATATACAGTCTTTTATATAGCATGGGCATTGTGCACAAGTGATCCTGTAATGACAAGGTCAATTTAAGCAAGAAGTAGATTTAATAGAGAAAATATAAATTCAAGGTGATGACTATACATCAACTAAAGGTTAGAACTACTCTCAGGTCTTTATTGCTGTCTGTTCGGGCTTGTTCACACATGAGGTCAGGGGGCGATAAAAGCAGATGGTTGACCTATGTTTTTACCGCCTCCTGACCATTCGCTTAAACACTAGCATGCAGCCACAACCAAATTTAAACAGCATGTCATTTTCAGTGTGTGGTGCTGCTGTCAAACACAACTATATGCAGCTCTATGGGGTCACACTGGAACAGCACCACATTTTTGGCTTTAGATGAGTCCCTTGCATACTGGAAATTCAAGTAAAATAAAATAAAATGAAACAAAGAACTACATTTTACTTTTTACGTGTTGATAACGATAGATCGAGGTGTTCTCATTTATTGAGGAAATTCTAATTATTTTGATTGCTTGTAATGGTAGCAAGCAAACATGTCTTAGAGACTTTACAGTCATAATGTCTTTTTCTTCCTCTGAAGTAATGTGTACCATAATTCTAAAAGTCTTTATCTTTGGTTCCCTATTCCTAAATTGCCATATTTATTTGTAGACTCCTGAAGACTGGAAGCATTAAAACCTGCAGAGCGATATTTTTTGGACAATTAGGCGCATTGGGTTGTGCTGAAAACGAAATTATCCAGCATTCCTTTTAAACACACGCTTTGACAAAGCGGTTTTCCTCTCAAGGGCAATGAGTGGTGAAATGCTGTTAAAATGTATTTTTTTCCCAGTGTCTCTGATCTAACCGTTTCCCTGTGTGGCACTCTAGAGCCTAAATGGAGATGGCTAGATGTTCAATGCGTTAGGACAACAGTTAATCATTTCTGGGGCGCAAGGACACAGACACATTGTAGACGTGTTCTGTAATAGATGCAAAGCAGCTGTACACTTTAGTGTGCCATTCACAGAGAGGACTGTGACTATGGCAACCTGTCTGCATAAGTATTAGGGGAATTGTGTGCCATTCAAATAACCATTAATTATTATCTGCAGAAGTCAGCAAAAGTAAATAAAATCAATAAATTAACTTCATTGCTAGGGATAAGCGTAGCGATTTCTGCAAAATTAATTTCACACCGTAATTACTGATTCCGCTGTCGATGAGATTTTGCCAAAGTGGAAAGCTTAATTTCTCTAATTGTTCTGATTAGGCAAAATACCCCTTTGACTCTATTTAAATATTTTTGGGAGGTATTTAGGGTTGTTATCCTATTTCATTTAGTGCTTTTTTTTGTTATTTTTTTTGTATGTACTTGATATTTTTGTACTCTTGCTTTAATTTTTAATTCATTTATTTAAGTGTAATTATGAGGCTAAAAAGAGGAAGTTTTTGGCACAACAACAGGTCTAGTATGCTGTATGTAATGGATCATCCATTACCCACATAGGCCTTTTAAAGCCCATTGCATCCTTAGGCTAAGAGCACACGGGCAATTTTGTAACGGCGCGATCATGCTACTAAAAATTGCTAGATATTAGTTACTGGTAGTAGTATTCAACCTGTACTCAGATGGAAAACATGGCCACCTATAGAGTAAGGTGTACAAGTAGCATGTAATTGAGTGAAGCTGTAATTAAGCTGTAATTAAATCGCATTGTGCCATTATTAGCAATTAATTGCTACTACACGGTATTTGTTTAGAGATTTAATGCTACTACTAGCAATTCATCACTAGCGTCCATGTGCAAGTCCCCAGAACAATAAGATGAGCAATTGAAAAGTGTAATGCCGAGTACACACGGACGGATTTTCCGACGGGAAATGTTCGATGGGAGATCGTTGTCGGAAATTCTGACCGTGTGTAGGCTCCATCACACATTTTCCATAGGAATTTCCAACAAACAAAATTTGACATCTGGATCTCAAATTTTCCGACAACAAAATCTGTTGTCGTAAATTCCGATTGTGTGTATACAATTCCAACGCACAAAGTTCCACGCATGCTCGGAATTAAGCAGAAGAGCTGCACTGGCTATTGAACTTAATTTTTCTCAGCTCGTCGTACATGTTGTGCGTCACCGCGTTCTTGTGGTTCGGGAATTTCCAACAAGATTTGAGTGACCGCGTGTATGCAAGTCAAGTTTGAGCCAACATCCGTCGGAAAAAAAACATGGATTTTGTTATCGGAATGTGCTATCGCGTGTACGCAGCATAAGAGTTCCTTATGGTTATAATTTGCTGGTCCGTAACTTGGGAACCATTGAAGCCAATGCCTTAAGCATAACAGCTAGGCAACTAGCATCTTTAGAGATGCTCTTGTGACAGCTTTACTTTAAAAAATACCAAAATGTCCTAATTTTGATTTCCTATTGGCTCCAATGGATTTCAAGATTTTCAAATAAATGTCTGTGTTGTTGAGTCATTTGATCAATTTAATTCCTTGCTTCTCTACAGCTACCAACGGTTGGTAAATGACAGGTGAAAAGGATTTACACACAAGAATCACATTACTTTTGTTCATTATTTTCTATGGAGTCTGTCAAAAATGTATATGAAAATGATGTGATTGGCTTCTCATTATCCCTCAGACAAGAATTCTTATGACTAAGGCCTTATAGGCTAAAACGCGTCAACTGACGTAATCTGTGTTTGTTCACTGTGGCTATTCAATAAAGTGAAGAAATTTTAAGAGCAACAACCGGAGTGCTGATCATTTTTTCTACAATAATTCTTTATGCCACTGTAGGAAAGATGATCTGCATTTTATTGAAAAGACACAGTGCAAAACGCAAATGAAAACAGTTGGTGCGTTTCAGCCTATAAGGCCTTACAGGCTGAAATGCGTCAACTGTTTTCATTTGATAGATTTTTTAAGAGCAACAACTAGAGTGGGGATCATCTTTTCTACATTACTCTATTCAGCAAGCGACTGAGGATCGAGCACCTGGGAGCTCTGTTATCTATTTGTTGTATGGGTAGTAGCACTGATTTTTCTGTTTATTCTTTATGCCACTGCTGTCATTAAACAAACAGGTACATTAAGAGATAATCCTCAATGTAATGCTTTATGGGAGATTTAGCACAATGTGGTGACAGACCCATGTCAGAAGAGATGTGGACTCCCCCCCCCCTGCACCCAAACTGTCAAAGATTTTTGGTCACAATTTGTGATGTCATCAATCATTTGAGATTTTGAAAAGGGAGAAAGGAGAGATTTATTATGGTGATCCTGAAGTTCAGCTTTAAAATGAAAGTCAAGTCAAATGCTTACTTCAGCTGGGCATTACTTTCATACTCAGGTATAGCATATCAAAAATGCAAACAGAATATCTTATAAGTAATGACTAACAGCAATAATAATCAGTTCCTTCATGCTCAAATCCTGATATTATAAAAAAAACAAACACATAGATCATGAGGTAAATGATCACGGACCACCAATTTCCCTATGTATGGTGGAATGTGTATGCAAGTCTATCCACCAGACTACGGTCAGTAGAAAAAAACAGCAGCAACCTATACAGCTGTGGAGACTACACATAGGCTATTATTTTTATATAGTTTATATGTCTCTTAAGATTTTTTATCTCAAAGTGGAAGTAAAGTCCGCTATAAATGTATTTATTTTTTAATTTCCGGGTCCAGTGTCTTCGGCCACTTAAAAGGCAATGCCGCAATGACACCACCCCCACACATGCGCAAAGGATTCACATCACTGCGGCACGGATCGGAGGCCGATCGGGGCTGTAAATCAGTGAACAGGACAGCTGACGGACAGAAGGATGCATTTGATCGGGGCTGTAAATCAGTGAACAGGACAGCTGACGGACAGAAGGATGCATTTGTGGCAGAAGAGACCAATAGGGTCTCTTCTGTCATAAATACCCTGCCTGTCAGCCATTTGATTGCGGGCACTCGCTAAAGAGGAGCCAGAAGTGCCAATGAGAGACCCCAGAAGAAGAGGATCAGGGCTGCAGGTAAGTATGACATGTTTGTTATTTTTTAAAAAATTATAGCTTTATGATTACTTAAATGGGCTGCCTTAATGCAATGCAAGATAACGCATGAAGGTGCATAGAGCGGTTTTGCATTTACAACCATCAATTTAACTCACATTAACTGTAAAGAAACTCACATTCACTCAGATCCTATTTTAATTTTCATCAGTTTTACAACATGGCATTTCCAGAAGGGCAGAAGGGACAGACGTCAAGGCCCTACGCAGGCAGACCACTTCTTAATAGCCCATGTAACCAAGGCTGTACAGGAGGCCGACTTCACCATTGGCTGTAAGCTTGAAGTGGCAGCCTCTGCTGCTTATCTGTTTGAACTCCGCTATTGGGATGTGGCCGGCACCTCAGCAGCCAGTATGCAGGTAAAAATCGTCAGCCTTTGTTTACATTTTAGGTGTGACAGTGCCGGGATGTGGCTCACACATCAGGAGCTGTTCCAGTTGTGTTTACCTGGTGCCCAACACTCAGCGGGCCGTATGTTGGGCACCAGGCCTTATAGTGAATGTTTACCCAAATCATTTTGGTTTGGATAGAGTAGGGAAGGATTAGGACCCCAGTCAAGTTTCTATTGCTGTGGCTTTGCTTTGTAGAATAACCCTCTCTATTTGTCCTGGTGATCATTATCACCAATAAGGAGAGTAGAGGAAAAAACAAAATGTTAGAATTGTCACCAGAACAAGAGGTGAGAGTAAATCTTCCATTTAGGACACTTGTTCTAGTGACAAATGTCAAAGAGTGGAATTCTACTGACTTTGTAGAAGTTTCCTATCACTTCCTGTTGTGTAACTCGGACAGGAAATGAAAGGAAACCACCCAAATGGAACACAACCTGCTAAAATAAACTGTCAGGGGTTTTAACCCTTCCGTATTCTATCCAAAACTAAAACAAGATTTATACTATACATACATTTTAATGATATGGCAAAAGCTAGCTTTCAGTTTAGCTCAATATAGATGCTTTTGTATACCACCATACTTGAAGTTCATGTCCCAGTCACAGGCCTTCAGTCACCACTGAAATGGTAGAGGTAAATAGCCACAGATTAAACTTTGAAGCAAGAAATGGACAAACTGATACCTACAGTTAACTAGCTGGGCCAAATGTATTATTGTTTTCCTACTACAGGTTTACCGTAAATTCTTGCTTTGCATCTTTAGCTTTTGTCCTTACCTTTTTCCCATTAATTCAAGGTGAAAAATACAATTATGTCTCTTGCGGTTTATTGGAAAGCCAAATATAGTAAAATAAAATGAAACAAGCAAATAATGTAATTGCAAGTTTTATGTGTTGATAGCAATAGCTATCAAGGTGTTCTCAATTATGGAGGAAATACTAATTATTTTGATTGCCTGTTTTTCAATGGCAGCAGGCGAGAATGTCTCTATACACCCGTAATCTGTTTTTTCCTCTAAAGAAATGTGTGCAGCATTTTGAAATGGCTTTTATATATCTTATATCTGAGTTGCCACTCATTTTTATCCCATGCAGGGAGAAATGGGGAGCTCGCAGGTTGGAGCTTACAATAAAGATGGATACAAAAACCTGGACTAGTGTAAATCAGGTATTGCGTCACCCGGGGAATATCTGTGTAATAAATGATATTCCTCATGAAGAAGTGGAAAAGTTCAGTTCACATGTTGTAAACAGAATATGTTATCTCTCTTTATTTACCTCTTTTAGAGCCAAATGGGAGCATCCTGTATGTGTCTGGTAGCACACCCGAGGTGTGCTTGATTCACTCTCTGTCATCATACAGGATGACCAGTCATGATAGGATCTATGCAAGAATGCAAACATTCTTTCTTAATTTAGTGTAATTGTCAAAAATTACTTGAATAATTAAGCTCATTAACAAAAATGTAATATATTACATATCTCTAGTCCTTAGATGTGGTGGCTACATTCATTTTCATTTTTCAAAATTTTAAGCAAATACAGAAAATACCCATTGATCTTGCCAGAAATGCAGTGTCCCTGTCACTCTCGGTGAGCTAAACTGGAAGCAAAAACAATGGTATTTCCCTTCTGTAAACTACTCATCCACCACCCCCACTGTAGTCAAGATGAACAAAGGCAATCCTGTTTGAAGTCCAACCTGTGTGACACATCATGGTTCCCTACATACATACAGTGGGGGTGTCAGGATCACTTAGTGCTCCTGTTCTTCATTCCAGCATCCAGGGTTTTAGCTATGGCACTCTTCTTGTCTGTCTGTCCACCTGCAGGCTGATTAATGTGATCAGTCTCTGGGTGGAAACCAAGCCTGTTATAAGCCAGCTCAAACCTCATTTGGGTGTTTGTGATAGAGATTGATACGTGTGTTGTTCCTGATCAAGCTCCCTGTCTATCTGCCCTGATTTGCTAGTTTGGATTTCCCTGTATATGACTTTGGACCGGATTATTAGACTGTTCCTTGAACTTAGCCTGCCTTTTACCTGGACTGTCATAGAACCATGTTATCTGTCTGATAACCGCAAGTATCTACTGTATTTTTCGCTCCATAAGACGCATCCCCCCCCCCCAAAAAAATGGGGGGAAATGCCTGTGCGTCTTATGGAGCAAATACTGACCAGGACCGCCCCCCCGCCACCGCCACCATGTTAGAATACTGGGCGATCCTGTCATCCTGAGCCTGTCATCTTGAATTCAGCTTTGACTGTGACAGACAAAAGACATTGCAGGCCGAATGGAGTGCGGCCACGGCGCCAACTTGGGCTGCTCTGTCGGATGTGATGACTTCCTCGCCAGGCACAGGTGAGGTTGCATTGTATGGCACAGGCAGGCTGTGTTGTATGGCACAGGCAGGCTGCATTGTATGGCACAAGCGGGCTGCATTGTATGGCACAGACAGGCTGCATTGTATGACACAGGCAGGCTGCATTGTTTGGCACAGGTCAGGTTGCATTGTATGGCACAGGCAGGCTTCATTGTATGGCACAGACAGGCTGCATTGTTTGGCACAGGTCAGGCTGCATTGTTTGGCACAGGTCAGGCTGCATTGTATGGCCCATTCAGGCTGCATTGTATGGCACAGGTCAGGCTGCATTTAATTGGCACTGGTCAGGCTGCATTTAATTGGCACTGTTCAGGCTGCATTGTATGGCCCATTCAGGCTGCGTTGTATGGCACAGGTTAGGCTGCATTTAATTGGCACTGGTCCTGTTGGATTTCATGGGCAATGGTAAATATTTAAGTAGTATTAATAGTTATAGTAATAGTATTTAATAGTAAATATTTTAGTACACCATGTGGTTCAGAATATTTTTTCCTTGTTTTCCCCTTCTAAAACCTGGGTGCGTCTTATGGTCAGGCACATCTTATGGAGCGAAAAATACGGTATTTGCTTTGCTCAGTTCGCATCTGCCCTGGTGTGGTGGCCAGGCACTATAGCATTGTGTATAAGTCCTGGGGGAAACCAAGTAACGGTAGGCCTGCTTGCCTTATGGGAAAGGGGCTGCTATAGGTGAAGAACACAGTAGCCAGCCATAGTGTCTGACCACCTGTATTGGGGTAGACGTGACATTATCACAAGCCTTCAACAAAAAAGAATTCTGTGAAGATGCACTCTACACAGGCTCGCTTATTTGCTGAGGAAATTTGCAAACTGACACACCGAGTCCAGGAATTGTCTTTGCGTGTAAACGCACCTCCAGCAGTAATGATGGAGCCAGAGCCCAAACTTAACCCGCCTGATCGTTTTTCTGGTGACCCCTATGTGTTTTCACAACTTTAAAAATAGTTGTATGCTATACTTTAAGCTTAAGCCAAACTCCTCTGGTTCTGAAGCACAGCAGGTTGATCTGATTATTTCATGGTTGCAGGGGGATCCCCAGTCTTGGGCGTTTAGTCTCCCACAGGTGACCCAGCCAGAGGGTCATTTGAAGCTTTTTTTAAGGCCTTAGGTTTATTGTATGATGATTCTGATAGTGACCATTCAGCTGAAGCTAACCTTAGGTCATTACGTCAGGATAAATGCACCGCTGAACAATACTGATCTGATTTCCGCCTCTGGGCACCTGACTCAGGGTGGAATGACCCAGCTCTAAGAAGCCAGTTCAGGTTAGGCTTATCAGACTCTTTAGTGCACTACCCTGAACCAAAGTCATTGAATGAAGCCATGCAAGTAGCCATCCATATAGACAGGCGTTCATGGGAAAGGCGTACAGAGAGGTTTGTTTCTTTGCCCCCCAGTACGCCGCCTACTTCTTATTCTTCATCAACCCTTCCTGAGCCCTCTCAGCCTCTCCTGGAGGAGGAGCCCATGCAAATTGGCGCTACCCATTTATCCTTTGGGGAAAAGGCTAGAAGAACATCTCAGGGACTCTGCTTATACTGTGACAACCACGGCCACTTTGTTGCCAGCTGCACTAATAAGTCGAGAAACGCCAAGAGTCTTATGCAGGTGGGGTCCACTATTATAGACTATACTGTGTCAGTTTCCCTCAGAGATAAACGCCTGCACAACTTGTCTCTGCCAAGTTTTCTCATCACCTCCCAGCTTTCATAGATTCTGGTGCTGCTAGCAACTTCATTGTTAGGGACCTAGCACACTGTCTACAGATTCCTGTGACTAAGGTGCACAGACCCATTTCAGTCTTAGCTGTTGATAACTCTCCCTTGTTCATGGGCCCGGTCACCTTGTGCACTGTACTTATTACCCTGACCATTGGAGAATTTCATAGGGAGACAATCAGCTTCTACTTGATCTCATCCCCTGCTTATCCCCTTATCTTAGGGTATCCCTGGCTTAAACTTTATAACCCGCACATAGACTGGGCTACAGAGGAGATTAGGTCCTGGTCCCAGACTTGCATCCAGAACTGCTGACCAGTTGCCCATTTATAACTCTTGTGTGGCCAGTACCAGTCACGTACCTTTATTACAGTCCTATTCAGATCCTGATCATGACAATGTTTCCGAGTGTAACTCCTGTTTGCATAACCATGTGCCTTTATATGACTCTGTTATAGCAAAAGACGCTGACTAAGTCTATTGAATTCTCTACAGGCCACCTCTCCTGCCAACTGGCACAGCCTAAATCTTCTCCTCCTAGAAGCCAAACTTATCCGATGTCTCACAGCCTTGAACCCTGTTTGGAAACTTCCTGTAAGTCCTCAGAAGTCAAGCCCTCTGGATTACCCCTATGTTTGCCTGTCGCTAAACTCCCTTGGACGCACAGCCAGGCTAACTTGTCCGCAAGTTCCACAGTTGCTACACCTGGCGATGCGATTCAGGTATTCGCTACACCTGGTGATGCGATTCAGGTAGTCTTTACACCTGGCGAATGCGATTCAGGTAGCCACTACACCTGGCAATGCGATTTGAGAAGTCGCTACACCTGGAGATGCAATTCAAATAGCCGCTACACCTGACGATACGATTCAGTCGACCTCTGCACCAGTTATGCCAGTCCACGTCCATTGAGCCTCCTGCTTTTTCTTATTCATGACTTTCTGTAACCTGGCCTCACCCTACTTCTACTACATTCATTCAAACCTGTTTAAGAAGTTCAATCCATCCTTTGGATAGACTGCCTCATTCGGCCAGGTCGGGCTTTCAATCTTTTTTCCAGGGCTCTCTGCATTCTACTTGTGTTTCAGCTATCTGGCTTGACTCCTGTCACATGTCACCTGCTTACCAACCTGATCTCATGGATCCACTGACCTCTGCTAAGTCTGATGGTCCTGTTCTGGATGTCCAGCTTGTCTTAAAGGGTCTTGGGGCCCCTCCTCAGAGTGGGGCGGTAATGTCAGGATCACTTAGTGCTCCTGTTCTTCATTCCAGCATCTGGGGTTTTGGCTATGGCACTCTTCTTGTCTGTCTGTCCACCTGCAGGCTGATTAATGTGATCAGTCTCTGGGTGGAAACCAGGCCTGTTATAAGCCAGCTCAAACCTCATTTGGGTGCTTGTGACACAGAGTGATACATGTGTTGTTCCTGATCAAGCTACATGTCTGTCCGCCCTGCTTTGCTATGTGGATTTTCCGGTGTATGACTTTGGACCAGATTATTGGACTATTCCTTGAACGCAACCTGCCTTGGACTGTCATAGAACCACCTTATCTGTCTGCTAACCGCAATTATCTATTTGCTTTTCTCAGTTCGCATCTGCCCTAGTGTGGTGACCAGACATTGTGTACAAGTTCTGGGGGCAATCGAGTACCGGTAGGCCTGCTTGCCTTATGGGAAAGGGGGCTGCTATAGGTGAAGAACACAGTAGCCAGCTATAGTGTCTGACCACCTGCATTGGGGAAGATGTGAAAGGAAGATGGAGCATACCCACATGTGACTAATTCTCTTCAAATGAAACTAAATTGCAGCAACAGTTCTTGTTTATAGCAAAAGCTAATCCTGGACCAGGAAAGCCATTTTTTTTTTTACGTTTATATATACGTGCAAAATAGTTGTACATACTCAGATGACTTTTGTCAGCTATGACATATCATGAAGCATTCCTATGAAATGAACTGGAAAAATGTACTGCAAACACCTCTATCTATTGAAGTTAAGATATAACAATTCATTAATGAGTTGAGATATAAGAATAAATAAAAGAATGGAGAATGGGACATACTTATTGTATTTGACACCCAATGCTGCTTTTTACAAGAAAATTATTTTCAGCAGAAATAGTAAATTGGAATTAATACTAATCATGTTCAGAACTGAAAAGAAAAGCAATTGGTGCAAGCTTTAGTGTTCCCTCACAGTGGTGCTCAATGGAGACACACCTGCTTATACTTGTGGTCAGTTGAGGGTTGCCCTTTTATATTGGTGGTCAGGGAAATAACTCCAATGCCCCCCCCCCCCCCCCCACACCCATACATTTATGGTCAGTGAAATCTCTGCATACATTGGTGATCAATAAAATGCCTCCATACATTGGTGTTGTGTAAAGTGCCAAAGAACCAATATGTCAAAGGAGGGGTGATGTATACCATAATTAAGAAAAAAAATACTATAGGAGATATCATCCCCGTAACCAAGTAATACACCAAAAAATAGAAAGATAAAAGGCTATATACCTCCAATAGTAGTCTAGTACAGAAAAATAATCCAAATCAAATTATTGCAAAATATCATAAAATACCACCGCATAGGGCATTAAAATGACATCTTATCGTATACAGTACATTTGGAATAGATTAATACAAGAAATATATTGATGAAAACTCAAAGATACTGAAATTTGAATACTTTGGCCAACTAATGCGAAGAGAGGACTCATTGGAAAAGACCCTGATGCTGGAAAACATGGGAGGAAAAAGGAGAAGAGGGTGACAGAAAACAAGATGGATAGATAGCATCATCGAAACAATGAACATGAAAATAAGCAAGCTCCGGGAGGCAGTGGAGGACAGAAAAGCCTGGCGAGCTATAGTCCATGAGGTCACGAAGAGTCGGACACGACTAAACGACTGAACAACAACAACATTGATGAATCTTGACATTTTGTTTTGACACAATGCACAGAGATGAGAGGTCTATGCATTTTGCGGAACAAACCCGCCTCTTCAGGACTTCTCTAATCTGAAATGAAGGATTCAGCCTGTCCCGTGGTCGCCAATTCAGAAGAGGCTCTAGGCATCAAAAGGCAGTCAAACACAAGCTCCACCGGCCCATGGGGGGCCCACACCATGCACCGCTAAGGTACACTTAGGAAAGGCTCAGCTAGCTATCATTTACAAAACCTGGATTCAACAATCCACAATGACTTCTGGTCCATCCAATGGTCAATGCGTAAAATGTCCCCATTCATCGGTGGTGTGTAAAGTGCCCCAATACATTGGCAGCGAGTGAAATGCCCCCATACATTGGTGGTGTGTAAAGTGCCTCCGTACATTGGCAGTAAGTGAAACACCCCCATATCTTGGTGGTGAGTGAAATGCCCCATACACTGGTGGAGAATAAAATGTCCAGATAATTTCAAAATCACTAAAATGCCCCCATACATTGGTGGTGTGTAAAGTGCCCCCATACATTGGCAGTGAGTGACATGCCCCTGTACATTAACAACTTAATATTAAAAACTGTGTCATGCAAAACACATCCATTGCACTTTAATTTAATCCAATTTTGTTTGCACTGGAATATCGCACAAATTAACTTTAATCAATGCCCCCGTACATTGGTGTTGAGTGAAATGGCCCCTATACATTGGTGGTCAGTGAAATGCTCCCATACATTGGTGGTCAGTGAAATGCCCCCATATATTGGTGGCCAGTGAAATTCCCACATACATTGGTGACCAGTGAAATTCCCACATACATTGGTGGCCAGTGAAATTCCCACATACATTAGTGGCCAGTGAAATTCCCACATACATTGGTGGCCAGTGAAATTCCCACATACATTAGTGGCCAGTGAAATTCCCACATACATTGGTGGTCAGTAAAATGCCCTCATACATTGCTAGTGACTGAAATCCTGGAAAAGCCATGATAATGAAAAACTTTGAATATAACACACAAAAATACAGTGTATTCTTGATTTGAATAGGGTCATTTCATTTCTCGAATTTTTCACTAAGCATCCTTAGACGCTCATGCCTCAGTGTATAATTTTAAAAGCTATTCAGTGCTGTCTCATTTTGCATTCTGTATCTTTTGCTTTGCATATCTAAATATGTAAATAAAATGTTGAAGCAAACAAAAAAAAAAAACAGTCCATCACTGCAGACGAATTGCTCATGCTCACACTCCATTAAACAGCAAACCACCTAACTCAGCTGGGACTGCTTGTTCTACTGTAAAATAGGTTCACAAGATAGGTCTGTACTACAGGGCCTATTTACAGTACCTATCCTGTATTGACAAGACCTGCCTGTATCACTTAGAGTGAGCAATATACACTTAACGTAGCATGTTTTGATTTGCACACTTTGACAGTCATGTCAGAGAGCAGTATTTTTGATTTTTCTCCCCATTATTTTTTTAAAAAGTATCTGAGTAAAACTAATGCCCATGTCAAAATCCTTCTGAAAATGATAATTGCCTCAGTGCTCTTTGTCACTGTCTTATGCCGTGTACACACGACGGGACTTTTCGACCGAACAGGTCTGACGGAACAAATCCGTCGGACAATTCGATCGTGTGTGGGCTTCATCGGACCGTTTCTGTTGAAAAATCTGTCGGACTTTAGAAATAGAACATGTTTCAAATCTTTCCGATGGACATGAGTCCAATCGAAAACTCCGTTCGTCTGTATGCTAGTCCGACGGACAAAAAAGGACGCAAGGGAAGCTATTGGCTACTGGCTATGAACTTCCTTATTCTAGTCCGGTCGTACGTCATCACCTTCGAAATGATCGGACTTTGGTGTGATCGTGTGTAGGCAAGTCCGTTTCATTGGAACTCCGTCTGAACTCCATCGAAAAGTCCTTCAGTGTTCAGCCCGACGAAAAGTCTGGTCGTGTGTACACGGCATTTGAAGCATTTAGCTAGTAAAGTCTCAGGAAAGTCAGAACTATTCAGCATGCATGTTCTGTGGTTGTGACTAAATACTGAAAACTCAACTCCAACCAAAACATATTATTTTGTTTTTAATATAGAAGGGGCTTTTATTGTCATGTAAAATTTCCTCAACAGGGACACAGACAAATACAAAAACACACTTTTAGTAGATCAAAAGGTTAAAACTTCTAACAGTTTTTGAATTGCTCAGTTTACCTTCTTCTCTTAGGGTCGACCATGCCCCTCATTTCTTGTACAGGTATCACAGGGACTGGAAGTACCGTATTTTTCAGACTATAAGACGCACTTTTTTGCCCCAGAAATATGGGGGAAAATGTCCCTGCGTCTTATGGTGCGAATATATGACAGGCACCATCCCCCTGCCACCGCTGGCACCGCCCCCTGCCACCGCCCCCTGCCACCGCCCCCTGCCACCACTCGCATCGCCTCCCGCCGCCACCACCAGAAGAGAGGCAGGAGAGCGAGGGACAGACTTCCAAACCCCTTTTGGCCGTGGGCGATCTTCCTGCTGGTTCCTGAGACAGAAAACAGAGCATTCGGCCACTCTGTCTTCTGTTAGGTGGAAGAGATAACATCAGGTTTGTGGCAATGCTCACTCTGCATTTCTATGACAACGTTGACTCTGCATTTCTATGGCAATGGTCACTCTGCATTTCTATGGTAATGGTCACTTTGCATTACTATGGCAATAGTCACTCTACATTTTCTATGGCATGGTCACTCTGCATTTTCTATGGTAATGGTCACTCTACATTTTCTATGGCAATGGTCATTCTGCATTTCTATGGTAATGGTCACTCTGCATTTCTATGGTAATGGTCACTCTGCATTTTCTATGGAAATGGTCAGGCTGCATTTCATGGGCAATGGAAAATATTTTAGTACACCATTTGGTTCAGAATATTTTTTTTTCTTGTTTTCCTCCTCTAAAACCTAGGTGCGTCTTATGGTCAGGTGCGTCTTATGGAGCGAAAAATACTGTAAGTAAACAGAAATAAAAGAAACAGAAAGACATTTTAATTCTTCCCATTTTATCAAAGGAAAATGCTGGTGATAAGCTGGTCATACATGGATTTTTTTTCTTCTTCATCAACCAGCCAGCTGATCAAAAAACACAGAATTCCCATCCACACATTCAAGGTGGATGCAGGAATTTCCCCACTGCACTATTGAATTCCGACAGTGAGGCTCCTCACCTGCTAGAGTACACTGATCAGCATTGCAGCGGATTGGCTGCATGCACTAATTGAACACAAATTTTCCAACAGTCCCGTACGATAGGATTTGATCTCTAGGTAAACTCCTTTCAAAGGGAATGGCCATAGAAGGGTCAAAATTTGGCCGTTTAGCAGGGATCCATCTTGAATTTGATTTTGATCTATCTATTGCCAGCTTTATATCAAGATAAGCTAGATAATGAGAATTTTTAAAAGGAAAATTCACCAATGTAGCTTCAGTAGAGGTTGTTTTTTAAATCACAATGATAAAATTATAGGGCCCATCTCTAAACTTTAAGTTGTATGTGTCAATTTTCCCAGAACAGAGAAACAAAGGAAACAAGGACTCCGCAGGCTGTGAGATAGGGGATCAGGAGGAGAGGACGCCAAGGGTCGTGTAAATTAGGAATAGAATAAATTAAAGTCAGGAAGTGAGTTTATCAGATAATCTGGCAGAGTAAAATTCCTAATCCTGTAGGAGTATCCCTATCGAATTAGTGGGTACGATGTCCAAAAGGTATGGTAATGCGACTTGGTGCACATCTTGTGACAGGTATGCATTCCTCAAGCATCCGATCAAGGGGGAATACTGCTGCACAAAATGTGAGTAGACGAACAGGTTGCTTCCTTGGAAGCCCAGGTCCTGAATCTAGGAAAACAGCTGGCAACGCTGCAAAGCATCTCCAACCTGAAAGCGAGTTTGGAATTTACCCCACAGGTACTGGCAGGGGCCAGCACAGAAAAATGTAAGGTAACGCATTTGGGTGCTAAAAATATGATTGCGAGTTACTCGCTGGGGGGAGAACTTCAGGATGGAAAAGGATCTGGAGGTCCTAGCAAATGACAGGCTCAGCAATGCCATGCAATGCCAAGCTGTAGCAAGCAATGCCAACAGAATATTAGCATGCATTAAAAAGGGGATTTACTCCAGAGATAAAAGGATAATTCTCCCAAGACTCTGGTTCGGCCGCATCTTCAGTATGCCGTCCAGTTTTGGGTACCAGTTCTCAAGAAGGATGTGCTGGAACTGGAAAGAGTTCCGAGAAGGACAACAAAGCTAATAAAGGGACTGGAGGATCTTAACTATGAGGAAAGACTACAAGCATTGAACTTATTCTCTCTGGAGAAAAGACGCTCAAGAGGGGATATGATAGCGATATACAAATATCTTACTGGTGACCCTGGCATCGGAAAAAACTTTTCAGTGAAAAGGAGTTTAAAAAGACAAGCGGCCTTTTCATCTATTAAATCTTCTGCCCTTGTTGTTTTAACTTTGGATAGTAAAACATTTTTTTCTGCCAGTAAATACCTTATACAGCCCACTTCTGGTTTCTTGTCTGGTAAAAAGCCTAGGCTTATGACATCATGCACAGCTCTCTCACTCTTGTGAAAGTTTGCCAGGAAGGGAGGGGGGATGAGTCATAAGAGGGCCAATGAGAGCTGCAGAGCTGGAGGTGTGTCTCTGTGTAAATCCAGGAAGTGAACAGGCAGAAGCTTCAGCTGCCCACAGTTGAAATGGTTGCAGCCAGACTCAGTGGAGGGAGATTTCTGCAGCATATTTGGCAAGTACAGAATCACAGTATATATAAAATAATATGTAAAGTGGTTGGAGGGAAGCTTCAGAATGGCAAAAAAGTTTTTATTACAAACTATGTGAGCGGACTGCAGTTTCTCTTTAATCTGCGTAGAGTATTCTTTACTGTCAGAGCGGTAATGATGTGGAATTTCCTTCCATAAGCAGTGGTATCAGCAGGTAGCATCGATAGTTTAAAAAAAAAAGGTTAGATTGGCATCTTAACGATCACAACATACAGGGATATACGATTTATTATTGATATACACACATACATACACACCCACATAGGTTGAACTGGATGAACTGGAGTCTTTTTTCAGCCTTACCGACTATGTAACTATGTAACAAAAATAGCATTTTTAATGTGCACCATCGGATTTGCGTTGGAGTTGCATCGCCTTAGTACCCTGGGGTAGTGTTCCAAATGAGTGGCACCACAACACATTAATGGACGTATCATGCAGTGCAGTTACACGTGCACTATCACAGCACACTGCAAAGCAAAGTTGTGATTTGGCCTCTGATGTCATGACTGTAGCAAGGGATGGAAGAAAACTCCCCATCAAAGCGTCAGACAACAATGCAGACCTAGCAATGGATAGTAGCTGACACATTCAGGAAAGAAAAGAAAAGATCACTGTGTGAAGTTGCCTTTGAATTTTTAAACTATCTTCATACTTTTATATAAATATATATTTTATTATAATGTATTGGATTATATACAGTATATCTATTGTAACATTATGAAAGGCGAGGTGATTGATGGACGTTATGTTTCACCTTGCATGCATTAATTTGCAGGAAACTAAGGTGGAATCGGGTCCAGGTTTTACCAGCCACCTTGTCAGGGTTGGCTCTGGACCAGATTTTGGGGTCCACTTGTGTCTACCAACAGGTGGTATAAATAACGCAGGACTGGAGAAAAAAATTGTTCTTGGCCTGGGACTCAGGAAGCCATACCTAAGAGAGAGCTACTGATGTGATGTCTGCTTTGTGAGAGACAGAAAAAAGGTTTGCATTGTCTTTGTTTTGTGGGTGATTGGGAGAAACCCTTCACCTGTGAGGTAGGATCCTGAACTATTTAGTTAGAGCCTGCATGGCGAGGATTTATTTTCTGTTTTGTTTATTTGATTTTCATGCAACCTTTTAAAAATAAAACTGGCTCTAAGTCAAATTTTAAGAAAACCTGCCGTTTTCCCAGGGTAGGTGATCCCCATTGAGCTAAACCCCCACATATGGTGGATTTCCTGAACAAGTGGAAAGATGGAGGATGTGTTAAAAGCCCTGCTGCAGGCCACTGCAACCCAGCAGGAAACCAACCGCCAGGTCACAGAGGCCACTGCAGTGCAGCAGGAGGCAAATCACCAGTATGCAGAGGCCCTGGTGGAATTAAGGAAGGGGTCCACAGGTCCTTTGCCAGTGGAACAGAATACGGTGCGTGCCAGCTATTACCCGCAGAAGATGACACCTGCAGATGAGGTGGAAGATTACCTAGCGACTTTTGAAAGTTTCTGTTGGAGAAGTATGGCAAAAAGAGCAATGGACAGGACTGCTAGTGCCCTTTCTGACAGGAGAACCCCAAAAGGCCTCACCATTGCGGCCCGGGCTCAACGGGTGGATCGGTGGTCATACAGTACTGACAAACCACCCCGCTCCAAAATGTTTGACTTAACCACTTAAGCCCGGACCATTTGGCTGGCCAAAGACCAGAGTACTTTTTGCGATTCGGCACTGCATTGCTTTAACTGACAATTGCGCGGTCGTGCGACGTGGTTCCCAAACAAAATTGACGTCCTTTTTTTCCCACAAATAGAGCTTTCTTTTGGTGGTATTTGATCAACTCTGCGATTTTTATCTTTTGCGCTATAAACAAAAAAAGAGTGACAATTTTGAAAAAAACGCATTATTTTTTACTTTTTGCTATAATAAATATCCCCAAAAAATATATAAAAAAAATGTTTTCCTCAGTTTAGGCCGATACGTATTCTTCTACATTTTTTTGGTAAAAAAATCACACTAAGCGTTTATTGATTGGTTTGCGCAAAAGTTATAGCATCTACAAAATAGGGGAGGGTTTATGGCATTTTTATTAATAATTTTTTTTTTTACTAGTAATGGCAGCGATCAGCAATTTTTTATCATGAATGCGACATTATGGCGGACAGATTGGACACTTTTGGCGCTATTTTGGGACCATTCACATTTATACAGCGATCAGTGCGATTAAAAATGCATTGATTACTGTGTAAATGTGACTGGCAGTGAAGGAGTTAACCACTAGGTGGCGCTGTAGGGGTTAAGTGTGTCTTAGGGAGTGATTATAACTGTGAGGGGGATGGGCTATGTGTGACATGACACTGATTACCGCTCCCGATTACAGGGAGCTGTGATCAGTGTCCTGTCACTAGGCAGAACGGGGAAATGCTTGTTTACATTAGCAACTCCCCATTCTTCCTCACCGTGAGACGATCGCGGGTATCCCCGCGGACATCGAGTCCGCGGGACCCGCGATCACGCTCACAGAGCTCCCGGCGGCCGTGCGCACCCGCAAGCGGCCTCTTAAAGGGCAACGTACAGGTACATTAATCTGCCTGTATGTGCCTTTCTGCCGCAGTATATCTGTGTGAGGCGGTCGGGAAGCAGTTAACACACCTCACTAAGAAGTGGCTGCAACCAGAGACTTTGTCAGTAGCTAAGATTGTGGAGTGTGTGGTCATGGACCGTTATTTACATGCGTTCCCTGTCACTTTGAGGAAGTGGGTCAGCCATGGGGACCCTAAGACTGCAAACCAGCTGGTGGACCTGGTGGAGAGATATACTGCTGCTGAGGACTTGTCCATGCCCCACCCTGATGTCTCTAGGGGTGAAAAACCACCTGGAGAATTTGGTAAGACTGTTCCAGGGTTCAAGGGCGTGGGAAAAAATGACAAGACTGTTGCCACAGATAATGAGACTATGGGCTCAGGACCTGGAGACTGACCAAATAGGTCAGGAAGGTCTCTGAGGCTGTTTAGAGGACTGGGTACAGAACACATAACATGTTATTGCTGCCATGCGTTAGGTCATATTGCCGCTAACTGTTCCCTAAATGATGAACCAATGCAATGTGATAATGCTTATTTGAAAAAACGCATGTCTCTTTTTGCACAGGTGGCATGCACTGCATCATATCAGAGACGCATTGAAAAACAAATGTGTATGATTTCAGTTGATGGAAAGCCAGTCAGTGCTCTGCTAGATTCTGGTAGTGTTGTGACATTAGTCAAAGGTGATTTTGTAAATCCTGCAAAGTTACACCCTAACACTGTTGGGGTTTTTTGTATACATGGTGACACACGTGACTACCAGACCGCTGTGGTTGAGATTGATACCTCTTGGGGCACTGTGACACATTCAGTAGGGGTGGTACCCTTACTACTTCATGAAACCCTAGTGGGGAGAGAGTTTCCACACTTTTGCAGTTTATGGGAAAACAAAAAGGAGTCAGGAAAAAAGCGCTCCCCCTGCTGAGGAAACACTGGAACTCACTCCGAACCCTTTTGATTGCAAAATTGAAAGGGAAACTGGTGGTGTGTTCAACAGAGGGGTAGATCCGTTTCCCTTTTCTGTAATGGCTGGGGAGCAGGAGGAGCTGGAATCCAGCCCCCAGCTTGAGGTTAATGAACAAAAAATGATCTCTGACTCAAATAGTGAGAGTGGACAGAATGTGGTGCCTGACTTAGAAGTCAGGAAAGATGATTTTTGTACGGAACAACTAAGAGACTCCACAACTCAATAGAGCCAGAGAAAATGTTAAAATGATGGATGGCGAATCTGTTGAACCTAATGTAGGGGGGTAATTTCCCTGCATGGCTCTTAAAAATAACTTGCTGCTGTCATGCCGCTTGTATGGGAACATATGGAGCAAGCCCAGAAGGCTCAGAGAAGGGTTTATAATCGGGGTGTGAAGACCAGAACCTTTAACCCTGGTGATAGAATGCTGGTACTAGTCCCCACAGTTGAGAGTAAATTCCCAGCAAAGTGGCAAGGTCCCTTTGAAATTATGGAAAGAGTAGGGGATGTAAAGTACAAAGTTTACCAGACAGGGAAAATTAAACCAGGGCAAATATATCACGTTAATCTCTTTAAACCTTGGAAGGACAGAGAGACTTTACTGGCAGTGTCAACTCCCCAAAAGGACATGGACCTCATGACAACTGAGGTACCTATAACTGAAACCTTGTCAGTGGCCCAAAAGAAGGACATTAAAGAGTTTGAGAGTAAGAATAGAGACTTTTTCTCTCACCTACCCGGACAGACCAGTGTTATACAGCATGACATAATTATGGAACCAGGGGTCTGCGTAAAGCCCTATAGAATACACAAGACTAGGCGAGAAGCAGTTGCAAATGAAATAAAGAACATGTTAGAGTTGGACGTGAAATAGGAGTCCCACAGTGATTGGTCAAGCCCCATAGTGTTGGTCTCAAAGACAGATGGCACCATAAGGTTTTGTAATGATTTCAGGAAGTTGAACAGCGTGTCCAAATTTGATGTGCATCCAATGCCTCGGGTCGACGAGCTTGTTGACAGATTGGGAAGTGCCCAGTATAAAACAACTTTGGATCTGACTAAAGGTTATTGACAGATACCCCTAACAGAATCTGCAAAAGAGAAGACAGCCTTTTCTACCCTTGAGGGGTCATTCCAGTATAAGCTGATGCCTTTTGGTTTGCATGGTGCTCCTGCCTCATTTCAGGGAATGATGGACAAGACATTGAGACCACTTCACCAATACGCAGCCGCCTATTTGGACGATGTCATCATCCACAGTCCAGATTGGGAATCTCACCATTGCAGCCCCACTGACAGATCTGATGAAGGATAGAGGGTCGGTCATGATTAAGTGGAATCCTGAGGCAGAGAAGGCATTTCAAATGTTGAAGCAAGCTCTTTGTGCACAACCTGTGCTCGTGACTCCAATTTTTCACAATGGAATTTGTGGTACAGACAGATGCCTTTGATGTGGGACTGGGTGCTGTACTGTCCCAAATCAGAGACGGGGAGGAGCACCCAGTAGTCTACCTTAGCAGAAAGCTTAACAGACACGAGAAAAACTATGCCATTGTTGAGAAGGAATGTTTAGGTATCAAATGGGCCTTAGATGCCCTGAAATATTACCTGTTGGGGAGACCATTCAAACTAGTCACTTATCATGCCCTTCTTAGAAAGATGTGTGATAACAAGGAGAAAAACAGTTGGTTGACAAGGTGGTCCCTTGCCCTTCAAGTATTTAAGTTCACAGTGGAGCTTAGAGATGGGAAGATACAGATGCCCTTTCCCATATCCATTGTCTGGTTGGGACAGTTGCTCAGATTGATGTTATGTTTCACCTTGCATGCGTTAATTTGCAGAGAACTAAGGTGGAATCTGGTCCGGGTTTTACAAGCCACCTTGTCAGGGTTGGTTCCGGACCAGATTTTGCGGTCCACTTGTGTCCACCAACAGGTGGTATAAATAAAGAAGGACTGGAGCAAAGAATTGCTCTTGGCCTGGGACTCGGGAAGCCATACCTGAGAGAAAGCTACCGAGAAGCCCTTCGAGGAGCCCTTTAGGATCCTGAACTGTTTAGTTAGTGCCTGCATTGCGAGGATTTATTTTCTATTTTGTTTATTTGATTTTCATGCAACCTTTTAAAAATAAAACTGGCTATAAGTCAGATTTCAGGAAAACCTGTCTATTTGGACTACCCTTTTTCCCAGGGAAGGCAATCCCCATTGAGCTAAACCCCATAATATATATATATATATATATATATATATATATATACACACACACACACACACACACACACACACACACACACACACACACACACACACACACAAAAGTTATCTTTTCTATTCTTTCCTGCAGGGCTTTTTTTCAGGGGGAACTTGGTGGAACTCAGTTCCACCACCTCTGGCTCAGACCCTTTGGTGCCTGCTCACCACAATCACTTGTAAACACAGAAGTCTGGTTTCTGTGTTTACAAGTGACAGCTCTGCACTCTGTATGTAATGCAATCCTGTTATTTAATGCCCCTTTAAGACCCTCCTACTGTTTTTGTGAAATATGACTGAACACACCCACTATTTGATGTGATTTGGAGGGTGTGTGTAGGTGGAGGGGTTTTGTGGGGCCGTGGTTAAGTTCCAGCACCCATTGTTTGAGAAAAAAAGCCCTGCTTTCCTGAATGTGTCAGTTACTATCCACTGATAGGTCTGCATTGTCGTCTGATAATAATAATAATAATAAATATATATATATCATCCTAAATACAGGAAAATCTATTTCTATATTTTGCTTCTTGTAAAGGTTATGTTTGGAACAATGATTTTGAGTAAGGGCCCACCGTCATACATGGGCCTTGTGTATCTACCCAGATATCTCTATAGTACTCTATGTAATGCATGGATGTGAATTTATGCATATCAGATGTGCAGCAGTTTTACTAGCATGGTGGCACTCAGAAAATTTGGATCCGGTCTATCAGACATTACAATAACCATTAATTGTGTTGGTGTGGCATATAGAATGTAGCAGAATTTAACAATTAGTACTCCAGCAGCAAGGCTACACTTTTTCCTTGTAATAAATCTAAACATCCATTAACCTTTATGGTGCTGTGTACGTGATCTGTTTTAGCAACATTGTCAGTCCCTTAAACAGATCTCTAAAGTATTAGAAAGACTGGGCATGATGCCCTGTTGGACGTGTGCAGTAATAGTTATCAGCTGACAAAAGCTAGAACTCTGGCACTTGCTTGCTTTTGCAGAAAGACAAGCTGAATCTCTGGTCTATACTGCAAATAAAACAACAATCTCTGCTGAAGATTACCATCAAATAAATAGAAGAACATTGTGTGCTCAGTTTTAGAGTACCAAGAAGATATAATCCACAACCTTTAGGTCAAATGGAATAACAATTTTCAAATATATGTAAATCCAATCACTAAAATCTTATATATGCTTTATCAAGTGAATATCATTTCAAAAATGATTTACAATATTTAAAAATCTGCAGTTTATAATAAAATAATACCGGGTGATCCTGTCATTAAAGTGATATTAAACCCTGAGTTTTCTTTTAGCATTTTCAGCAACTGATTTATTTTTGCAGCTTCTTTATCTTTTAATCCTTGCCTAGGTTTCAGTTTAATCTGGTGCCATGACCACTGCCCCAGGTTCCCTATTTCTGTTTCAATTATTTTTATTGGAAGTTTTTTATAAAATAAAAATTAACATTAGAAAGGAGAGTGGCAAACATTCTTTGTCACTCTCTGATTGTTCAACAATATAACTACTTAAGACGTACATACAGGAAGGCAGGTGGTAGAGGGGGGAGTTATAAAAGTTCTTGGAGAACCTAGCAAGATCATCTAATTTTGGTGTCTTCTATAGTCGCATACCAATAACAAAGTAACACAAAATTAAAAGGTGGTTGTATAATAGAGACCTGTAGACCCGAGAGTCTTCTCAGGGTTCGATCCACAGGCCTGTCTAAGGCACATTTCTAGGTCCTAGGGCTTTAAACAACAATAATATGAAGCCTTTATGAGATTATACAGTTTGCTCATATCTTTACATACCCTGGCAGAATTTATGATTTCTTGGCCATTTTTCAGAGAATATAAATGATAACACAAAAACTTTTTTTTCACTCATGTTTAGTGTTTGGCTGAAGCCATTTATTTATTATCAATCAACTGTGTTTACTCTTTTTAAATCATAATGGCAACAGAAACGTAATATCGTGTCATACCTTTAACATCAATGACAGCTTGAAGTCTTTTGTGGTATTTGTGGATGAGGCGTTTTATCTTCTCAGATGGTAAAGCTGCCCATTCCCCTTGGCAAAAAGCCTCCAGTTCCTGTAAATTCTTGGGCTGTCTTGCATGAACTGCACGTTTGAGATCTCCCCAGAGTGGCTCAATGACATCGAGGTCAGGAGACTGAGATGGCCACTCCTGAACCTTCACTTTATTCTGCTGTAGTCAATGGCAGGTCGACTTGGCCTTGTGTTTTGGATCATTGTCATGTTGGAATGTCCAAGTACGTCCCGTGCGCAGCTTCCTGGCTAATGAATGCAAATGTTCCTCCAGTATTTTTTGATAACATACTGCATTCATCTTGCCAACAATTTTGACCAAATTTCCTGTGGCTTTGTGGCTCACACATCCCCAAAACATCAGCGATCCACCTTTCATCATAGGCCTTGTTGACTCCTCTCCAAATGTAGTGTTTATGGTTGTGGCCAAAAAGCTCAATTTTGGTCTCATCACTCCAAATGACTTTGTGCCAGAAGGTTTGAGGCTCGTCTCTGTGCTGTTTGGCGTATTGTAAGCGGGATACTTTGTGGCATTTGCGGAGTAATGGCTTTCTTCTGCCGACTTGCCAATGCAGCCCATCTTTCTTCAAGTGCCTCCTTATTGTGCATCTTGATACAGCCACACCACATGTTTTCAGAGAGTCCTGTATTTCACCTGAAGTTATTTGTTTGTTTTTCTTTGCATCCCGAACAATTTTCCTGGCAGTTGTGGATGAAATTTTAGTTGGTCTACCTAACCGTGGTTTGGTTTCAACAGAACCCCTAATTTTCCACGTCTTGATTAGAGTTTGAACATTGCTGATTGGCAATCTCAATTCCTTGGATATCTTTTTATATCCCTTTCCTGTTTTATACAGTTCAACTACCTTTTCATGCAGATCCTTTGACAATTCTTTTGGTTTCCCCATGATTCAGAATCCAGAAACGTCAGTG
The DNA here is from genome assembly GCF_042186555.1 of Aquarana catesbeiana. Lineage (NCBI taxonomy): Eukaryota > Metazoa > Chordata > Amphibia > Anura > Ranidae > Aquarana > Aquarana catesbeiana. The sequence continues at coordinate 152,621,897 of NC_133325.1, read as the reverse complement.
CAGCACTGGATGAAAGATTCAAGGGTCTATCAGGAGTCCAGAAACCCACTGACCTTTCATACACACACGAATTACAAGCAAACAGATCCCAGGTGAGGATGGTTACCTTTTAATAGCCATTCAAACCCCTTTGTGTCAACTTGTGTGCATGTTATCAGGCCAAAATCACCAGGGTATGTAAACTTTTGATCAGGGTTATTTGGGTAGTTTCTGTTGCCATTATGATTTAAAAAGAGTAAACACAGTTGATTGATAATAAATGGCTTTAGCCAAACACTAACCATGAGTGAAAGAAAAGTTTGTGTTATCATTCATATTCTCTGAAAAATGGCCAAGAAATCAAAAATTCTGCCAGGGTATGTAAACTTATGAGCACAACTGTATGTCAGAAATAAAGTGCATTGAACTTGCATTATAAACATCAATTACTTTCTCCACTATCCCAACCCAATGAGGACATTAGTTGGAAACACTACTTCCCACTGCTGATCCTTTAGAAATCATAGGTGCAGAGATGGGGGAGGGGGAACAGCTATTGGTCACAGGACTGGCATAACAAAGAGGAATAAGGAAGAAAAGAAGACAGAGAGAAGGAAATGAGAAGAAGGAAGAAGAAAAAATAGAACGGCAATTTTGGCCCCCAGAAACATGAAGTATATTATGGTCTGAGTGTGTCTCGGGACATTTTCAACTGGTTGATTCAGTAGAGCAATACTTGCATCTTTGGTAATATTGACAGTCGTTACCGAAAGAATAAAAGAATGTACCCTCATCCAAAAGCGGCACACCTTAGGGCAAGTCCACCATATATGAAGGAACGTCCCTATCTGGCCACATCCCCTGAAGCAGCAGGTTCCCTATTTCAGGGAGACTTCTTCCTCCACTGTTAAAGTGGTTGTAAAGGCAGAAGTTTTTTTTTTTATCCTAATGCATTCTATGCATTAAGATAAAAAGCATTCTGTGTGCAGTAGCCCCTGTCAGCCCCCCTAATACTTACCTGAGCTCCCTCCAATCCAGCGATGTTGCATGAGAGACTCAGCTGTCCCTCCTCAGTGGCTGAGACAGCAGTGAAGCACCATTGGCTACTGTCAAAGTCAGCGAGGAGAGAGAGGGGGTGGGGCCATGTCTGAATGGACACAGGGAGCTGAGGCTCAGCTTGGGTGCCCCCATAGCAAGCAGCTTTCTGTGGGGGCACTCAACAGGTGGGAGGGGCCAGGAATGCCAAAGAGGGACTCGAGAAGAGCAGGATCCGGGCTGTTCTGTGCAAAACCACTTCACAGTGCAGGTAAGTATAAGATGTTTGTTTTTTAAAAAATAAAAAAAAATAAAAAGAGAGACTTTAGTATCACTTTAACACTTTCCTGTTAAGACAGGAAGTTGGGGGAAGCAGCACTGGGAGAGCAGGGGCCAGCAGCACTGAAAGTTTTAAACTGAAAGTGCTGGGGTAGAAATTTTAACAAATAGTCTACTGGAGAACATTTATTTTATTGTGCTCAACACGCAAAAGGTTTAATGCTACTTTAAAGTTCTTTTTCAGTCATTTCCTGTTATAGGGTGACAACTATCTTTCCCCATCCCCCGAATGTCCTCTTGCATTATCAGTCTGTCACAGGACTTCTGATGTAGACTACAAGTGGCCATGTTAACACACATTATGCAGTCATATCCACTGTTGTCATCATCGGGAAACAAGCCCTAAAAATGCTATGCAAAAATATGACAGAAAGAGGAAAACAAATAATTTATGAAAAAAAAATGAAATGGCAGTTGCTGTACATCTATGTTAACATGTATGGTCAAACATTATGCAATACAGCCATAAATATAAGTACTAAAGGAGAAATCACTGTAAATTGCAATAGGAAGCTGCACTGCAAAGAGAGACTGTAGAGGAACATTTAAAAAATAAACAAATATTTAAATATTTTGTAGCACAGCAAGTCTAAAACTGAAAATAAAGCTTTGCTCCCAGGGGAAAAAAGATGACTCCCCCCCTTCCCAAATGTGCTCTATATCACATATGCTGTTGATAGATCACATATGCTGTTGAACATCATGATCTACCACAAGCAGGACAGACATAACATTTGGGGGAGTCAAGTAGTAAATCATATATAAGATGTTCCCCCATGGCAATAAAGTAGGCAAAAGTATTATATGAATATATCTAGAGAGGTTAAGCGCTCCTCATTTTAAAATATCATAATCTTTATTCATTTGGTTTTTAAAAATATCTTCTTTCCAGACAACTTCAAGCCCTGGAGGTAAACGACAACCAAGACGGACATGTTCAATTACTTCCGCTCTGTCAGATATGATCATATCAGACAGAAATAGTGTTCACAGGTGGGAGCCCAAAGCCAAGTGGAAAATGATTCTTGCTACATAACCTAACCAAATGCAACATATGACAGTCAGGAAGCATTATGTGCAAGACAGGTGTAGACACAGGATTTTGTATGGAGGGGGTCCAAATGTTATTTTTCAAAACATCTAGGGACTGCATGAGTAGGTACTCTATATAGCCAGCTACTGGGCTATGACAATATGGAGACAACGACATTGCTCTATAAGGATGATCACCTGCAGCTCCACACAATCAGAGTGCAACAATTATTTACAAAGTGCAACAATTAGTCACATATCTACAGTATATAAAGTGTAAAATTCAACATAAATATGTCAATCCTCTTAAAGAGGAGCTCCAGGCTCCCCCAAAAAAGTGCTGTATAATATCAAAGTAAAAATAAAGAATATATGTATAGTGCAAAAAAAGTCCTGTATAGTCCAAAAAACTTATACATTATAATTCCTCCTCCAGCAACCCAGATTGTAGCCAGACTCTTTCCAGTGTAAAGAAGCACCAGCCACCACCTCATGAAATGAACACTCACCAGAAAATGTGCTAAAAATGTGTATCAAGCTTGGCAGGTTATCATAGGTAGGTATCATCCAGGGTAGCCTTTGCATCCGTCCACAGTGCTCTCCTCTCCAGTTTCTTTCTAGCACCCATCCAAGTTGCAGCAAATAAAGCTCATACCAGAGCCAACAATGATGGTGATAGTGTAGTATTTATTGCACCATGAGGATCACATACATAGCATGCCAAACAAACACACTGATGTATCAATGCAAAAACAGTTGTAACTCACATAGAAAGCCGCTGTTGATCGATATCATGCAGCAGCGTGACGTCAACACTAAAGTCTCTGCCCCTGATGTCATGTAGCTGCATGATATCGGTCAGCAGTGGCTTTCTATGTGACCCAATGCAACCCATAGACTTCTATGCAAGACATCTAGAATCTTGGAAGGTATAGTTTGAGGTGTCAGCCATGTAATGGAACAACTGACTTTTTGAACTACAATTCCCATCAGACTGTGGGGTGCAGGAGGATCCTGGGGGGCTTATATATTCTTTTGACTGGGATAAGCTTGCTCTCTTGGAGCAATGGGGAGTAAGCAGACCTAGACCTATCTATGGGTACAGGAGGCAGAGCCAGCCCTACAGAGCCCAGGGTAAGGAGTGACATGGCCAAGGGACAAGTCGTATTCATCAGCCTCGCTGACCTGACAGGATTGCCGCTGAGAGACCAGAGAGTTCAGCAGTTTTCCCCTTTTGTCGTGTGGATTCCAGCTGCATTAGAACTGTACTGAAGGGGCCCCTTTCACCATCAAACACCTATCGCTATCTCGGGGAGTCAGTGAGAGGGCCTCTGGCCTGCTTTGTACTGTCAGCAGTAGCCAAATTACTGAGAGGACCTTTGTAATACTCTCAGTAGCCCTCCATTCTGCATCCCATTACTTTCATTTTCTTAGCCGTTCCATGACTTCCTATGAACTGCAGCTGTATTACATCATCACCACCTCTGGGCCAATTTGCTACCTCTACCTACATTGCACTCTTGCCACATAATTGTATGCAGATCTAGGGACTACCCTAAGTGCACCAACGCTCATCTAAAGGGCCCCCACAGTAGCTGTCAGAAGGCTAACCTTAGAGACCGCCCCTACCATCCATTTTACAAGTTGTTTACACTCTTTATGTTGTTTAATTCTGACTGTTTTGCCCAGTCGGTCTAGGCCTAGCATAGCCACTATTATTGCATACTGGCAGTATAACCCTATTATTGTTAAAGTCTATTGCTGCCTGGTATTACATCCTGGGGTATGCCTTTCATGACTAGCTCTCACTGTTAGCCATTCTGTGTACTGGACTGGGTTATCACTATTAATACATTGCTTATACTAGCGTGGTTATCAACTTCTTAAAGAATAATGCATCAAGTTTATGCTTATCAACTGTTTGGTGCCTGGTTTTCAAGATAACCCTAGCCTTGGATAACGGGAATCATTTGCTGTGTTTTTATTGTGTTTTCTTGTATTCTATCAACCTGGCGTGTAAGAGGGACCAAGGCTTTTTAATCAGCACAAGGTATGGTACTTACATTACTTTTATTTGTGCTGGTGGCTACTGTTCTAGTTGAAATCCAAAGACCTCTACCCAGGAGCAAAAGAGACACCAGCAAACAGGAGGGGGAGGCAGCTGTTCGGGGACTGCCTGTGCAAACAAGAAGGTGAATTTACAAGGAAGCACACTATACATTACGTATAAGTATGTACTTTCTAAAATAAAATTCAGGAAGAAAATAATCAGAAATATATTTATCCTATAGAAGGATAAAGTTGCTGCATCACCATGGTTCCCCATTTCTACCGTCTTCTGTACAGCAGGCTGTTCTTGTAATTTAGCAGGTGGTGCCCCACTACCATGAATCGCTCAACTGTTATTATTTTTGGATAGTGATTATCCAGCCTTCCACTTGACTCCGTACAACAATTCACTTTCATCTCTGATTTAGATGAAGGATTTTATAGATGACTAAAGTAAACCAGATTAGATTCGGACAAGGCAATATCATGAGGGAACTATGGGGCTGCATAGGTTGTCCTCTGCATTCAAAAATATTACTTGTTTGGTTGTTATGCTGGTGCTTTGGCTTTATGGAGGTGTCTGCACACACCTGCAGGCACATTTAGTATTCTCTGCCCACACTGACAACAGGTCATTATGATTGAGATTTTCTCTGATTCAGCTATTCCACATAGTGTTGAACCTGCCCATCTCTTCCTGCCTTCCACAAATTCCTAGTAGCAGGTGAAGCAGTCTATAATACTGATGGGCCAATAGGAATGTATACAGTGAGGCTTACCGCTAATGTAGATGAATCAGAGCTTTGCCCCATCAGAACGGCCCAGCATTCAGATAAAGTCTGCACTTCATCCGTGTCAGCAGCTTTTAACATTAAAGTAACAGAGTCTCTTTATTGCCTTCTGTCCCAGGACAAGTATAAAGATAATGAATTCTGACTTTTCTATGGCTTTCTTTTGCTGCATACTGGTTCTGGGGCAGGGAATCATACTGTATGTAGCATAACCAAACGCAGCCAACCAACTAGCATTTTGAGAAGGAAGACTGTAGTGTCAGCCCATATATTTCTCCACCAACCTTAAGCAGCTACACCTTAAACAGCTACTTCAAACAACAAGTAATATAAAACAGTAAAGCAGAACTAAACCCAAAATAGAAATGTATTATATTTCAGCTTACAATTCTTTAATGTGGTGACTGCATTTGTTTCCTTTTTTTAGGCATTTTTATTTTCAGCTGGTGATCCAGGCATTAAGTCTAATATTTTTCAATTTCCTTTAATAGACCAAGCTGTCTAGTAAAAGTGGTAGTTAGAGGGTTAAAATCAACCATTGAACACTGACAGGAGTAATTATAATGGTCAGCTTTGATTCAATTATCATTTTACCTTTATCCAAAAAGTATAAAAAAAAACAGTTTGCTGTAACTGCTTAAAAAAGCGTTTGCTGAAGTTTGGCTTTAATTCATTAGTCAAGTCCATCGAAATTTGCTAGTGCATCTAACAGTACCACCACTAACCAGACTGACAATGCCTCTATCCCAAGCTGCCTCCTCCCATGCAGACAGGAAGACAGGAAGTGTGTTACTGGCTGGACCATCAGGGGAAAATAAAATGAAAGAAAAACAGCTTTAAAAAATGCAGTCACCACAAATGCTGTAAGGTTTAGTAATTTGCAAAATGTCATTTTTTTGTCTTTGGTTTTAATACCCCCTTAAATGCCAATTCTATTAAAATGCACTATATGGTGCTAAAGTTAAACAGTCCATTTAATTAATCTTTATCAATGCAATGAACAGACCTTTGCCATCCGATTCAGCAAACTTCTCCAACTGTTTACAGGTATGTCTACAATCTCTTGTCATATGATTCTGTTCTATACAACCTCCCTTTCATGTTTCAGTAAGTGTGTGAGGCCATAGAGAGTTTACAGAAAGGGCAGTGCAGAGATCATGGAACACACTAACTTAAGGCCGGGTTCACATATGTGTGGCTGCGGTTCCCAGCATGGGGTCCGGTGCATTCCTGTTCACCAGTTCAGGTACAATTCAGGTCCGAATTTTTGCCTGAATTCGCACCTAAACTGGATCCAAACATGTACAGGAACCTTTTGGAATGTGGACCGTGGCCTCCCCAGACATGTGTGAACTGGCTCCATTGAGAGCCGATTACACTCAAATGTCATTCTTATTGAATTCGGGCAAACCCGCATCCAGTTCGCACACATGTGAACCCGACCTGAGGATGATTTAAACATGATCATATTGGCAGCTATTTACAGGGATTTAGCTAGAAACTTAGAGAGATGAGAGGGATGAATGAAAAGATGGAAATTAGAACCTGCCTTCTACTTCAGTTTACAATAAAAATGTTAATGTTTGATTGGATCCTACTTTTAAAGGGGAACTTCACGTCCAAATTTTATTTACCAATCCCTCCATACCGGTTATGCAGGGTTCAAATCAGAAAATATATTATTATATTATTATATCTTGCATTGTCCTACTGCAACCTGCTGCTCTACCACCAGGGCCAGGTCTTGCGCCGTCTTCTATTCCGTTGTCATTGGAGCAAGCTGTCTCCAATGACATGCCACTGGGTCAACTCTCCAGACACTGTGGGGTTGTTTTACTAAAACTGGAGAGAGCAAAATCTGGTGCCGCTCTGCAAAGAAAACCAGCCTATGCTGAACCTAGTTTTCAACCAAGTTCACACTGCTGCGGGTTAGAAATTGTGCGAGTTCAGCTGAACTCGCACGATTTCAAACCGGCAATGCAGTCCGACTTCGGGGACGATTTGACAGACATCTGTGTGGGTTCATGCACAGACGTCTATTCAATTTGCTTCCAAAATCGCTAAAAGTGGTAAAGGGTTTGGACGGTGCCATTGTCGGCAATACCTGACAATTTGGCATGTGATTTGACATGTCAAATTGCATGCTAAATCGGGCCTATGTGAACGTATGCTTCAGGATTTTTGTTGAAACTTAATTGAACAAGGTGAAGTTACAAACTGATTGGCTATCATGCACAGCTGCACCAGATTTTGCACTCTCCCAGTTTTAGTAAATCCACTTCACAGTGTCTGGAGATTTGGCCTAGTGGCGTGTCATTGGGGACAACTACAAGAACCTGAAAGAGACAGCTGGCTTCTGATGACATACAGTACGAATGGAAGATGTTGGTACTAGACCTGGCCCTGGAGGCAGAGTAGCAGGTTGCAGTAAGATTTGATGGGCAGGTGAATATATTTTGTGATTTTCTGTGTCTAAATGCCCATTTATGTTAGCCTATGTGTCCACGCACACATAGGCGTTTACAGGCTTTTAGAGGCAGGGCCATTTGGAGGCAAAAAATAAATAAAAAAATCACTTTCATGTTCTAAAAAAAGGATTGTTTGGATGGAAAAAATGCCAAACGAACAAAAAGGTGCATTAACCCTAGATACGTGTAGGAACATTTGTGCATTGATGCACTATAATGGCTCAATCACCTTGCAGCATTTTATGTATATCAGGGACTCTAACAGTAAGATCTTTGCTTTCCAACAGCTAAATCATCCAACAGTATGTTACACAAAACAAAGCGTATTATCTTGCTTAATTAAAAGCTTTAATGTCCCCATAGATTTCACCCCAGAGGTCTCAGCATTATTACCTTAATTAAAATATGCTGCTCACTTTAAGGAAATGCTGCCTGAAGCTATAGAACTCCAAACATGAAAAAAAAACAAACAGTTTTGTTTTAAGATTAAAAAAAAAAAACTATAAACCCATACAAATTATATCTGCCCTAAAAATTCAAATAGAGGATGATGACCAATAATCAGCCTTGAAATTCATCAGAACCAATCCCATAACCACATCATGTGATCCATGGTGATGTCACTCGTTAATAGAGAATTCATAGGCTGGGCTTTCTAAAGTATTAGTCTGCCCATCCTAAAGAAAAATCTACTTTTATTGTATGTGGATGTCAAGCTTTTTTAGTACTCTACAGCAGGCTCTCTCAACAATTTTACTGCAGAGAGACCCTTGAAACAATATTCAGGTCTCAAGAAACCCCTTCTAAAATTAAATAACTGGGGTCGGGGGGAAGATTATATTGGTGGTCAGTTGCAAGAATACCCCCTTATAATGGTGATAAGAATGCCACGATTACAGACAGCTAAAGAAATCATCTGTGTCATGCTGTACAGTCTGCCAAGTGGTGCTGGATCTGGAATGAAGCAGGCACCATCAGGTGTGCAGTTAATGAGCCATAGTAAGAGTAGCAGGCGTAAAATGTATACTTTCTTCAGTCATGGCCTTCTCCCTTAATTCATGGCCACACCTTCTCCATCACACATCTTCATGTATTTGTCAATAGTGGTGAATGGAATCAGCAAAACTGCAGATTTTAACCAAATTTGCACAGCTAACAAGTCTATAAATGTTTCTTAAAATTTGAGATTCTGTCTATTTCATCAATAGAGTTATCATTACAAATATAAAATAAAACTTCAGCTTTATTGAAAGAAAAAAAATCCTTCTTGATAAGCTACATACATTTTACTTATTTCAGCTAACGTCATTGCAGATTGTTACCATCATTTGTGCTGCAATTACTGATGTAGATATTGTAATCGGTTTCCAAAAGGGACAGGATTGAAACCTTTAAATACATCAAGGGGGTGAATGAGGTTCAGGAGGGCAGTTTGTTCAATATGAAACCAAAATCAAGAACACGGGGACATGACCGCAAACTAACTGGAGGAAAGTTCAAGACCAATCTTAGAAAGTGTTAGGTGATGCTTGGAATGAGCTTCCAGCAGAGGTAGTGAGCCAGTCAACAGTAATTGGCTTCAAACATGCTTGGGACAAACATAGATCTATACTCAGACAAAAAAGTTTAATGAAAAAAAAAAGGCCGGACTTGATGGACTACTGTTTTTTTTTTCTGTTGTCACTTTTCTATGTTCCTATGTTCTACTAAGTACAAGGTTTTGCCTAAAACCACCTAATCATGCTAATGTGATTAAAAGTTGCAGCCCCAGTATCACTTTATGGATTATTCAGAAAAACCATGTCAGTCAAATGGGTAGTCTACATACAAAACAGAATAATGTTTAAAAAATGTAAACATTTTCCGCAGTTCTAGTAAACTGAAATATTTTAAAAATTACAACATGGTTGGGTTAGCAAATTTTGGAGCCACTGGGTGCCTGAAGGCAGCAAAGTAGCTCACACCAAACTAAGTGTCCTGCTGGAGCCAGAAACTTTTGGTAACTGTTGGCTTATTTGCAAGTTGTGTACCCTGGATGAAAAGATTGTATGTTAAATGTCACTGCTGAAAAACTTCAGGTAAAACAATAGCGTTAGAAACTATGTAAACCCTCAAGTTGCTCTTGGTTATATAATTGCCAAATAAACTGTACACCTGCAAAGCCTAAAGGCTTAAATGCTTGATTTTACATTGTTATAAGAATTACCTGTTGATCCTGCCAGGTTCTGCTTCTCTTCAACTTCTGCTACATGGTGACAATCCTAAACCACCAGGCCCCCAGCGCTGTGGTAGCATTGTCACCCTCTCGTGTGTCTTACAGTGGAGCTATGGGCAGCCAAATGTCTGAAAGTTTTAGCACTGTTTGACCGAGTAGTCCCTGATCCTAGATGTAAAGCTAAAGCTTTACTCCACCAATGTCCAGCCCTGCAAATGCCCCTGCTTGTTTGCTGAAGTAGGTTTCATGCCTACTTTAAACTAACATCTTCTTGTGGAATGACCTTTCTCTCCTGTCTTTGCTGTTTTCCTTACTCTGAATATTCAGAGGTGTATAATACTGCTTAAAATACAGAACATTTTACTATGCTGTTTTGAAATAATGTAATTTGGCAAATGAATTCTGCATTTAAGAGTTTTAAAATATGTACAAATGTCAGTGTCAGGGTCAGCACTGATCATAGTCCTCAACTGTCCCTCATTTGGAGGGATAGTCATTGTTTTGAAACCAGATCTTAACCCCTCTTTCCTCCACAATTATCTCACTTTTTCATCTGCTGTCTACACCTTCATTATAAACATTTTAGAATTTAATTACCAAAAAGATTATACTACAGTAAACCTTTCATGCAACTTTTAAATTATGTTTTTTATTCTGAAAAAGGAGAATCAGTAGTGAATAAAAGCACTTGTGGGTTTAACCATCCACTTTATAATATGTGTTAATCCTTTGTTGTTGGTGTAACTGGGGGCTTTAGCTTTTGTGTTTTTACCTTCATACTTTGTGCTATAAAGTGTCCCTCTTTTCCATCTCAGAATGCTGGGAAGTATGCAAAGACTAGCAGACCCAATAGCTACAAGATAACTTGATGCGACTACACTACACATTAGATTTGATTGATTTTAGGTTTGACTTTTGTGCAGTGATAGGGAAGAGTGAGCATTAACTACATGGTGTAAATTTCTTTGGTCAACTGCATGCTCAGAATTGTCTACCCCACCATACTCTGTGCAATTATAGGCAATACATTTTTGATTCAGTCTCAGTGCTTGCAAATATTGAATAGTATATGAACAGCCTTGAGCCAGACATGCTCTGATTTTCATTAGCAACACAGCCAATTTAGGGATAACATGCAATAATCTGGCAGGGTAGGGGTGACCTTCTGAACGATAACAATTGTTAAAAGTGCTCCTTACTGCTGGCAGATATTTTTTTTGTTCATCATATACTTCGGTGACTGTTCAAAATTCAATATAATTTAAGCTGCGCAAAAGTGTTCCACTGCATATGACAGTGAAGCAATTTGCCTATTGCCATTGTTATACTAATCTAAGGAAAATGTTTTTTCCGCAGTGCATTTGTTCTGCTCTATATGTGAGTGTAGCTTATTAAAGAAAATCATTAGGTACAACAGTGTAGCCACGTAAGTCTTTCCCTCAAAATATCTCTGCAGGCACCAGGAATTGTACAATCTTGCAGAAGATGTTAGTGTTTATGCAGAAAAACCATTATTCCTGCAACGTGCTTCCACTGTCCTGGCACTGTCATCACCTATGCTCTCCTTTCTCTAGTACCATTCCTTTCCACCTTAGCTGGCTTAATAATATCTCTTATAGAGATTCATTACATCTAAGCTATGTTTCTTTCTTTGTCTCCAAAAGCATGCAGTGCACCCAGACAGACTACAATGAACGCACTGTGCCTAGGTAGACTGGAGCTGTCTGCTTTGTGCAATATTTAAGAAGCATGAAAGAGAAACCCTGTAGGCTCAGTGGGATCCCCCTCTTCAAAAAGCATTTCAATTCTATAGGCTTTCATTTGATCACCGGTCTCCTTAACAGCCCATTTGGGCTAGTGTGTTTGATGCCAGCAGAATCCAACAACCAGAACATCTGTGTGCTTGGAAAGCGAAATATTGCAGATTTAATAAAAGCATATTTTTTCTAACTGTGCTGTCCTTGCTAAGTTGCTTTGGCAAAGAGAAAATAGCAATGATAACAGTTATGTAGCCTTGCACTGTTATTACTACCACCTGCGCCACAGAACTCACCACAAAGCTTCATTCATGTCCTCTGTTTAGGACACAAGGAGGGAGCAAGAAGTAAGCAGGAAGTCAAACTTTCCTTGTAAACTAGGGGTAGGCAACATTGGAGAGGTAGAGATCTACCTGAACAATATGAAAGAGATAAAAGACCAAGAGATCACAAGCAACACAGAATTCAGGGGACAATATATGTAACACAAAGTTCAGAGTTCAGTGGTAAGTAATGCAGAATTAAAAGATCAGTAATATGTAACAAAGAATACATGGGGCCATAAGTAAGTATTCCTGAGTTCAGTGGTCGGTAGTATGCAGAGGTGAGGAGTAAGTAACACAGAGTTTAGGGGTCAGTAGTAATACAGAGTTCAGGGATCAGCAGTTACTTAATACTGACCCCTAAACTCTGTATTACTAACTAAAATTCAGAGATTAGTAGTAAGCCATGCAGAGTCCAGAGTTCAGGACTAAGTAATGCATGGTGCATGGGTAAGTAAAAAGGAACACTGAGTTTAGGGGTCAGTAGTAGTAAGGCAGAGTTTAGAGTATTGTTGCAGAGAGTAGGGGCTCAGTAATAAGTAACTCAAAGTGTAGCAGCATGTTTTCCCTCTCTCTGCCTCTGTCATACACAGAGCTCAGAACTGTCAGTGTAACCTTGTGGCCAAAAGGGTGGGCACAGGGGCCCCACACATACCTCATCACCTTAAAACACTCATCTGCCCCTCTGAACCACTTTCAATCACAGAGAAAACCCACTTGTCAATGAGATCCATGTGCCCAGAGATGTCATCAAGTGAGATTCACTTCTGATATGTAAGGTATGTCATCACATGGCCAGGGTCCATTTAAGCAACAATGGTCTCTCTTATTCTTCTACACTAGGGGGCAATGACAACTGCAGATGCTATACAGGAGAAGAAGCTCACCAATCAGAGCCAAAAGAGTAAATCATAACATAGTCATTTATTTAAAATATCTCTCCTGTAGGTGAGACCCCTGAGGATGTGCCCTCGCACGAAACGGTTTGGGTGGAACTTACGTGCTGATGTCACGGGGATGCTTTGTTCTAAATCAGCAACCATTAATGTGAGTTCGGCTACAATAGTTTTTTTCATATGACTGACAAATTTAGCTTATTGCACACTGTCTGTTGGCTGGATATTTTAAATAAATGACTGCCCTATGGTTTACTCCTTTGGCTCCAGTTGGTGAGCTTCTTCCCCAATATAGCAACTACAGTCATCAGTGCCTCCTAGTGGAGAAGAATAAAAGAAGCCATTATTGCCCAAAGGGACCAGATCTGCTGTGCAGAAGAGAGAGCCTGTCCATTTTACTGTACAGAGCACTGTATGGTGCTATTAGTTATGCAGCTTATTGTCCAGTGAGTACATAATAATGGTGGTGGTGCCGTGATACTCACGGCCAAAAAGCATTATTTATGTTAGGTTGGATTCACACCTATGCATTTTTAGTGCTTTTTGCATTTTGCAGATTTGCACTACAGAATGTGTTCCATAGGAAACCATGTTAAATAGACTGTAGAGCAAATCTGCAAAATGCAAAAAGCACTAAAACTGCATAGGTGTGAATCCAGCCTCACTGTGGATTTAGCGAAAGGATCAATCACGCATACATTACATAAATTGTTGGAACTTTTTTATTTATTTATTTATAGGTGGATGGACTATTAATGCACAAATATTAATTTAGGATTTTTTAAAATTTTACTCACATTTATAAATTTGTGCTTTATTTATTTATCTATTTATTTTATTCATTTATATATGTATAAACCATCGGAATTCGAGCACATTATTTATTTGTTATGCCCTGTACACACGGTCGGACATTGATCGGACATTCCGACAACAAAATCCATGGATTTTTCGATGGATGTTGGCTCAAACTTGTCTTGCATACACACGGTCACACAAAGTTGTTGGAAAATCCGATCGTTCTGAACGCGGTGATGTAAAACACGTACGTCGGGACTGTAAACGGGGCAGTAGCCAATAGCTTTCGTCTCTTAATTTATTCTGAGCATGCGTGGCACTTTGTGCATCGGATTTGTGTACACACGATCGGAATTTCCGACAACGGATTTTGTTGCCGGAAAATTTTATATCCTGCTCTCAAACTTTGTGTGTCAGAAATTCCGATGGAAAATGTGTGATGGAGCCCACACACGGTCGGAATTTCCGACAACAAGGTCCTATCACACATTTTCCGTCGGAATATCCGACCATGTGTACAGGGCATTAGTGACACTTGTGGGATACATTGATCAGTCTTTTACTTGATATTTATATTATTTCTGGTGCTGCACTGATTAGACATTTACATGGGAAGGATAGGGGATATTGGCCTTTTGTTGCTAACTGCCTTTCTTGTTCCCTAGCACTGAATTTTTTTGCTAAGGTAAAAAAAAAAAGGTTTAAAATGAAAATGGGATGGTTTTATTTAAAAATGTCATTAACATGTTTATGAGGTTGGGCAAAATATAAGCAGATTAAATTTCAGCTTTAATATGGATGTTTAAAAAGTAAGTGAGTAAAATATCTAAAGAGAGAAGTCCTTCTAGAACAAAATACAGTATGTAGTTAAAGGACTCACTGCCTGTTATGCAAGCCACAAAGAAATAAAAATGTTTGGTTAAACCTACAAGTTATGTTTTGATCTCTACTTTTGCTTTATACTGGCTCTTCAAAATAACAGATGCAATCATTTAGAGGTTGGGTAAAAGGTTTAATAAAATACAACACTTTTGGCAGGTAATTATTGCTTTTTATAGGCATCCACACATTAGAAATATAAGGAAATAGAGTGTAAGAAGGTCCACCCTGCATTTATGTATGCTGGGGAGGTGAGCGGGGACTGGCGCAAAGATGAGGGCAGGTGCCAGAATAATTCTGGGAGCCTATAAGGTTACCGTTCATCCCAATTTTTTGGGGTAACAGGACTGCTGCTGTGGCTGAACTTTAGTTCTGCCCACTGAACCCATGGAAAAAAGGAATAGAGCTGTGGTCTCCAAACTGCAGCCTGGGGGCTGGATGTGGCCCTTTTGCTTACCTTAATCCAGAACTTGGGGCATATTCCTCCCATTGATATGAGACACTATTCTGCCAACTGAAATCAACAGTGGGGCACCATTTCTCCCACTAACAATGGGGCTCCCAATGATACTAACAACAGGACACTATTCCTCCCCCTAATACCAAATGTGGCGATGTTTACTCCTGCTGATACCAGAAAAATTTACGCTCCTGCTGGCCACAGTCCAGCCCCCTAAAAGTCTGAAGGACTATAAACTGGCCCTTTGTTTAGAAAGTTTGGAGACCCCTGGAATAAAGCATGCATTGGGGACAGAGAGAACCCACAATGAGTACAGGATGAGGGAAAATGGTGGTAAGCTGTGTAAGGGAGGACTGTTTGGCTGTACTGTGAGGCACAGGGTCACCTACTACTGGCCCTTGTACTCTGCATCACTTTCTACTGACCCCTGCATTGCTTACTGCTGTCCTTTACACTCTGTGTCATTTACTACTGGCCTCCACACTATGCAGGACTGCTGCTGTGGCTGGACTTTAGCTCTGCCCTCTGAACCCATGGACAAAAAGAACAAAGCACGCATTGGGGACCGAAGAACCACAATGAGTAATGGGAGAGGGAGAATGGTGATAACCTCTGTAGGGGAAGGCTGTTTAACTGTGCTGTGAAACAAAGGGTCACTTACTATTGACCCTTGTACTCTGCATCTCTAACTATTGACCTCTGCACACTACTTCACATTCTACTGACCCCTGCACTCTGCATCACTTACTACTGACTTCTGCATGTTCCATCGCCTACTACTGACTTCTGCATTGTGTTTTATTTACTTCTGGCCTTTGCAGTTGCACTATTCGTCACTTACCACTGAGCCCTGCACTCTGCAATATTTACTACTGACCTCTGTGCTCTACATCACTTTCCACTGATCTCTGCACTTTGCATCATTACTGACCACTGAAAGCTGCATCACTCATTACAGACTCCAGAATCTGCATCACTTAATTCTGACCTCTGAACTTTGTGTCACCTTCTCCTGACCTCTGTACTGTGCATCACTTACTCCTGAATTCTGCATCACTTACCACTGGCCCCTGAACCCTGTGTCACTTACAATTGACCCCTGCACTCTGAGTCACTTATTACTGACCTCTGCACTTTGCGTCACTTACTACTGACCCCTGCCCTCTGCGTCACTTCTGACTCCTGCACTCTGCATTATTTACTCCTGACGTTTGTACCCCTTACTACTCACCACAGTGCTCTCCATCACTTACTACTGGCCTCTGCACTTTGAATTACTTACTAGTGATGTCTGCACGCTGTGTCACTTACTACTGATGTCTGCACTCTGTGTCCCTTACTACCTATGTCTGCACTCTGTGTCACTTACTATTGACCCCTGTTGTAGAGAAACGTCTCCTCTTGATCATCCGATTTAACCCTGTAAATGACACACCACTACACCACAATTGCATGGGGTTGCCGGTTGGTTGCGGCACAGACTCATAGACTTATATTATGTACAATGGTAGTAATGGCTTGCGAATGCGGCATATTGTTAAATTTTTGTCATTGTTACAAAGCACAGCATCACGGCCGCAGCATGGGTACAGTACAGCCCCGAGCAGCTGCATGCCCTGGTTCAGGGAGGCAGTTGGGGAGTGGTGAAACTGTCACTTAACTGCTTGCATTTACCACCCCTAGCTGCATGTCTGAACAAACTGTAAGTAAACTTGTCAAAAAAGCTGCAATTAACTGCCATTAGATCTGGAGTCTGACTCCTGGAACGTATGCTAACTCAAAGGACAGCCCCCGATCTAGCACCATTTTTACAAGCTAGGCAATGACAGTATTCAAAAGCTGAATAGCAACCAGCTGTTTTTGCAGGTTTCCTTTAATGTGTATATGCTGTACATCATGATAGACAGCATTGAAGGACAATATTAATAATTATAGCATTCATTGTGTTTTAAGTGGCAAAACATCAATTGGTGTAGGTGTAGCAGGGACTCTCTAGCACCATGGGTAAAATCTGAGGTTCTCTAAAATCCTAATGATGGATGAAAGAATACACATTAATTGTGTTCCTCTCTTTGCACATAATACTTGCTTTAAACAAAACAGTGATATCATATTTTGATGACCAGTTCAATGAATCCCATGCTTGCAGAGATTTGAGTGGCCATGGTTTGACCCAGGAACACATGTTACACTTGGGATGACAGCAGCATTTCACATCTGGGCACAGCTGAGCCAAGGTACATCTTTCATACGCCATGGGACGAACAGGTATGGAGGAGGAAGATTTCCAGACCTCTGACCCCACTCCTTCATGGTAGGTTTTTAGCATACTAGCAGCTTGGTTTAGGATGGGTTCACACTGTTGCAAATTGGATGCGTGTTTCCCCGTATCCAGTTCGCATAGCAGGAGATTGTGACTGGCTCTCTATGGAGCCGGTTCACACATCTCCACAGCAGCTCCGGTGTGGATATGCACAGGAGTCCTGTGCATCTTTTGGTCCGTTTGAGGTCCGAATTTAGCCAAAACATTTGGGCTGAAATCATACCTGAAACAGTGAATGGGTATACATCGCACTCCTGCTGTGAGCCGTAGCGTACTGCAGTCTGAACCCAGCCTTACACTACAAGAATTCTGCCATGGACAAAACAACAGTCTATATCACTTACACAAAAAAAAAAAAAGAAAACAGTTCATAAAACTCATTTCTCATAGATAAGAGTATTCCAAATTCACAGCAGTAGCACTGCAGTAAAAGAAATTGTATTTAAACCCATCCACTGCTAGGTCCTATGATAAATTTCTCTGCAGCAAGAGATAATTTGCCTTTTATCAGTTCTGCGGATGAATTAGGAGTGAATTGCAGTAGACAGTTTTGCTGAGTCTTCCATACGGATATTTAAACCTTATATTATTGTGGGCATGATTGCTTGGTTGAGCTGCAATCCTTCCAATAATATTTAACTGTTTCACTGTGCTGTATGCAAAATTCAGTTATATAATTATTAAAGGCATATTTCACCTTTACTGAAATACTGCTTGTGCAGGTAAGGAGTATCTGTAGATACAAACAAGCTGTGCAGCTTTGACCAAAGGTAAATATCCCCTTGCTATAGGTGTAGGCCATTTATGTACCTCATAAAGCCTGACTGGAAAACCTCTAGGGAATTTCTAAGGGTGTTGCAAAGGGAAGCCTAGTGTTAATGTTCACCTTCACCAAAACAGGAGCAAGCTCTCCCCTTATGCAGTAGCTCTGAGCAGGGCCGAAACTAGGGGGGGGGGGAGCAGGGGGGCACATGCCTTGAGCGCGGCATTGAGGGGGTGCCACAGCTGGTACCAATCCTCCTGCTTCCCCACTTCTACCTCCCGCTACCTGTCTTTCTGGATCATATGATGAGCTTCTCAGTGAGGAGGATCATGTCTGTATTCAGCCCGTCCGTCTTCATACTGCACAGCTATCCAGGAAGAGGAGGTGAGCGCTGTGGGGGGACCAGAGGAGCATGAGGAGCATGTGGGGGACCAGAGGAGCATGGGGGGGAACAGAGGAGCATGGGGAGAAAAAGAGGAGCATGTGGGGGACCAGAGGAGCATGGGGGGAATAGAGGAGCATGGGGGAACCAGAGGATCATGGGGGGGACAGAGGAGCATGGGAGGGAAAAAAAGGAGCATGAGGGGAACCAGAGGAGCAAGGGGGGAACAGAGGAGCATGTGGGGGACCAGAGGAGCACAGGGGTATAGAGGAGCACAGAGGGGACCAGAGGGGCATGTGGGGGACCAGAGGAGCACAGGAGGGACCAGAGGAGCATGTGGGGGACCAGAGGAGCAGGGGGGGACCAGAGGAGCATGTGTGGTACCAGAAGAACAGCGGGTACCAGAGGATCAGGGGGCGTACCAGAGGAGCAGGTGGTACCAGAGGAGCATGGGGGTAAAGAGGAGTAGGGACCAGAGGAGCATGGGGGGGATAGAGGAACAGGGGAAAAGAAGCATGGGGGGACCAGAGGAGCATGGGGGGAACCAGAGGAACACGGGGGAATAGAGGAGCACAGAGGGGACCAGAGAAGCATGTGTGGGACCAGAAGAGCATGGGGAAATAGAGGAGCCCAGGGGGGACCAGAAGAGCACAGAGGGGACCAGAGGAGCATGTTGGGGACCAGAGGAGCATGGGCTGGAACAGAGGAGAAGGTGGGGGACCAGAGGAGCACAGGGGGAGACCAGAGTAGCATGTGTGGTACCAGAATAGCAGCGGATACCAGAGGAGCAGGGGGTGTACCAGAGGAGCAGGGGGGTACCAGAGGAGCACGGGGGTACAGAGGAGTAGGGGGGACCAGAGGAGCATGGGGGGAATAGAGGAGCAGGGGAAAACAGAGGAGCATGTGGGGGAGGAGAGGAGCATGGGGGGAACAGAGGAGCATAGGGAACCAGAGGAGCATGGGGGGACCAGAGGAACACGGAGGAATAGAGGAGCACAGAGGGGACCAGAGGAGCACAGAAGGGACCAGAGGAGCATCTGTGGGACCAGAGGAGCATGGGGGAATAGAGGAGCTCAGGGGGGACCAGAGGAGCACAGAGGGGACCAGAGACGCATGTTGGGGACCAGAGGAGCATGTGGGAGACCAGAGGAGCAGCTGGGGGAGAAGAGGAGCACATGAGGACCAGAGGAGCACAGGGGGGACCAGAGGAGCCTGTGGAGGGCCAGAGGAGCACGGAGGGACCAAAGGAGCATGTGGGGGACCAGAGGAGCATGGGGGGGGGACAGAGCAGCAGGAGGGACCAGAAAAGCACGGGGAGCAGAGGAGCATGTGGGGAACCAGAGAAGCATATGGGGGACCAGAGGAGCATGTGGGGGACCAGGGGAGCACGGGGCACCAGAGGAGCATGTGGAGGACCAGAGGAGCACAGGGGTACAGAAGAGCATGGGGGGACCAGAGGAGCTCGGGGCACAGAAGAGCATGGGGGGAATAGAAGAGCAGGGGAGGAACAGAGGAGCGCTGGTGGGACCAGAAGAGCATGTGGGGGAGGAGAGGAGCATGGGGGACCAGAGGAGTATGTGAGGGACCAGAGGAGCATGGGGGGCACCAGAGGAGCATGGGGGGCACCAGAGGAGCAGGGGGGAACAGATGAACATAGGGGAAAGACAGCTGACTCAACAGCTATAATGTAGGAGTTTCTCACTTTCCTGAGTAATCTTGTCCCGTTACGGGGGGATGCTGAACTGATTTTTTGCCCTGTGTGAAAGAATGTCTAGCTCACTCCTGTGATGGTGAAGGTGAGCAGTAACACTTGGCCTCTCTTAGCAATGTCCTAGAAGGTTTCCATCCAGGTTTGAAGAGGTACGTCAATGGCCTACACCTATAGCAAGGGCATTATTCAACTTTGGCCAAAGCTGAACTGCTCGTTTTTATGCACAGACGCCCCTTATCCACATAGACAGTTTTTGGTAAAGTGAACTAACCCTTTAAGTGATCATACAGTAGGCAATCTATTTATAGCAATATATGAACACAGGATAGGACAGTAAACAGGCTCTTGTGTGTACTTGCAGTGTAATGTAATGTCGCCAAAGCAGTACAATTTGCTGTATTCTCAATCTAGGAACCCTGCAATTCCAAGATATTCCTTGACCCACTGATATATTGGATTAATCCTGTGTTTGAAGGTCTGCACTAGGGCCTCCTTCCAGTAATATATACATGGAACAATTTTCAGCAAAAGCATCGTAGAAACTTCACTACCAAATTCAAACCTATTGGGGGAGATTTACTAAAACTGCCAAGTCTGGTACAGCTCTGCATAGAAACCAATCAGCTTACAGGTTATTTTTGTCAAAGCCTAACTGAACAAGCTGGAGTTAGAAGCTGATTGCCTACCATACACAACTGCACCAGATTTTAGTAAATCAACCTCAACCCTGTATTTTTTTACCGTTTGTAATATTTGCGCTGTTACTAGTGAGTTAGTAGCGAATGCAAGAATAGCTATGATCACATCCTAATACCAGCCATACCTTTTGGATTCACAAAAAGAGTCCTTGACAAATCTCAAATTTGTCCCTCTCCATTATAAGCTAAACACCACAGTGCCCTCTCAATACATAACTAGTCAGCCTTAAATAATACATATGTTGTGTCAGCATGTATTTAATTTTATCCACTTTTTTAGATGCATTGCTTTGCAGAAAAAATGCCATTCTCAAACATCTTTGCCCAGAAGAAAACTCCATAGCCTTGCAGCAACATTGCCCAGATGGGTGGCTCTTGAAATTGCCTACTTATTAGACACAATATAATTTGTTTCAACTATGGACAGACACCGTTATAGCTAGAATGTAATCTCTGAATATCTCCACGCAGCTACTAGAAAAAAACAATTAACATTTATTACACATACTATGGGAACTCATATAAAAAGTAATTGTGTGCACATTGTGACACTGAGCATGAATCTACCTGTTGCATGTTTAAAGAGAAACTGAACTCTGGATGCTGTGCCCCCCCCCCCAAAAAATATAATAATCTAGAGCCCAGGGTGAACATGCTGAACTGCACACCCCCTCAAGATGTATGAGCGTTATGTGTCAGAAAAATCCTCCCTCAAAAAACACTAATCGGCATGCTTACCCCTAAGCATAAATTCCCCCAGTACAAATCCACCCCCTGCTGAAATCCCATTTCCCAGCACAAATCTTTGCCCCATCCCCCAATTCCCCCAAACACAAATGTTCCTCCCCCAAAAAAGTCTCCCCCTCCCAGCACAAATCCTCTAACACTCAAATTTCCCTTCCAAGTACACATACTCTCCCCCCACTCCAAATTCCCCCTCCTAGCACAAATCCACCCCCTAAATTTCCCCCCTTGCACAATTCTTCTCCCCCTTTGCCATATCACCTCTTCTAACACCAACCCCCCAAATCCCCCTCCTAGCAAATCTTCCCCATCCCCTCCCAACACAAATCCCCTAAATCACCACTCCTAGCAATTCTTACCCCTTGCCTACCCCCCCCAATTGCCCCTCCCAACACAAATCCCCTTGCAGTGCCCTCCCACCTCACATGAAACCACAGTGCCCAGGGCAGCCGCCTGTCCTGCCCACCCCTTGTTCCAGCCCTGGCTGCCAGTATTTGCCTATTACTAATTTACAGTGCCTTGTTCTGTATTGTGACTTTATATAGCGGTGGAAATCTTAGTAGAGATAAGGTTTTGCTTACTCATGCCAGAGCCAAAAGCAAGGAGAACAGTGAACAGTAATGACGTGATCAAACCTCCTGAGACTAGTAGTCAGAGGCAGCAGAGCCTTGGATCTCACATGTCAATTATACAGCTATGGGACTGTTGGCATAGGAGTACCTAAGCACCCTGACATACTAGGAAGTGCACTGCTATTTTTCAAGAGGAATTACAGACAAAAGGTACATTCTCCAGGATACAGCTTAGGCAATTAACTGGAATTCTTTGTACTCTGTACTTCGTATTTTGTTTTTAATTTTTTTGTTTCAAATGTTTGTTATTCCATGCAATTTTTGATAAACCAATAAAAATTATTGGAAAAAAAACAGTAAATCTTCACTTTTTGAGTTCAGGTTCACTTTGGCCTCATGGACACTGGATGTTCTAGACTCCCTTCCCCCTGGCAGCAGATTTTTGGCAGAAAAAAATGCTTGATGCGTGTAAACTCATGTAAGCGCTTGGGTGTTCATTTCATCTCCCAGAATAATAATTTATTCTGGCCACTGAAATGAATTAACACTTAAGCGCTAAACATGCCTAGCGATTTTGCACATTTAAACACGTCAAGCACTTTTTCTGCCAAAATGCAGCTGCTCTTGGACTGACTGGCAGTGTTTTTTTTTTCTCCCTCTGCCTCTAAACTCCTCTAAACACCTATGTGTGTATGGACATATAGGCTAACACGCAGGGGCATCTAGAGGCAGATAAAAAAGCAAAACATCCCTAGGAGCAGCAGAAAAAACACCCAGTGTGCACGAGGCCTAAGTGGTCTTTAGTTGCTAAATTCTAGGTAGATATAAAGACAAAAACTAGGGATGATCTGTATTTATCAGAAACTCATTCAATGTATTTTTAAATGCAACTTCTAAAAGTACTAGTCACATAGTTACATAGTTAGTCTGGCTGAAAAAAAGACACAATTCCAACTAGTTCAACCAATAACATGAAAAAAAAAAAATACAATCCTATATACACAATCCTATACCCACAGTTGATCCAGAGGAAGGCAAAAAAAAACCAGCAAAACATGATCCAATTTGCTTCAGCAGGGGAAAAAATTCCTTCCTGATCCTCCAAGAGGCAATTGGATATTCCCTGAATCAACTATAAATGTTGGTACCCAGTTAGATTATGTGTATTTACGAAAATAATCTAGACCTTTCTTAAAACAATTTACTGAGCTGGACAGTCACAGTACTAGCTCATGAGGGAGGCTAGTCCACATTTTCAGAGCTCTTACTGTGAAGAAACCTTTCCATATTTGGAGGTGAAATCTCTTTTCCTCCAGACGTAGAGAGTGCCCCCTTGTCCTATGTGATGACCTTAAAGTGAATAACTCAACACCAAGTTCACTATCTAGACCACTTATGTGTTTATACATGTTAATCATATCCTTTCTTAATCTCTTCTTCTCACAAGAGAATAAATTGACACAGTTTAAATTTATTACTGACTGGTCACAAAGAATACATTTCTATGTACGCGCTCAATACACTAAATAACAAAGATATGAATAACTGAGATCTGGGAATAGAAATAGAATAAACTATCACCTTTAATAAATCTCTTAAAATCAAGCAATTGTGCACATTATTTTAGCAAACACACTGAGCCCTTAGCACATTTAACAATAAGTAAGACGTAGTAAAAAATATATCAAATGTCAGCAAATAGTCTTAAAGCATCTACAAGCCTCCAAGCCACCAATATCATGCTATTTTATATACAGTAAGTGCAACTGAAAACGATGCAAAAAAACTTTATGTGATTCAGCAATCATAGAATAGCAAACAGCATAAGAACTCCAGATGAACTATAGTACTGTTGAAAACAGATCTCTTCTCAAATCAGGTGTGGACCCAGAAAGAGCATTAGTCAAACTGTAGAAAAGAGAGCGCACAGTACCACCATATTCGTGGTGAGATATATTTCTGGTAGTAAGTTATGAAATCTTGCACAATCAATAAGTGGACATGTGATACCAAAGGTCCATAGAAAGCTGTAACTGGTTGGTCAAGCACAGCATGATAATGATGCAGAGAAACAGCCTGGCTGTGTTCATTCTTCAAGCAACAAATGATAAATAGGAAATATATGCTGTAGATATGATGAAAAGCAACAGTGTGTTCAAAGGAATGATGCATTCATAAACAATCCAAGTTTTATATAAAGTTCTCCACAGACGTGGCATGCACAGTTCCACAATCACTAAGTAGCCATCTAGTAACGAGGTCCAAGCAAGCTTAAAAGGCATAGTTCACCTTTACAAAAAAAAAAAATAAAAAATGTCTATACAGCTAATGGGTGTCTGTAGATAGAAACAAATTGTGCAGGTTTGATCAAAGTTGGATATACCCTTGAAAGGTGTAGGCCATTTTTGTACATCCCAAAGCCTGACTGAAATACTCCTGGATATGGCATCTTCTTATCCTGCCTTGTTACTAGAAAGTTGCTAAGACACCCCCAGCCGATTAAAACTCCTTTGCATGTGCTCTCTCTCCCCTGTCACAGTAGCTCTGAGGACACAGTATTCTACATCCCTGCGGGGGTTTGAGAGTTTGGCTCTGGTGATGGTGAGGATGAGCAATAATGGCTGGCAGTGTCTTAGCCACATCCTAACAATGAGGCAGAATAGGATGGTGTCATCTCTGGGAGTTTTTCAGTCAGGTTTTGGGAGATATGTGAATGGCCTATGCCCATAGCATACTATGCCCATAGCAACATTATACAACTTTAGTCCAACTTTAATCAACAAAAGAAGAAGGAATGGACTTTGTAGGCATGATAAAAAAACATTTTGTGTACAAACTTTATTATAGAAAAAGATATTGACATAAACAAGTATAAAACACATACATCAATGGCTGTGAGCTAAAATGATCACTGACCAGCAAGTGGTCTATAATCCCTAATGAACTGCGTATCATCACTTACATCTGTTTATCTGGATGTATCATATTGTTGCACATATTTTTGTATGTACATGTGTCATTTTGTGTTTTTTTTTTTTTTTTTCATTTTTATTAGATGTGATTAGCTCCAGAAGAAGTGCATCAGTGAGCGAAAGTAGTCAAGCACAGATTGAACGAATACCGAGCAGAACTGACATACCCTGAGTTGGCTTTTGTTGACCCCTTATTACTTTTGTACCTGTTCAGGTCACCTATTGTGTAACCATATTGGGGCACTTACCAATCTAGGGATGTTATGGCTCTAAACAGACATGTTCGTTTAGTCTCAGAGGATTATAGACCACTTGCTGGTCAGTGATAATTTTAGCTCACAACTATTGATGTATGTGTTTTTAATTTTGTCTATGTCAATACCTTTTGCTAGAATAAAGTTTGTACACAAATGTGTTTTAACCATGCCTACAAAGTCCATTCCTTTTTCTTTTGTTGGTTGTTTTTGATAACCTATGGGACAGTACCACCATTTGAGGACAGCCCTTATCTATTTAATAATGTTAGTCCAATTTTAGTCATAGCTGCACAGTTTGTTTTTAACTACAGGCACCCCTTACCTGCATAAGCAGTTTTTGGGTAATGGTGAACTAACCCTTTAAAGGATAACTAAACCTAAGAACAAAAAAGCTAAATACTGCAGCTTACAGTGGTGGCTGCATTTGTTTCCTTTTTTTTTTTTTTTTTTACACAAAGGATATTTTTAGCAAACACAGAAAATACCTATTGATGTTGCCTGAAATACTGTGTCCTTGTCACTTCCTGTGAGCTGCACTGAAGAATATCTTCCTTCCTAGTTACCTTCAGTAAACTGCCAATCCCACATGTAATGGAGATCAAGAGATGCAGACATGTTTGTAGTTTACATCAGGAGAGCATCCTAGGTTGACAACAATGGCTCCCTCCATAGATACAGTAGAGGAGTGACCTGGCCACCCAGGGACTAGAAGTGTGTTATCTGTGGAATTACTGGGTCAAAATAAAGGGGAAAAACTGAAAAAAGAAAACAAATGCATCCACCACTCCAAGGACTAATAAACTGCAATATATAAAAAAATGTTTTGGTTTTGAGTTTAAATACATATAACAACAAGGGATAAAATATGGTACATGCAGTGGCAGTGCGTCCATTAAGGTCCCCTCTCTCCAGCCACCCCCTCTGTGTAGTATGGATAGATTTATGCACTGCATGAATCTATTCATGGGGGCTGTGGCCACCTTTTATTCAGGCACCTGAATTACAGCAGCGGTGGGGTGATTTTGAAGCACCTGATTAGAGCCATAGGCTCTAATAGGCTTCAAAAAAGGTGAACTGCGAGCACAAACCATTGCGCTCGCAGTCCACCCAGGTGTGTTAGCAAAGCAAATGAATATTTGCTTTGCTAACACAGAACTGCTTCTCAGCCAATCAGGAGGCGTGGATGTAATACCAGTCACCTGATTGGCTGAAGGCAGAGGCGATCCTATTGACCGCCTAGCAGAACAGGAAGAAGATGCGCACAAAGGACACAGGAGCCATCGACGCGCTACCCATCCCACAGCTTGCCGCCTTGACCCGCCACCACGATGGGGTAAGTGCCGGGCAGACAGCGGGAGGGCGAGCGGGCGGGAGAGGACACAGTGGCTGCATATTATTGTCACAGAGGCGGCAATTGATGGGGCACAGTTGGCTGCATTTGCTGGGCATAGTGACTGCATATTATGGGCACGGAGGCTGCAATTGATGGGCACAGTGGCTGCCTATTATGGGCACAGAGGCTGCAATTGATAGGGTATAGTTGGCTGCATTTGCTGGGCACAGTGGCTGCATATTATGGGCACAGAGGCTGCCATTGATGGGGCACAGTTGGCTGCATTTGCTGGGCAAAGTGGCTGCATATTATGGGCACAGAGGCTGCAATTGATAGGGCACCGTTGGCTGCATTTGATGGGCACAGAGGCTGCATGTGACGGACACAGTGGCTGCATATGATGGGCACAGCTGGCTGCATATGATGGGCACAGTGGCTGCATATGATGGGCAGAGTTGGCTGCATTTGCTGGGTACAGAGGCTGCATATAATGGGCAGAGTGGCTGCATATGATGGGTGCAGTGGCTGCATATGATAGGCAGAGTGGCTGCATACGATGGGCAGACTGGCTGCATATGATGGGCAGAGTAGCTGCATTTGCTGGGCACAGTTGGCTGCATATGATGAGCACAGTGGCTGCATATAATGGGCACACTGGCTGCATTCGATGGCACAGTGCTGCAGTTTATGTTTTTGTTTCAGAATTTTTTCAGTTCGTTTGCACCCCCCTCCCCCCCAAAAAAAAACTTTTGAGCATCAGCAACCACTGAGTACATGTTGAGTTCAAAATAGGCTTTAGGTCATTCGGAATACAGTTTTTAGAGCTGCAGTCTATATTTGCAAAGTATAATAACATATGGAAAGTAATTAGATTTCAGTTTGATTTCTGATTGATATAATAGGTAACTTCGCTTTTCACTGTTACCATACTCTGCATTGCCTTAGAGATGCCTGAATGCATTTACTTTAATATACAGTATCCTTCAGCACAGATCACAAAGCATATTACTATGAGAAAATTACTTTTCTAAAGTGTTATTCCCCAGTAATGAAAACAAATTTCACCTATTAAAGGAGCTTTAAAAGTAAACAATGGTGCATTACAGTTTTATAATGCAAGTAAGTAAATAAATACACTATGGTCCTTGCAAAAAGGTAGGAAAAATAGGATAATTATTCAGATCATGGAGGCATACACCTACAAAGCTACACATAACAGCACACATATACTGCAGATCATTACAGTCATTCATTAAACCATTTTGGATTCAACCTTCTTATATTCAGTCAGAGTATGTGGTTTATAAATACAATGCTGTCGGTCAATATTTAATCAGTTTCGCAAAGCTATCTAATATCCAGCATGATAGGGAAGCTGGATATAATGGCCATATGTTTCCCTTTCTTTAGTCATAGGTCAGCATTGCCACCTGCATTATCCTGATTTATTGGATTTTTCAAAGACATGGTAAAGGAATTTCTACCTAACAGTGACTATATATGCCAGTATGCAGCAAACGTACAGTCTATCTAAGCCTGAAAAAAAAACACATTTTTAATAAGGTAGCATACCAGTTCTCAGATGTGGTGGCTGAATTGTTTTCTTTTCTTTTTTGTCTTTTTCCTTTTTACCTGGTGACTCTGCCAGAAACACACCTAGGTTCACATGAGTAGCCGAGGGGGGTAAAATACAGGTGGTTGATCCATGTTTTACCAACAAACCATGACGACCGCTCAGGTTCCGTTACTGCAGCTATGATGCTACTCGATATGGCAATTTGAACTCAGCATTTTGAGTCTGACGGGCCTGTCATACTCGCCCACTGAAGTCAATGGGAGCACACTGCAATGATGTGCCAAATGCGGCTATGGTGGTGGAGGGATGGGGTCAATGTAAAATTTCCACTGGGATTTTTATTAAAGTCTGGCAGCTTGGAGATGATAGTATTGTCTCCTGAATGCCTGTAACTGTCTCCAAACCACCTCTAAAAAAGAGAGACCACCATGGATTGCTTTTCAGAGGGGTAGTAGAGCATGTTGTCTATGTGAATGAGCCCTTAGGGGGCCCATACATTGATTTTTTTTTTTCAACCAGAGAGTTGAACAAAAAAAATGATCTGAGTACCCCATCCACACAATTAATGTGGATGGGGCAATCCTTCCCCCTGTGGTATTTTATTCTGAGAGCAAAGAGCCTTCTTTGCTGTCAGTATACAATGATCAAGCTTGCCGTCTATAGCTGGCAGCACTGATCATTCAGAAAAAACCTGACCAGCCTGCCCATACATGAATCGATATTCAGCCAGTCCCTGCTGAACCAGCCAAATGTTGATCCATGTATGGATGGCTTTATGTTCTAGGGTGGCAATGCTCACTTACTCCATTTTATCTATAAAGGAGCAGTATTGTCACCCTAGGCTGCTCCCCTGATTTGGACTACAAACACATCCTCCTCTCCATCTCCCTTACATGGGGGCAGAAGGATTTGTAGACTACAGAAAATAACATAAAAGGAAGATAACATTGTTTCAGATTTAATTTTATCTCACAGGGAAGTACAAATACTGTGCATTTCTGGTAAGATCAGGAGATATTTCCCATACTTGCAGAAAATGCTTGAAAAAAGAAAACTGGTAAGCTGCAATATGTTACATTTTTGTTCCTAACTTTAGATACAGTGCATCTGGAAAGTATTCACAGCGCTGCACTTTTTCTACATTTTGTTATGTTACAGCCTTATTCCAAAAATTGATTAAATTCATTATTTTCCCCTAAAATTCTACAAACAACACCCCATATTGACAACGTGAAAGAAGTCTGTTTGAAATCTTTGCAAATTTATTAAAAATAAAAAACAAAAAAAAATATCACATCTACATAAGTATTCACGGCCTTTGCCATGACACTCGAAACTGAGCTTAGGTGCATCCCGCTTCCTGGATCATCCGTGAGATGTTTCTACAATTTGATTGGAGTCCACCTGTGGTAAATTCAGTTGACTGGACATGATTTGGAAAGGCACAAACCTGTCTATATAAGATTCCACAGTGAACAGTGCATGTCAGAGCACAAACCAAGCCATGGAGTCCAAGGAATTGTCTGTAGACCTCAGAGACAGGCACAGATCTGGGGAAGTGTACAGAAAAACGTCTGCAGCATTGAAGGTCTCAATGAGCACCGTAAAAATGGAAGGAACTTGGAACCACCAGGACTCTTCCTAGAGCAGGTCGCCCGGCCAAACTGAGCAATCGGTATGCTAGAGTGGCCAGATGGAAGCCACTCCCCAGTAAAAGGCACATGACAGCCCACCTGGAATTTGCAAAAGGCACCTGAAGGACTCTCAGACCATGAGAAACAAAATTCTCTCGTCAGATGAAACAAAGATTCTTTGGCCTGAAAGGCAAATGTCATGTCTGGAGGAAACCAGGCAACGCTTATCACCTGGCCAATACCATCTCTACAGTGAAGCATGGTGGTGGCAGCATCATGCTGTGGGGATGTTTTTCAGCATCAGGAACTGGGAGACTAGTCTGGATTGAGGGAAAGATGAATGCAGGGACCTGCTCCAGAGCACTCTGGACCTCAGACTGGGGCGAAAGTTCATCTTCCAACAGGACAACGACCCTAAGCGCACAGCCAGGATAAAAAAGGAGTGGCTACGGGACAACTCTGTGAATGTTCTTGAGTGGCCCAGCCAGAGCCCTGACTTGAACCCGATTGAACATCTCTGGAGAGATCTGAAAATGGCTGTGCACCGACGCTCCCCATCCAACCTTATGGAGCTTGAGAGGTCCCTCAAAGAAAAATGGTAGAAACTGCACATAGGTGTGCCAAGCTCGTAGCATCATATTTAAAAAGACTTGAAGCTGTAATTGGTGCTAAAGGTGCTTTGAGCAAAGGCTGTGAATACTTGTGATTTTTTTCGTTTTTTCTTTTTAGTAAATTTGCAGAGATTTCAAACAAACTTCTTTCATGTTGTCATTATGCGCTATTGTTTGTAGAATTATGAGGAAAATAATTAATTTAATCCATTTTGTTTGAAGGCTGTAACATTACAAAATGTGAAAAAAAGTGAAGCGCTGTGAATACTTTCCAGGTGCACTGTGCACTTTAAGGTATATGTATACTGTTAGATAAAGGGGGGGTGGGAGGCTTAGAACACCTGTTCATTTTTTTATATTGTGGTCTGCCTGGAGGCAATTATACACCCTTTTTGTCCAGGTGACTGGGAAAGAAAGTGATGGGAAATCCAAAACTGCATGTACATTGATCCTGTGTGAATTAACCAGCTGTTGTGAGAATCAGGCAAGATCAAATAATTGTAGGGTATTGTCTTTTCTGGATAAATGTTTTCAAAATGTGAGTGTGGTTAAAAAAACACAAATATCAGCAAAAGGGACATGCCATGCTATTAATGTGTGTTTCTTATGCTGCTGGCTCCTGGTTTCCCTGACATTTGAGTGCCCAACTATGAACTCTCTTTAAACTCAGCTCTGCCATTTATAGAAGCTGTACTACAATTTCTATGAATGAAACAGGATCTATGAATGAAGGATGATCAAATGATTGAAAGGTCTTCCCCCTTCAACAATAAATCTTGTTTCCTTCATAAAAGCTGTAGTACTGGAACCTGGTCGAAATGCTGGGCATAGTCAGACCCTCCTGATGAGCCCACATGACAGCTCCCTCACCTTCGTGAGGGTGGGGGGGGATTGATGGAAAATGTCAAGAAAATCTGGATCCAGCAGCATAAGGGACACAGCACATTAATATTAAGTTGTGTCCCTTGTGCTGATTTTTGTGTTTTTTATTTTGAATACACTTAGGCTTTAAGAATATAAAGAACATTTACTCTCATTACAGATTAAATGAGCAGGAGAATACAATGAATACAAAGTGTAAATTCCAATAACATTAATATTACTGTGTTGTAAATGGATACATTAGTGTCTATTGGTGCTAATGTTTTTCTTTGGCAGTTAGAAACAAATGTTGCAAAACAGAGAAAGTAAATGTACTCAGTGCTCTGATGATCTGTGATGCCTCCAAAGTCCCTTTCACATGGGTGATGACATCAGCTGTAAAAACTAATAGGTGTACCTGATCAGAAGGTCCATGCATTCCTATGAACAGGCAGGTGTGCATGGACTTGTATCCCCTTTACACCCACCTGCCTCTGGGTCTGAACTAGTCTGCTAAAGAATACAAAAAAAACAGAAGGGGATCTGTCCTCTCCCATTTAAGGCAGATCGGTTTGGAGGGTAGTCTGATGTAAACAGTGGAGTCTGCCCATAGAGCAGTGCAGGCTCTGTACTTGTCCAATCTGCAGAAACTGAGCAGACATGGATGGCAGCCAATAAAACTCTATCGGAGGCTGAAAGCTGCTGTGTCTGGACGGTGCACCAAGTTTAGGGCAGTATGCGCCCAGGGAGGAATGCAAGCAGTGTGCATGAGACCTAACTCTGTATGGACTGTCAGAGCAATGGGTTTTGAAGAACAAGTTCACTTTTTTAAAAACCATCCACCCCCTTCCGTTGCCCTAATAATAGAATAAACTGTAACATCCTCCACCTCCCCATGGGTCCTTACTCGCCTCCCACGTTGTCTGCAGCCCAGTTAGTAATGCATACTAAACAGCATGGGTGGAGGAATCTCCACTGTTAACTATTGTATCAATGTACACGCGACTGCTTGAATACAGTAGCACTGCCTTTGAGTAACTGTATCTGGCAGGATACTGTCACTGTTTAGCTAATAATTTCCACCCAATTCAGTCGATTTTGAAATCGACTTTTGTTTAGCCAGGTGGTTCCAGTAGGGTCATCCCTGGTTTGAAATTTAGCCTGAGCTGCAAACACTTTAGCACTAAATTCCATATACTCCTGCTATACTCCTGCATAGAATCTTGCTCCTGCAATATGGGTATGCTCTATTCAAGTCTATAGTATGTGTGTGCAGGTGGCCAAGAACTAGATTTCTATTAGCTGGGCTGCAGGTTTTTTTTTAAAATCATTAACTTGTCCTTTAAACCAAGGGTCCCCTGTTGATGACTGGGCTGCACAGTGAGGGGTGAGCAGTAACTGCGGTCTGCACAAGGCTATCACGGACCGTGGTCCCTGCTCACCAGCTGCTGTGTGACCATGTCCATGTGTCCTCCTCTGACTCCTCTGCCCGCCCGGCCAACGATGTCATCCTATTAGCAGGGCAACGGGGTAGGAGGAGCTGCAGATTGGAATGGAGAGTACCTCCAGCCCCCTGCCCTGCTGATAGGATGACATCTTCAGGCCAGTGGGGGAGATGGGAGAGGACACACGGACTGAGAACAGCCTCTGCCATGCCAATGGTAGGAGTCTTAAATAAGGGAGGCAGAGATTCCAATGGGGAGAGAGCAAGGGGGGACAGACTGCAGGGGCACTGTAATGTAAAGGGGACTGCACTGTAAAGGGGGCACTGTAATCATTATAATGCAGTCCCCCACAGTGACCCTTTTACATCACAGCTCCTCTTTAGAGAGCATCCAATGCACTATCTATAACTTTTTTTTTTTTGGTCACATGCCTGATGAAGGGGGCCCGCGTGGTCCGAAATGTTGCAATCTGCTGTAACAATGTGATCGCTGATTAAAGCTTAGGACCCATTTTGAAAATCCTTCGTGTGCTGGTGACATTCTTTTGCTCTCCCTTTATAGAGCGGTCCCCTTTACATCACAGTGCCCCCTTTTACAGAGTTACAGAGCAGTCCCGTTGCATTAATGTAACGAGGCACTGTGATGTAAAGGGGACTGCACTGCAATGTAAAGGGGGGGGGGGTGATGTAAAGGGGACTGCTCTGTAAAGAGGGAACTGGAATGTAAAGGTGAGCTGTGATGTGAAGGGGAACTGAGGACACTGATATAAAGGGGGGACTGTGCAGTAAAGGGTGGTTGTGGTGTGAAGGGGGGCCGAGGACAGACTCTGTGAATATCCCATCCACCAACCCGTCCACCAAATACACCTCCCCCCCCCCCCCGCTCCCTTGGTAAATTGGCTGCCATGGAAGCAGTCCCTGGTGCAAAAAAGATTTAAACAACTCCCCTCCCTCTTCAACACTCTAATAAAAAGACACACTTTAATGTTAATCAACTAATAATTAAGAGACAATGTAATAAATACAGTATACACACAAATATATATATATATATATATATATATATATATATATACATATATATATACGCACACATACTCTGTAACATATATATATATATATATATATATATATATATATATATATATATATATATATATATATAGATAGACTGATTGTTTTGGATGGACATATAATTGTTTGCTGAGAGAACGCTGCATATTTGAATGTAGGGGTTAATCAGAATCTCACACAGGAGGTTGCCATGGTAATGTTAGCATTAATGCACTGCCATTGCTGCGTTCCCTTTCCTCCTAAGGCACAAAAAACAAATTTGGCTAAGCGCAGCAGACTGCTGGAACATTACAGGTGAGAACCTCCTGTGGATATCTGGGTAAACCTTTTTGTTTTGTAGTGTGATGAGTGCTTTGTTGTCGTTGAACGCTTTTGTTTTGCAGGCGTAATGGAAATCACGGTCTCTCGGCAAAGATGGGATTCCTATGGGTGGTCTGCGCATGTGGGGAGGGGAAGTCCCTTAACCCTTCATACACCGGTTACTCACAGAGCTCGTAGTTTGACCCACATCTTCTTGCTGGGAGCCGATTTTAGCTCGAAGGGAGACGTGCATGCCTCCAGCAGATCTTTGTCTACACTGGGGGCCTCCATTATGCCTGTAAAAAAAAAAAAAAAGAAAAAAAAAACATGTTGGTGAGACGACAAACGTTTATGACATCGATCAGGTCTGGAAGAAACTTCAATGGACACTGTGAGGTTAAACAATTCTCCAATCTGACAAGCCCTTCAGCTATGACAGTATTGATTTTATCTGTAATGGTCTGCGTACAGTATCTGTTCAGCTGAGGCCGTGCTTCCATTTAACTGATATTAAACACATTTGACGGACACGAGGAGGCAGAATCATGCCTCAGAAATGATGCATACTTTCTATAGGCACCTCAGTGGTACAGAGGGATGTACAATACACTACAGGCAACACACAACATACCATAGGGAGCAGGATCAGTCTCTAACTGTCAGGACTGTGCCAGCAAGGAAGGGGTTCATGTAAATTATCTTTCCTCTCACATTTTCTGTGGTCGTCCCTGTGTCCTTCAGGGAAATCAGTCCATTCTCCTTGCGCCGTTATGTCTAAATGTGGGCAGCGGGAGGGGGGGACTAATAACAGCGGCAATGGCATGAAGCAGGACGCCTGCCCCTTCTGCAGAGGGATCTGTACGCGTGTAAGTGAGCGAGAGACAGAGTGTGTTATACCTCTAAGCTGAGCGAGAACCTCCCCCAGTGACTCTAACAGGTTAACTGATTGTGCACAGATTATTCCCACCTCTCTATAAGTCATCTTCGCAACAGGATCTGTATATGATTTTTCAACCAGAGCCGCCAACCTCAGGGGTGCCCCGTGCATCTGTCATGGCAATGTGACATGTCATATAAGAACAGATAATACGATGATCGCTATAAACCTGCATTGCACCAAGACCACTGCACTCCACAGAGAGAATAAACTGTGTTGTCCACAACTGACATCATGGGTATGTGTTATATAAGAAGGATATTCACTTAATAACCTACACTGGTATGTATAACAGACAATAACATTATTTGCGTAAAATTGTGCGTTTTGTTTTTTATAATTTGCACAGCGCACACAAGGTAAATGACGTGTAGGTACACGATGTGTATGTATATATAGGTCTCTAAATCACAGATAACAATGTGGCTTTCAATGGGTTGCTAAGCAACAGCCTGAAAACACACGTCCAACCATTTAAGAGAAGGGCATCTAATATACTTTGCATTTGTATTCTATTGAGGAATTATAAAATTGCCAGAAACATACAAGACTGCATGCTGATCAATGCAAAGCTCTTAGCACTCATTCAGACATTGGCATCCTGGTGTGCTGTGTTAACAAATGTGCTTTAACACGTGTTTTTTTTTTTTTTTTTTTTTTCACCCTTTATCGTGCATTGCATTAAGGCAGCCTATTTAAATGTATAGGCTGGTAACATGCACAAGCATCCAAAAAATGGGCATGCACCATTTTAGGCAACACAGTGCTCCACAATGCACAGTACTGCAATGCATGTGTGCTGGATCTTCATTCAAAATGAATGGCACTACAATGTACCAACACATGTAACATGCGATACATTACCCTTCATTGGGGTGCGCCGTAACACCAGTGCATTGAAGCTGCATTGCCTTAGTGCATTGGAGTGCCATTTAAAATGAATGGCACTGCAACACACCAACGCACGTACCATGTGTTAACGTGCATTGCAGTAACAGAACGCACTGCAGTGGAAAAGTGTATTTTGCCCATTACAGCTCATTAAAAAATTGTAAAAAAAATAAAGGTCTGCAAAAAAACAATCCCATGGAATAAATAACTATGCTCATCTGAACTATTTTAAAGTGGAAGTAAACTCCATTGCTTGATATTTACCTATAGATAAGCCTATATAAAGGCTTACCAGTAAATATCTCCTAAACTTGCACCATTTAGGAGATATTTACTTGCGAAGCTGCCGGTGATGTCACCGGTGCATGCGCTCTGAAGGAACGGCATGCTGGGGATGCCGTTCTTTCAGAATCCTGTACCATAAACAGTGGTTTGTCCAATCTAAGGACAGGAGCCCACCAACCCAAAAGGAAGACCGGGTGAAGATGAAAGACCTGTCAGCGGTGACAGCACGCCACTGGAGGGCTTCATTTTAAGGTAAGTTTCACCTGCCTTGCAGGTTTAAAAGAAAAAAATACAGTTTACTACCGCTTTGAGTAAAATAACTGACATATATACATTTTTTTAAACCCAAAATTTCTTTAACTGGAACTATTTAGAACTCTGTCACCCAGCTTAATATGTATCAGTGTGCTAATTAATGGGAGTAGTTACCTGTTTATAGGTGATATATAACTACTCCTTTAACTCACGTTGAGCTTGCTCACATTTGGCATTGTGAACATAATAGAATTTTACCAAAAACAAAATTAAAAACAATAATAGTTAAAAAAAAGGGAGCCTTCTAACCTGCAATTCAATTTTAAAATTTCCTGTAAGTAATATTAATATTGTAACTGTGAGAATGTGTGCTAGCAAGGTTGAAAGTTTTGCTAAGTGCGCAGTGTGTCATATGTATACCTAAATGGAGCAACAGCTCCAGGATGAATACCACTGAGACAGATGTGAGCAGGTTGCCCATCTGGAAGTTCACATTAGAGATTTGGAGGATTGAACAACTTTGAAAGGAGTCTTCTGCTCACTGAGCAGGTATCTAATTGGGTTGATGTTGAGGGGTAAGCCAGGATGATCAAATAGGAAGATGGGTTAATGTAGTTAGAAGGGGCGGTAGGCGCTCACACGCTTGTGTTTGAGCACCCATAAAATTTGGCAAGTTATGTAAAGATGTGCAGGTGGCAGCCCTAGATGTCACTGCTACCCCTAACAGCCAGGAAAGCAGCAACTGGGTGAGCAGGCAGGATTTTTAATGCAGAAGAGACACGCATTGTCTCTTTTGCTTCAAAGTTACCTCCTTGCCTATCCATTCCTGTACGGTGAAATCTGGCAATGCCAAAGCTGACTGAACTCATGCAAATGCATGCCTGGCCCAGGCAATGGAAACTGGCGGCGATCAATAACTTGCAGCCGGCCGATCAAAGATGTCAGCAGACGACAAAGAGCTCCACAACGCTGGACTAAAGGTAAGTATAGTTCTGCTTTGATTGGTTTTGCTGAATCTTGACTTCATAGCAGTGACCATAACGTGATTTCATTTCATTTAAACACATATTGGAAAGATAAATACACTTAATTTTGAGACAATACATTTTCCAAGGTTGAGGGCTGCTCTTCTAGACTGGGAAGGATTATTGTCATAAAAAAACACAGAATAGAAATGGGAATGTTTCAAATCAACAGTATGCAAACACTCTGCAAAATATATTTCCATGGGCAATAAGTTTAAAAAGCTAAAAACAAAACCTATGTGGTTCATGTTCAAAGTAAAAAAAAAGCTATAAAGAAAGGTTCATAATAAATATAGAAATTAAGTCTGCATCTCTGCATCTCCCCAAGGTAATACTAAGACCCGTTTCACACTGAGGCTAGAAATAGCCTCTGAAAAGCGCCTGAAAACTGCCTCCCATTCATTTGCATGAGTACTTTCACACTCGGACGGTGCATTTTTGCGGGACGTTAGAAAAATTCCTGCAAGCGGCAGCTTTAGGGCGGGTTTGGAGCGCTGTAAAAAGCGTTTCAAAAATGCCTCTACCCATTGAAATGAACGGGCAGTGCTTCGAAAGCGCTGCAAAACAGGTGTTGTTTGGATTCTCTTTAAGGTTAAAAAAAATGCCCCGCTAGCGCCTGAAAAGTGCTGCAAAAGTGCTGCTAAAGCACCGCAAAAATGACCGGTGCTTTAGCGTGAAAGGGGTCTTAAAGTGTTTGTTAACCTAAAAAAAAAAAAAAATAGAGATCCTGTTTCCTTAAAGCAGGGGTCAGCAACCTTTTTGTACTTAAAGGCCAGATTTAATGTATGTGAATGCATGAAGGGCCACATTCACCTAATAATAAATCACGACAATAATAATCCTAACATAGTAATAATAACAGCACAGGTTTACCTCACTTTAGGCCTGGTTCACACCTATGCCTTTTTAGTGCTTTTTGCATTTTGCAGATTTGCACTACAGAAAATCCCTAGGGAGGATGGGGGACCCGTCCCCAGGGGAGAAGGGGTCCCTGTCCCCAAGTGAGAAGGGGTCCCTGTCCCCAGGGGAGAAGGGGTCCCTGTCCCCAGAGTTGATGGGGTCCCTGTCCACAGGGGAGATGGGGTCCCTGTCCCCAGGGGAGAAGGGTCCCTGTCCCCAGGGGAGATGGGGTCCCTGTCCCCAGGTGAGAGGGGGTCCGTGTCCCCAGGTGAGAAGGGGTCCTTGTACCAAGGGGTGATGGGGTCACTAATATGGTCCCCCATATTGCAGTGTCCTCTGTACCCCTAAAGCAGTGTCCTCTGTGCCCCTTCACATCACTCCCATAGTGTCCTTTGCCCCCCTCCGTCATAGCAAGTTTCCTATGTCCCCCAAAGCAGTGTCCCCTATCCCTTGCACCCCCCCCACTGAAGTGTCCTCTGTCCCCTGCACCCCCCCTGTAGTATCCTCTGCACTCCCATAGTGCCCTCTGCCTCCCCTGCACCCCCCCACTGTTGTGTCTTCTGTCCCCTGCACCCCCCTACTGTAGTGTCCTCTTTACCTCCATAGTGCCCTCTGCCCCCCTGCACCCCCCTGCTGTAGTGTCCTCTGTCCCCTGCACCCCCCACTGTAGTGTCCTCTGTCCCCTGCAACCCCCTCACTGCAGTGTCCTCTGTACCCCCAAAGTGTCCTCTGTCACCTGCACCCCACCCCATAAACACACACTGTGTAGGTAGAACTCTCCTACCTTACACAGGTGTACAGCAAGCAGAGCGGCAGAGATCGGCATCACAGGGCTGGATGGGGGCGGAAACTGCGGAAGTCAACTTTTCACATTAAAAGGCTGGTGATTGCTTGCAAGGCTCGCCAACCAATCACCTGCTGTTTAATGTAAAAATTTAACTTCAGCAGTTCCTGCCCCCATCCAGCCCTTTGATACTGGCTGCTCACCGCTGTCCTCTTTTGCGGGTCGGGTGCCCGTGAATTAATTCATGGGCACTGACAGGTTGGACATTCAGCGGTAGCCAACTACTACCTAAAGCATGTTATATAGCACAGTGCTTGTGCTGTCTAATCTGACGCTCTCTAAACTGTAAAAAACCTGCCTGAACCTGCCACTTCCTGTGTCCCACTCTCTGTGCTGACCACGATAATCAGAGCTGCTGAGCTCTGACCACCATGGTCAGTTTCTTTCCTCTCTTCTCTCCTCTCTCCCCCTCCTCCCTGCCTGTCAGCTATGTGTCTATGTCTCTGTCTCCACCCCCTGCTGCTATTAGTAAAAAATAACATTTAGAGATTTTCACTCTCCAGCCCCTCCATTATAGCTAGGCATAGCACACTGTATGTATGTTATATTAAAATAAGGCATGTAAATACCTTTTTTAGAGCTATCTTCAGGCTGCCGCTTTACATCTCCAATCCAGGGCTACTGCGGGAGGGGCTGAGTAGCCATGTGACCTCCCTGGCTGACGTCAGAGGGAGATCTGGACCCCTCCTGCAGTAGCCATGTATCGGAAATGTAAAGCGGCCGCGAGTCACGTGACTGGCCTGAAGATAGCTCTAAAAAAGGTATTTACATGCCTTGTTTTAATATAACACATATACAGTGTGCTCTGCCTGGCTATAATAGAGGGGCTGGCAGTGATTTAAAATTTTGGGTTAACAAACACTTTAAAATATGGCCTGTTAGTGGGTCCTGAGGACAGGAGTTGAGAACCACTGCTTTACAAGATCATTTGGGGTTGGTGACAGGGGATAATTAGAAAATATCTACAGCTCTGTGTATACTAAGCAAAATGGAGGAGCTTAAGTTCATAATGCGGATAATATTACCATAGCCCCAACAGAATCACAATGGGTCAAAATTGATATGGTCCAGAAAAAGTAAATAAAGCACCTGGACCAGATGGCTTACACCCTAGTGGCCTCAAAGAGCTAAGTTTTGGTATTATAAAGCCATTGTTACAAATGTTTTGAGCCTCTTTAATTACTTCCTCAAAAGATTGGCACAAGGCTGATGTGATGCATATATTTATAAAAGGAGCAAAGTCTTTACCAAGTAACTACATACCAGTTAGTTTAACTTCTATACGTGGGAAGAGTTTTTGATAAAAGACCACACAGAACATTTTTTCCTAGGAAACAATATTTTGAGCAATTGACAACATGGTTGTATGAAAGACTGAAGTTGTCAAACAAGAAGAAATCTGCTCTCTTTATGAGGAGGTAAGCAAAAACTTAGACAA
The DNA here is from genome assembly GCF_042186555.1 of Aquarana catesbeiana. Taxonomy (NCBI): domain Eukaryota; kingdom Metazoa; phylum Chordata; class Amphibia; order Anura; family Ranidae; genus Aquarana; species Aquarana catesbeiana. Next base: position 152,581,046 of record NC_133325.1, on the reverse strand, counting down.
AGGAGTGGCTGTGGACATAGTATACTTGGACTTTGCATGTGTAAGTTAGTCTACAGGCTTAGAAAATTCACTTTGTAAATGGATAGAAAGTTGGCTAAAAGACCATACTCAGAATATAGTGAATAATGATTCTTACAGTCTAAGGTTACTAGTTGTGTACCCCAAGTTTCAGTGGTTGGGACCCCTATTTTTTAACATTTTTTAATTATACAGGATAGCATTTGGGATTAAAAATACAATTTCTGTGTTTGCAGATGGCACCAAGCTGTGCAGTGGAATAACGTCCCAGGATGTCTCCAACTTACATGCAGACCTTAACGCATTATTTAATTGGGCGACTATGTGGCAAATTAGGTTTATTGTTTTAAATGTAAAGTTATGCACCTGGGAGGGAAAAACATGCATGCATCATACATCCTAGGAGGAATACAACTGAGGTCGAGAAGGATCTGAGTGTTCTGGTAGATCACAAACTTAATAACAGCACATAATGCCAAGCTGCAGTTTATAAGCAAAATACTTTCTTGTATAAGAGGTATAGACTTCAGAGAGAAACATCATTTTGCTCTTGTACACTTCATTAGAAAGACCTCGTCTGGAATATGCAATTCAGTTTGGGCACCAGTTCATAAAAAGGATAGAGGAGAACTGGAGAAAGTGCAAAGAAACTGATAAGAGGCATGGAGGAGCTTAGCTATGAGGATAGATTAACTGAACTAAATTTATGCTCTCTTGATATGATCAACATGTATAAATACATAGGTGGTCCATATAGTGAACTTGGTATAGAGTTATTCACTTTATGGTCATTACAGAGAACTAGGGGGCACTCTTTAAATCTGGAGAAAAAGAGATTTAACCTCCATATACAGAAAGGCTTCCTCAGAGTAAGCACTGTCAAAACGTGGGATAGGTTCATTATTGTTTTGTCCTCCATCTAACTACTACTACTAGTACTATTTACAAACACATTAGTGGGTCATTGATGCAGTGAATATAAAAAGTCTACACACCCCTGTTAAAATGTCAGATTTCTGTGATGTAAAAAAATTGAGACAAGGATATATCATTTCAGAACTATTTCCACCTTTTAATGTGACCTATAAATTGTACAACTCAATTGAAAAACAAACTTAAATCTTTTAGGGAGGGGAAGTAAAAAAAAAATAATGTGGTTGCATAAGTGTGCACACCCTCTTATAACTGGGGTTATAGCTGTGTTCAGAATTAAGCAATCACATTCAAACTGATGTTAAATCAGAGTCAGTACACACCTGCCATTGTTTTGACTGCCTCTGATTAACCCCAAATAAAGTTCAACAGTTAGGCCCCTTTCACACGTGCAGACCATATGTCCGTATTTTATCCATCCGTTTTCGGATGAAATACGGACATACATGCATCCCTATGGGATAGCTGGTGTCAGCGGATGAATATCCGCTGACACCAGATATCATCCGTCCCCGCCCTCGTCCGCTTCTGCAGACGGAGGAAAATCCTATTTTTCTATCCGTCTGCAGAGCAGATCAGATGAACATGGACAGACGGTTCGTGTTCATCTGATCCCCCATAGGGGAGAGCGGAGATCTGACAGGGCGGTCCCTGCACAATGTGCGGGTCCCGCCCTGTCATCCGCCGACTCAGCTGGGAAAAACGGAGCGATCCCTGCTGAGCAGCGGATGTTCACGGGTCGGATCAACACGGATCCGTCCCGTGTGAAGGGGGCCTTATAGTAGGACTTTCCTAACTTTTTCCTAGTAACATCCTACAGCAAAAGCCATGGTCTGCAGAGAGCTTCCAATGCATCAGAGGGATCTCTTTGTTAAAAGGTATCAGTCAGGAGAAGGGTACAAAATAATTTCCAAGGCATTAGATTTACCATTGAACACAGTGAAGACAGTCATCATCATGTTGAGAAAATATGGCACAACAATGACATTACAAAGAACTGGACGTCCCTCCAAAATTGATAAAAAGATGATAAGAAAACTGGTCAGGGAGGCTGCCAAGAGGCCTACAGAAACATTAAAGGAGCTGCAGGAATATCTGGCAAGTATTTGCTGTGTGGTACATGTGACAACAATCTCCTGTATTCTTCATATGTATGGGCTATGGGGTAGAATGGCAAGGCGGAAGCCTTTTCTTACAAAGAAAAACGTCCAAGCCAGGATGAAGTCTCCTAAAAGCATGTGGGAAAATATGTTATGGTCTGATGAAACCAAGGTTGAACTTTTTTGGCTATAATTCCAAAAGACAGGATTGGAGCAAAAACAACACTGCACATCACCATACCCACAGTGCAGCATGGTGGTGGCAGCATCATGCTTTGGGACTGTTTTTCTTCAGCTGGAACAGGGGCCTTAGTCAAGGTAGAGGGAATTATGACCAGTTTCAAATACCAGTCAATATTGGCAAAAAACCTTTAGGCTTCTGCTAGAAAGTTGAACATGAAGGGGAACTTCACCTTTCAGCATTAGAATGACCCAAAACATACATCCAAATCAACAAAGGCATGGCTTCACCAGAAGAATATTCAAGTTTTGAATGGCCCAGCCAGAGCCCAGACCTGAATCCGATTGAAAATCTGTGGGCTGATCTGAAGAGGGCTGTGAACAGGAGATGCCCTCGCAATCTGACAGATTTGGAGTGTTTTTGCAAAGAAAAGTGGGCAAATATTGCCAAGTCAAGATATGCCATGCTGATAGACTCATACCCAAAAAAACTGAGTGCTGCAATAAAATCAAAAGGTGCTTTAACAAAGTATTAGTGTAACTGTGTGAACACTTATGCAACCATATTATTTTATTTTTTTATTTTTACTTCCCTCCACCTAAAAGATTTCAGTTTGTTGTTCAACTGAGTTGTACAGTTTATAGGTCACATTAAAGGTGGAAAAAAATCTGAAATGATTTATCTTTGTTTCATTTTATTACATCGCAGAAACCTGACATTTCAACATTTAATTGATATAATGTATAATATAGCATAGATGGGCACTGGTGAGGCTGCATTGCTGAGCACTGATCAAGCTGCACAAATGGGCACTGATCAGGCTGCATAGATGGGCACTGGTAAGGCTGCATTGCTGGGCACTGGTCAGGCTGCATGGATGGGCACTGGTAAGGCTGCATTGCTGGACACTGGTCAGGCTGCATTGCTGGACACTGGTCAGGCTGCATTGTTGGGCACAGGTCAGGCTGCATTGCTGGGCACACGTCAGGCTGCATTGCTGGGCACAGGTCAGGCTGCTTTGCTGGACACAGGATCATGCTGCTTTGCTGGGCACCGGTCAGACTGCATTGCTGGGCACTGATCAGGCTGCATTGCTGGGCACTGGTCAGGCTGCATTGCTGGGCACTGGTCAGGCTGCATTGCTGGGTACTGATCAGGCTGCATTGCTGGGCACTAGTGAAGCTGCATTGCTGGGCACTGAAGAGGCTGGCTGTGCTGCTGGGCACTGGTCAGGCTGCATTTCTGGGCACTGGTGAGGCTGGCTGGGCACTGGTGAGGCTGCATTGCTGGGCACTGGTGAGGCTGCATTGCTGGGCACTGGTGAGGCTGCGTTGCTGGGCACTGGTGAGGCTACATTGCTGGGCACTGGTCAGGCTGCATTGCAAGCCACTAATGAGGCTTTATTTCTGGGCACTGGAGAGGCTGGCTGTGCTGCTGGGCACTGGTCAGGCTGCATTGCTTGGCATTGGTGAGGCTGCCTTGCTGGGCACTGGTCAGACTGCATTGCAGGCCACTAATGAGGCTTTATGTCTGGGCACTGGGGAGGCTGGCTGCATTGCTGGGCACTGGTGAGGCTGCTTTGCTGGGCTGTGCTGATGGGCACTGGTGAGGCAGCATTGATCCGGCCCCCCAACAGTCTAAGGGACAGTGAACTGGCCCCCTGTTTTTACACCCCTCACATTTTTGTAAATATTTTATTATACCTTTTCATGTGACAACTCTGAAGAAATGACACTTTGCTACAATGTAAAGTAGTGATTGTACAGCTTGTATAACAGTGGAAATTTGCTGTCCCCTCAAATTAACTCAACACACAGCCATTAATGTCTAAACTGCTGTCAACAAAAGTGAGTACAACCTTAAGTGAAAATTGGGTCCAAGTAGTTATTTTTCCTCCCCGGTGTCATGTGACTCGTTAGTGTTACAAGGTCTCAGGTGTGAATGGGGAGAAGGTGTGTTAAATTTGCTGTTATCGCTCTGACTCTCTCATACTGGTCACTGGAAGTTCAACATGGCATCTCATGGCAAAGAACTCTCTGAGGATCTGAAAAAAAGAATTGTTGCTCTATATAAAGATGACCCTGAAACTGAGCTGCAGCACGGTGGCCAAGACCATACAGTGGTTTAACAGGACAGGTTCCACTCAGAACAGGCCTCGCCATGGTCGACCAAAGAAGTTGAGTGCACGTGCTCAGCGTCATATCCAGAGGTTGTCTTTGGGAAATAGACGTATGAGTGCTGCCAGCATTGCTGCAGAGGTTGAAGGGGTGGGGGGTCAGCCTGTCAGTGCTTAGACCATACGCCTCACACCGCATCAAATTGGTCTGCATGGCTGTCTTCCCAGAAGGATGCCTCTTCTAAAGATGATGCAAGAAAGTCCGCAGTTTGCTGAAGACAAGCAAACTTAGGACATGGATTACTGGAACCATGTCCTGTGGTCTGATGAGACCAAGATAAACGTATTTGGTTCAGATGGTGTCAAGCGTGTGTGGCAGCAACCAGGTGAGGAATACAAAGACAAGTGTGTCTTGCCTACAATTAAGCATGGTGGTGGGAGTGTCATGGTCTGGGGCTGCATGAGAGCTGCCGACACTGGGGAGCTACAGTTCATTGAGGAAACAATGAATGCCAACATGTACTGTGACATATTGAAGCAGAGAATCATCCCCTCCCTTCGGAGACTGGACCCCAGGGCAGTATTCCAACATGATAATGACCCCAAACACACCTCCAAGATGACCACTGCCTAGCTAAGGAAGCCGAGGGTAAAGGTGATGGACTGGCCAAGCATGTCTTCATACCTAAGCCCTATTGAGCATCTGTAACGGAAGGTGGAGGAGCGCAAGGTCTCTAACATCCATTAGCTCCGTAATGTCGTCATGGAGGAATGGAAGAGGACTCCAGTGGCAACCTGTGAAGCTCTGGTAAACTCCGTGCCCAAGAGGGTTAAGGCAGTGCTGGAAAATAATGGTGGCCACACAAAATATTGACACTTTGGGCCCAATTTGGACATTTTAACTTAGAGGTGTACTCACTTTTGTTGCCAGCAGTTTAGACATTAATGGCTGTGTGTTGAGTTATTTTGAGGGGACAGCAAACTTACACTGTTATACAAGCTGTACACTCACTACTTTACATTATAGCAAAGTGTCATTTTCGCAGTATTGTCACATGAAAAGATATAATAAAATATTTACAAAAATGTGAGGGGTGTACTCACTTTTGTGAGATACTGTATATATATATATATATATATATATATATATATATATATATAATGTTTATAGGTTTATAGTAAGGCTTCATGGGGACTAACCATATTTCTTATACAGCTGTTGCTGCTCCAGAGTCACAAAGCTATTTCTAATGAGCCACATGCTCTGGCCTTGAAAGTTTGCAAGATCCAGGAAAATACCTATTAATCATGCTAGAAATTCAGTGAGCTCCTAAATTCCTGCAGTGATCTGCCTATACCGCATTGAAATATCAAGCAAAGTTTAATGCCCCATACACACAGTCGGACTTTCCCACAACAAGGTCACATTCAACATTTCCCGTCGGAAAATCCGACCGTGTGTATGCGGCATTGTAGTTACCCTCAGCTTCAAACCAGTGATCTTCACTGTGTGGGCCCTCTCCCGCAAATCATAGAAATACAGAAAGGAGTGCCAGACCAAAACTGGATGAGATAGTCCAAGATAAATGTAATTGTTGGTAAAATAGTCATATAAAAACAGTGACTTCCCAGATCTATGTTAGAACCTGTATTCAACTCTCCACATAAGTAACAACTTGGCAGCAGTTATTGAGCAGCAATGGAGCCTCCACTCATTTCTATGCCATAGTCCCAGTGATCACTAAGACCCCTTTCACACTGGGGAGGGAAGGTACCACTAGTTTTAGCGTTGCTTTTCGGCCATTGGCGGGGTGCTTTTAACCCCCGCTAGCGGCTGAGGAAAGGGTTAATAGCGCCCGTTTTGCAGCGCTGCCGAAGCACTTTGCAGGTGCTTCGGCAGCACTACCCATTCATTCCAATGGGCAGGGGCAGTGGAGGAGCGGTGTATACACCACTTTGCACCGTCCCAAAGATGCTGCTTGCAGGACTTTTTTTTCCTGTCCTGCAAGCGCACTGCCCCAGTGTAAAAAGCACTCAGACTTTCACACTGGGGTGGCTTGAGAGGTGCTTTTCAGGCATTATTTTTAGCGCTAAAAAGCCTGAAAACTGCCTCAGTGTGAAAGGGGTCTTAAGGCTGCCATGAGTACGGCTTTCCCACCAAAACAAAAGGGACATAGTACAAATAGGGCCCCACAGTGAAGAACTGTGAACAAAAGTACAGCTGTCCTTCAACGAGTATGCCAAAACAGAGACACAGATGGGGTGATTTACTAAAGCCGTATGCCATCAGTAGAGGCGCACGGCAAAGCACAATGCACATTTCAATATTTACGACATGCTGCGCCGGTAACAGAGCTTGAATCCCTCATTTACTATAGCGATCTCAGCGCACGGAGAATGCAATCTGTGCGCCACTATGGACATGGTGCACGGCATCTCCAATTCAATATTAACAGAAGATGGAGGTGCCAATATTATGGGGTGATGTGAGGAGGTTTATTAACAACTGCCCAAGTAACAAACATGCCCAAAATATAATGAGAAAATAACTTTTCAATCAATGTAAGCAGTGCACATGCGCAAACGGCTCTCGCGCTCGTTCACATGAGTTTGTTCACTGTACGGCCAAAATCTTAGTAAATGTTAACCACTTCCTGTCCAGCCTATAGCAGAATGACAGCCGGGCGGTGGTCCAGTTATCCTGACTGGGCGTTGTATGACGTCCTGCAGGATAACAGCCGCCGCGAGCCCATGGGGGCGCGCATTGCGGTGATCAGATGTGTCATTCTGACACATCGCTACACCGATCTCGGTAAAAAGCCTCCGGCGGTAAAAAGACTCTCGCTCCTCTAGCTCCTCCTAAAAGGGCATTTAACCTTCCCCCTCTAATGCATATGATTTCCTTGGGCTAGCCTTTGCATGTAAAGGGGAACTCCACACTCCATTCTCCATCACTCTTGTCTCCCCTCTCTAATCCCTTGGATTTCCATGGGCTAACGTTTGCTTTTAAAGGGGAACTCCGCACTGCACTCCATTCTCAAAAGGCTGTGAGCTGTCTTCACCAATCCAAACCACATCCTTTTTCAGAGCATACAACAGGGCCAGCTAGGAAAGGGGTGAGAAGAGCAATCGCCCAACCCCCTCCTGAACCATACAAGGTCACATGCACGCAACATAGCTGGCTGCCTTTGGGGCAAGTTGGGCTCAGCCCAATACCAACCACAAAGCACCTTGTACCCACTATTTTAAAGGGGCTTTCCACATTCCGTAAAGCCCCCTGTCTGCAGCCCCCCACAACCCCAGCCTAGGGTTGTGTGGAAGAGGCCCTTGTCCCCCTGAATATGGGAACAAGGTGGTTGACTTTTGGAGTGCCTGAGCCCCTCCTGCCCCCAAGCATCCACCCCCCTTTCATGGGCTGGCTGTGTGTTTGGCTAAGGGTTTGTTAGTGCGTGGGAGGGGCACAATTTTTTTTAGTTTGGGGTGGTATTTTTCACGTGGGGGGGTTCTCATTTTAAGCCTTAACAGACCCAAATGGCCTTGTATGTATTGGGGGGGGGGCTATTTTTTGGGGGGGGTTATAATCTTGCAGCTGCAATGTAGATTTGTAAGTTTTCTCTAAAGCCGTACATCTTTGAAGCAGCATTTTGGACACATGCTACAGATGCACCACTTTACAGGCAGAGTAAGCCCCCCCGCCCAAGTTACTATTTTTTAAGCAATTTTGCAATTTTAAAGGCATTTCTCCTTGTTTCATTTTTGGAGTTGTCCAAATTGGTGACATTGATATATGTCCCTCAGGGTGGGACTTGGGCCCCCATACCCATTTTAAGGCCAATAACTAGAATATAAGCCAGCTAAGTGGGGACTAGCAAAATTAACAAGTCAGTTCCCATAGACTGCAATGGGATTTGTTGTATAACTTTTGCCCATGTTAGGCTCTTTGTTTGCCCCCCTGGACCAGGGAGTGTTTGTCCCATCTGTAATTTTGTAGCATGCTGGATGAAGTGCATAATTTTGGACAGGGGGGGTGGCTTATTTTGTGCTAGCTGCATTTGGGTTGGTCTGGGCATGCTCAGGGACTTTGGGGTTTTTTGTGCTTTTTGTGTGTGAACAGATTTTTCTGGGAATGCTAAGAGAGTGTGTTTCTTGGGTTAGTAATTTAAGGACATCCTTAACAGGTGTACCCACTATGAAGTATTGTCTCTACACTGGGTGAATTTGCATTTTGTGTGTTTCATTGACTGTGCATGTGTTTTCAATTGCCTCATTAGCACACAAACCTATGTTATATAAAGCTTGCAAACAGCATTCTTTCCCTTGCCCTGAAAAGAGGCCAGATTGCTTGATTTTGTGTGTGTCTGTGTCAAGAGAGTACATGTGGGTGTCCTTATAGAGTTTATAACACATGTATTTTGTTTGTTATGTCTTTTGCAAAACAGATGTGTTTTAGAGCAAGTATTTTTTACTTTTGTTTATTTTTATTTTTTTTGGGGGGGGGGATATATTTCCCTGTGCGCGGAGGTATGTACCTGTGACACATATCTGGTTCCGGAAGCGGAAGAATGACATCACGCCCCTCCACGAAGCTGCTTGTCCTGCTGTGAATTTCTTCCCACCACCATGCCCCGATCACTGTTCTCTGAGGAAGAGATGATCCCTATTTGCAAATTCGGATAATTTTTTAGTTATTTTTACATGGGGTGGTGTTTGTGTGGGTTATGTGTGTATGCCTAAATGATTTGGCCTCAAAACACATACCTACTTCCTGTGTACAGATTCACTTCCGGGCCAATGTATATTGCTTCCTGCTTTAGTATGTGTGTATATATAGATATATCTATATACAGTATCTCACAAAAGTGAGTATACCTCTCACATTTTTGTAAATATTTTATTATATCTCTTCATGTGACAACACTGAAGTGAAAATGTTCAAATTGGCCCATTTAGCCATTTTCCTTCCCCGATGTCATGTGACTTGTTAGTGGTACAAGGTCTCTAGTGTGAATGGGGAGTAGGTGTGTTAAATTTTGTGTTATCGCTCTCACTCTCTCATACTGGTCACTGAAAGTTCAACATGGTACCTCATGGCAAAGAACTCTCTGAGGATCTGAAAAAAAGAATTGTTGCTCTACATAAAGATGTATTCAGCTATAAGAAGATTACCAAGACTCTGAAACTGGGCTGCAGCACGGTGGTCAAGACCATGTGAGAGGTGTACTCACTTTTGTGAGATACTGTATATATATCTATAGATGTAGGTTCTTGTTTCCACCAGCAGAGAGAAGTTAGGTAGATGCCACACTCCCAATTCTGGAGACATAATAATGGTCTAGCACAGGGGTCTTCAAACTACGGCCCTCCAGTTGTTCAGGAACTACAATTCCCATCATGCCTAGTCATGTCTGCGAATGTCAGAGTTTTACAATGCCTCATGGGATGTGTAGTTCCGCAACAGCTGGAGAGCCGTAGTTTGAAGACCCCTGTGCTAGATCACTCTAGCCTGTCTTGAAAAAAGGTGGTTTCTGTGCCTTGTATAATGCCCAAGAAATATCATTTGGAAAATACAAGTGGGTCATGGCACATCTACGTTTCAAATTTAGCACTTAAGATGGTCATGCACTATGCAATCCGATTGGCCAATCTCTGTACAACTCGATATTTCGGCAAAATAGGTAATAGGAAGACTCACTTGAACAATTAATCCAAATTATAGGAAATCAAACAAACTCTTGCACTAAATCTAATTTATTTAAGATCTAACTGATTGCAGTGTATGGTCACCTTTAAAGATCAAGATCTGAAAATATTATTTTATTGGGTTTAGAAACTCTTCTCTGTTCTTTGTAATGTATTGAAAGATTTGGGTAAAAAAAGAAAAAACACATTTCAAAAACATATTAGAATTGATAGGAATGAGATTAGCATCAAAGGGGTTAATTAACTGAGAACACCTACTAATTGCCTAACAAGACACATCCAATGAGATGAAATTAACCACTTGTATTGGGCGTGCGCTATTATCAATGAGAAAACCGCAGTTACCCTAGCGCTAGTTGCAGTTTACATATGCGGGTATTTATTATCACTATTTGCGCTTCAATGTGCGCCGGTTCGTATGTTCGATTATTGACTTTTCCAGGGCACCAATTAATGTATGAACTGGTGCAGTGCCCTCTTCTTAGTGAATGATCATCCTTGTGTCTAGTAAATAAAAACTCTTTGTTGACTATGGCTGTGTGTATGCAGCAGCAGGGAAGACTAAACCCTTGCAGTTGCACCCCCTAATTTAAATATGACCCATCCCTTCCTGTCAAGGCCACACCCCTTGCCGTTCAAGACCCGCCCTGAAATTTTCAAGTGGGGACAATAGTTCTGAGGGCGGGGGGGGTTCGGTTTAATGGATTCCCTTAATTTGCATAGATTTCCTCTCACTTCCTGTTTGGCTATGGGGCAGGAAGCGAAGAGAAATCTCTGAAATGGGACAGGGATGGTAAAAAATAAACTGACAGGGGTTATAACCCTCCCTTACTCTGTCCAAAATGAAAAAAAAAGTATTGCCTATAGTTCTACTTTAAGCACACATTTCTGATAATTTTATGGAGAGGACTAAGAAGATATAACCATGCCAATGGTGCAGCAGAAAACATATAGCACAGTGATGAAGGTTTGTGGTCCAGGATGAGAGGACAGTCAAAATTAGAAGTGGTGCCCCCCCCCAAACACACAGTTGAGGAATGCCAGCCGCCCGCATACCGAAAGCAGTGAGGCCGCTTTATGGGGGTACTAGACTATTTTGCCTCTCAGCCCATTCCGCCCCATAAGACTGGTGCTACACTAACAGTGGACTCTTTCCGTGCTGCCCCCCTGCAAAGTGCTGCCCTAGGCCTGGGCCTTGTTGGCCTAGGCCAGGATACAGCGTTGGCTAGAGGAATCCTTGAATGTATTTTCCATCTCTTGAAGGATCTCTACATCTGAATTTGAAGGCTGCTCACTTGTCCTTGTTATTATAAGGGGCTCTCACTCTCCCTGCTGGGCTTGTCATTTATTTTACATAACTGGGAAGATAGCAAGAGGGGGAAGACTTCATAGGAAAGGGCATCAATGATGTGGTTAAGTTCTTATTTCTGTAGTTCCTGAGCCATATAAAAACCTCTTGTTAATGTAGCAAGGTTCCAGGCCAACTTTTGGTCCGATGAGAACCTCTAGGGCCAGGGATAGCTGACATCCTTCTGTATGTGGTGGGTTGTGAGCCATGGTGGGTGCAGAGTAGTTAAGTTATTGGGTGCCAGACACTTCTTGAATGCAAAAGAAAGTTTATTTCTCGTAACAATCTTTTTTTGGGGGGAAAGAAGATTAGGGCCAGGACACCCTTGAGTAGTTGCAAATTCAATTAGTAGACTCCAAGACTTCAATTGGAGGATAGCTTTGCAGGTAAAGGCCTCCAGCGAGAAGCAACATCTGCACGTGCAGGAATGCTGTCTCCTATGGCAACAGTCTTTAACAGTTCCTAACACAAAGCGTAACAGTTCTTTCACATTCACTACAACTTCTCCTTTTAGTTCTTCAGCCCGCTGAGCTCCTGGTCTCTCACTAGACCCACTGATTCACTGCCACTGAATCTCTTGAGCTCCTCTAATTTTCACGGTGGTATCTTCCTCAAGCGTCACCCCCGCCTCTCTGCTGGGTCCCTAGCTTGGCACTCCCGATACTTCTCAAGCTTCACTCCACTGGCCTGCTCGGTCCCTGACTTCACACACAAGGCTGCTCTGCAAGCGTCACCTCCGATGGCTGGGTCCCTGACTTGATCACCGCCTGAAGTTTCCCAATTCTCCACTGTGCCCATTCAGTGAGAATACTACTACGGTACTTGCTTCAGTTACTCACCGTGGTCCGTGGTAATAAGGTGGTTGGTCCCTTAGTGGCGATAGCTTCCCTTCTACCTCTGACCACTGACAGGTTCTCCAGCTGGCAGAACCGTCACTTTTGGTTGGACTGCAAGCCGCAATCCCAACCCTGCACTGCTTTCTCTCTTGCTTTTGGATAGGCCCTCAGACAGCCTAGCAGCCAGACACCCTCGGGATAGGCCCAATATTCGGCCTAGCAGCCTGGGGCACATGACACATGTCCACCCAGACAGCCGTCCAAGTGGCACTGAACACAGATCACCTGACTCCACTTGAAAGTTTAGGTTCTCCCAGCGGGCCAAGGAATCCAAGAAAACCCCTGCCCATTGGCTGAGATACCCCGTATTTATCGGCGTATAACACGCACATTCATTTTAAGAGGGAAGTTTCAGGGAAAAAAAAAAAATTTTAAATAAGGAACTTTGAAGCAAAATAAGGGTCAGTGTCCATCTGCAGCCTGATCAATGCCCATCTGCAGCCTCACAAGTGCCATCAATGCAGCAGCCTCACCAGTCCACATCAATGCGGCAGCCTCACCAGTCCACATCAATGCAGCAGCCTCACCAGTCCACATCAATGCAGCAGCCTCACCAGTCCACATCAATGCAGCAGCCTCACCAGTCCACATCAATGCAGCAGCCTCACCAGTCCACATAAATGCAGCAGCCTCACCAGTGCCATCAATGCAGCAGCCTCACCAGTGCCATCAATGCAGCAGCCTCACCAGTGCCATCAATGCATCAGCCTCACCATTGCCATCAATGCATCAGCCTCACCATTGCCATCAATGCAGCAGCCTCACCATTGCCATCAATGCAGCAGCCTTACCATTGCCATCAATGCAGCAGCCTCACCATTGCCATCAGTGCAGCCTGATCGATGCCCATCTGCAGCCTAGAGGGGACAGGGAGGGGGGCGAGACGAGCGCCAGCAGATTACATACAGTGAGACTCTCCTATGATAGACAGAACAGTGGTCCAATGGCGGCCCAGGAGACGGGACTTTCTATTACAGAGGCTGCCAAGTAAACAGGCGATTCTCACTGTATGTAGTTTGATGGTGCTCGTCCCGCCCCCCTCCCTGTCCCCTCCGAGGCAGCTAAAATTGGCGTATAACACGCACACATTATTTGCACCCAATTTTCATGGTGAAAAAGTGAGTGTTATATGCCAATAAATACAGTACCCATAACCTGACCTTGGGCTGCCCTTCTCATATCTAGTGATATCAAGTACCCGGCCACCTAGTAGAAGAGAAAAGTGCAACAAGGCCAAACTTAGGGAGGAATCAATTGATCTCTAACAATCAACCAGGATAACTACTGCTGGCAAGTAAATTTGTGAGGAGCATCCCTGCCTAAACTCAAGGGTGCTACATCAATAATTCTGTAAAGGAATCCTACTGAATTCCTTTAACCACTTCCCGCCCGCCCCATAGCGGATTGATGTCCGGGAAGTGGTTCTGTTATCCTGACTGGGCGTCATATGACGTCCAGCAGGATAACATGTTGCCGCGCGCCCCCGGGGGCGTGCATCGCAGCGATCGGTGGAGCGGTGTGTCAGCCTGACACACCGCTCCACCGATCTTGGTAAAGAGCCTCTGGCGGAGGCTCTTTACCACGTGATCAGCCGTGTCCAATCACGGCTGATCACGCTGTCAATGGGAAGAGCCGTTGATCGGCTCTTCCTCACTCGCGTCTGACAGACGCGAGTAGAGGAGAGCCGTATGGCGGTTCTCCTGGCGGGGGGGGTCTGCGCTGATTGTTTATCAGTGCAGCCCCCCCTCAGATCACCACACTGGACCACCAGGGATCGCCACTAGGACCACCAGGGAGAGGGGCAACATGTGGATGGCCAGGTATGTCCCCCATGGCCATCCACATGTGTCCAATGTGCCCAATCTGTGCCAATCAGTGCCCACAAATGGGCACTGATTGGCACCATTATGTCCAAGATCTGCCAAGCAATGCTCCCAATGTTTTATCAGTGCCACCTGTCATTGCCCATCGGTGCCACCTGTCATTGCCCATCGGTGCCACCTGTCAGTGCCCATCTTTGCCCATCAGTGCCCATCTGTGCCCACCTATCAGTGCCCATCAGTGCCACACATCAGTGCCACCCATAAGTACCCATCAGTGCCACCAATATGTACCAATCAATGCCACCTATGTGTGCCCATCAGTGCCGCCTACGAGTGCCCATCAGTGCCGCCTATGAGTGCCCATCGGTGCCACCTATGACTGCCCATCAGTGCCACATACCAGTGCCACCTATCAGTGCCCATCAGTGCCCATCAGTGCCGCCCATAAGTGCCCGTCAGTGCCACCTCATTGGTGCCACCTCATCGTTGCTCATCAGTGCCGCTGTATCAGTGCCCGTCAGTGCAGCCATATCAGTGCCCATCACTGAAGGAGAAAACGTACTTATTTACAAAAAAATTTAACAGAAACAAAGAAAAACTTGTTTTTTTTGAAAATTTTTGGTCTTTTTTTATTTGTTGCGCAAAAAATAAAAACCGCAGAGGTGATCAAATACCACCAAAAGAAAGCTCTATTTGTGGGAACAAAATGATAAACAATTTGTTTGGGTACAGTGATGGATGACCGCGCAATTGTCATTCAAATTGCGACAGCGCTGAAAGCTCAAAATTGGCCTGGGCGGGAAGGTGTCTAAGTGCCTGGTATTGAAGTGGTTAAAGTACATTGTAACAAATCTGGTTCTTTCTTAAGGTTTACAAACTGTTTAATAGCTCATACACGTATAGTAATGATTTTAAGGCTGAAAGACCCTTTAATTTTTCACTCGCTTCTTTATTAGGGAAAATTGATGAGTACAGTACATTCTGGTTTTAGTACAACCTATTTTACATCAGTAATTTTCATTGCCAGGAAACTGGTACTGGTATTGTTCAGTGAAGTATTATGAGGGTTCAACACACTAGCTCTCAGTACAGGATAAGATATCTATTATACAGAATGTATTATTTTAGTGTCAGTGATATTTCTCCTGCAGACAGGGCATTTGCCCAACTCTCCTAAATTCCTTTCCTCCTGGCAGCAGCGTTTTGACAGAAAAAAATAATTGAAGCGTGTCAAATGCTTGGACATTAATTTGTTTCGTGGCCAAAATAACTTACTTTGGCCATTGAAATGAATTCACGCTCAAGCACTTGACGCACCTAGATGCATTTAGACACGTATACATGCATCAAGCATCTTTTCTGCAAAAATGCTGCTGCTCCTGGAACCGCTGGCATGTGTTAGAAATGCCTCTTTTAGGGGCATTTGGGTTTTTTTCTGCCCTTAAACTACTCTAAACACCTATGTGTGCATTGGCAAATATACTAACATGGAGGGCCATTTAGAGGCAGATAAAAACCCGGCAGACACCCATAAAAGCAGCGTTTTTAATACTCAGTGTGCATGAGGCCTAAGAGTTAGGCTAGGTTAGCGTTATGGGGTGTATTTTAACTGTAATGCCCTGTACACACGGTCGGATTTTCCGACGGAAAATGTGTGATAGGACCTTGTTGTGGGAAATTCCGACCGTGTGTGGGCTCCATCACACATTTTCCATCGGATTTTCCGACACACAAAGTTTGAGAGCAGGCTATAAAATTTTCCGACAACAAAATCCGTTGTCGGAATTTCCAATCGTGTGTACACAAATCCGATGGACAAAGTACCACGCATGCTCAGAATAAATAAAGAGATGAAAGCTATTGGCTACTGCCCCGTTTATAATCCCGACGTACGTGTTTTACGTCACCGCGTTCAGAATGATCCGATTTTCCGACAACTTTGTGTGACCATGTGTATGCAAGGCAAGTTTGAGCCAACATCCGTCGGAAAAAATCCTAGGATTTTGTTGTCGGAATGTCCGATCAATGTCCAACCGTGTGTACAGGGCATTAGGGTCAAGTTTATGGCTAGGATTTAGGAAATGAGTGTAAAGTGCTGGAAGATCTTTACCCTTTCTAGCACCAAATATGTATATAAATGCTCCCCAGCATGATGTCCTGTGTTGGGAATATGTTTTTAAATGTCCCCGTTGAGAGCCACCAGTTGACACTTTTCACAGCTAGCGGTACTGACAGCTTTAGTCCTTACTGATGATAGGGGACCAATTAGAGTGATTTCCGATTATGCAATCATTATGTCATCTATGATATTGTGATTACATTCAGGCTGGAATCTTCATTTGGAAAATAAAAATTTTCAGCCAGCAAATAAACACTATCACCTTCAAGCTGTCTATAATGCACTATGTTTAATAGTTGTAATTGTCAGATACAAATACAGTATTAAAAAATAATATTAAATTAGGAAATAGAAAATGTAAAACATTTTACGCATTTGCCTATTGTAAAAAATGTTTTGTTTTTGTTTGTTTTTTGTTTTTAAAACAGTGTACCCAATAAAAGCCTTGTCTATACTTAAAGGAGAAGCCCAGCCTGAGCTTTTTAGGCTGGGCTTTTCCTTTGAGTCACAGGAGTGCAATTCGTTTTGCACTCCTGTGACCCATTTTCAGCGGAGAGCAGTCTGAAGTCCACTCTCCGCTGACATCACTGCAATCAGTCAAGGCACCGTGTCTACCCGTCTTCTGAGATAGCCACTCCCCGTCCCTCCACAGCTCAGTGCTCCAGTGAGCGTGGAGGAACAGAGCAGGATAGGTGGTTGTCTACTGCAACCACCTAGGTAAGTATGAATCTAAAAAAAAAAAAAAAAAAAAAACATACTTCTCGTTTAAAGTGATATTAAAGTCTTTGTTTAAAAAAAAATAAAAAACAAACATGTTATACTTACCTGCTCTGTGCAGTGGTTTTGCACAGGGCAGCTCAGATTCTCCTCTTCTCTGTTCCCTCGCTGATGCTCCTGGCCCACCCCCCTCTTGCTAAGTGCCCCCACAGCAAGCAGCTTGATATGAGGGCAATCAAGCAGGCTTGCTCGCAAGCTGCTGCTCTGTGTATTCATTCCGACATGGAGCTGCAGCTCGGCCCCGCCACCTCTCTCTCCTCATTGGTTTACTGACTTTGATTGACAGCTGCAGGAGACAATGGCGCCTGCTGCTGTCTCAGCCAATGAGGAGGGAGAGTCCCTTGTGCAACATCGCTGGATCGAGATGGGGCTCAGGAAAGTATTAAGGTATTAAAGCGGACCTCCAGTCATTTTTTCAACTTTCGATCCATTAAATCTTCTCCCCTTGTTGTTTTAACTTTGGATAGTAAAACTTTTTTTTTCTGCCAGTAAATACCTTATATAACCCACTTCCTGTTACTTGTCTGGTAAAAAAGCCTAGGCTTATGACATCGTGCACAGCTCTCTCTCTCACTCTCCTGAGAGTTTGCCAGGAAGGGAGGGGGTGAGTCATAAGAGGGCAAGTGAGAGCTCCAGAGCTGGAGGTGTGCCTATGTGTGTCTTTGTAAATCCAGGAAGTGAACAGGCAGCAACTTCAGCTGCCCACAGTTAAAATGGTTGCAGCCAGACTAAGTGGAGGGAGATTTCTGCAGCATATTTGTCAAGTACAGAATCACAGTATATATAAAATAATATGCAAAGTGGTTGGAGGGAAGATTCAGAATGGGAAATATGTTTTTATTACAAATTATGTGAGCAGACTGCAGTTCCTCTTTAAAGTAAAAAAAACCTTTTGTCTTTAGAACCACTAAAAAGATTTATAAAAAAATATTTAGGTATGCAAATTAGCCATCAAGTTAACTGAAACCTTCTAATTTACTAATACTGACCAGGGTAGTCATGAAAGGGTTAAGCATACAGGTTCATTTTTGGGGTAAGGTTAAACATTAGGGTCAGTTTAAATGTTAAGCGGTAAGGAAGGCTAGGAGTTAAAGTATCACTGTGGCCAAGCTATGGACATTTACATATTGATATACTTAAGGAGCAACAAAAAAAGAACCCTTCATAATAACCCCTAACTTACATCTGTAACTACAGACACTGTGGAGCAATTAATGCTCAAAGTTCAAAAGAGAAGCAATGAAGTCATTCAAATTGGGTCCCGGCTCTCTGCTTTTTCTCCTCTTTCTGTGTGCCTGCTATGTGTTACCAAAGGCTGCTAACTCCCTCCTGGGAAGAGGAGCTGATCTGCTGATAGTGAAAGCTAAACTCAAAACCTTTTTCGGTAAACTTTAAGGCTGGATTCACACCAGTCCGGTGCGAATTCCAGCTCTGTTCTCTGTGCGAAGAGAAAAAGCAGCAGTTCAGCGTTTCCTCTCCGTTGTAGCTGCGGATCAGCTGAGCAGGGAGAGGGGGAGGTGTAGTGAGGAGGGGGAGAGAATGCCTGTTCACAACGGAATGCATCTACGAATCAGATGTGTTCCTATAGAAGAATATGTGCCTGCAATTCGCACCACACTGCCTAGAAAATGCACAAGTTTTTTGGGCAACGTGGAGTGCGAATGCAACGCACATATTTGAACCAGACTGATTGAAAGTAATAGACTTTAAAATGTTCAGCAAATTAGATGCTGTGTGAGCCGCATCCAATTCGCATAGGTGTGAACACAGCCATAGCGTTATTTTCATGACAGTGCCCAATGCTACAAAGGGCTTGTTTTAAAGCTTATATACTGCTTGTTAGGATTAAGTAAGCATGGCTACAGTTTTAATTTCAGGCATTTTTTTTGTTAGGTTCAGATAAGTGTTAAATATTTAGCAGTGCAGAACTGCACAATTCAACTTTATGTTGTAAATGTAAAATGACCCTGATACTGTGAGAACGTTAATTGACCTTGCAACAGAGATTTGGGAATGTGCAACTGAGTGTGTTCCCAGTTCTCAAATGCACAGTCATTCAGAAAAAATATGTTTTTGAGTCATGGGGGGTTATTTACTAAAGGCAAATCCACTTTGCACTACAAGTGCAAAGTGCACTTGAAACTACACTGAAAGTGTACTTGGAAATGCAGTCGCTGTAGATCCGAGGGGGACATGCAAGGAAAATAAAAAACAGCATTTTGGCTTGCAAATGATTGGATGATTAATTCAGCAGAGCTTCCCCTCATTTCAGATCTACCCCTCAGATTTACAGCGAATGCACTTCCAAGTGCACTTTCAGTGCAATTTCAAGTGCACTTTGCACTTGTAATTTGCACTTGTAGTGCACTTGATAATCACCAGCTCTCTGCTCACGGTGCTCTGAGAACTGAGTGATCAGTGGTGTTTGATCGCTCGGTTCTCAGTCTTAGAGCCAGCGGAGGACAGATGCAGCATTCACCTAGGTAAGTATGATTCTTAAAAAAAAAAAAAAAATCCCAAACTTCTCTTTTAACAATGGACTTCTCTTATTTGTTCTGTTTTGGTATGCTAAATATACCATTGAAAGTGTTATAGCTGTTCGATAAAAATGCAAAAAAAAAATAAAATGCTGATTTTTTCCAGAAATCATGGGAGCGAATACCTTTCTGTGTTCTTTTTCTGTGTTCTTTACTTGTGCACAAGGGAGAGTTATGGAGATGAAAAGGAAATGAGGAGAGTGTGTTTTTGATGCGTTTTACTGTGTTCCAGTACAGTCCAGTGCAGGAAATGTGCAGCATGTTCTAATTTTTTTTCTGGAACTGGAACGCCCTGGAACTGACCGCACTGGTGTGAACTATGCCATTGAAAACCATATAGTCTACTTTCCATGTGTTTTTGATGCAAAAAAAAAACACACTGGACTGCATGTGGTGTGAACTGGCTGGTATCGTATGAGAAACATTTTCATGTTTGTCCCTTCAGGTAATATCTGATGAACTGTTGTGCTTTCTAAAGCTGTGTACTAATGATCAGATTAATGTATGATTGCTTCAAACACAGTATATTTCGCCCGATTTTCTGATCGTGTGTACTAGGAGTCTTTTCATCTTGCTTTGCACTGGTCAGTCGGAGGAATCAGGTAAAGTAGCACATCCCTGCAGTAGCATCCACTGCAATAGTGACTGACATCTTGCAGTTATCATGCTCATGTGAGCTAATATACCCAGCTTTACCTAAATGTGAACAGTAAAAAGCAGCAAATCAGAAGTTTAGCATTTCATTCCAGATTATAAAGCAAAGCATAAGACACCAGTCTGAGAGACTCTTCTATATCCTCACTGCTCCTGTTTAAGTAGACAACAGGGCACACAATATTACCTGATACAACCAGTGCCATCAGTGTTGCCAACATCAGTATTTTTACTGGCAGCCAGTAAAAAATGACAATTTTTAGTCACATTTTAAAAAATTTTTACTATGCTTCAGTTACGAAAGAACACAGTGAGTGATTGGTGGCGATCACTTACTGTGTTCATTCAGAAAAGGAAGGGGCGAATAAATGACATATTTACTGGCCCCACTCTCCACCCTAAAGATCCTGGTAGCTGTCGGTGGGAGAGGAGGACAGGCCAGCAGCTCTGCAGGGGGTACACAGGGGGGTCCAGACAGGGGGGAATCCGATAGTGGAAAGAACGGGGGATCAGTGCAGCGGGTGGGAGAAATAACTGGAACTGATCTTTTGTGGCTCTCCCTGCAGTAACTGAAAGCCAGCAAAGGGAGGAGGAGATTCTGAATTTCAGCTGCTGCAGGGAGAGACACAAAAGATTGGTTCCAGTCATTTCCCTCACCGACGCATGGATCGCCCATGCTATTTAGTGTCCACATGCAATTTCCCCTGGTTGGGGGGGGGGGGGTCGCAGGGGCCCCCCCTGCACCTGGGGCCCCTAGGCAATGTCCAGGGGTGCCCATGCAACAGCCCTTAATACAACAGCAAGATCACACTCAGACTAGTCTGAGTCTGTTGGCTGCAGAGGATTCTCTGAGTCTTTTACATAGTTACATAATTACATAGTTACATAGTAGGTGAGGTTGAAAAAAGACACAAATCCATCAAGTCCAACCTATGTGTGTGATTATATGTCAGTATTACATTGTATATCCCTGTATGTTGCGGTCATTCAGGTGCTTATCTAATAGTTTCTTGAAGCTATCAATGCTCCTCGCTGAGACCACTGCCTGTGGAAGGGAATTCCACATCCTTGCCGCTCTTACAGTAAAGAACCCTCTACGTAGTTTAAGGTTAAACCTCTTTTCTTCTAATTTTAATGAGTGGCCACGAGTCTTGTCAAACTCTCTTCTGCAAAAAAGTTTTATCCTTATTGTGGGGTCACCAGTACGGTATTTGTATATTGAAATCATATCCCCTCTCAAGCGTCTCTTCTCCAGAGAGAATAAGTTCAGTGCTCGCAACCTTTCCTCATAACTAAGATCCTCCAGACCCTTTATTAGCTTTGTTGCCCTTCTTTGTACTCGCTCCATTTCCAGTACATCCTTCGTGAGGACTGGTGCCCAGAACTGGACAGCATACTCCAGGTGCAGCCGGACCAGAGTCTTGTAGAGTGGAAGAATTATCATTTTATCTCTGGAGTTGATCCCCTTTTTAATGCATGCCAATATTCTGTTTGCTTTGTTAGCAGCAGTTTGGCACTGCATGCCATTGCTGAGCCTAGCATCTACTAGGACCCCCAGGTCCTTTTCCATCCTAGATTCCCCCAGAGGTTCTCCCCCCAGTGTATAGATTGCATTCATATTTTTGCCACCCAAATGCATTATTTTACATTTTCTACATTGAACCTCATCTGCCATGTAGTCGCCCACCCCATTAATTTGTTCAGGTCTTTTTGCAAGGTTTCCACATCCTGCGGAGAAGTTATTGCCCTGCTTAGCTTAGTATCGTCCACAAACACAGAGATTGAACTGTTTATCCCATCCTCCAGATCGTTTATGAACAAATTAAATAGGATTGGTCCCAGCACAGAACCCTGGGGAACCCCACTACCCACCCCTGACCATTCCAAGTACTCCCCATTTATCACCACCCTCTGAACTCGCCCTTGTAGCCAGTTTTCAATCCATGTACTCACCCTATGGTCCATGCCAAGGGAACTTATTTTGTGCAGAAAACGTTTATGAGGAACTGTGTCAAATGCTTTTGCAAAATCCAGATACAGTGTGCACAGAAAAGGGATGGGCAGTGCAGCTAACTCTTTCAAAACCAGTTGAAACTGGCTCAGTGGAAGTTGTAAGAACCACATGATAGACAGCAGCAAGGATTGACACACCCTGTAACTCAAGGAGATGGTCTATAGGTCTTGTTGGATGTTGGACATCTGCCGAGAGGACGTTTGTTTGCTGCAATGTCCTTCAATGAAATGCAGAGTCACACTAGGCTGGGGAAACAAATAAAATACAGCACAGTTGTCCACCAAATGTGAAAGAAAAAAAGCTGAGGCTGGTGTTTGGCTTTAACCCCTAGCTCCTGTGTCGAAGACTAGCATTACTCCTCAATTAACCCAACATCAGAACAAACCTAATTCTGTATCACCTGCACTTGGAATCTTTACTCTAAATCCTCACAATTGAAGAAACAGCTTTGCTTCGGTAGATTACGATGTGAGCTGACAGTTGGCAAAACTAGCAATTTAAGCCAGTGAAAAGATCATTATCCATTATTATCATACTTGTTCCACGGATGTGGAAATATGGGGAAATTTAGGAAACAGTGATCACAGGTCAATTGGCTTCAGTATAAATCACACAAATAGGAAACATAAGGGAAATACAAAGACATTGAATTTCAAAAGAGCCAACTTTCCCTAAACTACGAACCTTGCTTGAAGATATAAATTGGCATAAAAATCTTAGGAACAAAGAACACGGTGGAGAGATGGGTTCGCTTTAAGAGCATATTAAATAAGGGCATTAGCCAGTGCATCCCATTGGGTAATACATTTAAAAGAGGAAACAAAAGTCCTGGATGGCTTAATTCCAATGTAAAAATGCATATAAAAATTAAAAAATACAAGGTTGAGGGATCATCATCAGCATTCAAACTTTATAAAGAATGCAACAAGAAATGTAAGGGTGCAATTAGGGCGGCTAAGATAGAACACAAAAGACACAGCGGAGGAGAGAAGAAAAATCCCAAGAAATTCTTTAAGTATGTAAACAGTAAAAAAAGGGAGGACAGACCATATTGGCCCCATAAAGAATGAGGAAGGACATCTGGTTACAAAGGATGGGGAGATGGCGAAGGTATTGAATTTATTCTTCTCCTCAGTCTTCACGAGTGAATCGGGGGCTTCAGTAACCAAAACTACAGTGTTTATCCTCATGACACAACACAGGAAGCACCTCCATGGTTAACAGAGGACAGAATTAGAATTAGACCTGGAAAACTTAAAATTAATAAATCGCCGGGAACGGATGGCTTGCACCCGAGGTTTGCCATCTACATAAAGGAAGGCCTGTAGACATGGTGTATCTGGATTTTGCAAAAGCATTTGACACAGTTCCCCATAAATAGGGTGAGTACATGGATTGAAAACTGGCTACAAGGGCGAGTTCAGAGCGTGGTGATAAATAGGGAGTACTCAGATTGGTCAGGGGTGGGTAGTGGGGTCCCACAGAGTTCTGTGCTGGGACCAATCCTATTTAATTTGTTCATAAACGACCTGGAGGATGGGGTAAACAGTTCAATCTCTGTATTTGCGGAGGATACTAAGCTAAGCAGGGCAATAATTCTCCGCAGGAAGTGGAAACCTTGCAAGAAGATCTGAACAAATTAATGGGGTGGGCGACTACATGGAAAATGAGGTTTAATGTAGAAAAATGTAAAATAATGCATTTGGGTGACAAAAATATGAAAGCAATCTATACACTAGGGGGAGAACCTCTGGGGGAATCTAGGATGGAAAAGGACCTGGGGGTCCTAGTAGATTATAGGCTCAGCAATGGCATGCAATACCAAGCTGCTGCTAACAAAGCAAACAGAATATTGGCATGCATTAAAAAAGGGATCAACTCCAGGGATAAAGTGATAATTCTCCCACTCTACAAAATTCTGGTCCGGCCTCACCTGGAGTATGCTGTTCAGTTCTGGGCACCAGTCCTCAGGAAGGATGTACTGGAAATGGAGCGAGTACAAAGAAGGGCAACAAAGCTAATAAATGGTCTGGAGGACAGTTATGAAGAAAGATTGCGAGCACTGAACTTTTTCTCTCTGGAGAAGAGACGCTTGAGATATGATTTCAATTTACAAATACCATACTGGTGACCCCACAATAGGGATAAAACTTTTATCCCTAACAAGACATGTGGCCACTCATTAAAATTAGAAGAAAAGAGGTTTAACCTTAAACTACGTAGAAGGTTCTTTACTGTAAGAGCGGCAAGGATGTGGAATTCCCTTCCACAGGCGGTGGTCTCAGCGGGAGGCATCGATAGTCTGAAAAAACTGTTAGATAAGCACCTGAACAACCGCAACATAATAAACCCAAATACAAAAATGTTATATTGTGCAGCTTATCAATCCTTAGTGTGGTTGCTGCATTAATTTTATTTTATATTTTTTTTTTCTCTTTATTTTCACCTGGCCATCTTGCGGCTCTTCCTTTTCTAGGGTGTCTCCAACTGGTTGGAGGAGCAATGGAAGCACCATAGACAGCAATATTATATTATCAATCTGGGGACACTGCAGTGTTACATATACTAGCAGATTTAGAAGGACTTGACTAACAAATTAATGCAGAACTCCAGATAACACTTTTTAAGCAGTTACAGCAACAGCTTTTATTTTTTTCTCCTTTTGGGATAAAGTTTTTACATAAATGAATAGAAGCTGACCACTGTGATCACCACTATCTGTGGTGAATGGTTTGTCTCAACCCTCTAGATGCCATTTTTGATGGACAGCTTTTTCTGTTCAGGCTGGGTTCACACTATCTTCGCATGCGGCTCACAGCAGGGATCCGGTGCGTCCACGTTCAGTGTTTCAGGTCCGATTTCAGCCCGAATTTTTGGCTGAATTCGCACCTGAAATGGACCAAAAGACGCACAGGGCTCCTCTGCAAATTTGCATGGGAGCCGCAACGGAGGTATGTGAACCAGCTCCATAAAGAGCCATTCAAAATCACCTGCCATTGCAAATTGGATGTGGGAATCCTGTATCCAATTCGCAATAGTATGAACCCAGCCTAAATCATGAAGTTGAAAAATAACAGACTTACTGGCTGGATGGACAGCAAAATAAAAGATGAAAAAAGCTTAAAAATAGAAAACTAATGTAACCATGTTTTTTTGTTTTTGGGTTTGTTACTACTTGAAAGCCAAAAGTAGGTCTAGACAGGTCCATGCTGGATGATATTGCTAAGATCATTGGTAGCAAGGTATTTTTTCTCTAAATCCTCAAAATAAAAAATAAATGGAGTGAAATGAAAAAGGCAGCAATTTGTGTATACATTTATTTGTATAGGGCATGACAAAAAAACAACATTTATACTTACAAAGATATAGATATGTAGATATCTATATATACACAGTAGCTTGAAAAAGTATTCATACCCCTTGAAATTTTTCAGATTTTTTAAAATGTTACAACTAAAAACATAAATGTATTTTACTGTAATTTTATGTGATAGACCAACACAAAGTGGCACATAATTGTGAAGTGGAAGGAAAATGATAAATTGTTTTTTTACATTTTATTTTTAAATAAATATCTGAAAATTGTGGCATGCATTTGTATTCAGCCCCCTTTACTCTGGTAGCCCTAACTAAAATCTAGTGGTACCAATTGCCTTCAGAATTCACCTAATTAGTAGAATTCACCTGTGTGTAATTTAAATGCAGCTGTTCTGTGAAGCCCTCAGAGGTTTGTTAGAGAACCTTAGTGAACAAACAGCATCATGAAGGCCAAGGAACACACTAGACAGGTCAGGGATAAAGTTGTGGAGAAGTTTAAAGTAGGGTTAGGTTTTAAAAAAAATTCCAAGCTTTAAACATCTCACGGAGCACTGTTCAATCCATCATCCAAAAAAGGAGAGAGTATGGCACAACTCCAAACCTATCAAGACATGGCCGTCCACCTGAACTGACAGATCGGGCAAGGAGAGCATTAATCAGATTAGCAGCCAAGAGGCCCATGGTAACTCTGAAGGAGCTATGGAGATCCACACCAGACAGGTCAGGGATAAAGTTGTGGAGAAGTTTAAGGCTGTGTTCACACCTATGCGAATTGGATGCTGGTTTCTCTGCATCCAATTCATATAGCAGGAGAATGTGGCCGGCTCTCTATGGAGCCGGTTCACATATCTCCGGGGTGGCTGCAGAGTGCACTGCACAGAAACGCTGTGCGTCTTTAGCTTAGTTTCAGGGCCGATTTCAGGCAAAGATTCGTTCCTGATTCGTCCCTGAACCGGAGAATGGGGACGCACAGCGTTCCTGTGTGATCTGCAGCCGGTTCCAGTGTGAACTGAGCCTAAAGCACGGTTAGGTTATAAAAAAATATCCCAAACTTTGAACATCTCACGGAGCACTGTTCAATCCACCATCCAAAAATGGAAAGAGTATGGCACAACTGCAAACCTACCAAGACATGGCCGTCCACCTAAACTGACAGGCCGGGCAAGGAGAGCAATAATCAGAGAAGCAACCAAGAGGCCCATGGTAACTCAGGAGGAGCTGAAGAGATCCACAGCTCAGGTGGGAGAATCTGTCCACAGGACAACTATTAGTCGTGCTCTCCACAAATCTGGCCTTTATTATTAAAGTGGCAAGAAGAAAGCCATTGTTAAAGGGAAGCCATAAGAAGTCTTGTTTTCAGTTTGCGAGAAGTCATGTGGGGGACACAGCAAACATGTGGCGGAAAACTAACACTGCACATCAGTCTGAACACACCATTCCCACCGTCAGCAGGGACAGGGAAGCTGGTCAGAGTTAATGGGAAGATGGATGGAGCCAAATACAGGGCAATCTTAGAAGAAAACCTGTAATGCCCTGTACACACGATCAGACTTTCCGACAACAAGCTCACATAGAACATTTCCCGTCGGAAATTCTGACCGTGTGTACGCGCTATAAGAGTCTGCAAAAGACTTGAGACTGGGGCGGAGGTTCACCTTCCAGCAGGACAACGACCCCAAACATACAGCCAGAGCTACAATGGAATGGTTTAGATCAAAGCATATTCATGTGTTATGCCCCGTACACACGGTCGGATTTTCCGATGGAAAATGTGTGATAGGACCTTGTTGTCGGAAATTCCGACCGTGTGTAGGCTCCATCACACATTTTCCATCGGATTTTCCGACACACAAAGTTTGAGAGCAGGATATAAAATTTTCCGACAACAAAATCCGTTGTCGGAAATTCCAAACGTGTGTACACAAATACGACGGACAAAGTGCCACGCATGCTCAGAATAAATAAAGAGATGAAAGCTATTGGCCACTGCCTCGTTTATAGTCCCGATGTACGTGTTTTACGTCATCGCGTTTAGAACGATTGGATTTTCCGACAACTTTGTGTGACCGTGTGTATGCAAGACAAGTTTGAGCCAACATCCGTCAGAAAAAATCCATGGATTTTGTTGTCGGAATGTCCAAACAAAGTCCGACCGTGTGTACGGGGCATTAGAATGGCCCAGTCAAAGTCCAGACCTAAATGCAATTGAGAA
Source organism: Aquarana catesbeiana (assembly GCF_042186555.1). Classification (NCBI taxonomy): domain Eukaryota; kingdom Metazoa; phylum Chordata; class Amphibia; order Anura; family Ranidae; genus Aquarana; species Aquarana catesbeiana. Next base: position 152,553,300 of record NC_133325.1, on the reverse strand, counting down.
TCTGTGGCAAGACTTGAAAATTGCTGTTCGCAGACACTCTCCATCCAATCTGACAGAGCTTGAGCTATTTTGCAAAGAAAAATTAGCAAAAATTTCACTCTCTAGATGTGCAAAGCTGCTAGAGACATCCCCAAAAAGATTTGTAGCTGTAATTGCAGCAAAAGGTGGTATTGACCCAGGGGGACTGAATACAAATGCACGCTACACGTTCACATATTTATTTGTAAAAACTTTTTGAAAACTGTTTATCATTTTCCTTCCACTTCTCAACTATGTGCCACTTTGTGTTGGCCTATCACATAAAATCCCAATAAAATACATTTACATTTTTGGTTGTAAGATGACAAAATGTGGAAAATGTCAAGGAGTATGAATACTTTTTCAAGGCACTGAATATAGAAATATATATCTATATATATACACACACATATATATATATATATTTATGTATATTTAAGGTACCAGCACATTGATCTCCCTGCTGGCACAGTGTGGAAGCACTTCTCTTAGACCCCTTTCACACTGAGGCATTTTTCAGGCTAAAGGGCTACAAATAACGCCTGTAAAGCGCCTGAAAAACGCCTCCCCTGCAGCCCCAGTGTGAAAGCCCGAGTGCTTTCACACTGGAGTGGTGCGCTTGCAGGATGTTAGAAAAAGTCCTGCAAGCAGCATCTTTGTAGCAGTTTAGGAGCGGTGTATACACCGCTGCTCCACCACCCCTGCCCATTGAAATTAATGGGCACCGCTGCCGAAGAACCTGCAAAGCGCTTCGGCAGCGGTGCATTTCACGCGCATTTAATCCTTTCTTCGGCTATCAGCCGAAAAAACGCTGCTAAAACGACGGCTAATGTGGCCCGCTGGCAGTGAGAAAGGAGTCTTATGGCAGAGCCGGTCAGAGGGAGAGATTTCCCATCTCCTTGCCAGCACACAAAGTACCCCGAACGCATGCCTATGGTGTTGGCGTATGGAGAAGGTTTGGAGGTGCGAAGAGTGTTTTGGAAATTATAAATTATCATACATCACGTGTGGACACTGGGTGTTATTCGATTATTTCTCTGTTTTTGTATATTATTGTGTGAAGCACTGAGGTTATAGAGTTTCCTTACCTAAAATTGTTAATCAGTTTTTGTTTTTTGATTCGTGATTTATCTCAGTATACCTCACATATCTGCAAATGCACTTCCATAATGGATTTGGGATGTCTGTAAATCTGAAACCTTCTGGATTCCTCACCTGAAGTGACATGACATTTTTGAGAACCAATGACAACGTATGACTGTAATTATTGATCTCTCAGTAGACAGAAAAAAAAGTGCCATTAAAAACTAGACTTGTCAAAAAAAAAAACATTTCCAAGGTGGCAGTGATCTAAAGCTCTTCAATGATGTGCTTTGAAGTTGAATGTGCAGTAGTAAACTCTTTTATTTTCAGACTGTAGTCTTGAAAAGGGACTTTATCCTTCAATGTCTGCTTCAGTTTCTAAAAACAGCAGATGCAAATATGCTCTATTCTAGGCAGCATGGGCATTATTTTAATTTAATTTTAATAACACTAAAGCTAGTCACATCTGTTGCGATCCCCATACAAAACAGTTTTCTAATGTTTTTACCCAATGATGCAATAACTGTGTCTGTGAGATGATAAAATAAACAATGTGATTGCATATTGAAGACTGTCCTTCATATACCTTCTGAATACATAATCTCTTTTTGCAACACAGAGGATATCATGGAATTTGTGGCTTGGGAGAAATTTGCTTTAAAAAAATGACTATTCTTTTCAATATTTATTTAGAGCAGCTTTTCTCAGTTAGGGTTCCACTAGAGCAGTGATGGCGGATTTTGGCACCCCAGATGTTTTGGAACTACATTTCCCATGATGTTCAACTACATTGCAGAGTGCATGAGCATCATGGGAAATGTAGTTCCAAAACATCTGGGGTGCCAAGGTTTGCCAGAGGTTGATCAGGGTTTCTTGACCAATAAACGATTACTTCCTCTCAGATAAGTTAGAACTTAGTTAGCTGTTATGGGGGCATTCTTCCCATTGACCCCAATGAAGGAGTATTGTTTCCACTGACAACCAGTGTATTAGGGCCCTTCACTGATTAGCAGTGTAAGGAGGACCTTCTCCACTGACCATCAATGTGAGGATGTACTACAATTTTTACTGTCTGAGGTTATTTTATGGCTATTATTGTTTTTTGTTTCATTTGCTGAAAATAATGTTGTTGTTTAGAGTAGCCCTGGGTGACAAACATGGCAATTATGCCACATTCCTTACTCTTTTATTTCTTTGTATATATACAACTTACTGTTCACACTAATGTGTCAAAGAGCTGTAGATACAATAAATATTAGCAGGGGTTACCTAATACATCCATAATGTTATTTCAATGATTTATCCATGTTAAACAATTTGAGAAAAGCTGATTTACAGAAGAAGGGTTTTTTTTTTGGGGGGGGGGGGGGGGTATTTAGGGTAGTTAGGATTATTCAACTTGGTGTCTTTTGTATCTGTATTTTTCTCTTCTACTTGGGAATTTTGTCATTATTTGAGTGCTGTGCTTTAATATTTTTTAGTTTATCACTGTTTCACTGTCTGTTAAAAAAATAAATAATAATAAAGCTATTGAGAAGCCAATTTTGGCACAAGAACAGGTCAAGGGTAGTTGGAAGGAACCATTTAAAACCCACTGCAACCTTAAAAAAAATTTTTCATTTTATTTTCCTCTTTAAAGTGGTATTAATCTCAAAACCAAAAAATTAATATATTGCAACTTACCAATGTGGTCCCTGCATTAGTTTTCCCTTGGTGATTTGGCCATTAATACACCTTCTGTATTAAACAGACACCACTCTGGATGAACAAGTATAAGGGGGCAGATTTGGACAGCAGCATTGTCATTTTGGGGTAAAGGTTTACATAAATAAATAAAAGCTGATCATTTTAAGCACTCCTGTCAATGATAAATGGTTTGTTTTATTCCTGTAACTGCAAGAGAGCTTGTTCAATTGAACTACAGACTTACTGCTTGGTTCACCAGATGAAAATACAAGAAAGAAAGCCTAAAAAGGGAAACTAATGCAGCCATCTTAACTAAGAATTGGTAAGCTGCAATATAATAAAATGTTTGCCTTTTGGGTTACTGCTTTAGGCCCAAAGCATTTCACCCAATGGTAAAACACATCAAAATCTTCCTATTTTCATCACAATTTCAGGGAAATTGCAAAGGTTCCTAAGCACTTTTATAACTAACAATATGAACATATAGAGCAGTGGTCTCCAAACAGCGACCCGGGGGCCCTTTGCTTGCCTTTATCCATCCCTTAGGCTTTATTCCTCCCACTGACATTTACAATGAGGCATAATTCATGCCACTGACACCAATGATGGGACACTATTCCTCCCACTGACACCAATGATGAGACACTATTCCTCCTACTGGCCTCCTACTGACAACAATGATGGGACACTATTCCTCCCACTGACAGCAATGATGGCGCACCATTCCTCCCCCTAACAGCAATGATGGGACAGTATTCCTCCCACTGACATCAGTGATGGAGCACTATTCCAACCACTGACACCAGTGATGGGGCACTATTCCTCCCACTGACACCAACGATGGGGCACTATTCCTCCTACTGACACCAATGATGGGGCGCTACTCCTCTCATGGACACCAACGATAGGGCACTATTCCTTCCACTGACACCAATAATGGGGCACTATTTCTCTCACTGACACCAATGAAAGGGCACTCTTCTTTCCTCTATCCAACATCAGGACATTTCTTCTCCTACTGGCCACAGACCGGCCCCCCTAAAGTCTGAAGGATAATAAACTGGCCCTTTGTTTAGAAAGTTTGGAGATTTACATAGCCAAGGTGAAAAGAAAGTACATTCATCATGAGCTGGAGGATTATTTTTATTGGCTGTAGTTAGACCTTAAGGCCCCTTTCACACATACGGACCGTTCGTTCCAACAGTTCAGGCAAGGTATTTCAAAGAAAAAATGGATGAACCTTACATCAGTTTTTAATCAGTTTTTATATCAGTTTTTTACATCCTCCAGCTAAATTTCTTAACCACTTGAGTCCTAGAGCCATTTTTTCATGCCGTTTGTCCGTTTACATCCGTTTTTCATCCGATCCGTTTTTTTAACAGAAACAAAATAAGACAGTGAGGCTATGTATGGTTGTACGTATGTATGGTCTACAAATATGTATGGTTGTATGTATATACAGTATGTATGGTTTACAAATATAATCAAAAGCCTTTACTGTTGTGCACAGGTGGATGAATAAGTCGTCTTCCTGTTCTCCAAAAAAAGAAAAAACAGAACAGCGCAAGGTACAAAACTATTACATGCAAAACTGCCCTGCACCAATATTTTTAATCTGATCAACTAAAGATGAGATTGTGCATGGAGCTGTACAACTCAGCAGACACCCTCACACTGCTATACCTCTGATAGCTCACTGTTCCTCCAAATCATAACTAAAATTATCTACATAGGCATACAGCATCTCACAAAAGTGAGTACATCCCTCACATTTTTGTAAATATTTTATTATATGGTTTATTGTGACAACACTAAAGAAATTACACTTTGCTACAATGTAAAGTAGTGAGTGTACAGCTTGTATAACAGTGTAAATTTGCTGTCCCCTCAAAATAACTCAACACACAACCATTAATGTCTAAATTGCTGGCAACAAAATTGAGTACACCCCTAAGTGAAAATGTCCAAATTGGGCCCAATTAGCCATTTTCCCTACCCGAGGTCATGTGACTCATTAGTGTTACAAGGTTTCAGGTATGAATGGGGAGCAGGTTTGTTAAATTTGGTGTTATCGCTCTCACTCTCTCATGCTGGTCACTGGAGATTCAACATGGCGCCTCATGGCAAAGAACTTTCTGAGGATCTGAAAAAAGAATTGTTGCTCTACATAAAGATGGCCTAGGCTATAAGAAGATTGCCAAGACTCTGAAAGTGAGCTGCAGCACGGTGGTCAAGACCATACAACGGTTTAACAAGACAGATTCCACTCAGAACAGGCCTCACCATGGTCGACCAAAGAAGTTGAGTATGTGTGCTCACGTCATATTCAGAGGTTGTCTTTGGGAAATAGATGTATGAGTGCTGCCAGCATTGCTGCAGAGGTTGAAGGGGTGGGGGGTCAGCCTGTCAGTGCTCAGACCATACGCCACACATTGCATCAAACAATCAAAATGGTCTGCATGACCGTCGTCCCAGAAGGAAGTTTCTTCTAGAGATGATGCAAAAGAAAGCACACAAACAGTTTGCTGAAGACAAGCAGACTAAGGACATGGATTACTGGAACCATGCCTTTTGGTCTGATGAGACCTAGATAAACTTATTTGGTTCGGATGATGTCAAGCATGTGTGGCGGCAACCAGGTGAGGAGTACAAAGACAAGTGTGTTTTGCCTACAGTCAAACATGGTGGTGGGAGTGTCATGGTCTGGGGCTGCATGAGTACTGCCACACAGGGGAGCTACAGTTCACTGAGGGAACCATGAATGCCAACATGTACTGTGACATACTGAAGCAGAGCATGATCCCCTCCCTTCGGAGACCAGGCTGCAGGGCAGTAATCCAACATGATAATGATCCCAAACACACATCAAAGATGACCACTGCCTTGCTAAAGAAGCTGAGGGTAAAGGTGATGGACTGGCCAAGCATGTCTCCAGACCTAAACACTATTGAGCATCTGTGGTGTATCCTCAAATGGAAAGTGGAGGAGCTCAAGGTCTCTAACATGCACCAGCTCTGTGATGTCGTCATGAAGGAGTGGAAGAGGACTCCAATGGCAACCTGTGAAGCTCTGGTGAACTCCATGCCCAAGAGGGTTAAGGCAATGCTGGAAAATAATGGTGACCACACAAAATATTGACACTTTGGGCCCAATTTGGACATTTTCACTTAGGGATGTACTCACTTTTGTTGCCAGCGGTTAAGACATTAATGGCTGTGTGTTGAGTTATTTTGAGGGGACAGCAAATTTACACTGTTATACAAGCTGTACACTCACTACTTTACATTGTAGCAAAGTGTCATTTCTTCAGTGCTGTCACATGAAAAGATATATAATAAAAAAATATGAGGGGTGTACTTACTTTTGTCAGATACTGTACATATTTGTAAGACGTGAGTGTTGCAAGTATGAGTATTTGAGGGGAAAAAAATCTATTGTTTTGTAATATGACTGAAGTCTACTATCTGCGACTAGCTTGCCAGACCAAAAAAGGCACCTTTCAGGATTTATAAGATCAAAAGTATTTTGGAGTTTGGTTCCATTTTCTGTGCCATGTCTAATCATTCATAAGCATTGTATGTGGAGGAATCTCAGCCTATGCTTGCTGTCATCTGCAGGAGAAAACACAACCAGAGCTTCAGAGTAGACAGTTCAGCTCAGATGTTTATCCTTATATCTGTCTCGGGGATCAGCTGTAAGTAAAGGAATCCATTACTCCGTGACCCCTTTTATTGGCAGGTGCAGGCTGTGGGTTTTACAGTATTAAGCTGGTCATGCAAATAGTACAAATGCCAGTCATTCATTAATTAGTTAGCAATGACAACTTGTTTAGGTCAGTGCCTCCAGCAAGGTGATTTTTCATTTATGTCATTCTGCAATGCCAGTGCTTTCTTTTGGGAAAACAGCAACATATTCTGACCATAGACTTTAGCGGGTACTTGGACAACCAGGCATGATCCATCCACCCTCAGGCTAAATTGCGTTCTGAGCACTCTGTAATCATGAACACTTGGCTTTGTATACTCTGTACTGGGAGTATGCTGTCCATGCTGAATAAAAGGGAAGGGGAGGTCTAACAATATTTGGTGGAACAAGTTTTTTTTCTTTATCAGATCATTCGTTTCCCATAAGGACCAGTCATTGATGTTCGTGGGTACCTACAGACATGGGATTGCCACCTGATCCAAAGGAAAACAGTCATAGTGTGGGACTCTAATCTCATGTCAATGTTATCTTTGTACAGTAAGAAAAAAGTATAGTAATCATAGGAACCAAAAATCTTAATTCAAACAAATTAAATTTTTCATTGAACTATCTTCAGTAAATGTAATTATGCTTGATCCCTACAGGTTACCGAACTTTATACATCATTAATGCTCATCCCACTGCTTTACTGAATAAAACTGTCTGGTTTCAAAGATATGCACTCTTCATCTATAATAGTCGATCTATTTACTGCTCTTTATACTGTGTGTTATTGTATTATGCTAGCCATACATGCATTGATTTTTTTTTTATTGGATTTTACAGAGTTCCCATGAGATAGTCAGATGCAGGATTCCTTTCTCCAACTGGCCACACATGCTTTTCTATGTTTTTTTTTAATTCATAACAATGCAGAAAAAAAACTGATGTTGCAGGAATGATCAGAATCAGCTAGAAAAAAGGGAAATAAATGTTCAAGTAGGCAGGCTTAGGACTGAATCAAGAAAAAGTTTCTTACACCAGATGCTTTTAAAATGCCTTTAGAAAGTATTACAATTCTTCCAATTGACCCAGTCGCTCCATTTTTAAATATCCAGTGAGCGGCAGTTGTGAGGAGGAAAATGGCTTGTTGATGTCAGAGGTCAGAGGAGAATGGGCAGACTGGTTTGAGATGATAGAAAGGCAATAGTAACTCAAATAACCACTCGTTACAACCAAGGTATGCAGAATACCATCTCTGAATGCACAACGCATCGAACCTTGAAACAGATGGGCTACAGCAGCAGAAGACCACCCCGGGTGCCACTCCTGTCAGCTAAGAACAGGAAACTGAGGCTAAAATGTGCACAGGCTCATCAAAATTGGACAATAGAAGATTGGAAAAACATTGCCTGGTCTGATGAGTCTCTATTTCAGCTGCGATATTCAGAATTTAGCATAAACAACATGAAAGCATGGATCCATCCTGCCTTGTATCAACGGTTCAGGCTGGTGGTGGTGTAATGGTTGGGGGATACTTTCTTGGCACACTTTGGGTCCCATAGTAACATTTGAGCATCATTTAAATGCCATGGCCTACCTGAGTATTGTTGCTGACCATGTCCATCCCTTTATGACTACAGTGTCCCCATCTTCTGATGGCTACTTCCAGCAGGATAATGACAAAGCTCAAATCATCTCACCACTGGTTTCTTGAACATGACAATGAGGTCACTGCACTCCAATGGTCTCCACAGTCACCAGACCTCAATCCAATAGAGGACCTTTGGGATGTGGCGGAACAGGAGATTCACAACATGGATGTGCAGCCGGCAAATCTGCAGCAACTGCGTGATGCTATCATGTCATGTCAATATGGACCAAAATCTCTGAGGAATGTTTACAACACCTTGTTGAATCTATGCCATGGAGAATTAAAAGAGAAGTATGAATTTGGGCTTTTTTTTATATTAATACTTACCTAGGTGGATGCAGCATGGGTCCAACGCTGCATCTGTCCCCCGGCGCCTCTGCACTGAGAATCGAGTGATCGAACACTGCTGATCGTTCGGTTCTGACAGCTCCCTGAGCAGAGAGCTGGTGCCTGGGAGTCACAGCTCTCTGCTCTGCTCCCTCCTCACTCACTGGAGCGCTGGGCTGTGGAGGGGGCTGCCGTCTCAGGCTCTCAGTAACTCGCTGAGAGCCTGAGCCGGGTGTCAGTCCAGGCATCTGGCAGATCCAGATTTTTTTGTCGGGATGACGCGGTGCCTGGACTGACTTCTGTGACGTCAGCAGAGAGTGGACTTCAGAAAACGGGTCACAGGAGTCCAAAACTACTTGCCCTCCTGTGATCCATAGGAGAAGTACAGCCAAACAAGCTTTGGCTATACTTCTCCTTTAAGACAGTTCTGAAGGCAAAAGGGGTTGCAACCAGGTAATAGCAAGATATACCTAATAAATTGGCCGGTGAGTGTATATAGAACCAGGGCCATAGATCATTTCTTTTCCGGGGGGGGGGGGGGGGTTCAGGTTTTTCAAACATAAAGACATCATTTACACTTTTATGTTGGGGGAGGTATGGTAAAAACATGTGACAGCAGAATAGGACCATGAGGCTTTGCAATGCAGTGCAGGAAAAATTATCCCCATTTAACTGAATAGAGCGCAAAGCACGCAGTTGTGGTGCGGTAGTGTACTCATTAGTACAGCGAGCTCCTCCTAAGCTCCCTAGTTTTTCTTTTCCTTCAGCCCACTGGGTTGAACTAAAAAAAACTTACCGTGTGAACCAGGCTTTAGATCTCATTCATATGTTCTAAATGGCCATGGAATGGCAAATATACCATGAATACCTACAGCCAGGATCCCAGATGTTCCAATTTTTGTCAGCTGCTCAGCCTGTTCACCTAAGTGATAGGCTGAAAAGAGCCACTGCTGTTAACATGTATCTGCACATCTAGTGGTCCCCATGCTCCGGGGGACAAAGCAAAACATGCTGGGGTGTGACCTGGCGGGAACCCAGGCTGAGGTCTCTCCCATCACTACTACATTACCATAAGACTCCGTGGATGTGCGGCACCAGGGATTTTTTTTCCCTCTTCCCTTTAGTGACTACAGGAGCTGGGATGAGCTCCATCCCTTGCCGGTGTCTTGCCGAGAAAGTTCCCCTGGCGGATAAGGACTCCCCTGTACTGCGCTGGCGCAGAGCTTGCGCAGTACGAAGGACTACGGAGACGCCGAAAATAGCCGAAGCTGAAAATCTTGAGTCAGCTGTACACGGCGCCTGCGCCCTGAGTCCAGGTTCAAGCCCCACCATCCAAGTGGACATAGAGGTAGAATAAAAAAGTGCCGAGCGAAGCGAGGCCGTGCCCGAAGCATGGCGAGCGTAGCGAGGCCATGCCCGAAGCGTGTCGAGCGTAGCGAGGCCGTGTCCGAAGCGTGGCGAGGGGCCCTGTTACAGGCACCGTGTACAGCTGATTTACAACTATTAAGCTTCGGCTATTTCCGGCGGCTCGTACTGCGCAGTACAGGAGGGGTCCTTATCCGCCAAGGGGAACTTTCTCGGCAGAACACCGGCACTCCTGCAGCACATTCGGTATCATCTACATTTCTCCCCACATCGACTGAGCCTGAGCGACACACTAGCAAACCGTGGGTCACAGTGGTTACCTGCTGTTAGGGACAAATTTCTGACCCTGGATGCAGAGAAATTTTATCTAAGGGCAAAAATGTATCCCTACCTGCAGGTAACCACTGGATGTGCAGATACAGGTGGATACATGTTTACAGCAGCAGACAGCCTTGGCTCTTTTCAGCCCATCACTCAGGTGTACAGGTTGAGCAGAGATTAGAACATTTGATCCCGGCTGCAGGTATTTGCAGTATACTTGCTGCACCATGGTCATGTAGAATGTATGAATGAGACCCAAAACTGGATTTTAGCTAACCTTACTATGCAAGTTGAGCAAGTGCAAGGGGCAACATATTGTGGTAGGCAGTAAATTCAGTGATTTATATAAAAAACTGTGTCCTAAGAAATGTTATGAAATGTTTTAAGAGATGGAAAAAAAAAATATTGTGCACTGTCTACCACAGGATGGTGCACCTGGTCAATATGGTTGGCTTTTATTCAGTCTTAATGTAGTAAACCCAGCTTTTGAACTTGTACCTACAAGTAAGCCTATAATAACACTTACCTGTAGGTACAGTGAATTTCTCCTAAACATGTGGTGTTTAGGAGATATTCATATGGAAAGAATCCGGTGATGTCACCGGTGTATGCACTCTGAAGGGACGGCATACCGATTCGTTGTATTTCTCCTAGGGCGGAGTGCAGTTTGTTCTGCACTTTTGTGACCCATTTTTAGCCGACAGCCAGCTATAGCCCGCTGTCAGCTGACATCGCTCAGCAGGTCTAGGCTGTGAAAAGATCCTAACTTTAAAGTCAGTATGCACCCAGATGCCTGGACCAGTAGCTCGCTCAGCCTTTCAGTGAGCTGCAGAGACCCTGAGCCAGCCGCTCCTGCCCCCTCCACAGCCTGGCATTCCAGTGAGCTACGGCAGAGAACTGAGTGATCAGCGGTCTTTAATCGCTCTCTTGTTGGTCTTAGAAGCAGCTGGGGACAGATGCAACATTGGATCAATGCTCCATCCACCTAGGTAAGTATAATAGAAAAAAAAAAATAATCGCTTTTAAACGAAAAAAAAATCCCCCTCTCCCTCCTAAGAACCCTCTCTCCCCACTGTAAAATATCTCTCTCCCTCAAATTTTGCCCCAAAATTAAACCCCCCGTCTCTAAATGGACCCCCCAAAGCAAAAATATCTCCCTCAGTCAACACCCTCTCCCCCAGCAAAGATTCCTAATTATGAAGAAAATCTCCTTTCATCCAATCAAACTCCCTCCTAGAAGCAAAGCCCTGCCATTAACCAGCTTCTGTAAACTTCTCTACAAGAAACTCCCCCCTCCTCCAAAAGCAAACCCACCCCCCTTTCCTTAACCCTCCCCACCAAAAGAAACTCCCCCAGGCTGTAATTCTCAGTTCCTCCTTCCCAAAACAGAGAATTTATGCCTCCCCACTTACCAGACCTCAGATTCAGCACGACACAGAAGTAGGAAAACTTCTGCATCCCCAGTCTCCCTTTGGCTGTGCCATATGATACCTTGAGGAGGAGTTCCCTCAACCGTGCACTGTCAATTGCCGGCATCTGAGACCTCGCAGTAACTTCATCCTTTTCAGGGGGACCCCTTATTAAACTGAGGGGATGGGGCACTGCAGGGGAGGCTGGCTGCTGCACTCCGAAACTCTGATTGCTTCTACTATGCTGAGGCTAAACAGCAGGGGCACTGTCTGGGCATTTTGACAGAATGCTCTGGGGGGGTTTGAACACCCCTGACTCCCCCCTTATCTACGCCCCTGTATAGAACAGAGCCCTACCTATCAGAGTAATATCTGTATGGGACTATAATTATGTTCCACCAATAGAAAGTAATTTAGTAAATGTTATAGGTAAAAATTTAGGGAGCAAAAAACTTTATTATGAAAATTCGGTTTAAAGCCCCCATCACCTGTAGGCTTATTCTAAAAGGTACTAGAAATAGGAAAGGTGTGGAATAAACTGAAGTAAACCAAAATCCACCTTTTTTGGATTACAGCTGTAAGAATAATGAAATATGGGTGTGGATTGAGTGCTTTGATTTATCACACTTTAAACAATGCCCTTCCCATAAGCATATTTTTTTTTACAGCCATTAGATCTTTTTTAGGACAGAACTGCAGCATATCTGCAACATAATAAAAAGAGTCTGAAATAGCACTGCGCAGAATATCCTTGCTGAAATGACAATTGAATTGGTAAATGTGATCTAGTTATATAACATGCTTTGGAATTCAGTACAGAGTGATGTCTAATACATCTTGGTAACAGTGGGCATTGATGCTCAGTATATTTTCATTTTGATTTTGCAAAAGAATAATTAGAACAAAACTCACAATGATTTTTTTTTTTGACCAAGCTCTTGGTCTGTCCTTTTAGCAAAGTGCATTGTATGCCTAGTACAGCACTTTGGATTCCCATACTCTAAGATCTCTATTAATCAGCAGCATGGTATCATGGTACTCTTTCCTGTATCTAAATTTATCAAGTCTGTTCACTCATTTAATCAGCTATGACAACGTTCGAGTCACTCTAGCATACCATGCATAAAGAACTTGGCCAGACAATACATCGCATCAAAGACATGATTCTGCTTTCTAGCGTATCTGGGAAATGCTGACTTTGTTATAATTACAGTGTTTAACATTTAAAGCCTTTCTATTAAATATTTGTAAATATTATTGTGTTTTATTAGTTGTGAAGACAGGCTTATATAACTATGGAAAAAGCTTCTATTCTTAAGAATGTCATAGAGGCTCAGTTTCTTACAGTTAAACCCATCTATTCCAGGAATGCCATGCAAAAACAATTTGGCGCCATACTGCTCTTTGCATTTGTAGATTGTCAGTACACAATAATGGTGCCACTTGTTTGTATCATTGCAGACGTACTGCCTGCATCACTACCAAGCTGGACAGGGGCATAGCAAGTCCTGATGTATTAATGGTTTCCCATGTTTATGTACATTCTTCTACAAGAAGATGTCCAGTCCTGCTCTTTAAAGCACTACCATGCAAAGTACAGTAACCCATAAAATTCAGGCTTCGGTTCAGTCTGTACATTTAGGAAATTATTTTTGATCAGTTGCACTTACTGCGCTTTGCAATATTTAATTAAATAGGTCCATTTGTGTATTAGCATAGTGCTGATCTTTTTATGGAGAACTAAGGTTCAGTCAGTCGTGGTCTACATGGACTACAAGCTTAGTCCAAAGAAGAAAAGTTCTCATCTCTATAGATAATACATGTTGTAGCATATTTTTTATTTGCACTAATATTCTTATAGTTATTTCACCACAATGGACATATACACATAATCTAATACATCACATAAGCAAATCATTTTTGTATCCTTTTCAGTCTTTAACACACACACACATATATATATACACATACACACAAACACACACACAAACACATATGTCTTTGATTTAAACGATTTGATCTTCTCTCATAACCAATCACCCATAAGTATTAGTCGTTTAGACAGAGTGATAAATTGATTTCCTATGCATATTGCACATTAGTGACAGCTACAGGTTAATGAATGATTCTGCCTTTAAATCACTTTGCAGTGCACCCAGCTGAACACAAGTTGAATGCAGTACCAGAAGCTATAGCCAAAAGCTGAGTGCAGGCTAATGCCCCGTACATACGATCACAAATTCCGCCAAAGTCGGATGTGAGCTTTTGGTCAGAAATTCCGACTGTGTGTATGCTCCATCGGACTTTTGCTGGCAGAATTCCAGCCAGCAAAAGATTGAGAGCAGGTTCTCTATTTTTTGGTCGGAAAAAGTTCCTATCCGAATGCGTTCGTCTGTATGCAATTCAGAAGCGCAAAAAATCACGCATGCTCGGAAACAATTCGACGCATGCTCGGAAGCATTGAACTTCACTTTCTTGGCTCGTCGTAGTGTTGTACGTCACCGCGTTCTTGATGGTCGAAAGTTCAGAGAACTTTTGTGTGACCATGTGTATGCAAGGCAAGCTTGAGCGGAATTCCATCGGAAAAAACATTCAAGTTTTTTCTGACAGAATTTCTGATCGTGTGTATAGGGCATTAGAGTTGTAATGAGTAGTCAATTCAGTAATGGAGCAATGTGAAAACAGTTTTCTTATGGTAGCAGTGCGGAGTCAGTCCTGTGATCCAAACAATGAGAAGTTGCTTCAATGATCGGCAAATTATAAGGTCAGTCCAGTGATAGGTCAATTTGGACTTGGTGGTTCAATGTTGGGGACAATATGTAATCAGTCTAGTGATGGTTGCAACATGGGGTCAAGCCAGCATCATGGGCAATGTGGAGTCAGTCCTGTGATGGGGTAATGTAGACTCAAGTGATGGGATAATGTAAAGCTGGTCCAGTAATTGTTGCAATGTGAGGTTAATCCAATGATGGAGGCAATGTGGAAGCAGTGCAGTAATGGGGGTAATGTGGGGGTCAATCCGGTGATGGGGGCAATGTAGGTTCAATGACAGTAGCAATGCTGAATCAGTCCAGTGACGGGGCAATGTGAAGTCAGTCCAGTGACGGGGTCAATATGGGTTCAGTGTAGTGATGAGTACAATGTGGGCTCAGTGCAGTGATGAGAGTAATGTGGGCTCAGTGCAGTGATGGGGGTAATGTGGGCTCAGTGCAGTGACTGGTGCAATGTGGGCTCAGTGCAGTTATGGGTACAATATGGGCTCAGTGCAGTGATGGGTACAATGTGGGTTCAGGTCAGTTATGGGTACAATGTGGATTCAGGTCAGTGACTCGTACAATGTGGGCTCAGGTCTGTGATGGATACAACGTGGGATCAGGTCAGTGACTCATACAATGTGGGCTTAGTGCAGTGATGGATACAATGTGGGCTCTGTGTCGCAACGGGTACAACGTGGGCTCAGTGCAATGATGGATAAAATGTTGCTTCAGGGCATTAATGGGTACAATGTGGGCTCAATGCAGTGACGGGTACAATGTGAGCTCAGGTTAGTGTTGGGTATAATGTAGGCTCAATGTATTGATGGGTGCAATGTTGGCTCAGTGCAGTGACGGGTACAATGTGGGCTCAGGTTAGTAAAGGGTATAATGTTGGCTCAGGTTAGTCATGGGTACAACGTGGTTCAAGTCAGTGATGGGTATAATGTGGGCTCTGATCAGTAATGGGTACAATGTAGGCTCAGGTCAATGATGGGTACAATGTGGGATCAGGTCAGTGATGGGTAAAATGTGGGATCAGGTCAGTGTTAGGTACAATGCGGGATCAGGTCAGTGATGGGTACTATGTGGATTCACGTCAGTGTTAGGTACAATGTGGGTTCAGGACAGTCTTAATTAAAATGTGGGATCAGGTCAGTGATGGGTACAGCATGGGTTCAGGTCAGTGATGGGTACAATGTGAGTTCAGGTCAGTGATGGGTACAATGTGGGTTCAGGTCAGTGATGGGTACACTATGGGCTCAGGTCAGCGATGGGTACAATGTGGGCTCAGTGCAGTGATGGGTACAACGTGGGTTCAGGTCAGTGATGGGTACAATGTGGGTTCAGGTCAGTGATGGGTACAATGTGCACTTCTGTCAGTGATGGGTACAATGTGGGCTTGGGTCAGTGATGGGTACAGTGTGGGTTCAGGTCAGTGATGGGTACAGTGTGGGTTCAGGTCAGTGAGGGGTACAGTGTGGGTTCAGGTCAGTGATGGGTACAGTGTGGGATCAGGTCAGTGATGGGTACAATGTGGGATCAGGTCAGTGACGGGTACAGTGTGGGATCAGGTCAATGAAGGGTACAATGTGGGTTCAGGTCAGTGATGGGTACAGTGTGGGTTCAGGTCAGTGATGGTACAGTGTGGGATCGGGTCAGTGATGGGTACAGTGTGGGATCAGGTCAGTGATGGGTGCATTGTGGGCTCAGGTCAGTGATGGGTACAGTGTGGGATCAGGTCAGTGATGGGTACAATGTGGGATCAGGTCAGTGATGGGTACAATGTGGGATCAGGTCAGTGATGGGTACAATGTGGGTTCAGGTCAGTGATGGGTACAATGTGCGCTTCTGTCAGTGATGGGTACAATGTGGGCTTGGGTCAGTGATGGGTACAGTGTGGGTTCAGGTCAGTGATGGGTACAGTGTGGGTTCAGGTCAGTGAGGGGTACAGTGTGGGTTCAAGTCAGTGATGGGTACAGTGTGGGATCAGGTCAGTGATGGGTACAATGTGGGATCAGGTCAGTGACGGGTATAGTGTGGGATCAGGTCAGTGAAGGGTACAATGTGGGTTCAGGTCAGTGATGGGTACAGTGTGGGTTCAGGTCAGTAATGGGTACAGTGTGGGATCAGGTCAGTGATGGGTACAATGTGGGATCGGGTCAGTGATGGGTACAATGTGGGCTCGGGTCAGTGATGGGTACATTGTGGGCTCAGGTCAGTGATGGGTACAGTGTGGGATCAGGTCAGTGATGGGTACATTGTGGGCTCAGGTCAGTGATGGGTACAGTGTGGGATCAGGTCAGTGATGGGTACAATGTGGGATCAGGTCAGTGATGGGTACAATGTGGGATCAGGTCAGTGATGGGTACAATGTTGGATCAGGTCAGTGATGGGTACAGTGGGGGATCAGGTCAGTGATGGGTACAGTGTGGGATCAGGTCAGTGATGGGTACAGTGTGGGATCAGGTCAGTGATGGGTACAATGTGGGATCGGGTCAGTGATGGGTACAATGTGGGCTCGGGTCAGTGATGGGTACAGTGTGGGTTCGGGTCAGTGATGGGTACAGTGTGGGTTCAGGTCAGTGATGGGTACAGTGTGGGTTCAGGTCAGTGACGGGTACAGTGTGGGATCAGGTCAGTGACGGGTACAGTGTGGGGTCAGGTCAGTGATGGGTACAGTGTGGGTTCAGGTCAGTGAGGGTACAGTGTGGGTTCAGGTCAGTAACGGGTAGTGTGGGATCAGGTCAGTGATGGGTACAGTGTGGGATCAGGTCAGTGATGGGTACAGTGTGGGATCAGGTCAGTGATGGGTACAGTGTGGGATCAGGTCAGTGATGGGTACATTGTGGGATCAGGTCAGTGATGGGTACAATGTGGGATCAGGTCAGCGATGGGTACAATGTGGGATCAGGTCAGCGATGGGTACAACGTGGGATCAGGTCAGCGATGGGTACAATGTGGGATCAGGTCAGCGATGGGTACAATGTGGGATCAGGTCAATGATGGGTACAATGTGGGATCAGGTCAGTGATGGGTACAATGTGGGATCAGGTCAATGATGGGTACAATGTGGGATCAGGTCAGTGATGGGTACTATGTGGGATCAGGTCTGTGATGGCCACAATGTGGGATCAGGTCAGTGAATGGTGCAATGTGCAGGCGGCAGCAGCAGAGGAGAAGAGCGCAGTCCTGTACCTGGATGGAGATGGATAGGAGTTCCTCTCTGCAGTCTCCGTGTCGCTGATTGGGACATGTCTGCACAGGTACGCCTCCGCTTTGACTTGCTGAAGATCCCGGGGGAAGCTCCCGGTGCCGCTGTTAGTCCCCTGGGTCCACCGTGGTCCCTGATGATCGGGAGGCTGTGTCCTGTCCGTATCCTTGGATGGTGCTGTAGTGAGTAGCGGAGTCCCGGTGTGTAACCTGCTGATCCTGGCACGCTGTGTATGTGTCTGCAGAGGGGAGCACCGCGACTCACATCACTTGAGAGGAGGGGAGAGGAGAAGAGGAGAGGAGGGGATCAGCACTGATACCGGAGAGATGACAGCAGAGGAGGCAATCACACAATAGGAAAGGAAGAAGAGTGAGAAATAAATAGAGGGACAGAGACAAGAAAGCCCATTTCTACAACAGAGTGCCCAGGGAGGCGAGGAGCAGCAGGTGCGCTAATATTATAGACTATCCGACAAAATATTCACTTGCATTGTAATGCACACGCTTGAACAAGGTTAACATAACAAAAAATACAATATATATATATATACATATATATATATATATATATATATATATATATATATATATATATATATATATATAATACATAATATCTTAGGATCATGTCACATCAGGAGTTTTATTGCATCTACAAATGAATTCCTATGACTATTTGGCAATAAAATAGCAGCTGTAGGTGTCCTTCATACAGATCTATGCAGCATTGGGTGACAGCTGAAGCTGGTCATTCACTATCCAGATCCAAACACCGCAGAGTGTCAATGACTGGAATAACTGTGACATATACCTTTCATTGACTGCATTTTTTTTATAGCAACAACATTGCCATACACTTCACAGTTGATCAATGTGCAGTTCAATGAAAATGTTCCAATTGGCATAACTTCCCTTCCAATCAATTTAGACAATTTAGCAAAGTCAATTGGCCATGGTGGAAAATCAACAATTCTTTTGCATTGCTCAGTAGCACCAAGATGCTTTGGTCATTAATTTGATTGATCAGATTATGAGATTGGATGGTGAAAACAACGATGTAAATTTAAGATTGTATCTTTTAACTATGTATCAAAATCCACTTCCTCTTTTATCGATTGAATGGGTGCTTGGCTACAGATTAATTATTCCTTTCAGGAGAGAACAATTAGAAAATAAATTGATAATTTATCAAAGCATGTATGGCCACCAAAAGTGTGCAGGTCTGTTGCATTTACACATAAAAAAAAAATTCTCCTGTGACATGGTCCTTATGCTAGCTATACAAATAGAAATTGTGAGTCAGCTTTAATCATTTTCAACCAGCTTTGGAATGGACCCCTAACCATTTCTATCTGAACTGAGAAAACAGATTCAGGTGGTAGGATGCACTGATCAATCATTTCTGCACTAGAAAGAGTCATCTATAGTGTACATGATAGTATTCATATGCTATCACACCTTCTAATACATAGCAAGTCCTAAGACTTTTGGGTACCACACATATACAGTCCACAAAGTTTGAAAAATAATTGTTATTTTTTACAGTATATTATAAAAAATAAATAAAATAGTCCATCTTAACTAAAATAATATATTATTTTTACTAACATTGTATACATGAATGTTTGGGAGCATGAAATTGTCCAAAATGTCTTGGTATGCTGACACCTTAAGAGTTCCATTCACTTGAATTAAGGGGCCAAGCCCAAACTCCCTGAAAAACAACTCCACACCATAATCCCCCCTCCACCAAATGATTTGAACCGGTGCACAAAGCAAGGTCCATAAAGACATGAATGATTTTGGGGTGGAGGAACTTGCCTGGCCTGCACAGAGTTCTGACCTCAACCCCATAGAACACCTTTGGGATGAATTAGAGCGGAGACTATGAGCCAGGCCTTCTCGTCCAACATCAGTGCCTGACCTCACAAATGCGCTTCTGGAAAAATGGTCAAATATTCCCACAGACACACTCCTAAACCCTGTAGACAGCTTTCCCAGAAGAGTTAAAGCTGATATAGCTGCAAAGGATGGGCCAACTCAATATTGAACCCTACAGACTAAAGGCCTCATACACATGATACGAAAATCATATGGGAGAATTCGTAAGATGAGCTGTCTGCGGATTTTCAGATCGTTAGTACGGTGCTTTCGACAGCCAATTTCACTTTTTCGTCAGACAAAAGCTGGATGTGCAGACTCTAACATTTTTGTAATCCACCGTTCATATCTAGAATTAACATTCGTGATGCGGCAATTGATGAAATGTCAAAATGCAGCGCACATTCTCATCTTCTTTAATGGGATAATGAAGCTGCTTTGCTGGTGATGCTGATGCAGTTATGCCAAAAGTATTTTAACTGCGGGTTGCACGCGGCGCGCTCTGTGATCACCGAATCTATGAGACTCGGCTGATCACAGATCCGAGTAAGGTGTTGATCCTGGCCCCTTACCATGTGATCAGCTGTCAGCCAATGATGGCTGATCATGTGATGTAAACAGAAGCTCAGTAATCGGTATTTTTTCTGTTCCTCGCGCGCGAGGGGGAAAAAAAGCCGATCACCGGCTTCTGTCAGAGGGACATCGGTCCCTCACTCAGAAAGCCGCAGCTGTGCCCACCAGTGTTACCTGTCAGTGCCTGCTGTACCACCTATCAGCGCCACCTATCAGTACCCACCAGTGCTACCTACCAGTGCCCACAGTGCCATCTACCAGTGCCCACAGTGCCAGCCTTCAATGCCCACCAGTGCTGTCAATCAATGCCCATCATTGTCTAATAATCAGTACCACAGATCAGTGCTGCCTATCAGTGTCACCTACCAGTGCCTACCAGTGCCACCCATCAGTGGTCATCAGTGCCACCTATCAGTGCCGCTTATCAGTGCCACCTATCAGTGCCCTTCAGTGCCACCTATCAGTGCCTTTCAGTGCCACCCATCAGTGCCAACCATCAGTGCCCATCCGTGCCAACCATCAGTGCCGCCTCATCAGTGCTTATCAGTGCCCCTTAGTAGTGCCCCTTAGTGCCGCCTTATCAGTGCCCATCAGTGCCACCTATCAGTGCCCACCAGTGCCGCCTATCAGTGCCCTGCCCATCAACACAGCCTGCCCATCAGTGAAGGAGAAAAATTACCTGTTTTCAAAATTTTATAACAAACTATGAAACAGTTTTGTTTTTTTTCAAAAGTTCCGTCCCTTTTTGTTTTATTTAGCAAAAAATAAAAAATCAAGCAGCAATTAAATACCACCAAAAGAAAGCTCTACCTGTGTTAAAAAAAATGATAATAAATTAATCTGGGTAAACTGTAGCATGACCGCGCAATTGTCATTCAAAGAGTGACAGCCATGAAAGCTGAAAATTGGTCTGGGCAGGAAAGGGGTTTAATTGCCCAGTAAGCAAGTGGTTAAAAGGAATTTGTTTTGTAGTGATATAAATAATATTAATATTATGGTTGTTGTTTGATTTTTTGGGGAAGTTACCACAACACCATTATCCCTGAGTTTTTAAGGTCAAAGATACAACTATGTTGGTGTCCCTTGTTAATTTTCCATTGTGTTGTTTTTAATGTAACTGCCTACTCCCAAAACTGTCATTTGAAGAAAAACAATTATTCTTCTACACATTTTTTTTATTGTGTAGAAATAAAAACAGAAATTAAATTAGAGATGCTATCTGCCATCCAAATAAAAATAACATAACAAAAAAGTGTGAATCAACGCTCAAACTTCTACTAACATGAAATTAGCAGAAGAGGCCCAAAGGGTGGCGCTTGAGAAATTAACTTCCTCTTTATATTCTTATACTGTAGTATGTCACTGCGTTCGTGTTCATTGAACGACAATGAGAGAGTTAGTATGCTAGACAAAATCCTGCACATGCGCTTTTGACAAAAATCGAACCGCGTGTATGAAGTTTAAGACTGGGATGCCATTAAAGTTCACGTGCATGTAAAGGTAGGTGTCCCGATACTTTTGACAATATAGTGTATTATAGGTGAGCACTTGCTACTTTTTTTTAACTTATTTCTCATTTTTAACATTGGTTACAGTGTCGCTCTCCAACATGTTTTCTAATATATTTTATTTATAAAAAAAGTACCAATGCAGCATTTCCTGATGCTTGGGAGAAATCTCATGGTACAGAAGTGGAGAGGTCAATCCTGGTCCTGTTGCAAAGGAGTACTCATTTTCAAAATGTGATGAAACCTTTCACAGAGAAGTATTTAGGTTATTGACTTCTCTAAATCCCTTTTACCTGGCTGCATAGGCATGGCCAGCCTATTGCATTAGGGTGTGCACCCCAAAGCTCAAACACACATGCGTATACATATATATACAATGGGGCAAAAAAGTATTTAGTCAGCCACCAATTGTGCAAGTTCTCCCACTTAAAAAGATGAGAGAGGCCTGTAATTGTCATCATAGCTATACCTCAACTATGAGAGACAAAATGTGGAAACAAATCCAGACAATCACATTGTCTGATTTTTGAAAGAATTTATTAGCTAATTATGGTGGAAAATAAGTATTTGGTCAATATCAAAAGTTCACCTCAATACTTTGTTATATATCCTTTGTTGGCAATGACAGAGGTCAAACGTTTTCTGTAAGTCTTCACAAGGTTGTCACACACTGTTGCTGGTATGTTGGCCCATTCCTCCATGCAGATCTCCACTAGAGCAGTGATGTTTTGGGGCTGTCGCTGGGCAACACGGACTTTCAACTCCCTCCAAAGGTTTTCTATGGGGTTGAGATCTGGAGACTGGCTAGGCCACTACAGGACCTTGAAATGCTTCTTACGAAGCCACTCCTTTGTTGCCCGGGTGGTGTGTTTGGGATCATTGTCATGCTGAAAGACCCAGTCACGTTTTCATCTTCAATGCCCTTGTTGATGGTGGCTGACTAAATACTTTTTTGCCCCACTGTATATATATATATATATATATATATATATATATATATATATTTATGGTTGAAGCCCTTCAACCGGGATGGATGTGAACCACATAAACACATAAACACGCCATAAGACTTACAACATAAAATGTACCTGAAGTGTGCCCTGGTCTGCTGGTCGGTATAGCAAAAAAGGGGGCAAAAACATTCAGGTAGGGGTGAAAGCTCTTTATTGGTTTAGTGTTATTCACTGAGCAAGTTTGGTAAATGTTTGTGACATTTCTACCTGAGGATTTGGGATGTACCGGGCAAAGCAGGCAGATTTCCACCTGCCTAATCTCTTGATGATATGGTCTGGAACCCCCTGCTGGGATGCGGCCGAGACTGCTCCAGTTCGGAAAGGAGTGTCCAGAGTACCGACTGGGGTCGAGGCCTAGGTTGTGCAGGAGGATACTGACGTGCTTGATGAACTGGCAGCTACTCAAGGGGTTGGTCAGGAAAGGTAGTAAGGGACTAGAGTTTGATTGGCTGGGTAGGAACGGCAGTAGGCGGTCGATTATCACTACTGGGCACCAGATGTTTGTCTTGAAAAGATGGATGTCGACCCCGGAGCCAGATTGCTGGGTTTTGGATACTGCAAGGTGGAGAACGAAATGATCTTGGAAACGAGCCAGGTGGCGTCTACACAGTATCTGTCCGGCAGTGCTATTACAGGTAAACTCGATAGGCCACAAAAAACGTAGTAGGCCAGGTAGATGGCCGCTTGAATGATCAAGCTGGGAAGAAAGCCAAATGGGGAACTAGAGAGGATGGTCGACATGTCTCTGAAGATGGTATCCGTGATAGGCAAGCGTTTGGAATTGGCTATGGGCTGTTGCTTCTGAATGCCGGGCAGGATGGCTGGGATCGCATGGATTGCGAACAAGGAGGCTTTGCGGGATCCTGTAAGGCCAGGAAGTGTTGGATCCCGGCTAAGTATAGTCTGATGGTGCTGTGTGATAGAGCCAATTGAGTGTGGCAATATGAAATGAAAGCTAGTATGTGCTTAGTGTCTGTTGACGTTGCCATGGGGCAGGATGCCAGAAACTTGCAGAAGGCGTTCCAAGCTGTGTGGTGGACCTTGAGTGTGTTGCGGGATAAGGATTGATTGATGAGCTGGGTCGAGCTGTGAAGGTGCTGCTTTAATCCAATGTCAGCTGAGACCAAGGTGGGATAAGAGATGATGTTGGGTCGGCTCCGGATTTCTGCTGGAAAAATTAAATGAAGTTAAAACGGGACAGTGCGTCTGCTGCAACGTTGCACTTGCCCAGAATGAATGTGCAGTGGACATTGAACTGATGCTGCAGGGATAACTGTACCAACCTGCGTAGGAAGGACATAATAGGGAGTGACTTGGACCTGCCCTTATTAATGATATCGGCCATGGATTGGTTGTCGGTGGCGAAGGCCACAATTTGTCCGGTCCAAGTATGGCCCCAGACCTGAGTGGCTACCACGGTCGGGTATAGCTCGAACAATGAGGAAGACTGGATGAATCCGGGGATTAGGAGTATATCTGGAGGTTATGGTCCTGCCAACCAATGATGGCCAAAAATTGCAGCGAAACCTGTGGAGGCTGCGGCATCCGTTACTACCTGCGGTGATAGAGGCGATACTGACGGCATGAACATGGATATGCCATTCCAACTAGTAAGGAACTCATCCCACATAGACAAATCCGCTACCACTGCTGTATCTAATCTAAGGATTTGATCGAGGTCCTGTGTCTGAGAGAGGAAGACCAAGAGGCATGAAATAAAAGATCATCCCTGGGGAATGATTCTCATTGCAAAGTTGAACATCCCTAAGAGGGATTGAAGCTGCTTCTTAGTACACCCCTGTGCACAGGTAAAGTCATGAAGAACCCAAATGATGTGGGTCAGTTTGTCGGGGGGAGGGCTGGCCTGTATGGAGTGAGTGTCCAGGTTGACCCCGAGGAATGTGTTAGAGTGTGTTGGGCAGGGTTGGACTGAGACAAAAATTTGGCCCTGGACTTCATCCAGACCGGCCCAGGGCACAACACATCAGGGTACGGTACATCAGGGCACAGCACATCAGGGTACAGAGCCCAGCACATCAGGGCACAAGGCACAACAGGGTACAGAGCCCAGCACAACAGGGCACAAGGCACATAAAGGTGCAACACATCAGGGTACAACACATCAGGCCACATCAGGGTACAGGGCACAGCACATCAGGGTACAGAGCCCAGCACATCAGCGTACAGGGCACATCAGGGCACAACACATCAGGGTATAGGACATCAGGGTACAGAGCCCAGCACATCAGGGTACAGGACATCAGGGTACAGAGCCCAGCACATCAGGGTACAGGACATCAGGGTACAGGACATCAGGGCACAGGTCACAGTATATCAGGGCACAATACATCAGGGCACGTCAGGGCACAGTACATCAGGGTACAGGACATCATTGCACAGGACATCGGGGCACATCAGGGCACGGGGCACATCAGGGCACGGGGCACATCAGGGCACGGGGCACATCAGGGCACAAGGCACATCAGGTCACGGGGAACATCAGGGCATAGGACATCGGGGAACAGCACATCAGGTCACGGGGCACATCAGGGCAAAGGACATTGGGGCACATCAAGGCACAGGGCACATCAGGGCACGGGGCACATGCGGCCACATGGCACATCAGGGCACAGGGCACATAGCACATCAGGACATGGGCACATGGCACATAGCACATTAGGGCACGGGGCACATCAGGGCATGGGGCACATGGCACATCGGGGCACATCAGGGCTCGGGGCACATCAGGGCACATTATGGCACATCAGGGCACATGGCACATTATGGGGCACATCAGGGCACATTATGGGGCACATTGTGGGACATAGCACATCAGGTCACATAGCACATCAGGGCACGGGGCCCATCAGGGCATGGGGCACATCAGGCCACATGGCACATCAGGGCATGGGGCACATCGGGGCACATGGCACATAGCACATCAGGGCACGGGGCACATCAGGGCACAAGGCACATGGCACATCGGGGCACATCAGGGCTCGGGGCACATCAGGGCACATTATGGCACATGGCACATCAGGGCACATGGCACATTATGGGGCACATCAGGGCACATTATGGAGCACATAGCACATCAGGGCACATTATGGGGCACATTGGGGCACATAATGGGGCACATTGGTGCACATAGCACATCAGGGCACATTATGGAGCACATTGGTACACATAGCACATCAGGGCACATGATGGGGTACATTATAGGGCACATCAGGGGGCACATTATAGGGCACATCAGGAGGCACATGAGGGGGCACATCACGGGATCTTACTAGCCAGTATGCAGAGTAGCGCAGTAGTGCAGGTAGTGTCTGTCTGTAGTAAGTTCTCTCTCATGAGAGAGAGAGCGCTGCTCACTCCCCGGCGGCCCCTCCTCTCTTCTCGTCTATCCCAGATGATGTCACAAGCCAATGGGGACAGACGAGAAGAGAGGAGGGGCCGCTGGGGAGCAAGCAGCGCTGTGTGACATGAGAGAGAACTTACTACAGACAGACGCTTCCTGCGCTACTGCGCTACTCTGAATACTGGCTAAATCTCGATCTACCCATCAGGCGCCAGCTGTTGGCGGTTGACGGGTAGCTCGCCGAGCACAACAGATGCAGCTGAAACCGGCCCACTCTGAGCCATCGGCCCACCGGGAATCTCCCAGTAGTCCCGATGGCCAGTCCATCCACTCTTAACCTATCTAGGTCTACTGGGGGCATGCCGGGCTGTTCGATTAGCAGAAAGTCATCCAGGTAATGAATGACCCTCTGGCACTGGGCTTGGTGCGACAGGATCGAGGTGAGTGACTGTGCGAAAGTGTCAAAGAGCCACGGGCTACTTTTAGAGCCAAAGGTCAGTTTGGCGGCGAAGCAATATGACTCTTTCTATTTAATGCCGTGTCAGCACCAGAGGGACGGTTAGATGGGTAGAAGCCTAAATGCGTCTGATATGTCGGCTTTAGAGAGCCAGGAGCATGTGCCTACTTTGATAATGGCCTGAATCGCCATGTCAACTGAAGCATATTTCAGGGAGAATTCCTCTGAAGGAATTAAGGAATTCAAACTCGGGATGTGGGAAGAATGAGGCACAGACAGGTCGTACACCAAACAAATTTTATTCAAAAACTTGCCCTTGACAAGCCCAATAGATATTGAAAGGGAGCTGAGCGAAGGGGCCGATGTTGAAGCCTCGGTCAAGTTCGGCCTGTAACAGCTGGTTTATGGCCTGTTTGTGGGTGGCTGCTGAGCGGAGGTTCCTGCACTCGTGAGTTATGTGGGGCTATGTGATGAGGCTGGTATGGAATCCTGCTGTAAATCCTTGGATAAGGAAGGTGGCTAGTGGGGGAGTGGGGTGTGAGGTGAGGTAAAACCTCAGCCATAGGACGTCTACTTGGCCTAGTCAGGACGTTTTCTGCTGCTTGATCTGGCTTAGGGCTTTAGGATGCTCTCTATGACATATGGTACAGATATGGAGCAGCCGGCTTTGGCTGTAGTTGCATGATCCAAAATTAAAGTTATTACAGATGGATGCTCCCCCTACTGACAGAATGGGGCGTCTAAACTTGTCCATCTGGAGCGTCTGAACTAGGGCCGACAAGCCCTGAGCTGTATCGGAGGGAAGATCAAGAGGGCGTCTAACTGCTATGTTGGCGCACCAGGTAGCGGTGTGGGTGGAGGACTGGCAGATAGCACAGAGTGGTGAGTGTGGACTGGCAAAGTGGCGGCAGAACAACTCTGTGTCCATGAGGCTCCAATCCGTGCCTGCTTGGAACTGTGTGAGCCTGGCTGCTGCTTTGGCCGAGAATGAGTGATGGTAATCATAAAATGAGAACCCCCCATATTTATAGCCCAGGTCCACCACAGTGTGGAGATATAAGTCCAGCTCTTCCCTCCTGCTGGGGCTGGCTGAACACAGGACATCCTTCACCATCCCAAAGATCAATGCAAACTCTGCAATAGTTAATTTGCGGTTGAGCCTGGGGTCTTTGGCCTTGAGGACCACTGATACGTCCCCCAGGCATAAGATTTAGATAGATCGTGAACAGAAATGAGGAGGGAAACAAGGTTGGCGTCCTTGCCGTCCACAATGTCCTTCCTGATGCTGGCTGGGGCCAAGTGGGCTGGGAAGATAGTAGAACTCTTCCCTGTCGCACCTGTAGGAGGAGGTGTCGGGACCAGGACTGCGACAGAGTCAGGGATGGCCGAGGATGCGCAGCCCTCCAAGACTGTCACTCTGGCATGAACGTCAGTTACTGCGGTGGACAATGATGACACCATGATGTGAAGCTGAGAAATGACCGAGGATATGGACTGAAGAGACGCCTGCTGGGTGCTGGGCCCATCTGTCACTGGCGGTGGGAAGAGGAGACTGAAGAGCTTGGCTTTCCTGGCTGTAGCGTGTAAGGGCACACCCCTGCACCTTAGCTCCGCTGTTAACTTGGGGATGGTCCATCCCCTGAGGAACTGCATGCTGCCACTCTCTGAAACCGGAGAGGGTGACAGAGAGGCAGATGTGAGGTCTTCGCTGCCGGCCTGTGAGATGGCTCTGGCTAACTTGTGCCCTAGTTGCGAAGTCCTGGTCTTTGAGGTCGAAAGCTCAGTCGACCGGAACCTGTAGTGAGGGTGATATGAAAGTCCATTTTTTTTTGTGTCTTGTCTATGTATTTTTTTTAATTTTTTTTACCTCGGGGAATCACGTCAAACCTGGTGCAGGATGGAACTAGCTGAACTCGACTGACCTAGAGGAGGAATGACAAACAGACAATGGTGAGTGGCTTAATTACATGCGATTAAGAGGTGAATGAGTGGCCGGGTCCTGTGACTTTGAGATGCGTTTATAGTAACTGCAAGGGGAGCCTTATCAGGGGCGAACGATGGTTAAACAAACGAATTGAAACCACAAATGGACTTTGAAGGAAAACTGCTTTGAGAACAGTCGTTCTGGAGCTATGTGGCTTGTTGCGATCAAACAGTGATCTGAATTTAAAAGTGAACCATTGCCTCGCTGAAGCGACTGACATTGAAGGACAGTAGATCTATGATGGGATAAAAGAAACGAAAAATGCACGAATGACCCGACACGAAGCGACTGCTGAACCTAAGGAGAACATGACAGACAACATATGAAATAATACCATTGAACGATTGAATTGATGGTGACACGAATCGAGGTGCCGTAACTGTGACTGACAGTGAAACGAACTGTGGAATATGGGATGAAACGAGGGTGAAATGAAATGAGCGAAATGAAGCCAACACGAAACGGAGTGCTGCTAAAGTGACTGGACTTGGATCGGCGTGTGGGGTATATGAAATGAGCGAAATGAAGCCTACACGAATCGGAGTGCTACTAAAGTGACTGGACTCGGATCGGCGTGTGGGGTATATGAAATGAAATGAGTGAAATGATTGCCATGACAGAGGCATGAATTGGTGTGTCGCGATAGCGACTGACAGCGAACCTGTCTATGGAACAGGAAATAATGATGGCTAACACGAGTCAACGTGAATTAGTGCATCGCAGGTGCGACTGAATTTGAAACGAGGTGAAGGGTATGTGAAATGTAACGTATTAAATGTTTTCCATGACAGTGGCACGAATCGGTGTGCCGCGATTGCGACTGACAACTAACCGGACTGTGGAGCATGGAATTGTATGAGACGGAATGACTAGAATGAGTCGACACGAATCGGTGTCTACACGTAAATACTGTTTCAGCCTTGCCACTACATTGATATATTCGTACAATTTAATTTCTCTAATTGCTTATGATTCGTACATTTCGCATCTACAGCTTACTTATCCTTTACGTTGTCGTATACTCGTAGCCGCATTTGTTCTATTCGATATGTGTCACAGTTCATATGTTTACATTTGGTGATATAAGTGGTTTTAGGTATCAGAATACAGGACACTCACATAATTTCTCATGTTATACTTATGTCTTTTGCGACTGTAATGGCTTAATTGGGGTTTTTTTTTGTTGGATAGTTTTTCAAATGAATTCAGGTTACATCTTTCATGTATGATGTCAATAAGCTTGATTAGATTGTTCACACATGTTTTAGGTAGTTTCCATTAGTTACAGGTCACATTGAGGTACAGATATATACAAGGGTAGGGTGATATGTTTTATTACAGTTTCATCTAGTTGTTGCTGTTCAGTTCAACCATAGCATCTGGTGGCATAAGAAACATGCTAGCCAGCAGTTACATTACTCTGGTTAAATCAGCAATAACCATTACTTTTACATTTACTTCTGATTGTTAAAGTTACACTGTGGGCAAGTCTCCTTACTTACCCAGGGTGCACGTAACATTGACCGGGTGGTAGCTTCTTGTTTTCTTATTTTTCTAAAGTTCTGGTTGCTACATATCAACACAACTTACATGGCTCAATTTCGGTGCAGTTAATACAGGTTGGTATAATTTTGTCACCAATTTTGTTTTGTTATCACATACATGTCAATTTTTGTTGTAAATACATCACTTATTCTGTCTCTCACGACGTTACACCGCTACAGTTGTTACCGATCAGGTTTATGGGTACTAACGGATTGGGATGATCGTTCAGTAATTGGCTCGTTTGGTGGCAAGTCCCCTCATCCGTTACATATACGTCATACGTTATGACATATCGTAACTCTCATATCTCTTGCCTGACACGTTTTCAATCACCCACGGCCTGAGTGTACGTTTTTAATATGCCTGCTACGTCTCAGGTAACTCGGCCTTATCACATTCAAGGACTGACACGTTTTCAGTTCCGTACAACATGAATTTGGTTGAATTGACCCACTATTACCATAGTGAGTCCCCTCATTGCACCACATAAACTCACTCACTTGTTCACCATAAAAATAATAATAATAATATATATATTTTGTAAATAATATATACTCACAACAGATTTGTTCTTAGTTACATAGGTCATGTCACAGGCTGGGGATATTGAAGAATTTGCCTCCATCCCTCCTTCTCCTGCCATGGGTTCAGAACATGGTAGCACGCCCTCCCTGAGACCCCCAAACTCATAGCTGAACTGCAGCGCAGGGGTATCTCGTATATAGCTTCGGCCCACAAAGCTGAACTTTTCAGACTTTTATTCCCCATTGCACCAGGCACAAATGCTGAGAAGGTCACCCTACGCACGGTCGCTACATCCCTCTCACAAATTCACTCCACCCTGAGCTTATTGGTCATCTCCTGTCATGAGTTGCGAACCAAAGTCGAGGTCTTGGAAAACCACCCAGCCCCAGCCCCTGGGGCACCCACCATTCCCCAGACATCAGCAATTCCAAGGACCCCCTCGGTTTCAACCTGTAGCCTCAGGTAAGGGGCGCAAGTACCCTCTCTGTCACCCCGGCACATTTCATACCAGTGAATATTAAGAAAGAAATTTTAGATGGCAAAGATGTCAATTTGGCTTCCCTTTTAAAAGCTGCCCATGATATAGCTGACAACAAATCATATGCTTGTGGTGATGTCTCCGTGGTAGTCGAGACCAGGGACCACAAGCTTAACCATAAACTCTCCATCCTGGATTTTGTCCTTGCGTTCAGTATATTCAGGGATGTAATTTGCTCTGTGAGCCCACATAGGAGGAAGGAGCTTGATCTCTACCTTTACGCGATAGTGGAGTTTGGTCAGAAATACAGGGGTCGGCTTTTTATGATTATCATCGCTCCTTTTCCGCCAAGGCCGCAGCTATTTTTGCTCAACACCAGGTAGTAACAGACTGGAGCAACATAGACACAGAACTATTTTGCCGCCATTTTGCTGGGCTAAGGTTGCCAGTTTGTGCTATGTGCCAGTCATCCACACACACTACCTTCTGGTGCCCCAATGCGTAACCCCCCCCCATTCTACCATGTACGTCCAGGGCATCCACAAGTTTACTCCCGACCCCAGCTCACACGGCACTATTAGACAAGCTAGGCCGCACAATTCAGTTTTTAGGTAAAACGCCGATTTGCAATAATTTCAATCATGCCACGTGCAATTATAGCCAGTGCTGCCTTCTGCATGTTTGTGCCAGTTGTTACAGGGCTCACCCCAAGTCTGTCTGCATGCTGAGACTTGCGAAGACCACATGACTAAGCCACATCAATGTCCTATACTTGCAGGCCTGCTTGGCTACTCATCGTTCCCCCACATTAAGTAATTTTTGGTAGAGGGTTTCACACGAGGGTTCCACACGGGGTTTATTTTACTACTGCAATGCCCTTTTGATTGAAAAAAATTACTGTCGACAGACACAGACAAGGAGGCGGTGGATTTTCTGCTCCGGATCAAACTAGAGAAGGGTTTTATTATAGGGCTGTTCTCGATACCGCCTTTCCAAAACTAGAGAGTTAACCCCCTTGGTCTGGTTAAGGGAAAGTTTTCAAAAAATTACATGTTATTTACGACTTGTCGTCACCTAATTTTTCTCATGTACCGAGTCTAAATTCCTTGGTTCCATCTGAGGAATTTTCACTCAAATATGCGTCAGTTGATCAGGTGATACAGCACATCATCAGCATGCTTGGCTGTCCAAGGCCGACATTTCCGATGTATTCAAGCTTCTCCCCATACTGCCTTCTTTCTGGCAGTGGCATGGTATCAAGTGGAGAGGTCTGTATTATTTTGCTACTAAACTTACCTTTGGGTCCAAAAGTATACTGTTTGATACTTTCATGCAGGCACTAAATTGAACTCTCATGCATAGAGAACTCTGTCAGAAAGTCATCCACTATCTAGACAATTACCTCCTTATCGAAAGTCCTAAACAAGCCCCTGATGATCTACAGAAACTCATGGCAGATTTTTCTGCACTTAACATCCCAGTGGCAGTGAAGAAAGTTGAAGGCCCGGCTACAGCACTCACCTTGCTGGGGATCACGTTAGACACCCAATCCATGCAAGCTAGTCTGCCTGCAGACAAATTAGTGAGAATTAGAGATCGTATCCATGCGTTTACGATCTCCCAAGCCTGTTTCAGGAAGGAACTGCAACCACTGCTAGGTATGCTCAACTTTGCCATGAGGATAATTCCCCCAGGCAGGCCCTTAATTTCTAGGTTGTTGGCACTGTTACCCATAGCCCCGACTCTGATTCTCGGATCAAACTAGATTCTGCAGCTTTATTCCATTTACACATATGGGACAAGTATCTCCAGCACCGGAGTGGCATCGCCATGTTCATTCCTTCAGATTACCCGCTTTTCAGGTCAACATAAACCAATGAGATGAGACAGTATCAAAACATCTAAAAAAGCTTCCCCGAGATAACCTTTAGAAAATCAAGGTCAATGAGAGATGGCAAATAGAAGTGGTGTACATTATGCTATGTGACTGTGGAGCATTTTATTTGGGAAAGACGAAAAGGCCATTTTTCCATCCTAAACGTGACCATGTTTCCTTAGTTTCTAAGTCAAAGATGGAAACACCCATCAGTAGACACATGGGTTTATTCCATAAATTTAATTTGTCTAAAATGCATTTTTTTATGTTGGAATATTTACCACTAAATGAAAGAGGAGGGGATAACGACAGGTTGTTGCTCCAGCGGGAAGCTCGCTGGATTCACAACCTGTCAGCTTTGAAACCCCCAGGATTAAATGACGCCTTTAGTTATAAGCCAATTTTATAAATAGCTTAGCTTTTTGTCTCCACTTAGTTCGCTTTGCTCAAATCCATTCCAATAGATAGATTTTTATCTATCTAGGCTAACATAGCTATCAAAAAATTGGTGCTATTTTAAGTAGTGCTTTAAATATACTGACTCCTGTACTGGCTTTAATTTCATTTTTTGTACATTTCAGACCGAGACGAAAATTCCTTCCTTTAATAAATCTGGGATTGGACCCTGTATGGAGTCCCATCTAACTATATAAAAATGACATGCAAAAAGAGTTCACATTATAGGGTTCTGACTTTAGCAACCATACGGACGCCCCGGGCACTTGTTTGCAGGGTGTTTGACCAATCACTTTTGTCAAAACCTGAGCCCTAGTTGTCATCTGGCGCTTGCCTATGGGGACATGCCACAATCTTGATGATCGGATTGTATTTTACTCTCCGTATTTTTTCTTTTCCCTTCCTGCTTTGTGACACTGAGGGGCGGGCTGGAGTTCTTTCGGTCTGTCCCCCACTGTGTCATAAGGACAGAGGATTCTACAAGATGGTGATGTGCGTCTTCGCAACGAGCGTACAACGTCACATCCGCCGTCTTGGATCCATGCTTGCACAGTGACACCGCCAATACGTCCGCGCCCCATCAATGAAGTCAGGCGCTGGCAAGACGGGGAGAGGTAAAACATATGGCATTTCACAATCATTTCTGATGGAGGTTATGTGAGAGAGAGGTTGTTAGCCTCCTCTCTCCCTCCTGATTATTTCTTGGGGCTTTCTTGGACTTGCAAGTACAGAACAATTGACTGCTTAGCTATAGGAACTAAATTATGGACAAGTGAGTCACTGTTGTCAGTTTGAGGGGACAGGTTCTTTGTTGCTCCTGGAGGAGGATGCATGTGTGCAGGGGGTGTGTTTGGCCCTTCTTGCTGAATAATCCGTGGTTTACTTGTGCCTTAGGAACTATTTATATAATATACATATTATATACAACCCCTTTTTTGCTCTTCCTTTGTAAGTAGGACTGATTCGCTGGAAGGACATCTCTGAGCCTTTAAATGTATACAACAGTGAGATTTTTCACTGCTGGATACTTTTCCCTCTTATTGCGGGCAGCTTCCTGAATTTCAGGAAAAATCCAACTGCTGATTGGCTCTCATGAATTCCAGCATCCATTGACTTCCTTTCTTTTGAAATGAGAACATTCATTGGTCAGATTTAAATATCCAGATGACTAAGGTAATTTCTTACATTTGGACGAATCGGATATGTTTATATTAGATAATAGTGATATTATACCTAACGGTATTCAAAATAATTATTTTTATATTGTTTTAAAGAAGCCTTCTCTCCCTATGGTTGCCACATTTGATCTTAACCAAGATTTTGGAAGATTTATTTGATTGTCTCAAGAATTGATTTTAGATTGATTGATTGGTAGGTTTTCCTCTCGGCCTGATAATAATTTCTATGTGATGTTTTAAAATGTAAAATAATTACTATAACCATATTGCAATAATATTTTATTGTTATCATTGATGTTAATATTATGTATTCTATTTGCAGTATTAAACTTCATGCAGCACTATAAAATTCCTGAAGAAGCTCCTTTAGAGCGAAACATGTTGAGTAGAAGTGGCTGCAATGGTGTATGAAATTTATAAAATTGATCATTGAATATATTCTTTTAAACAAATTGTTGTTTCTATAAAATGTATATTTTTATTAAAAAAAATGCTTATTTAATTGGCACCTTAAAAATCCCACTTCCTGTATCCTTGAAATTCTCTATTTCTAGGGATGTGGTGCCTGTCTTTGGTTTTTCACTACCCAAAACCTATTTTTTCATATTAGGGTGTACCCACCCAACTACTAGGGGTATTGAATAATCTGAAAGATTTTAAAAAAAATGTATTGATTTGTTTATCTTTTTTTGACTAATATTTGTACATCTGAATCTTTAGCAGTACATAGAGTAATTTTTTTCCTTTATATAGTCCAATTGGGTTTTAAGAGGTTTCAACTGGTTTAATATCAAAATGCCTGGATATTGTGGTAGTGCATTTAGTGGGTTGATGGACAAAATCCATTGATCCCAAAATGTTAATAGTGGTGGTCTCTCTATGGATGATCCATGTTTTGCGCTTCAAAATGCGCCGGTTCGCACGTTCGATTAATGACTTTTTCAGCGCACCAATTAAGGTATGAACTGGCGCAACGCATTCTTCTTAGTAAATCAGCCCCTATATCTGTTACACAATAAAAGTGAAGTACCAGAGAAACTTGAACAGTATTTGGCTCGAGTAAGCAACAAATTTGGTAAAATGCTGAGTGTATAGCGCACAGACAATGGAACTGAATATACAAGTGATAACACACAGGCAATTCT
The DNA here is from genome assembly GCF_042186555.1 of Aquarana catesbeiana. Taxonomy (NCBI): domain Eukaryota; kingdom Metazoa; phylum Chordata; class Amphibia; order Anura; family Ranidae; genus Aquarana; species Aquarana catesbeiana. The sequence continues at coordinate 152,517,807 of NC_133325.1, read as the reverse complement.
CAGAAAGAATGGCATAATATTTCAAACTACTGGACCATACAACCCATAACAAAACAGGGTCACAGAAATAATGTACCGTACTCTATGTGAGAGTGGAAGAACCATGCTGTTTGATGCAGATATGCAGATATGCCAACCACATACTGGGGGAAGGCAGTTATGACCGCATACTATTTACAAAAATCTACTACCAGGAAAATCAACTGAGAAAACTCCATATGAACTGTGGAATGACAAAGCCTCGAATTTGAACCATCTAAACATGTTTGCAAGCAAAACATATGTGCATAAGGCACAAGGAAAAATGTACAACGTGGGATGCTTGTGCAAAGGAAGATGTATTTGTAGGGTACAGTGAATCTCAAAAGGGGTGCCAAATTCTACACCAAGACACAACCAAGGTAACCATTAGTAGAAGTGTAATTGTCAATAAAACTTCAGTGTGTTCGAAATTCTACTCCAGTGTCACATGAAAATAGGCAATAAATTAGCACAGAAACAGAAATTAACACAGACAATCTAAGTGCCGTAAAAGGAAATCCACCAGAAGCAATACAGGCATCTCAGCCAAACGTCTGTCCTATGTTGCTTGCATAGCATTAAAACCAGAGTCAGATTCATGGGACTTTCAACTCATGAGAAGCAAAAGTGGATTAGATGTTTTGACAAAACCACTTACAAGAAGCAGATTTATAGAATGGGATTAATATAAAGAGTAGTTGTTGAGTGGGGTGTTGGAATACAGAATTGTATTTTGTGGAACTACTGTACATTTAGTAGAGGTACTGTATATTCTAGATGGCAGTATTTATAAGTTTGTAGCTGCATCTATGGTATGCTCTATGTCTTATCTCTGTAATTGAGTTTCCTGTTTCCTGTCTGCAGTTATGCAGCAAAGCACACGTGGACTGTGCAATGTCTGTAATGTAGGACTATATACAGAATTTCTAACACTGCTTTTCAATTGTGTATATCTATCAAAGTATTGGAAGCCAGGGAGCTGATTCTTGCAGCTCCTGTGTTTTTTGCTGGACCCTGGCTGTCACTGACAGCTGGCAGTTAAAGTGTTAGAAGCTGCCAGGACTTACAGGAGCCGATAAGTCTGTGTGACATTTTAAAATGGGACAAACAGCTGCTTGTCTGTGTATATTGAGATAATAACTAATGCGCAAAAACCACAATAGGACAAAATAGACAAGGAGCCGCCAACATAAATGGTATACTCACATAACCTTACTAAACATATAATAGAAAATATGTAGCGCTACCTCGGTCCCAACATGAAACAATATTAATGAATACGTCCAAAGCAAAAATAGTAAAAAGGCTCCGTACAACAGTGTGTGCATGTAAAGTGCAAAGTAACGTACAAAAAAGTAATTCAATCACACACCCAATATGGAGAATCCAACTTCACGTGGCAAAGTGTACTAAATAAATCATAAATAGTGTTTCCAAAATTGTCCAATCAATATTGAGCATAAAAACAACCAAATACTAGTAAATAATGATGATGGCATCCAGGTTCACACGTGTGCGATTCACAAATGTAATAAAAATGCAATTTTACACAATTTAACAAAGTGCAATGTGCACAATATTGATTGGACGATTTTGGAAACACTATTTATGATTTATTTGGTACACTTTGCCACGTGAGGTTGGATTCTCCATCATATTGGGTGTGAGATTGAATTACTTTTTTGTACTTTACTTTGCACTTTACATGCACACCCTCTTGTACGGAGCCTTTTTACTATTTTTGCTTTGGACGTATTAATTAATATTGTTTCATGTTGGGACCGAGGTAGCGATACATATTTTCTATTAGCTGCTTGTCTGAGCCACTTTAATAATCAAGCGCAAAGGGCAAAAATTATCTGCAATTTACAACAATAGCATCCGTCTGCAATAGTCATTGAGCACTGTCAGTGTTCTCTGCTTTGGAACTATCAGCCTGCTGATCCACCCTGCTGTGAATACAAGCTTGTCAGTGAATTCTGTAAGCTTTCAATAAACATTGACATCTATTATGGACTTCACGATGGATATTTGTATTTCTTTCTTGGTACTACATTGATACTGATTGTGAAGTGACGTCCATCTTCTCCCCCGCTGATTGTCCAGCCTGTGGTAACATCTCATACGTTTTTGGCCATTATAATCTTTGACTGACCTGCTCAGTTAAGAGGCGTGATGATAATTACTAGTTGGTGGTGGATTTCTTTGCACTTGAGTTGGAAGATCATATGTTAATGGTTTTCTTTTTACAATGAACTATACACCTGCTTTTTTAATTTTATATATGATACATGGATACTTATATCTGCGCTTTATCTTTTTTGCACCTTTATTAGGTTGCTACCATCACAGCTGTTTTATTTTATTTGTGAGGATTTATTCCAATATGCATGCTTAATTGTTTGCTGTTTCAAATTGCACTTTCTACACATTATTTGTCGGATTTAAAGTGATGCTTTGGTATATGTTTACAACAGGAATTGGTATCACACTATTTTTTGTCAAGCTCCTTTATATTCTTATATTTATTAACTTAGCGGGGTCTGTTGATACTATTACAGCAATAAGACTAATGGAAGATTTATAGTTAGAGTTATGATCATTTTTATGGGTTACATTTCTGTTACCCTTATTGTGGAATAGACTACAGTATTCTATATAAGATGAGGGGTGTAAATGATGCTTGCAGATTCCTAGGCTTGCTAGTTTCAGCAATTTTTTGATAAAGTGAATAGGAGCAGGTATTAGTGTAGCTTGCTCCCAGAAGGAGCTGATCCTCAGATGATAAATTTATTAAACATTTTACATCCTCTGCTAAAATACCCCTAAATGTATTTTAGCCCTCCTTACCTCTATTCATCTGGTTTTAAACCTGAATATTCATGTGACCAATGAAATTGCATTAAACAGAGCAGTACTAGTGTCACATGTACCTCTATTACCTCTGTCTGATTTCTAATGTTTTCATTATAGATAGTTGCAAAACTTATACTCATCTAGCCAATTGGATCATTATACTGAAGTCATTTAGAATCCAAAAATAAACATTTTGCGTATAAAACATAGTACTGTCACACCAGCACTAGGTCGGACAAAAAAGAACACATATGGTTCCCATCAATACCGTCCCAAATGTAGGCTCTGTAGACATTAAAGAGTACCTGAAGTCTTATTTGATATGGAGAAAGAAGAGAATTTAACCAAGTTTTGAAAAATTAACTCTTAATTTTGCAGATAACATAATAAAGAAAAAATAATCCATTTGATTAGAAATGTGTAACATATATACTCAAGTATAAGCCGAGATTTTCAGCCCTTTTTTTTAGGCTTAAAGTGCCCCCTCGGCTTATACTCGAGTCACCGCCATCTGCCTACCTGATCAGCATGTTATGCAGACAGACGGCGGCCAGCGTGTTATAAAAATATATGGCAGCCATTCCAGTGTTCAAAAGCCGCACCTCCTCCTCGTCTGTGATAGGCAGAACACTCAATTTCCCAGCAGTCAGTGTTCAGCCTATCACGGACATCCTCTCATCCTCGACCGTTCTTATTATTATCTTATCTTATATTTCTTATTTGTTTTACCTTTTATTTCTTTAAAAAAAAATTGTGTCACTTTTATTCCTATTACAAGGAATGTAAACATCCCTTGTAATAGAAAAAAAGCATGACAGGACCTCTTAAATATGAGATCTGGGGTCAAAAAGACTTCAGATCTCATATTTACACTAAAATGCAAAAAAAAAAAAAAAAAATGTTGTTTGAAAGAAAAATAAAAAAATGTTGCTTTAATAGCTATGGGCGGAAGTGACGTTTTGACGTCGCTTCTGCCCTGCATTGGTATGGAGCCGGGTGGGGGCCATCTTCCCCTCACTCAGCCCCATACCACAGAGGACACAGGATCTGATCGCCTCCGCCTCTGCCGATGGCTCCAGTAAGCTGTGGAGGGCACCGGAGCGAATCCGCCGATGAGACAAGTTTTATCTGAAAGCAGACCACCCGCTGAAGAAGAGGATACCGGGGTTATGGTACCACCGTATAATGACAGTGGGTGGTCCATAAGTCCATAAGTGGTTAATAAGAATCTGTCTAGCAGCGTCCTATATGTCACGGAGGTAAGTCCCTTAGTTGACCTTGCTTGTAATCTTCTGTCCAAAACAGGGAAAAAACACTTCAGCTGGAGAAAATTGAGCTTGTAGAGCATGGTGCAGTTGAAGAAACTGAAAAAACCTGCAGTCTTGCATCAGGGTCCCCAGAGAGCCTCCCCTTTACACCAGGGTCCCTAGAGAGCCTCCCCCTTATGTCAGAGTCCCCAGAGAGCCCCCCTTACATTAGGGTCTCCAGAGAGCCTCCCCCTTACATCAGGGTCTTCAGAGAGCCTCCCCCTTACATCAGGGTCCGCAGAGAACACCCCCTTACATCAGAGTCCCCAGAGAGCCCCCCTTATATCAGGGTCCCCAGAGAGCCCCTCCTTACCTCAGAGTCCCCAGAGAGCCACTCCTTACAACAGGGTCACCAGAGAGAGGGGGGGCAGTTGGAGATGATGTAATCTCTCTGCTGCCGTGGCTGCACAGTGAGGGTGGAACAGCGGTGATGCAGGGAGGGTGGTGAGAGATGATGTCATCTCTCTGCTCTCTAGCCCACCCGGCTCTCCCATGCTGCCTGCCCGCTCTCCGGCTCTCTCGTGCTGCCCATCACATGGCTGCAGAGAGGCCATGGCCCAGTAGTGGGCAGCGGCCCTGTGGTTAGGGACTCGGGGCTATGGGCCCCAGGTTCGGGACTATATCCCCAAAAGCCAACCCTAGCGACGCCACTGGCTGTCACTGAAACCAACCGACTGAGCCATCGGCCCACCAGGAAACTCCCGGTCAGTACATGCCTGGTCTAAAGTGCTCAGGGAATCTATCATCACCCCATGTGGGGGTATATCTAGTAGTATAAAAAAAACCCGTCATTTTCTTAACAGCGTCCCATACTTTACACATTAACACCAGAGTAGGCATGACAGTAACTGAAACACCCCCCCGCAGCTCCCTCCAATACATACAGTGGTGGCCAACCACTGAACAGAATAGGCTCTGAGTGGGAGAGGACACTACCCTAAGATGAGACATAATAGGTGGTAAAGAGTCTGGCAGAGGATCCAGAGGCAATAGCATAGATTTCTCCAAGTTTATACCAAGCCCTGAAAACCTGCCAAATTTATCGACGTATTTCATTGCTGCTGGGAGAGATGAACGGATATTAGAGGAACAAAAGGACTTTGTCTGAGTATAGCGCTATTTTTTCCTTTACGGCACCACTAACCAGACCAGTAATGTCTGAAGAGGTCTGCAGAAGACAGGCCAAAGGCTTTATATCAATAGCAAACAGCAGGGGAGACAATGGGCACCCCTGCCTAGTGCCCCGACTGAGTTTGAAAGAGGAAGATTGGAGGCCATTAACCCTAACTGATGCTTTAGGAGCTTTGTACAACAATCGGACCCATAGACCAAAGACAGATGCAAGACCAGATTCTTCAAGAACGGCCCACAGATATGGCCACTCAATGCTAATAAAAAGGCCTTGAAGCACCATTATTTTGCATGGGTTGGCAGTGTACCTTAAGGTGGACTTTCAATGCAAATTGGAAGGTTGGCTTACTTACAGCCCCCCACCCACTAAATACAAATGGCTTTAAAAAGCTACATGAAAACTAAAGCAAAAAAAAAACACCTCAGCCTGGGTTCTGATGATTCTAGGAGAACTGGGTGACATTACCGAGCCTTCTGGAACAACTATGTGCTTGAAATCCCAAAAGGTTGCAATCTTGCAAAGTTGAAGAACATTTTCATGAGACTGTAAATGACCCGTTTTCCTGGGAGGCAGTGGTGAGGCACATTGATCTCACCCATGCCGCATGGAGGTGCTGAAAGCGGGGCTAAGTTAAGTATTTATTTTATTGTATTATTTTATTTTTAGAATTATGAAATATTACAATACGAGGAAAACATATATAAAAAGCACTTACAACTAATAACAGGAATATATAAACTAATATTTGAGCAATAAAAAAAATAAGAATGTTACATGGTATGGACAAGAAGATAAGATAATCTAATGATAATGTAAAGATAAAGTAATGTTACGTAAAGATAACGTAATGTTTTTTTAACTGGTTACACAAATGATAAGGTAATAAAATGATAAGGTAATAAAATGTAAGGTAATAAAATGTATAACCGAGGAAAGGAACATTTAAGTAGGATAGTGATAATGTTTAAATATTTATAAAATGTAATATAAGTCCAAAAAAAAATAAGAGTGAGAGGGAGAGGTTGATAAAGGGAGGAGTAGGAATAAAAGGAGGGGGGAGGGAAAAAAGTGCCCTCTGATCCAACTCGGAAGGAAAATTGGTCCATACAGTGCCTTGAAAAAGTTTTCCTACCCCTTGAAATTATCCACATTTTGTCATGTTACAACCAAAAATGTAAATGTATTTTATTAGGATTTTATGTGATGAACCAACACAAAGTGGCACATAATTGTTAAGTGGAAGGAAAATGATAAATGTTTTTCAACATTTTGTACAAATAAATATCTGAAAAGTGTGGCGTGCATTTGTATTCAGCCCCCTAACCTCCTAACCTTAAATTAGTGGAACCAATTGCCTTAAGAAGTCACATAATTAGTAAATAGATTCCACCTGTGTGTAATTAAATCTTGTTAGAGAACCCTAGTGAACAGACAGCATCAAGAAAGCCAAGGAACACACCAGACAGGTCCGGGATAAAGTTTTGGAGAAGTTTAAAGCAGGGCTTGCTTATAAAAATATATACCAAGCTTTTAACACCTCACGGAGTACTGTTCAATCCATCATCCGAAAATGGTAAGAGTATGGCACAACTGCAAACGTACCAAGACATGGCCGTCCACCTAAACTGACAGGCCGGGCAAGGAAAGCATTAATCAGAGAAGCAGCCAAGAGGCCCATCGTAACTCTGGAGGAGCTTCAGATATCCACAGCTCAGGTGGGAGAATCTGTCCACAGGACAACTATTAGTCGTACACTCCACAAATCTGGCCTTTATGGAAGAGTGGCAAGAAGAAAGCCATTGTTGAAAGAAAGCTATAAGAAGTCTCATTTGCAGTTTGCGAGAAGCCATGTTGGGGACACAGCAAACATGCAGAAGAAGGTGCTCTGGTTGTTTGAGACCAAAATTGAACTTTTTGGCCTAAAAGCAAAATGCCATGTGTGGAGGAAAACTAGCACTGCACATCACCCTGAACACACCATCCCCACCGTGAAACATAGTGGTGGCAGCATCATGTTGTGGGGATGCTTTTCTTCAGCAGAGATGGGGAAGCTGGTCAGAGTTGATGGGAAGCTGGATGGAGCCAAATACAGTGCAATCTTAGAAGAAAACCTGTTAGAGTCTGCAAAAGACTTGAGACTGGGGTGGAGGTTCACCTTCCAGCAAGACAACAACCTTAAACATACAGCCAGAGCTACAATGGAATGGTTTAGATCAAAGCATATTCATGTGTTAGAATGGCCCAGTCAAAGTCCAGTCCTAAATCCAATTGACAATCTGTTTGCAAGACTTGAAAATTGCTGTTCACAGATGCTCTCCATCCAATTTGCCAGAGCTTGAGCTATTTTATAAAGAAGAATGGGCAAACATATCACTCTCTAGATGTGCAAAGCTGGCAGAGACATACACAAAAAGACTTGCAGCTGTAATTGCAGTGAAAGGTGGTTCTACAAAGTATTGACTCAGGGGGGCTGAATACAAATGCATGCCACACTTTTCACATATTTATTTGTAAAACATTTTGAAAACCATTTATCATTTTCCCTCTACTTCACAATTTTGTGCCACTTTGTGTTGGTCTATTACATAAAATCTCAATAAAACCCATTTACGTTTTTGGTTGTAAAATGACAAAATGTGGAAAATTTCAAGGGGTATGAATACTTTTTCAAGGCACTGTATATATAAAAACAAATTATATAGCTGTTGATCGCCATAACCTAAGTCTACGCTAAGGGTTCCCCGAAGGCGTGTTGGAGGAGTTAGCCAGGATAAGGACATATTATTTAGAACAGGAGAAGTCCTTTCAGTGGGACCATATGTCGTGAATTGTATTATTTGTTCCTTTGAGAAAACGGGTAAGGTTTTCCATATGTTCTGTATCATAAAATCTACAAAACCACTGTCATATAGTGGGAGGTGAAGAGGACTTCCATAGAGCTATGACGCAGGATTTGGCTTCATTAACTAGATAGATAACCACTTAAGGACCAGCCTCATTTTGGATTTTAGGTGTTTATATGTTTAAAACAGGTTTTTTTGCTAGAAAATTACTTAGAACCCCCAAACAGATAAAAGTGATCTCGCGGTGAATCCGGCACAGGGACCACTTTTATCTGAAAGCCGGCCGCCGCGCGACAACGGGGATACCGGGGTTATGGCAGCTACCTGCTGCCATAACAACGATATCCCCGTTCAAAGTTTGGACGTACATCGTCGTGCGGCGGTCGGTAAGTGGATAATAATCACATTTTTGTACGTTTTCAGAGGAATATCATTGTGGTGTAGGACGAAGAAACATGGGTCTTTAGGAATAGGATGATCAGTGAATTTTTGAGTAATGATATGAACCTGATTCCAAAAATAGTGAAGGTGGGGACAAGTCCAGAAAATATGTAATAGGTTTGCCTGTGGGTTGTCACATCGCCAACAAGAATCTCAAGTATGTGAGTAAATTGAGTGTAACAATTTAGAAGTATAATAATATTGAGAAAGTAATTTATATCCAGATTCTTGATATTGATTACTTATAGATGAGCGAATAGATAATGTGAATATTTTAGATCTAGCCTGATCTGTAAATTTAGTGTCTAGATCTTATTCCCATTTATCTATAAATCCTGGGGCTGGTTGTATTGTATATGAAAGCAAGAGCTTATAGGAGAATGAAAGTGCATGATGAAAAGGTCCCGTGGTCGTAAAAACATGTTCAAATGTATTAAGTGAGTGTCCAAATTAATCAGCACTTGACAAGGAATTCAGAAAATCTGAAATATAAAAGCATCTGTAATGCTCCAATTGAAGAAAAAGAGAGGCCAGATGAAATTTGATGGGTAGTCAATTTTTGTATATATTAGAACATAAAATATTTATCTTTAGCTATCAGTGTGTGAAAAGTTTTATCTCCTCTGCAAATTTAGGTGAGGGAAGAGATCCTACATTTATTAAAAGCGTATTTACAGTGTTTCCTAGTAGTTGCTATAGTAAGATGAATCCGTGGGGTCGAATGTGGAAGCTTTTGACTCCAAAAGAAACTAGGTAGGGGAGAAAAAGAATGTTCCATCGAAAGCAATTGTTTAATATCAGAATGTCAACACCATCTATTGCCCTAATGAGATGAACTGCCAAATAATAGAGTTTAATATTAGGGAGTCCCAGGCCTCCTTGGGTTTTCGGTCTGCGAAGAATAGTATGTTTAATCAAGACTGGTTTGAAAGCCCAAATGAATTTGTTGAATATAAATTGCAATGATTTAAAAAAGCCATCAGGTATATTTGTCAGACTCCTTTGAGAGAGGTAAAGAATCCTGGGAAGGACATTCTGTTTCAAAATATTACACTTGCCCATCCAGGAAAATTTAGATAGCAGTAGAGAAAAAATAGGTGTGTATAACAAAGATATGTTCTTAGGTAGTAATATACCTAGATTATGTGGAATGAAGGCCATTTAAAGTTAAAATTTGATTTTAATATTACATACATACAGTACATACTACATGCACGTTTTATGGGATAGTGAGATTTAGTGCTTCAGATTTTTTATAATTCATGGTATAACCATATTTTTAATGTTTTTTAAGCCATTTGTACTAGGGAGGGAAGGGCTGTATGTGGAATGGACCTTCCACTTTTCAGCATACCTTACATTGGTGGATGCATGGTTCATGCATTACTAAGTGTTGTAGTATTGTGCAGTGAGATGTGAATGGGCCTTGAAAGTAGTTTACCCGATGGTTGATCTGTTGAACATAAGGAGTTTTCAAAGCTGTATATCTTGGGTAGATTAACATCAGGGACTTTTAAAGACACAATCTACCTGCCAACATTCAAGGGCTTTCTTTGCCCACTTTTATGAAAAAGTAAACTTCCTTACACATGGATCTCCCACACAGTGGTTGCAGCATCACACAGTCCCCAATGCTAAACTACCACCTCTTGGCTATAAAGCATTTCAACTTGTGGTACACGGACTCTCAGCCTATTAGAATGCAACCTATTAGACAAGAACATGACAATGTTCACATGCTGCCAACGCAGCAACTGTATTTCCAGGTGTTGGCCTGGTAAATGCAGACAGACACATATGCCTATTGTCTGTCCACCTGTTGCTCTTAGGCAGCACAGTGGTCACCTCAGGAGGGTGGAGCCCTGATTTCTACTCAGTTCCCTTACCATAAAGCCCTTGCACACCTGCACAATCATCAGGATCCAGATTTGGAAGCTTAATGCCACCCAATATTCTACAAAGTCTCCAGGCTCCAGGACCCATACCGGAATTTACTGATTCTGGGAAAAAAATGAAATGCCAGTTTTCTCCTAATGAGATACACGTCATGCCCCTTAACCTGGATGGATGAGAACCCTGAGAGACAGCAAACCCTTTTTACATCATGATATCGTTAAGCCCTTTTACAATCTGGGAAGTAATGTTGGGTGTCCCCTGCTACTAACATAACCACATGTTTAGAAGTCTGAAGACATTTCAGTATACTCTGCTCCCCTGCTGAACCGACAATTGATAGGAATGCCAAATTAAGGTTTGTGTTTAGTGACAGTTCCAGTTTGTGAGCCTAAGTTATTCCTTTTGTCCAAAAAAAGTAAGAAAGTTCAAGGTGTAGCGCTGCCCCCGATGGGTCCACTGGAAATTGCCTGGATTCATTTTCCTAGTTATTGCCTCACAGCCAGGCACACAATTACAGTCACTCTTCAGCTCAATAACAAATCAAGGGGTGTTCTTTTTGGTGTTTTTATTCCTGAGGTAACTTGGATAAAGATGGGGGAATTGAGTGGGATACAGCTTTTTGGTGACAGCCTTATAGTAGAAGCAGCTAAAAGCACAGAAGTTTCTTTCTTTAAAGCAATCAGAGTAGAGTCTCTTCACAAAGAACTAGATAGCCTGAGCTCCTCAGGACACCAGCGGATGTCCCCTTCACACAAACACACAGCTGACGCTCTAGCACCAGAGGGGTGGCAGCAGCCCAAAAGTCCCTAAGATCTCTCACAGCAGTCTGTATTCACAAATGTCCTTGGAAAGTTGGTTGCCTCCTTTCAACATCCATGTGACACCTTTTCACCTGTGATACCAGATTAGATCTTCAGATGACAGCCCCCCAGTCAGCTCTCTATAACTTTAACATCCAGGCCCCTCAGCTAGCCCAGCTGAGGACTTCAAAAAAGCAAGCAAATGGGAGCACTGCCAAAGGGCAATGAGCCCTACAGGCTGGACTTTCCCTCTCTAGGAAAAGATACAACAGCTCTGTGCTTCAGAGTATTCATACAGACTCCCATGAGTCTTCAGGGCCACCCTCCTTGGGATTGGCCAGGGCTGTAAAAAAATATTCATGCTGCTATTTCCATTGCTTCCACGCCAATGTTCCAGGCAGTTCTACAGGTTTCTGGAAAGCAGAGGAAAGCAATCAAATCAGCAGCAGCTAAAACACTAAACCAGGGGCGGATCCAGGGGGGGCAATGGGGTAATTGCTCCCCCCGAGAAAACATTACCTCTGTCTCCGAGGCCGAGCACGCCGCGGGAAATGACAGAGACCGATCGGGGACAACTCACAGCCATTACAAATTGGCACTGGATTCTCCCGCCCCCTGTACCTCCCCCAACCAGTTTTCCAGCATCTCTCCTGCAAACTGCTGCTTGAGTGGGCGTGATCCTCCTGGTTTCTGCTGCTTGAGTGGGCAGGATGGGGATGTGCTTGGACTCCCGAGATCGTGCCTGCCTGGAAGAGGGAGGTGTGAGCAGCTGAGCAGAGGGATTGAGCGAATGTGCCTGCCTGAAGGTAAAAATCATCTAGCAGTATATTGTGGATTCGTTTACAGGCACCTCTATGCTAAGTCGGCAGAGAGATACTGCAGCTTAGCATATAGGTGCTGTTAGCTGACAAATGTGATTGCATCTCCTAGCACAGTGAGAAATTGGGCTCATTAAAGCATTGTGACTACCCCCTGGTGTGTGCCCTCCCAATCCCCCCAGTGTATGCCCTCCTGACCCTCCCTGGTGTGTCCTCCTGCCCTTCCAGCCCCCTGATGTGTGCCATCCCAGCCCCCTGATGTGTGCCCTCCCAGCCCTCTGGTGTGTGCCCTCCTGATTCCCCCAGTGTATGCCCTCCTGACCCCCTGATGTGTCCTCTCCTGACCCTCCCCTGGTGTGTCCTCCTGCCCTCCCAGCACTCTGATGTGTGCCCTCCCAGCCCCCTGGTGTGTGCCGTCCTGATCCCTGACATATGCCCTCCTGACCCTCCCCTGGTGTGTCCTGCTGCCCTCCCAGCCCCCTGTGTGTGCCATCACAGCCCTCTGGTGTGTGCCCTCCCAGCCCCCTAGGGCATGCCCTCCCGATCCCCTCAGTGTATGCCCTCCTGACCCTCCCTGGTGTGTCCTCCTGCCCTCCCAGCCCCCTGGTGTGTGCCCCCGATCCCCTGAAGTGTGTCCTTCTGACCCCCCTGGTGTGTGCCCTCCCAGCCCCCGATGTGTGCACTGCCAGCCCCCTGGTGTGTGCCTCCCAGTCCCCTGGTGTGTGCCCTCCCAATCCCCCCAGTGTATGCCCTCCCAGCCCCCTGGTGTTTGCCATCCCAGCCCTCTGGTGTGTGCCCTCCCAGCCCCCTAGGGCACGCCCTCCCGATCCCCCCAGTGTATGCCCTCCTGACCCTCCCTGGTGTGTCCTCCTGCCCCTCCCAGCCCACTGGTGTGTGCCCTCCCAGCCCCCTGGTGTGTGCCCCGATCCCCTGAAGTGTGTCCTTCTGACCCCCCTGGTGTGTGCCCTCCCAGCCCCCCAATGTGTGCACTGCCAGCCCCCGGTGTGTGCCCTCCCAGTCCCCTGGTGTGTGCCCTCCCGATCCCCCCCAGTGTATGCCCTCCCAGCCCCCTGGTGTGTGCCCTCCCATCCCCCTGGTATATGCCCTCCTGATTCCCCCAGTGTATGACCTCCTGACCCTCCCCTGATGTGTCCTCCTGTCCTCCCAGCCCCCTGGTGTGTGCCCTCCCAGCCCCTGGTGTGTGCCCTCCAGCCCCCTGAAGTGTGCCCTCCCAATCTCCTGAAGTGTGTCCTTCTGACTCCCCCGGTGTGTGCCTCCCAGCCCCCTGGTGTGTGCCCTCCAGCCCCCTGGTGCATTCCCCCCGATCTCCCAGTGTATGCCCTCCTGACCCTCCCTGTGTGACCTCCTGCCCTCCCAGCCCCCTGATGTGTGCCCTCCCAGCCCCCCTGATGTGTGCCCTCCCAGCCCCCCTGATGTGTGCCCTCCCAGCCCCCTGGTGTGTGCCCTCCTGACTCTCTCCTGGTGTGTCCTCCTGTCCTCCTAACCCCTGGTGCGTGCCTCCCCAGCCCCTGGTGCATGTTCTCCCAGCCTCCTGTGCGTGCCCTCCCAATTCCCCCAGTGTATGCCCTCCTGACCCTAGAGATACAAAAAACACAATCACTTCCAGCGCTAATAGGTCTTCCAAGGTGTGAGTAACAGATGTCAGATAAAATGATGGTGGGTAATCCGAAGGAACTACAAGAAAAACAGAAATGGAAGGCGTGCACACCTAGCGTATTACCAAAGATAATTTAATAATAAAAATGTTTTATATAAAAGTGGGTACTCACAAAATGCAACTGACAAAAAGCCATAAATACAATGCATGGACACGCACAGAACACGGGGTATAAAATATTTTTATTATTAAATTATCTTTGCTAATGCACTAGGTGTGCGCGCCCCTCCTAGGTGTGCGTGCCCCCCCAGTGTGTGCCCTCCTGACCCTCCCCTGGTGTGTCCTCCTGCCCTCCCAGCCCCCTGGTGTGTGCCCTCCCAGTCTCCTGGTATGTGCCCTCCTGATACCCCCAGTGTATGCCCTGACCCGCTGATGTGTGCCCTCCTGACCCTCCCCTGGTGTGTCCTTCTGCCCTCCCAGCTGCCCAGTGTGTGCCCTCCCAGCCCCCTGGTGTGTGCCCTCCCAATCCCCCCAGTGTATGCCCTCCTGGCCCCCTGATGTGTGTCCTTCTGAACCTCCCTGGTGTGTCCTCCTGCCCTCCCAGCCCCCTGATGTGTGCCCTCCCAGCCCCCCTGATGTGTGCCCTCCCAGCCCCCCTGATGTGTGCCCTTGCTATCCCCCCCAGTGTATGCCCTCCTGACTCTCTCCTGGTGTGTCCTCCTGTCCTCCTAGCCCCCTGGTGCGTGCCTCCCCAGCCCCCTGGTGCATGTTCTCCCAGCCTCCTGTGCGTGCCCTCCCAATTCCCCCAGTGTATGCCCTCCTGACCCTAGAGATACAAAAAACACAATCACTTCCAGCGCTAATAGGTCTTCCAAGGTGTGGAGTAACAGATGTCAGATAAAATGATGGTGGGTAATCCGAAAGGAACTACAAGAAAAACAGAAATGGAAGGCGTGCACACCTAGCGTATTACCAAAGATAATTTAATAATAAAAATGTTTTATATAAAGTGGGTACTCACAAAATGCAACTGACAAAAAGCCATAAATACAATGCATGGACATGCACAGAACACGGGTATAAAATATTTTTATTATTAAATTATTTTTGCTAATGCACTAGGTGTGCGCGCCCCTCCTAGGTGTGCGTGCCCCCGCAGTGTGTGCCCTCCTGACCCTCCCCTGGTGTGTCTCCCTGCCCTCCCAGCCCCCTGGTGTGTGCCCTCCCAGTCTCCTGGTATGTGCCCTCCTGATACCCCAGTGTATGCCCTGACCCGCTGATGTGTGCCCTACTGACCCTCCCCTGGTGTGTCCTTCTGGCCTCCAGCTGCCCAGTGTGTGCCCTCCCAGCCCCCTGGTGTGTGGCCCTCCCAATCCCCCAGTGTATGCCCTCCTGGCCCCCTGATGTGTGTCCTACTGAACCTCCCCTGGTGTGTCCTCCTGCCCTCCCAGCCCCCTGATGTGTGCCCTCCCAGCCCCCCTGATGTGTGCCCTCCCAGCCCCCTTGATGTGTGTCCTCCAGCCCCCTGGTGTGTGTCCTTGCTATCCCCCCAGTGTATGCCCTCCTTGACTCTCTCCTGGTGTGTCCTCCTGTCCTCCTAGCCCCTGGTGCGTGCCTCCCCAGCCCCCTGGTGCATGTTCTCCCAGCCTCCTGTGCGTGCCCTCCCAATTCCCCCAGTGTATGCCCTCCTGACCCTAGAGATACAAAAAACACAATCACTTCCAGCGCTAATAGGTCTTCCAAGGTGTGGAGTAACAGATGTCAGATAAAATGATGGTGGGTAATCCAAAAGGAACTACAAGAAAAACAGAAATGGAAGGCACCTAGCGTATTACCAAAGATAATTTAATAATAAAAATGTTTTATGTAAAAGTGGGGTACTCACAAAAGGCCATAAATACAATGCATGAGGACATGCACAGAACACGGGGTATATCTAACGCGTTTCGTGGGCACACCCCCTTCCTCAGAGCTAGGCACAGCTCTGAGGTAGGGGGTGCGCTCCCTAAACACGTTAGTTGTATATCGTGTCATATGCGTGTCCATGCATTGTTTTTATGGCCCTTTTGTCAGTTGCATTTTGTGAGTACCCACTTTTATATAAAACATTTTTATTATTAAATTATCTTTGCTAATGCACTAGGTGTGCGCGCCCTCCTGACCCTCCCTAGTGTGCCCTCCTGATCCCCAGAAGTGTGTCCTTCTGACCCCCCCCCCCCGGTGTGTGCCCTCCCAGCCCCCTGGTTTGTGCCCTTCTGACCCCCCCAGTGTGTGCCATTCTGACCCCCCTGGTGACATCTAGTCCTTTGCTCTACTGATCCCTGTAAACTGTCCTACATTCTAATGATCTCTGTACACTGATCTTCATTCCACTGACCCCTGTACATTGTCCTGTTGCGACATGTCCTCCACCCTATATACCCCTTATCCTCAGACCTTTGTACACCATCCTACTGACCACTGTACACTGCCCTACATCCTACTGACCTCTGTACACTGCCCTACATCCTACTGACCTCTGTACACTGCCCTGCAAACTACTGACCTCTGTACACTGCTCTACCTACTACTGACCTCTGTACACTGCCCTACATACTACTGACCTTTGTACACTGCCCAATATACTACTGACCTCGGTACACTGCTCTACACACTACTGACCTCTGTACACTGCTCTACATAATACTGACCTCTGTACACTGCCCTACATAATACTGACCTCTGTACACTGCCCTACATACAACTGACCTCTGTACACTGCCCTACATACTACTAACAGCTGTACACTGCTCTACATACTACTGACCTCTGTACACTGCCCTACATCCTACTGACCTCTGTACACTGCTCTACATACTACTGACCTCTGTACACTGCTCTATATACTACTGACCTCTGTACACTGCCCTACATACAACTGACCTCTGTACACTGCTCTACATAATACTGACCTCTGTACACTGCTCTACATAATACTGACCTCTGTACACTGCCCTACATACAACTGACCTCTGTACACTGCCCTACATACTACTAACAGCTGTGCACTGCTCTACATACTACTGACCTCTGTACACTGCCCTACATCCTACTGACCTCTGTACACTCCCCTACATCCTACTGACCTCTGTACACTGCCCAACATACTACTGACTTCTGTACACTGCCCTACATCCTACTGACCTCTGTACACTGCCCAACATACTACTGACTTCTGTACACTGCCCTACATCCTATTGACCTCTGTACACTATATGATATTTTAAATTCAGTTCTGTAAACAACACCTAATTTTTGGGCAGTGCCCCTCCCGAGACTAGACTCTGGATCGGTCCTTGCACTGAACACACCTACAGTATCTCACAAAAGTGAGTACACCCCTCACATTTTTGTAAATATTTTATTATATCTTTTTATGTGACAACACTGAAGAAATTACACTTTGCTACAATGTAAAGTAGTGAGTGTACACAGAAAGACCACATCACACTGCCTGCACAGAGAAAGACCACTTCACACTGCCTGCACAGAGAGAGAGAGAGAGAAAGAGACCGCTGTACCAGCTTACCGCTGGCAACAAAAGTGAGTACACCCCTAAGTGAAAATGTCCAAATTGGGCCCAATTAGCCATTTTCCCTCCCCGGTGTCATGTGACTCGTTAGTGTTACAAGGTCTCAGGTTTGAATGGGGAGCAGGTGTGTTAGATTTGGTGTTATATGCAGGTCACTGGAAGTTCAACATGGCACCTCATGGCAAAGAACTCTCTGAGGATCTCAAAAAAATAATTGTTGCTCTACATAAAGATGGCCTAGGCTATAAGAAGATTGCCAAGACCCTGAAACTGAGCTGCAGCACGGTGGCCAAGACCATACTGACCGCTTCACACTGCCTGCACAGAGAGAGAGAGAGAGACCACTTCACACTGCCTGCAAGGAGAGAGAGAGAGACCGCTTCACACTGCCTGCACAGAGAGAGAGACCGCTTCACACTGCCTGTACAGATAGAGAGAGAACGCTTCACACTGCCTGCTCAGAGAGAGAGAGAGAGAGACCGCTTCACACTGCCTGCACAGAGAGAGAGATAGAGAGAGACCGCTTCACACTGCCTGCACAGATAGAGAGACCGCTTCACACTGCCTGTACAGATAGAGAGAGACCGCTTCACACTGCCTGCACAGAGAGAGAGAGACCACTTCACACTGCCTGTACAGATAGAGAGAGACCGCTACACACTGCCTGTACAGATAGAGAGACCGCTTCACACTGCCTGTACAGATAGAGAGAGACCGCTTCACACTGCCTGTACAGATAGAGAGAGAGACCACTTCACACTGCCTGCACAGAGAGAGAGACCGCTCCTCACTGCCTGCACAGAGAGAGAGAGACCGCTTCACACTGCCTGCACAGAGAGAGACCACTTCACACTGCCTGCACAGAGAGAGAAACCGCTTCACACTGCCTGAACAGAGAGAGAGACACCTTCACACTGTCTGCACAGAGAGAGAGAGAGAGACCGCTTCACACTGCCTGCACAGAGAGAGAGACCGCTTCACACTGCCTGCACAGAGAGAGAGAGACCACTTCACACTGCCTGCACAGAGAGAGAGAGACCGCTTCACACTGCCTGCACAGAGAGAGACCACTTCACACTGCCTGCACAGAGAGAGAGAGACCGCTTCACACTGCCTGAACAGAAAGAGAGAGAGAGAGACCGCTTCACACTGCCTGCACAGAGAGAGAGAGACCGTTTCACACTGCCTGCACAGAGAGAGAGAGAGACCGCTTCACACTGCCTGCACAGAGAGAGAGAGAGAGAGAGAGAGACCGCTTCACACTGCCTGCACAGAGAGAGAGAGACCACTTCACACTGCCTGCACAGAGAGAGAGAGACCACTTCACACTGCCTGCACAGAGAGAGAGACCGCTTCACACTGCCTGCACAGATGGAGAGAGACCGCTTCACACTGCCTGTACAGATAGAGAGACCACTTCACACTGCCTGTACAGATAGAGAGACCGCTTCACACTGCCTGTACAGACAGAGAGAGACCGCTTCACACTGCCTGCACAGAGAGAGAGAGACCACTTCACACTGCCTGCACAGAGAGAGAGACCGCTTCTCACTGCCTGCACAGAGAGAGAGAGAGACCGCTTCACACTGCCTGAACAGAGAGAGACCACTTCACACTGCCTGCACAGAGAGAGAGACCGCTTCACACTGCCTGAACAGAGAGAGAGAGAGAGAGACCGCTTCACACTGCCTGCACATAGAGAGAGAGAGAGAGAGAGAGAGACTGCTTCACACTGCCTGCACAGAGAGAGAGAGACCGCTTCACACTGCCTGCACAGAGAGAGACCACTTCACACTGCCTGCACAGAGAGAGAGAGACCGCTTCACACTGCCTGAACAGAAAGAGAGAGAGAGAGACCGCTTCACACTGCCTGCACAGAGAGAGAGAGGGACCGCTTCACACTGCCTGCACAGAAAGAGAGAAAGAGACCGCCTCACAGTGCCTGCACAGAGAGAGAGAGACCACTTCACAGTGCCTGCACAGAGAGAGAGAGACCGCTTCACACTGCCTGCACAGAGAGAGAGAGACAGCTTCACACTGCCTGCACAGAGAGAGAGAGAGACCGCTTCACACTGCCTGCACAGAGAGAGAGAGAGACCACTTCACACTGCCTGTACAGGTAGAGAGAGACCTCTTCACACTGCCTGCACAGAGAGAGAGAGAGAGACCGCTTCACACTGCCTGCACAGAAAGAGAGAGACCACTTCACACTGCCTGCACAGAGAGAGAGAGACCGCTTCACACTGCCTGCACAGAGAGAGAGACCACTTCACACTGCCTGCACAGAGAGAGAGAGAGCACTTCACACTGCCTGCACAGAGAGACAGAGAGACCGCTTCATGCTGCCTGCACAGAGAGAGAGAGAGAGAGACCGCTTCACCCTGCCTGCACAGAGAGAGAGAGAGACTGCTTCACACTGCCTGCACAGAGAAAGAGAGACTGCTTCACACTGCCTGCACAGAGAGAGACCACTTCACACTGCCTGCACAGAGAGAGAGAGACCGCTTCACACTGCCTGAACAGAAAGAGAGAGAGAGAGAGACCGCTTCACACTGCCTGCACAGAGAGAGAGAGGGACCGCTTCACACTGCCTGCACAGAAAGAGAGAGAGAGAGAGAGACCGCTTCACACTGCCTGCACAGAGAGAGAGAGACCGCTTCACACTGCCTGCACAGAGAGAGACCACTTCACACTGCCTGCACAGAGAGAGAGAGACCGCTTCACACTGCCTGAACAGAAAGAGAGAGAGACCGCTTCACACTGCCTGCACAGAGAGAGAGAGGGGACCGCTTCACACTGCCTGCACAGAAAGAGAGAGAGAGAGACCGCCTCACAGTGCCTGCACAGAGAGAGAGAGACCACTTCACAGTGCCTGCACAGAGAGAGAGAGACCGCTTCACACTGCCTGCACAGAGAGAGAGAGACAGCTTCACACTGCCTGCACAGAGAGAGAGAGAGACCGCTTCACACTGCCTGCACAGAGAGAGAGAGACCACTTCACACTGCCTGTACAGGTAGAGAGAGACCTCTTCACACTGCCTGCACAGAGAGAGAGAGAGACCGCTTCACACTGCCTGCACAGAAAGAGAGAGAGAGACCACTTCACACTGCCTGCACAGAGAGAGACCGCTTCACACTGCCTGCACAGAGAGAGAGACCACTTCACACTGCCTGCACAGAGAGAGAGAGCGCTTCACACTGCCTGCACAGAGAGACAGAGAGACCGCTTCATGCTGCCTGCACAGAGAGAGAGAGAGAGACTGCTTCACACTGCCTGCACAGAGAGAGAGAGAGACTGCTTCACACTGCCTGCACAGAGAAAGAGAGACTGCTTCACACTGCCTGCACAGAGAGAGAGAGACCGCTTCACACTGCCTGCACAGAGAGAGAGAGACCACTTCACACTGCCTGCAGAGAGAGAGACCGCTTCACACTGCCTGCCCAGAGAGAGAGAGATAGAGAGAGACCGCTTCACACTGCCTGCACAGAGAGAGAGAGACCGCTTCACACTGCCTGCACAGAGAGAGAGAGAGACCGCTTCACACTGCCTGCCCAGAGAGAGAGAGAGACCGCTTCACACTGCCTGCACAGAAAGAGAGAGAGACCGCTTCACACTGCCTGCACAGAGAGAGAGAGAGAGAGACCGCTTCACACTGCCTGCACAGAGAGAGAGAGAGAGACCACTTCACACTGCCTGCACAGAGAGATAGAGAGAGACCGCTTCACACTGCCTGCACAGAGAGAGAGAGAGACCGCTTCACACTGCCTGCACAGAGAGAGAGAGACCACTTCACACTGCCTGCTCAGAGAGAGAGAGAGAGACCGCTTCACACTGCCTGCACAGAGAGAGGCCGCTTCACACTGCCTGCCCAGAGAGAGAGAGAGAGAGACCGCTTCACACTGCCTGCCCAGAGAGAGAGAGAGAGAGAGAGAGAGAGAGAGACCACTTCACACTGCCTGCTCAGAGAGAGAGATAGAGAGAGGCCACTTCACACTGCCTGCACAGAGAGAGAGAGAGACCGCTTCACACTACCTGCACAAAGAGAGAGAGACTGCTTCACACTGCCTGCACAGAGAGAGAGAGACCACTTCACACTGCCTGCACAGAGAGAGAGAGAGAGACCGCTTCACACTGCCTGCATAGAGAGAGAGAGAGAGAGAGAGAGAGACCGCTTCACACTGCCTGCACAGAGAGAGAGAGAGAAAGAGAGCGAGAGAGACCGCTTTACATTGCCAGGGCCGGATTAGGAGCATCATGGGCCTGGTGCTGAGAATTTCGGTGGGCCTTTTTATGGAAATGCCCAGACAGTTTTCAGCACTGTCACACTGTGAACGGCAATTGCGCGGTCATTCAACAGTGTACCCATATGACATTTATTTAATTTTTTTCACAAAAATAAAACTTTCTTTTGGTGGTATTTAAACACCACTGAGTTTTTTATTTTTTTGCTAAACGTAAAAAAATACTGACATTTCTAAAAAAATGTTTTTCTTAGTTTGTTATAACATTTTGCACATAAGTAATTTATCTTCTTCACTGATGATACTACACTGATAGGCAGCACTGATGGGCAAAAAATGAGGCAGTGCTAATATGATATGCAGCACCAGGGCCAGATTAAGGGCATCGTGGGCCTGGTGCTGCAAGTTTGGGAGTGGCCATTTTGAGAGAGACCGCTTCACACTGCCTGTACAGATAGAGAGAGACCGCTTCACACTGCCTGCACAGAGAGAGAGAGACCACTTCACACTGCCTGTACAGATAGAGAGAGACCGCTACACACTGCCTGTACAGATAGAGAGAGACCGCTTCACACTGCCTGTACAGAGAGAAAGGACCGCTTCACACTGCCTGTACAGATAGAGAGACCGCTTCACACTGCCTGCACAGAGAGAGAGAGAGACCACTTCACACTGCCTGCACAGAGAGAGAGACCGCTCCTCACTGCCTGCACAGAGAGAGAGAGACCGCTTCACACTGCCTGCACAGAGAGAGACCACTTCACACTGCCTGCACAGAGAGAGAAACCGCTTCACACTGCCTGAACAGAGAGAGAGACCGCTTCACACTGCCTGCACAGAGAGAGAGAGAGAGACCGCTTCACACTGCCTGCACAGAGAGAGAGAGACCGCTTCACACTGCCTGCACAGAGAGAGAGAGACCACTTCACACTGCCTGCACAGAGAGAGAGAGACCGCTTCACACTGCCTGCACAGAGAGAGACCACTTCACACTGCCTGCACAGAGAGAGAGAGACCGCTTCACACTGCCTGAACAGAAAGAGAGAGAGAGAGACCGCTTCACACTGCCTGCACAGAGAGAGAGAGAGACCACTTCACACTGCCTGCACAGAGAGAGAGACCGCTCCTCACTGCCTGCACAGAGAGAGAGAGACCGCTTCACACTGCCTGCACAGAGAGAGACCACTTCACACTGCCTGCACAGAGAGAGAAACCGCTTCACACTGCCTGAACAGAGAGAGAGACCGCTTCACACTACCTGCACAGAGAGAGAGAGAGAGACCGCTTCACACTGCATGCACAGAGAGAGAGAGACCGCTTCACACTGCCTGCACAGAGAGAGAGAGACCACTTCACACTGCCTGCACAGAGAGAGAGAGACCGCTTCACACTGCCTGCACAGAGGAGAGAGAGACCGCTTCACACTTGCCTGAACAGAAAGAGAGAGAGAGAGACCGCTTCACACTGCCTGCACAGAGAGAGAGAGACCGTTTCACACTGCCTGCACAGAGAGAGAGAGAGAGACCGCTTCACACTGCCTGCACAGAGAGAGAGAGAGAGAGAGAGACCGCTTCACACTGCCTGCACAGAGAGAGAGAGACCACTTCACACTGCCTGCACAGAGAGAGAGAGAGACCACTTCACACTGCCTGCACAGAGAGAGAGACCGCTTCACACTGCCTGCACAGATGGAGAGAGACCGCTTCACACTGCCTGTACAGATAGAGAGACCGCTTCACACTGCCTGTACAGATAGAGAGACCGCTTCACACTGCCTGTACAGATAGAGAGAGACCGCTTCACACTGCCTGCACAGAGAGAGAGAGAGAGACCACTTCACACTGCCTGCACAGAGAGAGAGACCGCTTCTCACTGCCTGCACAGAGAGAGAGAGAGAGAGACCGCTTCACACTGCCTGCACAGAGAGAGACCACTTCACACTGCCTGCACAGAGAGAAAGACCGCTTCACACTGCCTGAACAGAGAGAGAGAGAGAGACCGCTTCACACTGCCTGAACAGAGAGAGAGAGAGAGACCGCTTCACACTGCCTGCACATAGAGATAGAGAGAGACCGCTTCACACTGCCTGCACAGAGAGAGAGAGACCGCTTCACACTGCCTGCACAGAGAGAGACCACTTCACACTGCCTGCACAGAGAGAGAGAGACCGCTTCACACTGCCTGAACAGAAAGAGAGAGAGAGACCGCTTCACACTGCCTGCACAGAGAGAGAGAGGGACCGCTTCACACTGCCTGCACAGAAAGAGAGAGAGAGACCGCCTCACAGTGCCTGCACAGAGAGAGAGAGACCACTTCACAGTGCCTGCACAGAGAGAGAGAGACCGCTTCACACTGCCTGCACAGAGAGAGAGAGACAGCTTCACACTGCCTCCACAGAGAGAGAGAGAGACCGCTTCACACTGCCTGCACAGAGAGAGAGAGACCACTTCACACTGCCTGTACAGGTAGAGAGAGACCTCTTCACACTGCCTGCACAGAGAGAGAGGGAGACCGCTTCACACTGCGTGCACAGAAAGAGAGAGAGAGACCACTTCACACTGCCTGCACAGAGAGAGAGAGCACTTCACACTGCCTGCACAGAGAGACAGAGAGGCCGCTTCATGCTGCCTGCACAGAGAGAGAGAGAGAGACCGCTTCACACTGCCTGCACAGAGAGAGAGAGAGACTGCTTCACACTGCCTGCACAGAGAAAGAGAGACTGCTTCACACTGCCTGCACAGAGAGAGACCACTTCACACTGCCTGCACAGAGAGAGAGAGACCGCTTCACACTGCCTGAACAGAAAGAGAGAGAGAGAGAGACCGCTTCACACTGCCTGCACAGAGAGAGAGAGGGACCGCTTCACACTGCCTGCACAGAAAGAGAGAGAGAGAGAACGCTTCACACTGCCTGCACAGAGAGAGAGAGACCGCTTCACACTGCCTGCACAGAGAGAGACCACTTCACACTGCCTGCACAGAGAGAGAGAGACCGCTTCACACTGCCTGAACAGAAAGAGAGAGACCGCTTCACACTGCCTGCACAGAGAGAGAGAGGGACCGCTTCACACTGCCTGCACAGAAAGAGAGAGAGACCGCCTCACAGTGCCTGCACAGAGAGAGAGAGACCACTTCACAGTGCCTGCACAGAGAGAGAGAGACCGCTTCACACTGCCTGCACAGAGAGAGAGAGACAGCTTCACACTGCCTGCACAGAGAGAGAGAGAGACCGCTTCACACTGCCTGCACAGAGAGAGAGAGACCACTTCACACTGCCTGTACAGGTAGAGAGAGACCTCTTCACACTGCCTGCACAGAGAGAGAGAGAAAGACCACTTCACACTGCCTGCACAGAGAGAGAGAGACCGCTTCACACTGCCTGCACAGAGAGAGAGACCACTTCACACTGCCTGCACAGAGAGAGAGAGCGCTTCACACTGCCTGCACAGAGAGACAGAGAGACCGCTTCATGCTGCCTGCACAGAGAGAGAGAGAGAGACCGCTTCACACTGCCTGCACAGAGAGAGAGAGAGACTGCTTCACACTGCCTGCACAGAGAAAGAGAGACTGCTTCACACTGCCTGCACAGAGAGAGAGAGACCGCTTCACACTGCCTGCACAGAGAGAGAGAGACCACTTCACACTGCCTGCAGAGAGAGAGACCGCTTCACACTGCCTGCCCAGAGAGAGAGAGATAGAGAGAGACCGCTTCACACTGCCTGCACAGAGAGAGAGAGAGACCGCTTCACACTGCCTGCACAGAGAGAGAGAGAGACCGCTTCACACTGCCTGCCCAGAGAGAGAGAGAGAGAGAGAGAGACCGCTTCACACTGCCTGCACAGAAAGAGAGAGAGACCGCTTCACACTGCCTGCACAGAGAGAGAGAGACCGCTTCACACTGCCTGCACAGAGAGAGAGAGAGAGAGAGACCACTTCACACTGCCTGCACAGAGAGATAGAGAGAGACCTCTTCACACTGCCTGCACAGAGAGAGAGAGAGACCGCTTCACACTGCCTGCACAGAGAGAGAGAGACCACTTCACACTGCCTGCTCAGAGAGAGAGAGAGAGACCGCTTCACACTGCCTGCACAGAGAGAGAGCTAGAGAGAGGCCGCTTCACACTGCCTGCCCAGAGAGAGAGAGAGAGAGAGAGACCGCTTCACACTGCCTGCCCAGAGAGAGAGAGAGAGAGAGAGAGAGAGAGAGAGAGAGACCACTTCACACTGCCTGCTCAGAGAGAGAGACCGCTTCACACTGCCTGCACAGAGAGAGAGATAGAGAGAGGCCACTTCACACTGCCTGCACAGAGAGAGAGAGAGACCGCTTCACACTACCTGCACAAAGAGAGAGAGACTGCTTCACACTGCCTGCACAGAGAGAGAGAGAGAGACCGCTTCACACTGCCTGCACAGAGAGAGAGAGACCGCTTCACACTGCCTGCCCAGAGAGAGAGAGAGAGAGAGAGAGACCGCTTCACACTGCCTGCACAGAAAGAGAGAGAGACCGCTTCACACTGCCTGCACAGAGAGAGAGAGACCGCTTCACACTGCCTGCACAGAGAGAGAGAGAGAGAGAGAGAGACCACTTCACACTGCCTGCTCAGAGAGATAGAGAGAGACCGCTTCACACTGCCTGCACAGAGAGAGAGAGAGACCGCTTCACACTGCCTGCACAGAGAGAGAGAGACCACTTCACACTGCCTGCTCAGAGAGAGAGAGAGAGACCGCTTCACACTGCCTGCACAGAGAGAGAGCTAGAGAGAGGCCGCTTCACACTGCCTGCCCAGAGAGAGAGAGAGAGAGACCGCTTCACACTGCCTGCCCAGAGAGAGAGAGAGAGAGAGAGAGAGAGAGAGACCACTTCACACTGCCTGCTCAGAGAGAGAGACCGCTTCACACTGCCTGCACAGAGAGAGAGATAGAGAGAGGCCACTTCACACTGCCTGCACAGAGAGAGAGAGAGACCGCTTCACACTACCTGCACAAAGAGAGAGAGACTGCTTCACACTGCCTGCACAGAGAGAGAGAGAGAGACCGCTTCACACTGCCTGCACAGAGAGAGAGAGACCGCTTCACACTGCCTGCACAGAGAGAGAGAGAGAGAGAGAGAGAGAGAGACCGCTTCACACTGCCTGCACAGAGAGAGAGAGAGAAAGAGAGCGAGAGAGACCGCTTTACATTGCCAGGGCCGGATTAGGAGCATCATGGGCCTGGTGCTGAGAATTTCGGTGGGCCTTTTTATGGGAATGCCCAGACAGTTTTCAGCACTGTCACACTGTGAACGGCAATTGCGCGGTCATTCAACAGTGTACCCATATGACATTTATTTAATTTTTTTCACAAAAATAAAACTTTCTTTTGGTGGTATTTAAACACCACTGAGTTTTTTATTTTTTTGCTAAACGTAAAAAAATACTGACATTTCTAAAAAAATGTTTTTCTTAGTTTGTTATAACATTTTGCACATAAGTAATTTATCTTCTTCACTGATGATACTACACTGATAGGCAGCACTGATGGGCAAAAAATGAGGCAGTGCTAATATGATATGCAGCACCAGGGCCAGATTAAGGGCATCGTGGGCCTGGTGCTGCAAGTTTGGGAGTGGCAGGGATATGGCGTAAGTAACGCCATATCTCAGCTCCCCTCTTACTGGCCACCCACCTGTGTTTCCAGGAGCCTGTGCTGGCTTGTGCCCAGACTTGGTCGCAGCCACACAGGTGTAATGCTAGGGGGCCTGGCATTTGATTTACCAAGCTTCCGTAAGAGCCGTGTGGGGGTATATGCTGTGAGGTGAAAGTTTCCCAGCCATCAGACTACAGTGATCACTGCTGGCAGCTATAGCAGCCAGTAGTGATTGACATAAAGAAAAAAAAAAGATGACACGCTGGTAGTACTGGAGTCAATTGATAGATCGAATTCTGTACAACCAGTCTGCTCATAGATAGATTGAAATTCTGCTGTTCAGCAAATATTTCAGTCTGTCTATGATGGCCTAAGTCCACCAGTCTCTGGGTTTAATAATATCCTCAAATCTTCTGAAAGGAGTGCTCCACTTAGGTGTAGAAATTAACTTTGAATTACACCTTATATACAGAATTCTCTTTAGGTATAAGATGTGCAAACAATAAGGTAAGATACAGAGAGTAATGAAAATAAGGTGCGTTCAAAGTGAACCATGCCATTCCCTGCAGTGATTGGCATTTAAAAGGTTAAAATAGGCAGGGAGGAAATGTGATGATACCTCCTCACTGCCTGTCAAATGCCCCAGGAAAGAGACCCGAGCATGGATCGCTTTTCAGTGGAGTGGTAGTACCTGCGACAAGTAAATAGCTTTTGGGCTCACACTGGTGTGCTGTGTTTGGCTGCAGTGTTGGTGTACCGATTTCTTTAGTGGCAGTCCCCGAGACTTCTTTTTGGTTGCACATTTTTGCTGCATTTTCTAAAAGCTCACCAATGATGCAGCATGCAAGACTTTTTTTGTGCACTTTCAGAACATGCAGTAAAAATATGCAACCTAAAAGAAGTCTATGGGACTAGGGGCACCATGCAGGAAGACTACCAGCTTTGCAGCATACACTGTGTCAGTGTGAACCTCTTCATACCACCGAGGAGGGCAAGGTACTGTCACAGGCTGCTAGAAAGAAAACTCTTTAGCTGCAGATGGGGAGGGAGAGGGATTTGGGAGAGAGAGCAGGGAGGGAGGAGGAGCTCACTTACATGGACGCTCAGTGGATTCCAGCCGACTGCTCAATTTTAACTTTCCCGCCCCACACATCCTCTTCACAGACAGCACACGGGCTGCCAGGAGTGTGGGCGGGTCTGCCCGGAGTGTGGGCGGGTCTGCCCAGAGTGTGGGCGGCAAAACAGAGAAGGTGGAGGAGCGCAAGGTCTCTAACATCCACCAGCTCCGTGATGTCGTCATGGAGGAGTGGAAGAGGACTCCAGTGGCAACCTGTGAAGCTCTGGTGAACTCCATGCCCAAGAGGGTTAAGGCAGTGCTGGAAAATAATGGTGGCGACACAAAATATTGACACTTTGGGCCCAATTTGGACATTTTCACTTAGGGGTGTACTCACTTTTGTTGCCGGTGGTTTAGGCATTAATGGCTGTGTGTTGAGTTATTTTGAGGGGACAGCAAATTTACACTGTTATACAAGCTGTACACTCACTACTTTACATTGTAGCAAAGTGTCATTTCTTCAGTGTTGTCTCATGAAAAGGTATAATAAAATATTTACAAAAATGTGAGGGGTGTACTCCCTTTTGTGAGATACTGTAACTAATCAAATGCAGCTGCACTGATTACAGTAAGGCTGGTCATACAAATTATATAATTTTATTGTACAATTTTCCCTTAGATTTACCAAAACCATATAATATGAAGTCAATCCTAAACACTTTCAATATGTATTCAATCAGGCATGTCCTTGCACTACAAAGTGAAAGGTAAATCTAAAGAAAATTGAATAAGAACATTGTATAATGTATGGCAAGCCTAAGTTCAACTAAATTTACCTAACACAGCAATTGCAGCCACACTGATTACAGTGAGACAAGCTAAATTTACCTAACAACAAAAATACAGCTCCATTAAATACAGTGATCCAGAACTAAATCTACTTACTATTAAGCACCTATCTAGGATAGTGCTTCAAAAATCAATTTGCAGCCAGGAACTAGAAGCCAGTAGGAGCACATGCTTCCAGAAAACATAATGAGGGGCATTTATCAATTCCGTTGCACAGGAAGGCAGTGCTCAATGGAAGACAGAAGAGACAGAAAAACTGCCGCAATTACTTGA
Organism: Aquarana catesbeiana; assembly: GCF_042186555.1. Taxonomy (NCBI): domain Eukaryota; kingdom Metazoa; phylum Chordata; class Amphibia; order Anura; family Ranidae; genus Aquarana; species Aquarana catesbeiana. Next base: position 152,488,459 of record NC_133325.1, on the reverse strand, counting down.
TCAAGAGAAGTTCAGGAAGGGAGGATCCTGGTTTAGATCAGACGACAGAGCTCCCAAGGAGTCCATGATATGTCAAAAAAGTTGTAATAAGGCTATTTTACCTATTTCTAGAAATACATAGAAAGAAATATACTGAAAAAGAAAACCTGAGTTGGAGGATTAATGGTCGCTGGTAAAGGAATTTTCTCACCTGAGTATTTGGTTATGCACCTTGCTGGCTGCAGCCAATTCATGGTTCACTAAGCAGAAGGCAGCAAACATACTGTAATCTTTACTACTAAAGAGTAAAGCTTCATGGTGTTATGGATTTAGAACCAAGCTCTGTTAGACAAAAAAAGAGAGTCTGACAGAGAGTAGATTAAGAGGGTGTGCCACATCCCATAAATCTAAAAGAAACCAAAGATTCCCCTGTAGCGGGATTTTGGAGGCACTACCATAAACAACAATAGGGTATAGATAAAAATATACTTTTATTACATCGTCAGAAAAGAACAAAAAAATGACAAAATATATACAAATCAAATACAAAAAATATGTACAGAAGGATACATTAAGAGCAAAGTACATGTGGTTATGGATACAGATTGCATGACAATGGAAAGAAGACCAAGGGTCAAAGTATGGTAAGTCTCACTGAACCAACGCGTTTCAGAGAATCCTTCATCAGGGTTCGCCGAGTGAGAGTTAACATCTAAGGGGTTACAAAGCCAAAGAAATCATTAACATCACATACAAATTTAATGACAGCCCCCCACACACAATGAAAGCTCTGTTAGGCAGATTATCTCACTGGAGTTCCATGAGATTCAATAATCAAATGTAAACATTAAACACACCTATTCCCTCCCATAATGTGAAATGTCATATTTGGGTGGAGTGCCCTTTTAAAAGTGACTTCCTTTTGGGAAATCAATGTGTTTTCTGCTGTATGTGACAGATGAAAGCTTTATTGCACATTAAAATTAATTTTCAATAATCCCAAGTCTGCAAACCCAATTTCTCGGGTTAATGTTACATTTCTGTGATGACATTTTTCTCAATTGTTTCTTGTAAATGTAATAATGAAAATGCTTGCTTTCTCTTACATTTCAGTGAAATAGGATTTACATATGCTTGTATGTACAATTTATGTTCTCAAGGAAGTAACAACATTTAGCATGCTGTATGAAATAAAAGCCTGAATGTGTCTTTGCTTTCATGTGTATTCATATAATGTAGTCTTTTTTATCTGTAAACATGTGCAAAAACCACTAATTAAGAGTGACCCATAGTTACCAATCAGACATCACAGTTTGCAACAAGCTAGAGTAACAGTATAATAAATTCTGATTCATAATTTCCTGTTATTGGTCTGCATGTAAAATTTGTTCCTGCAATAGTCTAAATTCATAAAGCTTTAATGCAAGGATAAGAGTTAGTATTTTAGCCATTTAATCCTAATTTGTAAATGCCATTGTGCTCAGTTAAAATAACTCTCACTTTTTAGAAAAATCTACAGCCCAGTTCAAAAAGTACATAGAGTATATGCTGCAGTCTATCATTTGCGTTAAAGTGTTACTAAACCCACAACAGTAAAATCAGTCTGCATATGCAGTAACGTATGCTTGTTATACTCACTATGGAACCAAAGGGGTTAATTGTGTAAAAAGGCTGTTTGATCCAGAGTTCTCTGATACTCCCCTTCTTCCACTGTCCCAAATCCAACTCCTGATAGCACAGAGACTTGGGGGTACTCTGCACATGCTCAGTTTGGTGTGTATTGCTAGAGAGTTTTTTTCTTGGGAGGGTGGATGTGATCATCACAGGGCCAATCAGTACTGTCCAGACAGAGGGTCAGGGGTCCTGCAGCCTCATAGGACAGTCAGAGGAGAATAAAAGCTCCTTCTACAAGCTTTAACCAAACACTCATAGAAATCATAAGACTGCTATATACCGCTGATGAGAAAACGTACTTAGCAGTTTATATTTACAAAAATAATTGCATTTCCATGTACTGTGTACTGTGCAAATATAGTGAAATGCAGGGTCCTGGGTTTAGTAACAGTTTAAGACAGCTGTTATTGTTTTTGTAAGTCCTACCTGTAACATAAACTTATAACCTGTAGATCCTGCCAGTAGATTTGTTGATTTTCTAATTCCAGTAACAGGCCAAGCTGTACTACAAAAGTGGCAGTTAGAGGATTTGGGACAAATCATTTAACTCTGACATGACCCCCTGCTTTTTTCCAGATCACAGCTGTTGCTAGAGACAAGTGCTGCCAATCACACATCATTAAGTATTTGTTTTCCTGCTAGGAACATGATTGCCAGCAGGTGCAGAGGAGGGTGGGGGGATGGGGGGTTGAGCTGTCCGACCACACTGTTGTGGATGTACTGCACGAATCGAAACAGGGCAGAATGACATTTTCTATTCTATCCTAGGTGTACTCCTTAGATCTAGAATAAACATGTGCAGATCAAGTGTCCCAATACCGCACTTGCTTGGCCTAGGTCATAGACTCACTAGTAAGTCAAGCAAGGATAAGAGGTCAGAGGTCAGCCCCGGGAGCTCTCAAAATTCTACCCAGACAGGTTCCCCTTAAAATAAAAATGGGTATTATTCCCTTCATAGATGTTTACAGACTATGTAATACTAGGGTCACCGGATATTTTAAATAGCTATATGCTTGTGAATAGGGATGAGCTTCGAGTTCGAGTCGAACCCATGTTCGACTCGAACATCGCATGTTCGACCGTTCGTTGAATTGCGAACATTATGGGCCGTTCGCTCCAAATTTGAATGGCGCATCACAGCCGTAATTCACTGTGGCATCACAGTGCATTGCTGGCTGATGATTGGCCAAGCATGCACTATGACCCGCATGCTTGGCCAATCACAGCGCCGTCTGTACAGAGAGCCATAATTGGCCAAAGCCATGGTGGCTTTGGTCAATTATGGCTCAGGGGGTTTAGTGCACGCCCCACACTATATAAGGCCGCCTGCATGGTGGCCTTGTGTAGTGTGTTGCGGCGGAGAGAGATAGACAGAGAGACAGTGTCATTTGATTTAAGTTAGATAGATTAGGCAGGCAAGTCAGTTAGCTGCACTTACAGTGTACTGTGTATATATATACATATATATATATATATATATATATATATATATATATATATATATATATATATATATATATATATATATGCATCCTAGGTGTTGTGTGTATATATATATATATATATATATATATATATATATATATATATATATACATACACTGTATTCAGTTTAGCTAGATCCGTTCCTGTTAATCTCTTCCTACTGACAGGCAGGCAGGTGTATTTACAGTATTTACAGTTAGTGTACTGTGTCCTTTGCACAGTGTGCACCTAAAGCTACCTGAAGAAAATTGCTGGTGTTCTTCTGATCCTATTAGTACCACAGGCAGACAACTACAGTATTTACAGTTAGTGTACTGTGTCCTCTGCACAGTGTGCACCTAAAGCTACCTGAAGAAAATTGGTGGTGTTCTTCTGATCCTATTAGAACCACAGGCAGGCAGCTGCAGTATTTACAGTTAGTGTACTGTGTCCTCTGCACAGTGTGCATCTAAAGCTACCTGAAGACAATCACTGTTGTTCTGATCCTATTAATACCACAGGCAGGCAGCTACAGTATTTACAGTTAGTGTACTGTGTCCTCTGCATAGTGTGCACCTAAAGCTACCTGAAGAAAATTTTTGGTGTTCTTCTGATCCTATTAGTACCACAGGCAGGCAGCTACAGTATTTACAGTTAGTGTACTGTGTTCTCTGCACAGTGTGCACCTAAAGCTACCTGAAGAAAATTGGTGGTGTTCTTCTGATCCTATTAGTACCACAGGCAAGCAGCTGCAGTATTTACAGTTAGTGTACTGTGTCCTCTGCACAGTGCGCGCCTAAAGCTACCTGAAGTAAATTGGTGGTGTTCTTCTGATCCTAATAGTACCACAGGCAGGCAGCTACAGTATTTACAGTTAGTGTACTGTGTCCTCTGCACAGTGTGCACCTAAAGCTACCTGAAGAAAATTGGTGGTGTTCTTCTGATCCTATTAGTACCACAGGCAGCCAGCTACAGTATTTACAGTTAGTGTACTGTGTCCTCTGCACAGTGTGCACCTAAAGCTACCTGAAGAAAATTGGTGGTGTTCACGTCTTCAAAGGGGCACGGGCGACGCAGTGTACCATCGCCATTTATAATACTTCCTCACACTCAAGCCTCGTTTTCATCTAAAATTCAATTACAATCTGAGCATGTGCAAAGGATGTGTGTGGGCAAGTCCGTTCATTCTGAAAGTCTGCCGTAACTCCGGCGAAAGTCCGTCGGAAAGACGGGCGAAAGTCCGGTCGTGTCCGGTCGTGTGTAGGCAAGTCCGTCCGTTCAGGTAGTCTGCCGGAAAGACCGTCGGACCAAGTCTGCTGGAAAGTCCGCTCGTGTGTACGAGGCATTATTTGCACCGCCTGTATACTGCTGTTCAGAGTATATAGGGCCTGGGGGCCCTTTCCTTTTTTTAATTTAGGTGTGGGGTTCCCCTTAATATCCACACAAGACAAGGGGTACCCATGCCGTTTGTCTCACTGATTTTCATCTATATTGCCGAGACCCGACATTACATTAAAGCCACAAGCAACTTTAAATGACTTTTATTCCTTTAAAAATGTCATTTTGTGCAGGGACTGTTCTAAGCACGCGAAACATGCGCCACTTTACAGGCATACTATAGACACCCCCCAGGTACGATATTTAAAGGAATATTTCACTTTTTTTTCATTTTAAGCATCATTAAAATCACTGCTCCTGAAAAAACGTCCCTTTTTCAAACTTTTTTTTGTATTGATACATGTCCCCTGGGGCAGGACCCAGGTCCCCAATCCCTTTTTAGGACAATAACTTGCATATTAGTCTTTAAAATTAGCACTTTTGATTTTAAACGTTCGAGTCCCATAGACTTTATTGGGGTTCTAAAGTTCCCGCAAACTTTCGGTTCGTTCGCAGGTTCTGGTGCGAACCAAACCGGGGGGTGTTCGGCTCATCCCTACTTGTGAAGTGTGAAATGCAGGCTTATTACAATAGCTACATGAATTCCCCCTTGAGTTAACAAACATTTTACACTAATGATTACGAGAAAATGCTATAAAACAATATTTTTTTCTTTACATAGTTCTCATTATAGTAGGAAACATCAATTCACTATTTATTTATAATTGACAACCATACAAGTCTTTCTTTGGATTTCAGGAGAGCATATAGTGAACTGCAGGTCAAGATTGGTGTCAAAGGTGGAAAATTCAATTAGTCCTTTAATGTACAAATTGCGTTGTGTCACTCGTCAATATGGAAACTGGCAAAAAGAATTAGAAGCACTGATGTTTTTCAGCATTGTCTTTTCATGACAGCATCATTACAGCTGATGTAACATAATCACTAAAATTTCATACAATATTTATCATGTTAAGGTTATTTAAGAAGTCATTTTTTTTTTTGTTTCATCAGTCTATCAATTAAGGGTGTGGTTAATTGCTCCCAGGTGACTATTTAACTTGTTGTAGGACTCAGTTGAGCGTGCTCAGTTTGAAGCTGTGGAGCTTGGTGTAAGTGGAGCTTTTTTAAGTGGGAGTTATAAACAAGAGTTAGAGTATACAAGTCTTGCTGTCTGTTGGTGTGTGTATTGCTGCTGTCTGCTGGTGTGTGTATTGCTGCTGTCTGTTGGTGTGTGTATTGCTGCTGTCTGTTGGTGTGTGTATTGCTGCTGTCTGTTGGTGTGTGTATTGCTGCTGTCTGTTGGTGTGTGTATTGCTGCTGTCTGTTGGTGTGTGTATTGCTGCTGTCTGTTGGTGTTTGCTGGGTTGCATTTTGGGGACTTTTCCTTTTAGTTTTTATCTTGCCTTTTACTGTCACTTTTTAAATAGCTTTTCTTTTTTTTTTTTTTTTTTTTTTGTTTCATCAGTCTATCAATTAAGGGTGTGGTTAATTGCTCCCAGGTGACTATTTAACTTGTTGTAGGACTCAGTTGAGCGTGCTCAGTTTGAAGCTGTGGAGCTTGGTGTAAGTGGAGCTTTTTTAAGTGGGAGTTATAAACAAGAGTTAGAGTATACAAGTCTTGCTGTCTGTTGGTGTGTGTATTGCTGCTGTCTGCTGGTGTGTGTATTGCTGCTGTCTGTTGGTGTTTGCTGGGTTGCATTTTGGGGACTTTTCCTTTTAGTTTTTATCTTGCCTTTTGCTGTCACTTTTTAAATAGCTTTTCTTTTTTTTTTTTTTTTTTTTTGTTTCATCAGTCTATCAATTAAGGGTGTGGTTAATTGCTCCCAGGTGACTATTTAACTTGTTGTAGGACTCAGTTGAGCGTGCTCAGTTTTAAGCTGTGGAGCTTGGTGTAAGTGGAGCTTTTTTAAGTGGGAGTTATAAACAAGAGTTAGAGTATACAAGTCTTGCTGTCTGTTGGTGTGTGTATTGCTGCTGTCTGCTGGTGTGTGTATTGCTGCTGTCTGTTGGTGTGTGTATTGCTGCTGTCTGTTGGTGTGTGTATTGCTGCTGTCTGTTGGTGTGTGTATTGCTGCTGTCTGTTGGTGTGTGTATTGCTGCTGTCTGTTGGTGTGTGTATTGCTGCTGTCTGTTGGTGTGTGTATTGCTGCTGTCTGTTGGTGTGTGTATTGCTGCTGTCTGTTGGTGTTTGCTGGGTTGCATTTTGGGGACTTTTCCTTTTAGTTTTTATCTTGCCTTTTGCTGTCACTTTTTAAATAGCTTTTCTTTTTTTTTTTTTTTTTTTTTGTTTCATCAGTCTATCAATTAAGGGTGTGGTTAATTGCTCCCAGGTGACTATTTAACTTGTTGTAGGACTCAGTTGAGCGTGCTCAGTTTGAAGCTGTGGAGCTTGGTGTAAGTGGAGCTTTTTTAAGTGGGAGTTATAAACAAGAGTTAGAGTATACAAGTCTTGCTGTCTGTTGGTGTGTGTATTGCTGCTGTCTGCTGGTGTGTGTATTGCTGCTGTCTGCTGGTGTGTGTATTGCTGCTGTCTGTTGGTGTGTGTATTGCTGCTGTCTGTTGGTGTGTGTATTGCTGCTGTCTGTTGGTGTGTGTATTGCTGCTGTCTGTTGGTGTGTGTATTGCTGCTGTCTGTTGGTGTGTGTATTGCTGCTGTCTGTTGGTGTTTGCTGGGTTGCATTTTGGGGACTTTTCCTTTTAGTTTTTATCTTGCCTTTTGCTGTCACTTTTTAAATAGCTTTTCTTTTTTTTTTTTTTTTGTTTCATCAGTCTATCAATTAAGGGTGTGGTTAATTGCTCCCAGGTGACTATTTAACTTGTTGTAGGACTCAGTTGAGCGTGCTCAGTTTGAAGCTGTGGAGCTTGGTGTAAGTGGAGCTTTTTTAAGTGGGAGTTATAAACAAGAGTTAGAGTATACAAGTCTTGCTGTCTGTTGGTGTGTGTATTGCTGCTGTCTGCTGGTGTGTGTATTGCTGCTGTCTGTTGGTGTTTGCTGGGTTGCATTTTGGGGACTTTTCCTTTTAGTTTTTATCTTGCCTTTTGCTGTCACTTTTTAAATAGCTTTTCTTTTTTTTTTTTTTTTTGTTTCATCAGTCTATCAATTAAGGGTGTGGTTAATTGCTCCCAGGTGACTATTTAACTTGTTGTAGGACTCAGTTGAGCGTGCTCAGTTTGAAGCTGTGGAGCTTGGTGTAAGTGGAGCTTTTTTAAGTGGGAGTTATAAACAAGAGTTAGAGTATACAAGTCTTGCTGTCTGTTGGTGTGTGTATTGCTGCTGTCTGCTGGTGTGTGTATTGCTGCTGTCTGTTGGTGTGTGTATTGCTGCTGTCTGTTGGTGTGTGTATTGCTGCTGTCTGTTGGTGTGTGTATTGCTGCTGTCTGTTGGTGTGTGTATTGCTGCTGTCTGTTGGTGTGTGTATTGCTGCTGTCTGTTGGTGTTTGCTGGGTTGCATTTTGGGGACTTTTCCTTTTAGTTTTTATCTTGCCTTTTGCTGTCACTTTTTAAATAGCTTTTCTTTTTTTTTTTTTTGTTTCATCAGTCTATCAATTAAGGGTGTGGTTAATTGCTCCCAGGTGACTATTTAACTTGTTGTAGGACTCAGTTGAGCGTGCTCAGTTTGAAGCTGTGGAGCTTGGTGTAAGTGGAGCTTTTTTAAGTGGGAGTTATAAACAAGAGTTAGAGTATACAAGTCTTGCTGTCAGTTGGTGTGTGTATTGCTGCTGTCTGTTGGTGTGTGTATTGCTGCTGTCTGTTGGTGTGTGTATTGCTGCTGTCTGTTGGTGTGTGTATTGCTGCTGTCTGTTGGTGTGTGTATTGCTGCTGTCTGTTGGTGTTTGCTGGGTTGCATTTTGGGGACTTTTCCTTTTAGTTTTTATCTTGCCTTTTGCTGTCACTTTTTAAATAGCTTTTCTTTTTTTTTTTTTTTTTTTTTTGTTTCATCAGTCTATCAATTAAGGGTGTGGTTAATTGCTCCCAGGTGACTATTTAACTTGTTGTAGGACTCAGTTGAGCGTGCTCAGTTTGAAGCTGTGGAGCTTGGTGTAAGTGGAGCTTTTTTAAGTGGGAGTTATAAACAAGAGTTTAAAACAGGAGGTTATAACAGGGGTCATAGTACCTGTGTAGTGTGAGTATCTGAGTGTTGTCTGAGTAATGTGTGTGGATCGTTAGTACTTGTGTATTGTGTACCTGTGTATTGTCTTGAGTATTAGTGCCAGGAAGCTAGTTGTTAGGTAATTTGGACAGGGTAAAATCCCCAAATCCTCACTAAATTTAATAGGTACGATGCCTGGCGGGTGTGGAGAGGCGACTCTTTGTACATCTTGCCGCATGTATGCGTTCCTTGATCATCCGATCGAGGGCGAATACTGCTGTGCAAAATGTAAGCACATTGTTTCCCTGGAAGCCCAGATTCTGAATCTGGGGAAGCAACTGTCAGCACTGAGAAGTCCCTCCATACTAAAGGTGAGCCAGGAACGTACACGGCAGGTGCCGGCAGGGGCCAGCACAGAGGCGGGTGGAGACAAAGAGGTGCAGGCACTAGCAAAGAGTAGATGGGTGACAGTCAGGAGGGGTAGAGGGGGAAGTGCCAGGGAGGCCGATCCAGGACTGGAGCATCCCAATAAGTACGCTCCATTGAGTGACATTGGTGTAACCAGTCAGGGACCAGCACTGCTGGAGTTGAGGGACTCTCCTAGCTGCCAGGGGAAGAACTCCTCCAGTGAGAGTGGGGGGGCAGCAAAGGGAAAGGAAAGACAGATTCTGGTGGTAGGGGACTCAATTCTTAGAAGGACAGAGAGGGCAATCTGTAACCAAGACCTGAAGCGCCGAACAGTATGTTGTCTACCGGGCGCTCAGGTTCGGCACATCACGGATCTTGTGGACAGATTACTGGCAGGGGCTGGGGAAGACCCGGCTGTCATGGTGCACGTTGGCACCAATGACAAAGTCAGAGGCAGATGGAGTGTCCTAAAGAACGATTTTAGGGACTTAGGAGCTAAATTGAGGAAAAGGACCTCCAAGGTAGTGTTCTCAGGAATACTACCGGTACATCGAGCCACACCAGAGAGGCAGAAGGAGATAAGGGAAGTAAACAAGTGGCTGAAGAGCTGGTGTAGTAAGGAGGGGTTTGGGTTCCTGGAGGACTGGGCCGACTTCTCAGTCGGTAACCGGTACTATAGAAGGGATGGACTGCACCTAAATGAGGAGGGTGCAGATCTGCTGGGAATGAAGATGGCCAAAAAGTTAGAGGGGTTTTTAAACTAGGCGATGGGGGGGAGGGTCCAGAGACAGTGATAGCCAGCGCGGAAGATATTCCAGAGGGTAGTATTGGGGGCATTAGTGGTAGGTTAACCAAAGCACAAAAACACAAGGTGAGTATAGTAGCAAGTCCAAGTTGCAATCTTGAAACACCCAATACGAGGACAATATGCGACCGGTCTAAACTATGTGGCATGTTCACCAATGCCAGGAGCCTGGCGGACAAGATGGGTGAACTAGAGATACTGTTGTACAAGGAGGATTTGGATTTTGTGGGAATTTCAGAGACCTGGTTCAACAGCTCTCATGATTGGCTGGCAAACATTCAAGGGTATACCCTATACCGCAAGGATAGAGAGGGTAAAAAAGGGGGAGGGGTATGCCTATATATCAAGAATAATGTACAAGTGAATGTGAGAGATGACATCACTGAGGGGGCTAGGGAGGAGGTGGAATCTTTATGGGTAGAGCTCCAAAGGGATGAAGCTAAGGGGAAAATAATACTGGGAGTATGCTATAGGCCCCCTAACCTGAGGGAGGAAGTGGAGACGGATCTCCTATCACAAATTGGATTAGCAGCAAGGATGGGAAGTGTTATCATAATGGGGGATTTTAATTATCCAGACATAGACTGGGCGGAGGGAACCGCGCATTCATTTAAGGCTCGCCAGTTCCTTAATGTCTTGCAGGACAATTTTATGGGTCAGATGGTAGACGCACCAACTAGAAATAAAACATTGCTAGATCTACTGATTACCAACAATACAGACCTGATAACAGATGTGGAAATACGGGGCAATTTAGGTAACAGCGATCACAGGTCAATTAGTTTCAGTATAAATCACACAAATAGGAGACATGAAGGGAACACAAAGACACTGAATTTCAAAAGAGCCAACTTCCCTAAACTACAAACCTTGCTAAAAGGCATAAATTGGGATAAAATATTAGGAACAAAGAATACAGAGGAGAGATGGGTTTGCTTTAAGAGCATATTAAATAAGGGCATTAGCCAATGTATCCCATTGGGTAATAAATTTAAAAGAGCGAACAAACATCCTGGATGGCTTAACTCCAATGTAAAAATGCATATAAAAGCAAAGGAGAAGGCCTTCAAAAAATACAAGGTTGAGGGATCATCCACAGCATTCAGAATTTATAAAGAATGCAATAAGAAATGTAAGGGTGCAATTAGGATGGCTAAGATAGAACATGAAAGACACATAGCGGAGGAGAGCAAAAAAAATCCCAAGAAATTCTTTAAGTATGTAAACAGTAAAAAAGGGAGGACAGACCATATTGGCCCCATAAAGAATGAGGAAGGACATCTGGTTACAAAGGATGGGGAGATGGCAGAGGTATTGAATTTATTCTTCTCCTCAGTATTCACGAGTGAATCGGGGGGCTTCAGTAACCAAAACTGCAGTGTTTATCCTCATGACACAACACAGGAAGCACCTACATGGTTAACAGAGGACGGAATTAAAATTAGACTTGAGAAACTTAACATTAATAAATCACCGGGACCAGATGGCTTGCATCCGAGGGTACTTAGGGAACTCAGTCAGGTGATTGCCAGACCGTTGTTCCTAATTTTTACAGACAGTCTATTGACTGGAATGGTGCCAGCTGATTGGAGAAAAGCCAATGTAGCACCAATATTTAAAAAGGGCCCAAAAAACATCCCTGGGAATTACAGACCAGTTAGCCTAACATCAATAGTATGTAAACTCTTGGAGGGGATGATAAGGGACTATATACAAGATTTTAGTAATAAGAATGATATCATTAGCAGTAATCAGCATGGATTCAGGAAGAATCGTTCTTGCCAAACCAATCTATTAACCTTCTATGAGGAGGTGAGTTGCCATCTAGATAAAGGAAGGCCCGTAGACGTGGTGTATCTGGATTTTGCAAAAGCATTTGACACAGTTCCCCATAAACGTTTACTGTACAAAATAAGGTGCGTTGGCATGGACCATAGGGTGAGTACATGGATTGAAAACTGGCTACAAGGGCGTGTTCAGAGGGTGGTGATAAATGGGGAGTACTCAGAATGGTCAGGGGTGGGTAGTGGGGTCCCCCAGGGTTCTGTGCTGGGACCAATCCTATTTAATTTGTTCATAAATGACCTGGAGGATGGGATAAACAGTTCCATCTCTGTATTTGCAGACGATACTAAGCTAAGCAGGGCAATAACTTCTCCGCAGGATGTGGAAATCTTGCAAAAAGACCTGAACAAATTAATGGGGTGGGCGACTACATGGCAAATGAGGTTCAATGTAGAAAAATGTAAAATAATGCATTTGGGTGGCAAAAATATGAATGCAATCTATACACTGGGGGGAGAACCTCTGGGGGAATCTAGGATGGAAAAGGACTTGGGGGTCCTAGTGGATGATAGGCTCAGCAACGGCATGCAATGCCAAGCTGCTGCTAATAAAGCAAACAGAATATTGGCATGCATTAAAAGGGGGATCAACTGCAGAGATAAAACGATAATTCTCCCGCTCTACAAGACTCTGGTCCGCCCGCACCTGGAGTATGCTGTCCAGTTCTGGGCACCAGTCCTCAGGAGGGACGTACTGGAAATGGAGCGAGTACAAAGAAGGGCAACAAAGCTAATAAAGGGTCTGGAGGATCTTAGTTATGAGGAAAGGTTGCGAGCACTGAACTTATTCTCTCTGGAGAAGAGACGCTTGAGAGGGGATATGATTTCAATTTACAAATACTGTACTGGTGACCACACAATAGGGATAAAACTTTTTCGCAGAAGAGAGTTTAATAAGACTCGTGGCCACTCATTGCAATTAGAGGAAAAGAGGTTTAACCTTAAACTACGTAGAGGGTTCTTTACTGTAAGAGCGGCAAGGATGTGGAATTCCCTTCCACAGGCGGTGGTCTCAGCGGGGAGCATTGATAGCTTCAAGAAACTATTAGATAATCACCTGAATGACCGCAATATACAGGGATATGTAATGTAATACTGACACATAATCACACACATAGGTTGGACTTGATGGACTTGTGTCTTTTTTCAACCTCACCTACTATGTAACTATGTAATTTTCTGTCTTTTTAAATCTAAAACTATCATTAACCACTTGAGCTTTGGAAGGTTTTACCCCCTTATGACCAGGCCATTTTTTTGCTATTTAGCACTGCGGTACTTTAACTGGTAATTGCGCAGCAATGCAACGCTGTATGCAAATAAAATAGATTTTGTTTTTCCACCCAAATAGAGCTTTCTTTTGGTGGTATTTGATCACCACTGGATTTCTTATTTTTTATTATATACACGAAAAAGGACTGAGTATTTTTAATAAAAAGATGAAAAAATTTAATTTCTTCATAAATTTAGGCCAAAATTTATTCTATTACGTGTCTTTGGTTAAAAATGCCAATAAGTGTATATTGATTGGTTTGTGGGGAAGTTATAGCATCTACAAACTATGGTATACAGTAAATACTAGAATTTTAATTCATTTGTAATACTTGGCGGTGATCAGCGACATATAGTGGGACTGTAATAGTGCGGCAGGCAATCTGACAATAACTGATGCTGGGGGGAGCTGACTAACTGACACTGACATCACCAGTGACATTAATACAGTGATCAGTGATAATACTATACAATGTTACTGTACTAATAACACTAGCTGGCAAGAGGTTAACATCTTGGGGTAATGAAGGAGTTAAGTGTGTGCCTAACAAGCGTATATAGTCAGGAGGACTGTGTTGCAAGTTACCCTGTAATGTTCCAAAGCATCTTAGTAAAGCTTTATTAACCGTTCCAAGCCTGGTCTTAAGTCAGTGCATGGGGTGCATGGTGGTACATGGCGTATGAGAAGAACAGAGCCTGAAAAGTACACATGGAGTACAGGAGGAAAGCCACTACAAAGGGTTAACTCAGCAGAAGAGTTGGAGCAGGAGAGGGTAATCAAGAACTGGTGGGAACTGAATAGCAGCCATTCATAAGTGTGGTACCCGGCAAAGGTTACAGGTCCTCCGGTAGCAAAGGGGGTCGGTGTTCTGGCTCCCTCCCTAGCGGTTGGTTCCTGAAAAGCCATCAGGGGACTGAACCAGTGGTACGGAGACCAAATATACCTAGCTGCATTGTGCAGGAGAACTGAAAGAGTTAAGTGAGTGCACACATGAGGTCCTTGCTAGGTGCATGCGGGACCACATTCTGTCCCTGGGAGTGAGGTGGCAGAGGTACGCTAGACTGTTTGAGAAGGCATAGGCTCAACATTGTCCCTATTCATCAAGCAAGGTGTGTAGTGACGTGGGACAAGACACTTCACAGAGATACTCTGTATATCACACTACTGTACACGGTGTAGGGCTCATCTCTAAGCTGGGGTACCGCCATAATGTTGACTTTCACATTAATGCTGCCAGTGTACACATGTGGGTGTACCTCTCTCTCCTCTTGTGTACGTACTCATGAATGCCCAGGACCAGGCAGGAATAGTTTCTAGAGATAGTCTGTGAGGCTCCGGGCAGAACCATACAGTGAAGATCACTGGAAAGTGAGCATAGGTAAGTGTAACACTAGGTGGTCTCACTCGTTGATTGGGGGGGGGGGGGGGTGAGGGGAATCTTTAATCACTGCAGCTAAGTATACCCCTTATGGACCAGAGCAATTTGTTTTACATTCATATAATACATTATTTTTGGCACAAGCAAGGCTTTCCTTTAGGCATATTGTCTTGCTAAAATAGTTTTATTTTCTATGCAATGTATAGACACAATTCTTTTAAAATTGGAAAAATTCACTTTTTTCTAATTTGATTAGTGTTAGTTTAAAAAAAACTGTGTTATTGTAGATTAAAACAAGGTATGTATTTTATCCTATAATGTGTCCCTTTTATAATGACAGCATAATTACACTTCTGGTACTCACTGATGAACAGAGAATTTAGGGATATTTCAGGTATATAGGACAGCAAGCAAGACTTTCCCAGATGATGTCAGCATATGCACAAAATTTATATTGCCTGTATCTGTGAGCATTTTACTGTGATGTACACTAAAGGTAACCTTTGTTTATTTCATTTCATTATCCTCCTAGTTGGAATTACCCAGGTTTATAAAAGGTTTGCTTTAAATTGTCCCTTATAAAACAATGGCTGTACTGTGTTTCCTTGGTGTGTACTCAGATCTGATTGCCAGCACCTAAAATCATGCTGTTGGCAGAAACCAAACAGCACTTACTGCCTATAGGCTATCTGTAAACATTGTGAATTGGGCCATAGATGATAATCACCTCCAGTTATCCATCTGTGTCAGGATAAACTAGAAAGAGATGTGAAAATACAATGTGGGGCTAGAATAATCCTCTGACCCACAAGTTCCCTCATTAACATTAACTGCCACGCTGGACCGTTTCCTGCAGAGCAATTCATGGCATGTGCTGTGGGGCAATATGCCAGTTCACAGCTCATTGCCAGCCTCATTAGCAGTTACCGTTTTATTTCTGAGATCTTCATATTCATACATGAATATATCCATCTAACATAAAAATAAGGATAATGAATCTCTTTGTTGGTCCAGATGTATACTTATTGACATTTTTTTATGTACTCATTTATTCATAATTACCTTATTCAGCAGCATTTTACAGAGAACACTGAGCCATTACCATTAGTTCCTTCCCTGAAGACCAATCCAATATCCTACAACACACACAAGGGCATATTTGGTTGTAATCTACTAGTATATTTTTGGGGGGAAACTTGTGTAAACACAGGGAAAATATAGTAGACAGTATTCCTGGTGGAACTGAAATTCAGGATCCCAGCTATACAATGTAATATATATTATTAAAACAAATATCATTACATGCAACCATATACATTTAGTACGTGGCTTTAGACTCACACTTCTTCTCTTATGCCGCGTACACACGGTCGGACTTTTCGTCTACAAAAGTCCAACGGACGCTGACGGACTAAAGCTGGCTGGTAATCCGATCGTGTGTGGGCTTCTCCGGACTTTCAACGGACTTTTTTAGCCTCAAATCCGACGGACTTTAGATTTGAAGCATGCTTCAAATCTTTACGTCGTAAGTACGACGGACCCCGAAGTCCGCTCGTCTGTATGCTAGTCCGACGGACAAAAAAACGACGCATGCTCATAAGCAAAAACTAAACGGAAGCACTCGGTCTAGTAAAACTAGTGTTCGTATTGTAGGTAGCACATTCATCACGCTGCAAAATCTGTGATCGTTGAATGCAGCGCATTTTATTTCTTCTTTACGAAGGCTCTATAAAGAACGAAGGTGTTTTGCTGTTCATAATCAGAGTTCTCCCAAACTGATTTCTGGATTCTTTTTCTCTTTGATCTCATGAATGATATAGTATGCATTTTAAAAACAATGTTTCCATACTAATAATACTTTTTCCCCTTTTTTTTTTTAGGTTTGTAAAGTTACCACAAAGAACCCATTATTCTTTTTTTTTTTTTTTATAGTGATTATTTTTTAGTTTTTAGATAAAGTTAACCCAAAGCACCGTTTTTGGTTACGTAAATTTTTGGATTTTCAAGACTTACCACTTGAACATTATTAACATTAGTAATGTATTTTTGGTGTGTTTTTTTTCTAACTCAATGAGATTGTTGTCCCTTGTTAATTTAACATTGTGTGTAAAATCAATGATTTCAAAGAAAAAACATAAAAAGTCTTTTGCTAAACTCAAAAAATGATCCATTTATTCATGGTCAAAATAAAATAAAGAGGAAGTCAACGCTGGAAAAAGTCGGTGTACCAGAAAATTGGGATCTTGCGGAGTCCATATAAGAGGGAGCACAATCTGGTCCAAGAATCCCAGAGATCAACAGCACCAGCAGATGATCTAGATGTCCCCAGACTGTGGTCCTACAACAGCCTGCGTCTTCTGTCAGACCAGACTGAACCCAGGTCATCATTTTCTTCTCTTCCCTGCAGCCTTTCCTCCACGCTGCCCTGCAGCCTTCCCTGTAGCCTTCTTTTGAGGCTGTGGCTCTGGTGTTTCAGTTGTGGCAGGAGGAGGAGGAGGAGGAGGAGGAGGAGGAGGAGGGGGGGCTGCCTCATGTAGTTGGGTGTTTTGTGTTAGCGTGCCCTGCAGCCCCTTATGGATTGTTTCCCCAAATAGGCGCTCACAAATGAGGCGCTGCTCCCTATTCATCTGAAGAAGCCTGCTGGCTAAGTAGCAGCCATAGGATTCTTCCGCTTCGGGGGGGCTCCTTAAAAAACGGGTGGCCTCTTGCATGAGGCGCAGGGATGCGTCCTGTGTGACCATCCCCTTCCTGGCCCTTTTTTTGGGAAGGTGGAGGGGAGGCACTTGGGATTCGGTCAGGCTCCTACTGGGCCCAGCCACCTCACTTGGCCCAGCCACCTCACTTGGCCCAGCCACCTCACTTGGCCCAGCCACCTCACTGGGAGCAGCCACCTCACTGGGAGCAGCCACCTCCTGCCTGACACTGGGCCCAGCCTCCTCCAGGATGATGGTGAATCCGGCCTCCTCCAGGCTGTCCATGGGCCTGGTCTCCTCCTGCCTGCCACTTTCCCCACATTCCTCCTGGATGGACTCATCCTGTGTATAAAAAAAGGACAATAGTTTGAGTATATTTTTTTGGGTTCATCAATGACACACAGTTTGCTTCTCATGAATAGCAAATTCAATGTGAATACTTCTCTTTAATAAAAGAGTCTAATCAGACACCCTAATTATTTCAAGCAGGTGCCAAACATATTTAGCCACTACTGTCAATTGATATGTATACACAATTTTGAGTGCCAAATTATTTTAGACAATTATAACATCCAGTTAACATCATTAATATTAGTACAGTAAATATTTGTTAAAATAATTTACCTGACTCCAGATGGTCATATCTGGTTCATCCAGGATGGAAGACCCAGCTTGCTCCTCATCAGCCTCTGCTGGGGTGGAGGGAAGGGTGGAGGGAAGGGTTGAAAGTGATGGCCTGGCTTCATTCTGGTCATCCAGAAAACGGAGTTGATTATAGTACCACAGCCTGGGTACATAAACATCATCTGCTGATGCTCCTGATCTCCTTGATTCCTGGATCTTCTTATGCTCCCTCTTATACATGTTCCTCAAGACCCCAATTTTCTTGAGCAATGTCTCCATTGTTGCTTCCGGGATGGTCGCCTGGACAAAGGCCAGAAGTCTCTCCAGCGTTGACTTCCTCACATGCTTAGCATAATACTGAGGGTGTTTCACCTCCCACAAATTCCTCATCTCTCGATATTTGGAAATAAAAGATGTAAGGAACTCTGGATCCTTAAATAGGGGATTCATTATATCTGGAAAAGATGAAGTCACAAGACAAAAAACACTTTTAAAACACTCATCAATCTATCAAGCCATATAGGCCGCTTGCTACAAAGTCATGACCATAAAACCCATAAAAAATATATTTAAAATTACCTTCGTTTTGTAACGTCCTGGTCCACTATCACCTACGCACAGAACGTACGTACGACACGTGCGCAAGGCCCCTCTTTATACACTACGCATGTGTGAAACTCCGCCTGCGTCGCCCGCCCCTGACGTTCGAAATTAACTCATGTTCTCCGCCCCCTAATTCGACGCACAGAACGTACGTACGACACGTGCGCAAGGCCCCTCTTTATACACTACGCATGTGTGCAACTCCGCCTGCGTCGCCCGCCCCTGACGTTCGAAATTAACTCATGTTCTCCGCCCCCTAATTCGACGCACAGAACGTACGTACGACACGTGCGCAAGGCCCCTCTTTATACACTACGCATGTGTGAAACTCCGCCTGCGTCGCCCGCCCCTGACGTTCGATTTTAACTCATGTTCTCCGCCCATTTTTTGTTACGGCGCGTAGTGGAGTTAAAGAATGGCGGAGACACCTGAAATGTTGACGACCTCAGGTAGTGGAGACAGCCCGGAGGCTGGAACGTCAGCGAAATCTATGAGGCCTAGATTTAAGGCCTCTAATATGAGTTTTAAAGAGATGGTGGAGATGGTGGCCATTCTTCACAAAGACGACTATGATGGCAATTATGGGCCGTACGCACGGCCAAATTTGCGCAAGGCCAAAATAATGGCGAAGGTCGTGGAGACTTTGCAGGCATCTTTTGGGGTCCAGCGCTCCAAAGATCAACTGCGAAAAAGATGGTCTGACCTGAAACTCAGGGAGCCGGATCAATACCGACGTATCCGGAAAGTTCTTAAAAAAAGTAAGTACTTGTCGTGTTTTTCTCTTGTGTTTATTACCTTGTATACTGCTCCATGTGCTTTTCCTTCCTATCCGATTTTTTGTTCATCGTTTTAAACGATCTTTTAAGAAACCTCGTTACATATCTATAGATATATATCTATATATACATATATATATACATATACATATATATATATATACATATATATATACATATACATACACATATATACACATATATACACATATATATATAGTTATATATATATATCTAGTTATATATATAACTAGATATATATATAACTAGATATATATATAACTAGATATATATATAACTAGATATATATATATATATATATAACTATATATATATATAACTATATATATATATAACTATATATATATATATATATAACTATATATATATATATATATAACTATATATATATATATATAACTATATATATATATATATAACTATATATATATATATAACTATATATATATATATATAACTATATATATATATATATATATATATATATATAACTATATATATATATATATATATATAACTATAGAGAGAGATATATATATATATATATATATATACATATATATATATATATATATATATATATATATATATTGAGAGATAGATATAGATATAGATATAGAGATATAGAGAGAGAGAGAGAGAGAGAGAGAGAAATATATAGAGAGAGAGAGAAATATAGAGATAGGTAGATAGATAGATATAGAAATGTAAAACATTCTTTTTGAAGATTTGAAGTTATCTTAATTTTTTGGCTTTACATTTAGTTAGATATTTAGAGATTTTGTTCCAGATATAGAGAGAGATCAAAAGATTATTAACTATATTTTGAGATATTGATATCTATCTATCCGATATGTCTTTCTAATTTTAAATATTGAGGTAAAATAGGAACTCTACACAAACCACTTCATTACAAATGTTGGAAAATTACTATGTACTAAAATATCTGTGTGCTAATTAGATTATTAATTTTTTGTTTCACATAGGGGAAAAATCACTCAGCCAACAACCAGAAGACAGTCCACCCCAAGCAAAACATGATTGGGAAATAAGCCCAAGTCCCATTGAGGATGTGGAGGAAGGAGAGGTGGGCGACATGGGCACCCCACCAGGTGAGTGTCTGACACACCAGCTTACGGTAATCTATGCATGGCTGCCTTTTATTTTATGTAATTTTTCTACTCTATTTTAGGTGATCTGGTTGTGCTTGAGTCAAGCAACAGCGCCACCCCCGAGGATGTTCATGAAGTATGCGACATGGGCACCCCACCAGGTCAGTGTTTGAGACACCAGCTTTATGGTAAGGTAAACTTATGTGTGCATATTTCTAAACATATTTTTTTTTTCATTCCACTTTAGGTCCAAGTGACTATTTCACCACAGACAGTGCCCAACGGCTAATTGCTCAAATCATGGCCTGGAATGGGGAGATCGATCAAATGCGGAATCGGCTGGATCGTATGCAGCAGGAAATGAAGGACATGATTGATGTTTTGGGTCGAATCTAAATGCCCTTTTTTAAACCCCAAAACATCAATCATGTCCTTCATTTCCTGTTTTGCTGACCCCATTCTGGGCCTTCTCTTTTTTTTTTTTGGCAGAACATAAATGGCTGTTTAACCTAATGTAAAAAAGGAGGGCTGTTTCTCGTAAATACCTCAAAAATCCACAAAAAAATAAAACTTGATTTTCAAAAAAACACAAAAAAAAAAAAATAAAAAACTTGATTTTAAAAAACCAAAAAAAATAAAAAACTTGATTTTAAAAAAACAAAAAAAATAAAAAACTTGATTTTAAAAAAAAAAAAAAAAAAAAAAACTTGATTTTAAAAAACCAAAAAAAATAAAAAACTTGATTTTACAAAAACAAAAAAAATAAAAAACTTGATTTTAAAAAAACAAAAAAAATAAAAAACTTGATTTTACAAAAACAAAAAAAATAAAAAACTTGATTTTACAAAAACAAAAAAAATAAAAAACTTGATTTTAAAAAAACAAAAAAAATAAAAAACTTGATTTTAAAAAACCAAAAAAAATAAAAAACTTGATTTTACAAAAACAAAAAAAATAAAAAACTTGATTTTAAAAAACCAAAAAAAATAAAAAACTTGATTTTAAAAAAACAAAAAAAATAAAAAACTTGATTTTAAAAAACAAAAAAAAATTAATATACAAACTTTATTAAAAAAAATAATAAAAACAAAAATAACTTGATAAAAAAAAAAACATAAACAAAAAAATTGCTTTAAAAAAAAAAAAAAAAACAAAAACAAAACTTGATTTTCCCAAAACAAAAAAAAAAGCCTGTTTGTGAAAATCAAAAAGCCAAAAATATTTTTTTGTGGATTAGGTATAAATATTTAGATATAATTATATTTTGCTACATTATTAAGATATCATTCTATTTTTGTCTATGAACATTTTATACTAAATGCAGAACGGAATGCATAACAACCATTAATAAAAACATCTCCTTATAGGAATTAAATAAATGTGTGGTTTGTTATTTCAAGGCTCAGTATCATTTTAGTTATAATTGTAAAAAAGTTGTTTACAGTGGCAATGGAGCTTATTTAGACATTTAAAATTACAATACAGTTGGCACTACAACTGCTCGACCATAACCTAGGAGACAGCCCAAAAGAAAGGCAAGCAATAAATATAATGCAAGATTTCATCAATAATTTTTTTATTGTCAAAAATTATATATCCTGGCCCATTGCAATGGCCCCCCTACCCATAAAATAATTAACATATTGCTGTCTAACTTGACGGGCACTTTGGGGGGCCAAGCCAGTACGGACAGTATCCAGGCCTGTAAGGTTGGCTTCTATTTGTCCGGCCTCAGGCCCAACTGTGCCTATATAATTTGGAGAATGCTTATTTAAAAAGTTGTGCAGAATGCAGCACGATAAAACGATAAAATTAAGTTTGTATTCCGCCAAATTAATGGCTGTTTGAAACAGGCGGAACCGGCTGGCCAGAATTCCAAACGCATTCTCAACCACTCTTCTAGCTCTGGCCAGCCGGTAATTAAAAACCCTCCTCTCCGGGGTGAGGGTTCTTTGGGGGAATGGCCTCATGAGGTGCTTGCTGAGAGCGAAGGCTTCATCGGCAATGAAGACAAAGGGGAGTCCTTCCACGTTATCCTCATCAGGTGGCAATCCCAGGCCACCACTCTGGAGACGCTGGCAGAACTCCGTCTGGGCAAATACTCCTCCATCCGACATCCGGCCATTCTTCCCCACGTCCACATATAAAAAATCATAGTGTGCCGACACCACCGCCATTAAAACAATACTGTGGAACCCCTTATAATTAAAATAATATGACCCCGAATGGGGTGGTGGCACAATGTGGACATGTTTCCCATCTATAGCCCCTCCACAATTGGGAAAGTCCCAACGGCTGGCAAAATGGGATGCCACAGTCTGCCATTCCTGTGGCGTTGAAGGAAACTGGGAAATCAAACAAGAAAACCAAAATCAATTAATTTTGAAGCTAACATTGCAAGAAAATTAGACAATTAAAAACATTATTCCCCAGCATCAGTATAACATTCAATAATTTAATTGTTCTGGAATAACTAATATGGAAAGGCACACTTATCAGATTGCTCACCCCCTCTGATGGAACATTGATTACATTTTAGGGGGTTGTGAAATCCCTAAAAAAAATTACTTTTAGGACACGCAGGAATTTAGGGA
The DNA here is from genome assembly GCF_042186555.1 of Aquarana catesbeiana. Lineage (NCBI taxonomy): Eukaryota > Metazoa > Chordata > Amphibia > Anura > Ranidae > Aquarana > Aquarana catesbeiana. The sequence continues at coordinate 152,465,740 of NC_133325.1, read as the reverse complement.
CTAAAAAGGCTACAAGACTGCAGTTGTCGCACTCTGCAGGTGCAGTTGCTAACCAGCTTACAGTAAATGAGGTAATGTAAAAAGGCATTCATGTTGCAAGGAGTACACAATCACATGCAAGGGCAATTAATGAAAACACTTTGAGGCTTGCATATGATTTGATGATGGAAATCAGCAGAGCTTCTGCTCATTTACTAAAGCACTGGAACAAATGCACTTGTAGAGTGCACATGCATTTTGCAAAGTGCAACATATATTTGCTTTAGACAAATCAACACCACAGAACATTCCAGCAAATTTTAAGGAGGGTGGGGGTGGGGGGGTTGTGAAATCTAGATAATTGCTCATTAGCAGCACACTATTTGGAGTGAGTTTAGGTGGGGGGGGGGGGTGGGGGGGTTGTGAAATCTAGATAATTGCTCATTAGCAGCACACTATTTGGAGTGAGTTTAGGTGGGGGGGGGGTGGGGGGGTTGTGAAATCTAGATAATTGCTCATTAGCAGCACACTATTTGGAGTGAGTTTAGGTGGGGGGGGGGGGTGGGGGGGTTGTGAAATCTAGATAATTGCTCATTAGCAGCACACTATTTGGAGTGAGTTTAGGTGGGGGGGTGGGGGGTTGTGAAATCTAGATAATTGCTCATTAGCAGCACACTATTTGGAGTGAGTTTAGGTGGGGGGGGGGGGGTTGTGAAATCTAGATAATTGCTCATTAGCAGCACACTATTTGGAGTGAGTTTAGGTGGTGGGGGGGGGGGGGGGGGTTGTGAAATCTAGATAATTGCTCATTAGCAGCACACTAAATACACTCAAACAAAATACATTCCAAATGAGTAGACTAGGTGGATATGTTCCCATCACTTCATGCTGGGAAGGTTATTGAAGGAAAATATACATGCATGACAAAAAATAACAGTAAAAAATTCCAGCATGTGTGAGGATAAAAAGGGGACATTCACACTATATTGCAATGATGGTAAGTAGTGTTTGAAGCAAGAAATACATCACATTATCAAAGATTACATAAAAGAACATGTGATACTAATAAAAGAAAAATATCTTACCTTAATATAGTCCTTCTGCAGGACCTGTATGATGGCAGAACAGGTCTCTGGGATAATGATCCCCAGAGCCTGGGGGGAGATGCCTGTCGAGAACTTAAGGTCCTGCAGGCTTCTCCCTGTGGCCAAATACCGCAAGGTAGCGACCAGCCTCTGCTCCGGAGTGATGGCTTGCCTCATGCAGGTATCCTGCCTGCTGATATAGGGGGTCAGCAAAGCCAACAAACGGTCAAAAACGGGGTCCGTCATCCGGAGAAAGTTCCTGAAATCCTCAGGATTATTCTCACGGATCTCACGGAGCAAAGGCATGTGACAGAACTGGTCACGCTGAAGCAACCAATTCTTGGTCCATGAACTCCTCCTCGCCCTGTTCATGGACTGGTCTTGGGCTGAAGAATAAACTACAGCACCAAGCACATACAATGCACGAGCTCTACGACGAGTACGTACAGGTAACATGGCTTCAAAACGGTCGGCTGGTCAGAACGCACTAAACAGAACGCACTGAAGAACAGCAAGGCCTGTGAAGAACGACCTGAAAATCAGGAACGAGCGGCCAATAAAACAAAGATTTCTCAATGCCAACTGACCAAACGCACTGAAAAGCAGATACAAACCTCACAAGCACAGACTGAACAACAGTTAAAACGAACTGAAAAATACGAGTCTCACAAGCGCGAATCGTCTCTCACCAAACTTCTACTAACACGAGATAAACACGAGATTAGCAGAAGGAGCCCAAAGGGTGTCGTACGGGCTATTGAACTTCCGTTTTATAGTCTCGTCGGACTTGGTGTACGTCACTGCGTACTAGGCTGTCGTACTTTTGTGTGGTCGTGTGTGCGCAAGTCCGTTCGTAAGAAAGTCTGCCGCAAGTCCGCCGAAGGTACGTCGGAAGTCTGTCGGACAGGCTGTCGGACTTTTGTAGACGAAAAGTCCGACCGTGTGTACGCGGCATTACACCAAAATAATATATCATCCTCTTCCCATTGACCTTTTGATGTGGATCCCATTTCGGCAGTGTCCGTCGATCCTGTGCCCTTGTATCATTCTATGCAGGTCCGGGATTCGTCCTGTAGGGCTGTGCCTCTTCGGTCCCCACACACTCCGGTGGCCCCTCTGTTCCACAATCTGGCGTTTCCACCAGATCTATATTGACAGGATTTTCAGTGGTCGATTGATAAAGGCCTGACCATAAAGGAATTTGTCCAGTCTCCTATTTTGTGCAATGAAGGTGTCTCCATCTGAGCATTTCCGTTTGCAGCAGATCCTGCACTTTTTTCTCTCATTGCAGAGATCTACAACTGATATTACTACGCGCACTGCTTTTGAGTCTAGATGTTTCCGGGGGAGGCCCAGGGTGGGGGGCATCTTGATACTGTACAAATTGTTTGCTTACCCGTCTGCAAAATTGCTTTATATGCTGGTGTAGAGCGGGACTTAGGGGAGGAGATCGATTTGAATGACTGGTGGAAGTGGTCTCCTTGTACATATAAGGGTATCATGAACACAGCCCTGGTGAAGGGAGGATATAAGGTGCTTTCTAGTTGGTGCCCGGTGCCAGACCGCCTCTCGAAAATGTACCAGGGGGCTTCCTCTCTGTGTTTTTGGGAATGTGGTCAACTTGGTAAGATGTTCCACATATGGTGGGCCTGTGCCAAGGTTCGCCAGTTTTGGATTAGAGTTTACTCCCTGATCTATTCTTTGACAATGATGAATATAGTTAAAAACCCTAAGGTGGCTCTTCTTAACGAGCCTGTCGTCTATGCTCAAAAGCATGTTCAAACTTTAAACCACTTTATGTTTCTCGCAGCAAAAATCGCTATAGCAACCGATTGGAAGAAACCAGTGGTAGATCCAGCCATTATGAAAAATAAACTGACATGGATCATGCTCAACAAAAAGCTGGTCAGTATCTTGAACGATAAGACTGCTAAGTTTGACCATGTTTTGGAATCCTTGGATTAAGTACTGTATGTCCGGCCGCTCCTGGAGTATGCTGTCTAGTTCTGGGCACCAGTCGTCGGGAAGGATGTGCTGGAACTGGAGAGAGTCTAGAGAAGGTCAATAAAATGAACAAAGGGTCTGGAGGACATTAGTTATGAGGAAAGGTTACGAGCACTGAACTTGTTCTCTCTGGAGAAGAGATGCTTGAGAGGGGATATGATTTCAATGTACAAATACCGTAGTGGTGACACCACAGTAGGGATAAAACTTTTCCGCGTAGGGGAATTTAATAAGACATGTGGCCATTCACTAAAATTAGAAGAAAAGCAGTTTAACCTTAAACTGCATAGATGGTTCTTTACTGTAAGAGTGGTTAGGATGTGGAATTCCCTTCCATAGGCAGTGGCTTCAGCGGGGAGCATCGATAATTTAAAAAAACTATTAGATAAGAACCTGAATGACCACAACATACAGGGATATACAATGTAATACTGACATAAAATCACACACATAGGTTGGACTTGATAGACTTGTATCTTTTTTTCAACCTCGCCTACTATGTAACTATGTAAGTATCTCCAGCTTCCAGCTGACTGAGGAGTGTGGGCGGTGGAGGCAGGCGTTCGGACAGTCATTTTTTCTCCTTTTGTTTTGTTTTATTCTTCTTCCTCTCCTTCTCTTCTTTTGTTTAGTTGCTTCCACTTGTGGTTGCACATTATATATACTCACTGACCATGCGGGCGCTCCGGCAGATGGAAGCAAGGTATGTGTTCTTATATTTCCCCTAGCGGGGGGGTTCTCTGAGTGGGATTGCTGTTTGCTCTCTAAGAATCTTTTTTCTTTATGTTGAATTTTTACTTTATATGGCATCCCTTTGTGTCGGAAATAACTGGTGGTATAATAATTGATTCCCCTTTTATACCTATTTTTAATGTTTTGATATGCTTCACCTGCGTTGTGGACCCATTCTTGAAACATTTTCAATAAAAATATTTGAAACAGAAATTAAGGCTACAAAAATGTGCATAAAAAAATAAGTAAGAAAACAAAACTAGTGGGCCATTTTCTCTGCTTTTTGGTGTTATTTTATATTAGACATGTGCATTCGTTTTCGTCCGAATGCATTTTCGTCCGAATTTCGGGGTATTTTCGTTATCGTTTTAACAAACGATAACGAACGTGCAGAATCTGAAAACTGAAAGATCCAACATAAACAAATTCTTTATTTTCATTTTCGTTGCGACAACAGTTCGATATAGATAGGAGATTCGACATGACGCTGACAATAGCGATCTGTGTCCATCAAACCTGTGGTCGAATGTGCCTAACCTTAGCTCTATTAGTCCAAGATTATTCTACATAGAGAGAAAAGATTCAACATTATAGAGACAATAGCAAAAAAAGGTCGAATGTGCCTAATCTAACTCTATTATTCCAAGATTATTCGACATAGAGAGAAAAGATTCTACATGAATATTCGACGAAGCAGTCACCGCAAGCGGACATTTATGGTCAAATGCTCTGCCCATAGGCTATAGAAGAATTCAAATGTTGGTTGACTAGTAATAATTAATAAATATAATTATTACTAGTGTCATACAACATTAGAATTCTACTATAGCTTGTAGGCCGGACATTGGACCGGAAATGTACGATTGCGGCGTCGTACAATTTAGCTGCTCCGTCGAATCTTCTTAGAACATTCGACAGACACCATAAGCCTTCAATGACAGATTCAACCTTAATTATTTTGGATTTTCGGATGAATGCATTTTTTAACGAAACAAAATAAATAAAAACTAATTTCGGGAGTAACTAAATAAATTTATTCTTCAGGCAAAAACGAAATTCCGAAACTAAATATTTCAGTGTGCACATGTCTATTTTATATACATCCGCTCTTTATTCAATAAATATTTTTTCAATATTTTTACAAAAATTAATGGAAAAAGATGAAATAAAGCATATAAGGTGAACTTTTAAGAATAAAAAAAATGTCCTCTCTCTAATATATATATTTTAGGGCTAACTAATATCTATCTGCTTCTCTTTTAGCCCTAGAAAAAAAATACTCACAGCAATGTCAATAAAAGAGGAAAAAAGGGAAAAGGAAAGGGGGAAGGTAAATCATTTTCTCTATTCCTCCATATCCTTGTACCCTGTCCATTCCTCCATATCCTTGTACCCTATCCACATCTTGCTATCAATAATCGCAAACTCCATCTTCAATTTGTAGCTGTTACCAACGTGATCAGTGCCTTATGGGGTATTACATTGATGTTCCTATTCCTTAAGATCTTCATAATTATATTCTAGCTTCCTGAAATCCAATAATCTCATGTAGACATTAATCGAGTATGCTATGAAAATGCAAGATCCTCCATTTCACAATTTCATTCAATTCAGTCTGCTCTAACTGAAGGGGGGATACTCCATTTCCAGTGCCTATGGATCATTATTGGAGTCGCATTGATCATGTATGCTAAGCCTAGAAATGGAATATTTTCACATTTCTCTTATTCAAATGGAGAAGCAAGGTAGCTCCATCTAATGGTACATTACTTCCCCAAAGTTCCAACAATGTGCTTGCAATAAATGTCCAAAATTGTTGTTACTTAGGGCATGACCACATAGTACCGTATTTTCCAGCGTATAAGATGACCTTTTACACTTAAGAAAAAACATCCAAAAAGCGGGGGTCGTCTTATACGCCGGGTATAAAATGCAGCCCGCTGTATGGCAGTGTGCCGGATGTATGGTAATATGTATGTAGCTTTGGCTACATACAGTATACACCGCTGAGCAAATCCCGACAAGCAATGTATTCTATTAATGCATACAGAGCCTGCTCATATTGTAGTAACAACCTTTACCAATCCAAGCAGGCTACATACAGTAGCCTGCTTGGATTGGCTTTGAGAGTCAGAGAGGCGGAGGCTGCTGATGTTACAGCCTCTGCCAATCTGAGCAGGTTTTGTATTCATTAATAGAATACATTTCTCGCCGTGATTGGCTCAGCATGGTATGGCTCCAGATCTAGCAAGAAGGAAATACAGGAAATATAAAGCCTCGGAAGGGGGGTCATCTTATACAGTGAGTACAGGCAAAAACTCTAGAAAAACAGTAAAATTAGGTTGTTGTCTTATACGCCTGGTCACCCTTTACACTGGAAATTACGGTATCTGTCAGCAATTCAATGGCTTCCTTACATTTCTAGCACTTGAGGGATTATCCTTGGTAATATTTGTTTTTTACATTTTTGAGGTGTATAATATCATTGTGATGTTATTTTAAAATAACTTTCCATTTATTTATCTGAAGTAGAAGTTTTATGAGTAAAAATATCTTGATTCTGCTCAGTTCATCATCCCACTCCTAGCAAAACCTTGATAATTCATTTAAGGGTCATTTACAATTTGTATATTTTTGAGATGGTGCCTTTTGCAGGAGTCTCATTTGAAGATATTTGTTCAATTGGTGTTAAATCTCAAAGCTCTACTAGGGAGACCATGAAAGTAATTTCTCAACTATAGGAATCCACAGGAATCTGTCTCATTCAACCCATATGTCTTCTGAAAACCAGTAAATGTTATACAAATTCCTAAGTCAGGTAGTTGAAAAGCCTGTGCGATACTAGTCTTTTTCAAGCTTCCAACATTTAAAGATATGAACTCTGGAAAAAAGTCAGGATTATTCATACATGATAGCAGTAAGATAGCAAGGGGGAAATAAACCTATTCAGTCTCATCTACTCATAAAAATTGTAGTGAATTTAAAATTGGGATACGGTGAAAGACTAATGCCGCATATACACGAGCAGACTTTTCGACGGACTAGGTCCGAAAGTCTTTCCGACGGACTTTGCAGTGTAGGTCCGCCGGACTTTCAAAGGAACGGACTTGCCTACACACGATCACACCAAAGTCCGACAGATTCGTATGTGATGACGTACGACTGGACTAAAATAAGGAAATTGATAGCCAGTAGCCAATAGCTGCCCTAGCGTCAGTTTTAGTCTGTCGGACCGGACTCGAGGACTCAAGGCCATCGGAAAGATTTGAAACATGTTTTATTTCTAGGTCCGTCGGACTTTTGGGGAAAAAAAGTCCGCTGGAGCCCACACACGATCGAATTGTACGACGGAGTCTGGTCCGCCGGACCAAGTTTACTAGGTTTTTTGACATACCAGATTAGGGTATCTAATCGTGTCAAGCTACAGTATATTCTTAGAAAGATTAAGGATAGGGGTAAGTGGCGCTTCCTGTATTGGGGTACCTAATTGAATTTATTGTTCTGTGCTAGTATGTGCAAAAAAATAAAAACCACTCAGCAGGGAAACCTTTAGTTAGTGACTGTGCTCCTAAAATAAATGAACCGTGCTATTGTGTATAAACCACAAAGAATGCTTATAGATAACTGAGGTATTGTTACCTTCCCAACCAGTGCAATGTATAATAAAATCAAATATATAACACACACCCCCACATATTGAATGAGAAGGAATCTAACCAGTAGAAATCCCCCCTGCAAGGGGTGTGGTGACAAAAATTATTATTGATCAATACGTGCAAGGTGATAACTCATATAGATCCAGAACACATATTGAACCCCTCTCCCATCCAAAATCCAGAAAGAGATGATGAGAGGTGTTATAGATCTTAAATTAGTTCATCATATGTTATAGACAAAAAATGTAAATAAATAAAAATCAGAAAAATGTGAAAAAATGTGAAAAAAATCTGAAAACACACATATAAAAAAATATAAAAATATAAAACATATAGTTCCAGCAAAAAATTGTTGTATAATGTTCCAGCAAAGTTCTTATGATTAGTGACTTTCGTGAAAAAACCACAGCTGATATCCAGTGACTTGCGGTGCTCCCCCTCAAGGATCCCCACTCACCAGCTCCCTACACCCCTACAGGGGTAATAGGCATGTAGTACCAGGTCGTGGAGTAGCGTCCTAAATTCCAATAGCGCTGTCCCTGGGTGCTCCCGCTGCAGATGTAATAACTCGTCCGTGATTGGTCATCAACATAGGAAAGAAACAGGGCTCCCGTAGTGTATTACGTTTAAAATTACTTTATTAAAAATTAATTAACCCAAAACATCAGGCTAAATAAAATAGGAATAACTAAAAAGACCAGGCTCCTTATAGAAAGGAAGCCAGAAGTTTACACTGCGTAAAGTGGCATGCACGGAGAGAGCTCGTGGATCCCAGACCATCAGCTGAGCGGCGTGCGCCTCAGCTGCGTTCCACACTCTCTCCGACTTCCGCGTGTGATGTAATTGCGTAGCTCCGCCTTACGCGTTTTGTCATCGACGTTGTCAAAGGCGTAGCTAGCGTACTTCATACTCTACTATTATCAGCAAGAGAAAAAGGGTACCATCCAACAGTGTCACAAGAGTTGCCACCATCCCTAGCATACGAGAAAAGAAAAAGACCCCTCAAAGAGTGGTGGGACTTTGAAGGCAACGGAAATAAGAATATAAATAAAAAACGGGTTTTATTATTACAATTATATAAAATTATACATATTGACAAGAGTTAATCCAAATACAAACATGTAAATCAATTTGACAGTAAAAACAATGTTCTGCTGGTGAATGAACAAACGGTGTATTCATATAGTCTTCTACCTGGGCCTACGCGTTTCGGGACTGTTGGAGTCCCTTCATCAGGGGCAAAATGGTAAGCAGACTTTACACTAGTAAAACATGAAATATCATAATTAGGTACAATTGTATTGAACATGTTTACTGCACTTAACATCATTCCAGGAAGGGGAAAAAAAAAAAAAAAACTACACACCCAAGCATGAACAGGAGAGGAGACCAACCGTCGGAGACACTCTCAGGGGCAGCTACGCATCAAACGCCAGAAAACCAAATAGGGAAACAGGCGTGTCTCTGGCCCCACCTTCTCCACACTGGTCCCAATGTATCACCACAAAAGGGGGACAACGCTACCTCAAAGGTCCCAGCGACCAGGGGATCAGGAAGAGAGAGGAGGGAGAAGAGGGGATTATCTGAAAATACAAAAAAAGAGAGGAGAGGAGGCCTTATGTGCTGAGATGTTAAGAAAAGGGGGCTTATAAGGTAATTGGATGTATATCTGCAGAAGACGCATAATGACATGCGTCGGAGCAGCAATATGACCATATATTTTAAGAAGCATGCAAATTGCACGGTATGCGGATATTCACAAAAAGCAGTTCAGAAAATAATCTCAGCATACATAACTTACCCCAATATTGGTATGTAGAAAATATATCCAGTAGCAAGTAAGAGAAGCCAGTGTACTAAAAGCGCTAACTCAGCTACAGTTGCAATGGTGAGTAAAGACCTCATCTAGGGAAATCTGAAAAGGAGTGGAGAAAGTGGTGGTTGAGTATAATGCAGGCCAGTGTGTGTAGTCATGGTGTCTCATGGCAGGCACATAGAAGGGCGTATTCGTGTAACGAGAGTAAGATAAAATGAAGGTGATCCTGGAGGCTAGTGCAGGAGAAGCCTTACCTAAGTATGGTGGTTACTGGCCGCCTTACATCGCCGCCGCCGTGTCAGACAATGACACCGGCACGGGCGTAAGGGGGTGGGGTATAAGAGGAGAAGGAGGAAGTGGGTGCGGCGATGATTGGCGTGGGATCCCGCCAACCATAATGCCGCTCCTATTATTCACAGGTGCCAGGGGAATCCTACAGCGTCGACAGATGCTGAAAGGGAGAACCCGTGGTGACGTAGTGTAGGAGGAGGAAAGGGGAGTGGCTGCGGCAATGATTGGCGTGGGATTCGGCCAATCATACCGCAACTCCGATCAATTGTAGATGCCAGGGGATTCCCACAGCGTCAACAGACGCTGAGAAAGGGAAACCATGGCAATAAGCAGACACAACTCAGGATCACATCATTCCCCGCTGCTATCCAAAGGGGGCTGTACAGAAAGCAGTACCACTCCAGCAAAAACGCTGGAGCGGAGAGATGCACAGAAACACAGGACATCTCTAATTTCAAAAATGGGGGGGGGGCCCGAACAAGGGTAACCAGCCACTTCACCGATGCACCTGCATAAATGTGTGCCTGGCAACACAATACAAACCACCCCTGAAGGGGAGGTGTGTAGTTGGTGTATAGACAAAAAGATATAATGGGGAATGTTCGCCAAGGTCGTCACATGGACATCGCAGGGGCAGAGGGACCCTGGGCGGGGACTGCACGGCAACCCCCCCAACGTGGGGCCGTGGGGGGGGGTCATGCAGAGACCGTCCACCGACGCAGAAAAGGGAACCATAAATAGCGGGCATGGTCTGGCAGAAAAAGAACTGCCAGGCGTACCACGAGTATGTTCCGGGTACCCATAAGTAGGCCCCCCGAAGGACATAAGGTTCCAGGGGGGCCCACGTGCGCCGGGCGGGACAAGAGGGGGCCAGAGCTGCGGCTGACAGATGTAGCCCAAAAGTGATCGACAGTGTGTCTCAAATCATGGCATGCCTGTGCGTGACAAAGGAAAGAGGGGGGGGGGGAAAGGGAGAGGGGGGAAGGAAATAAAATAAAAACAATAACAAAATTGAACAAAATTCAAAAAAGGAAAAACATACATGAGGGCAATAAGGATAGACATGACAGTCTCAGTATTTTATAGATCTTTCTCGCAAACCCCAGAGGAGAAACCTTCTAGAAAGGGTCTAAAACTCAAATGATCGTTGAGACCAGGGGGTGAGGTGGCGGCAAGGTCTGCGATCCAACGAGCCTCCCGTTGCAGCAAGGCCTTGTTCCAATCACCACCCCTCGGACTCGGATGCACTCTGTCCAGGATTAGAAAATAGATGTTGGGAAAGGTACCATGGTGCACATTCGCCACATGTCTCCCCAGTGGGAGTTCAGGATTCGCTTTCCTCATGGCAGAAATATGCCGTGAGGCTCGCAATGAAAATTTTTGTTTAGTCTTACCTACATAGAATTGGAGGCACTGGCAAACTAAAAGATATATCACGCCCTCTGTTTTGCAGTTAGCAAAATGGCGTGGTCTATATGGATGTCCATTGGGGAGGGTCACATGTTGTTGTGTGTTCATGAATCTACATGTGGAGCATCCTCCACATGTGAAAGTCCCAAACCTCTTACAGGGGTCCCCGTGTGTTTCACCAGTAAACTCACTGCGGACCAAATGGTCACGCAGGGAACTGGTACGCCGGTAGGTGATTGCCGGTCGGGCAGGTAAGTATGGGCGTAGATTATTATCAGAGTGCAAAAGATGCCAGTGTTTGTTGAGGATGGATTTAATAGATTCATGTTGGTTTGTGAACCGCATGATGATCCTAGTAGTGGGGTCCATATTGGCCTTCTTCTGAGAGCCAGAAAGGAGTTCCCACCCAGTGTGTCTATTAGCACGTTTAAACGCTTTTTTCAGGAGTGTAGATGAATAGCCCCTCAGAAGTAGTCTCTCTCTGAGAGCGGCAGCTTCACTTAGATAAGATTGTTGATCAGAGCAATTCCGTCTCAGCCGCAAATATTGGCTGTAGGGAATCGCTCGGATAAGTGGTTGGGGGTGGGAACTAGAGGCGTGTAAGATGGTGTTGCCAGCGGTAGGTTTTCGGAAAAGGCTGCTGGAGAGCGTTCCATCAGGGTTCTTGCTGATGGTTGTGTCCAAGAATGTAATATTGTGTGCACTATGGGTCACGGTAAACTTTAAATTGAAATTGTTGAACTGCATCATATGGATGCATTCATTAAGTTGGTTTTCGGAACCCTCCCATAACACCAAAATGTCGTCTATATAACGATACCATGCGACTATGTGTTGAGTGTGCGATCTGAAGGCCTCATCAGAAAGAAAGGACTGCTCCCACTCCCCCAGGTACAGGTTGGCGTAGGATGGGGCACAGGAGGTCCCCATTGCCACGCCCTGTACCTGGAGGAAGTGGGAGCCATCAAAAGAAAAAACGTTATGATAAAGGATGAACTCCAGGGCCATAATGACAAACTCACAGAGTTTTTTGTCATCTCTGTGAGTTTGAGTGATGAAATGTCTGACCACAGTCAGCCCTAAATGGTGGGGAATTGAGCTATAAAGGGCCTCAACGTCGATGGCTACCAGTAGTGACTGTGCTGAGACATGTAGGCCTTCCAGGGATTGTAACAGGTGGATAGTATCACGTACGTAAGAGGGCAAGTTTTCCACGAAAGGTTTGAGGTAAGAGTCTACAAAGAGACTCAAGTGTTCAGTAATAGCTCCGTTACCGGAGACTATGGGTCTACCTGGTGGAGTTGTACAGTTTTTATGAACTTTGGGTAGACAATAGAACGTTGGAATTTTGGGAAACTTTATTCGTAAAAATTCCCAAGTGTCCTGATTGATGATGCCCTGTGAAAAGGCACCATCAACCAGGGCATAAAATTGGGTCTCAAATTTCGTGATGTTGGATCTGGGTATAGGTTTGTACCAGTCCCGATTAGACAACACTTTCTGGCACATGTTTTTGTATTGCTCGTTGGTCATGATCACAATATTGCCCCCCTTGTCGGAGGGCTTAATGACCAAGGAGTGACATTTTTTCAGAGTATTTAGAGCGAGCATTTCGGAAGGGGATATGTTCCCGATCCTTTTGTGTATTTTAAGTTTTTGAATTTCAGATGTAACCATAGTAACGAAAGACGACAAATTGGGGTTAGAGCTCAGGGGAGGGAATTTATCCGATTTGTTCTTGAATTTTATGTTGGCAAGAGATGGAATGGTTGATTCCATAGGTATATCGGCAAGGAGGGAATCTAAGTCAATAGTGTCGATCAAATCAGGGGGGTCCTCATCCTCCAACAACGACAAAAGGACATCTAAGTCTCTGTCGTGTTGTTCCTTGATGGTTTCGGGTTTGGTTTTAGCCTTAGAATACATGCTCTTTAATAACAATTTGCGAGCGAACAAGTTAAGGTCTTTGATAACTTCAAAAGTATCAAGGTTAGAGCTGGGGCAAAAACTTAGACCCCTGGACAGTAAAGATTTCTCATCATCAGATAGCGTATAGTCAGAAAGGTTGATGATGTTTCTATCATCGACATCTATGATGTTAGATTTAGTCCTTGTTAGGTTTTTGGTTTGGGAATAGCGCCCTGGGGAAAAAATCGACTTTGTCCCACCTCCCTCCTGGATATTGCGCTCGCACTAGATTGCGAGAGCTGACCAGTCGTGTGTGCAGAGGGGGCGATGTTGCTGTTAGGGGTTCCTGTAGGTGGGTGGGGGTCCTCAATGCATGCACCGCTATTACTTGGTATTTGTGAAGTGGATGAAGCATTATCGACAGGATGGTCGGGAATATATTTCTTATGTGCATTCCCCCCTTCCCCAGACAAGGGGCGTTTAGGTTTATTGTGCCTGTTCCTGTTCCGATTACGAGAAAAGGAGGAGGCAGAAGCAGAGGAATTGATAGAGGAGTCAGATCCGCATTCCACAGTGGATTTAGCTAGGCCTCTGTTTTTGGAATTGGAGGTGTAGTTATTTTGGGTCCACTTGTATGCTCTCCCTTCCTGGAAGGACAATTTGTCGCGCCAGAACTTTTTATCTTTTTTGCGGAGAGTTTCGGTGGTAATTTGATCCAAATGAATCTTAATTCTTTCCTCATGTTCCTTTAATGAGGGGAGACTTTTAAAGGATTGTAACTTTACGTATATGTTATCAATCTCTTTATCAAGGGCCAGACTGCGGGTCTTATATTCCTCTATAAGCATCCTCATCATCTTGCGTGTGCACGCCTGTAGGTTATCCTCCCACTGTTTTTTAAAATCGGGGCTAATATTGTCGATCAGGGGGAAGATTTGAATGCGCAATCCATAAGGATTGATATCCTCTCTGATATATCTTTCAAAATTGTCAATGTGCCAGAAAAATGCAGCTTTTTTCTCCACATATTTGCTTAATTGGTTGCAAAGGGAAGACAATTCTGATTGAACTGCTTCTCCTTCCTCATGGTTTTTAGAATAATCTGCCATAAGGGCCGTCCAACTTGAACCCTGAAACATATTGATATCGTCTCTTGGAGTGGAATAAAGGGAGAGCACTAAAGATTGAAAACGATGGGAGGAAGTACTTACATATACAATAGGAAATTCCTAGATGAAAAATGACAAGAATAACATGTAAAACACAAAGTAACTAGCCAGTAATAATAATTTAGATTAGGTAAAGAGAGAGTTTGTGGCAGAGCTGGATGGAAAAGAGGGGTATGGGTATTTGCTACCCGGATTCTAGAATCAGCAAGAGAAAAAGGGTACCATCCAACAGTGTCACAAGAGTTGCCACCATCCCTAGCATACGAGAAAAGAAAAAGACCCCTCAAAGAGTGGTGGGACTTTGAAGGCAACGGAAATAAGAATATAAATAAAAAACGGGTTTTATTATTACAATTATATAAAATTATACATATTGACAAGAGTTAATCCAAATACAAACATGTAAATCAATTTGACAGTAAAAACAATGTTCTGCTGGTGAATGAACAAACGGTGTATTCATATAGTCTTCTACCTGGGCCTACGCGTTTCGGGACTGTTGGAGTCCCTTCATCAGGGGCAAAATGGTAAGCAGACTTTACACTAGTAAAACATGAAATATCATAATTAGGTACAATTGTATTGAACATGTTTACTGCACTTAACATCATTCCAGGAAGGGGAAAAAAAAAAAAAAAAAAAAACTACACACCCAAGCATGAACAGGAGAGGAGACCAACCGTCGGAGACACTCTCAGGGGCAGCTATGCATCAAACGCCAGAAAACCAAATAGGGAAACAGGCGTGTCTCTGGCCCCACCTTCTCCACACTGGTCCCAATGTATCACCACAAAAGGGGGACAACGCTACCTCAAAGGTCCCAGCGACCAGGGGATCAGGAAGAGAGAGGAGGGAGAAGAGGGGATTATCTGAAAATACAAAAAAAGAGAGGAGAGGAGGCCTTATGTGCTGAGATGTTAAGAAAAGGGGGCTTATAAGGTAATTGGATGTATATCTGCAGAAGACGCATAATGACATGCGTCGGAGCAGCAATATGACCATATATTTTAAGAAGCATGCAAATTGCACGGTATGCGGATATTCACAAAAAGCAGTTCAGAAAATAATCTCAGCATACATAACTTACCCCAATATTGGTATGTAGAAAATATATCCAGTAGCAAGTAAGAGAAGCCAGTGTACTAAAAGCGCTAACTCAGCTACAGTTGCAATGGTGAGTAAAGACCTCATCTAGGGAAATCTGAAAAGGAGTGGAGAAAGTGGTGGTTGAGTATAATGCAGGCCAGTGTGTGTAGTCATGGTGTCTCATGGCAGGCACATAGAAGGGCGTATTCGTGTAACGAGAGTAAGATAAAATGAAGGTGATCCTGGAGGCTAGTGCAGGAGAAGCCTTACCTAAGTATGGTGGTTACTGGCCGCCTTACATCGCCGCCGCCGTGTCAGACAATGACACCGGCACGGGCGTAAGGGGGTGGGGTATAAGAGGAGAAGGAGGAAGTGGGTGCGGCGATGATTGGCGTGGGATCCCGCCAACCATAATGCCGCTCCTATTATTCACAGGTGCCAGGGGAATCCTACAGCGTCGACAGACGCTGAAAGGGAGAACCCGTGGTGACGTAGTGTAGGAGGAGGAAAGGGGAGTGGCTGCGGCAATGATTGGCGTGGGATTCGGCCAATCATACCGCAACTCCGATCAATTGTAGATGCCAGGGGATTCCCACAGCGTCAACAGACGCTGAGAAAGGGAAACCATGGCAATAAGCAGACACAACTCAGGATCACATCATTCCCCGCTGCTATCCAAAGGGGGCTGTACAGAAAGCAGTACCACTCCAGCAAAAACGCTGGAGCGGAGAGATGCACAGAAACACAGGACATCTCTAATTTCAAAAATGGGGGGGGGGCCCGAACAAGGGTAACCAGCCACTTCACCGATGCACCTGCATAAATGTGTGCCTGGCAACACAATACAAACCACCCCTGAAGGGGAGGTGTGTAGTTGGTGTATAGACAAAAAGATATAATGGGGAATGTTCGCCAAGGTCGTCACATGGACATCGCAGGGGCAGAGGGACCCTGGGCGGGGACTGCACGGCACCCCCCCCAACGTGGGGCCGTGGGGGGGGGTCATGCAGAGACCGTCCACCGACGCAGAAAAGGGAACCATAAATAGCGGGCATGGTCTGGCAGAAAAAGAACTGCCAGGCGTACCACGAGTATGTTCCGGGTACCCATAAGTAGGCCCCCGAAGGACATAAGGTTCCAGGGGGGCCCACGTGCGCCGGGCGGGACAAGAGGGGGCCAGAGCTGCGGCTGACAGATGTAGCCCAAAAGTGATCGACAGTGTGTCTCAAATCATGGCATGCCTGTGCGTGACAAAGGAAAGAGGGGGGGGGAAAGGGAGAGGGGGGAAGGAAATAAAATAAAAACAATAACAAAATTGAACAAAATTCAAAAAAGGAAAAACATACATGAGGGCAATAAGGATAGACATGACAGTCTCAGTATTTTATAGATCTTTCTCGCAAACCCCAGAGGAGAAACCTTCTAGAAAGGGTCTAAAACTCAAATGATCGTTGAGACCAGGGGGTGAGGTGGCGCCGGACCAAGTTTACTAGGTTTTTTGACATACCAGATTAGGGTATCTAATCGTGTCAAGCTACAGTATATTCTTAGAAAGATTAAGGATAGGGGTAAGTGGCGCTTCCTGTATTGGGGTACCTAATTGAATTTATTGTTCTGTGCTAGTATGTGCAAAAAAATAAAAACCACTCAGCAGGGAAACCTTTAGTTAGTGACTGTGCTCCTAAAATAAATGAACCGTGCTATTGTGTATAAACCACAAAGAATGCTTATAGATAACTGAGGTATTGTTACCTTCCCAACCAGTGCAATGTATAATAAAATCAAATATATAACACACACCCCCACATATTGAATGAGAAGGAATCTAACCAGTAGAAATCCCCCCTGCAAGGGGTGTGGTGACAAAAATTATTATTGATCAATACGTGCAAGGTGATAACTCATATAGATCCAGAACACATATTGAACCCCTCTCCCATCCAAAATCCAGAAAGAGATGATGAGAGGTGTTATAGATCTTAAATTAGTTCATCATATGTTATAGACAAAAAATGTAAATAAATAAAAATCAGAAAAATGTGAAAAAATGTGAAAAAAATCTGAAAACACACATATAAAAAAATATAAAAATATAAAACATATAGTTCCAGCAAAAAATTGTTGTATAATGTTCCAGCAAAGTTCTTATGATTAGTGACTTTCGTGAAAAAACCACAGCTGATATCCAGTGACTTGCGGTGCTCCCCCTCAAGGATCCCCACTCACCAGCTCCCTACACCCCTACAGGGGTAATAGGCATGTAGTACCAGGTCGTGGAGTAGCGTCCTAAATTCCAATAGCGCTGTCCCTGGGTGCTCCCGCTGCAGATGTAATAACTCGTCCGTGATTGGTCATCAACATAGGAAAGAAACAGGGCTCCCGTAGTGTATTACGTTTAAAATTACTTTATTAAAAATTAATTAACCCAAAACATCAGGCTAAATAAAATAGGAATAACTAAAAAGACCAGGCTCCTTATAGAAAGGAAGCCAGAAGTTCACACTGCGTAAAGTGGCATGCACGGAGAGAGCTCGTGGATCCCAGACCATCAGCTGAGCGGCGTGCGCCTCAGCTGCGTTCCACACTCTCTCCGACTTCCGCGTGTGATGTAATTGCGTAGCTCCGCCTTACGCGTTTTGTCATCGACGTTGTCAAAGGCGTAGCTAGCGTACTTCATACTCTACTATTTGTAGGCAAGCGGGCATACTGAGTTCCTGCATTGCTCCTCCCATGGGCGGATACTTGTTGCATATATTAAACATCCTTTTCCATCGGATTGAATCATTGTGAACTAAAGGGTTGTTCCAAGCAATGTGTATTAATATGAAACCTTATATCCCCGCTTGCCATCATAAGGGGCAGACATATCTATTATGCAATCCGCTCTTACACAAGAATAATAAAATTAATAAAATTAAACCATCCAGTGTTGTTCTATTAACCAATCTAAACTATTAATTAGGAGATACCATTTCTTCAGTCCATAGACTTGGATTACAGAAACATAGGGGGGACCGATAAAAGAACATAGGGTAGGACCCCTATGGGTGAAATTTATGTATTACTGCTCCATATCCTTTTTAATACTGTTATTTCATTAACATGGTTTGTATAGATGTATATATATGATTGCAAGGTAATAATATTAATAGATATACCCTTGCACTCCAACCTCATAATTTTACCATGCCCCAGCTCAAAAAATGGACTACATACATACTGGGCTAAGGAATTGGTATCACCATATATCACCATTCATATATATAGGGAACCTTTATATTTTGAGGAAGTAAACCTCAATGGAATGAGACCATCATAAACATGTATATATATATAGTATCCCCCATGCACCCTTACCGGGTTCATAGCAGGTGGGGGACCATATACATATCTTCCGAGAAGGGGAAGTGGGTATACAGATATTTTAAATAAAGTGCTATATAAAATATATAAAATATAATCCAGATCACAGGAGAGAAACCACCTAACCGAGGGAGAGGATATATATTGGGACCCCTATTTATTCCACCTAAGAAAGATCCCCCTTTCTAATATTTTGTATAGGAAGAGAGTCCCTTGTTTCTTGTCCTTTTAAATTCCACCCCTTACCAACACTTAGGGGGGGAAACAGATGGAGGGGGCCCTGTCCTCAAAGCCCTCCATGTAATTACCCCACTGGCCAGCTACAAACTCCCACAGGTTTAGGTAAGTGGGCACCCTGACCCATGCCTAAGGGTTGGCTATAAAACAGTTTAAGTCTATATCCAGATTTAACCCTTTTGGGGCTAAGGATTGTAAACGATAAATCCACTCCGTTTCGTTTTGGGAGATGAGTGTAAGTTTGTTATTCCCTCTCCAGTGATCTTCAACATGATCTATGCCATAGAACACGAGCCCTGTGGGGTCCCTCTGATGTACCTCGTCAAAGTGTCTGGATAGGTGGTGTTTGGGGAACCCTTTCCTAATGTTATTGATGTGTTCCCTTATTCTGACAGCTAGAGGCCGGGTGGTTCTCCCCACATATTGGAGGTGGCAAGGGCATTCTATAATGTACGTAACATGCGTGCTCTGACATGTAATTAATTTTTTTATTTTATATTGTTTGTGGTCTACTGTGGATTTGAATGTTTCTTTCTTCCTAGGTTGTGGTTTACTGACCCTACATGGTAGGCATCTACGACATTTATAGAATCCCTTCAAACTAGTACTGATTTTCACTTGTTTCGGAGGGTCTATGACATTGTGTACTAGGTAATTTCGGAGGCTAGGTGCTCTCCTGTACACAAATTTTGGTCTTCTGGGTAAGATTTTTGATAGTACTCTATCCTCTTGTAGAATTGGCTAGTACCTGTTGATAATACGTTCAACGTCTTTATATTGGTTGTTATACCCTGTGATGAACAGAATCTCTCCTTGTTCATTCTTTCTCTTTTTGCTGTTGTTAAATAGAGTCTTTCTGTCCACTTTCATTATCTCCAGTTTTAGTTTTTCCAAGGTGTTAGCTGCATACCCTTTTTCTCGGAACCTCTGGATAAGCACATCTGCTTGTTTTTCAAAATCCGCCTTTAGGTCACAATTCCTGCGGAGACGCATTAGTTGGCCCTTTGGGATATTCCCCTTCCACCTTGGATGGTGGCAGCTGGAAGTGGGTATATACCCGTTACGGTCTGTATCCTTAAAAAAGGTGCGGGTGCAGAGGGATGCCCCGGACTTGAAGATTTCTAAATCTAGATACTCTATCTTCTGGGGGGTCCCATTTCCCTGTGAACGTAATTCCATATTTGTTATCATTCAGTTGTCCAAGAAATTGCTCGAAGGTATCCGGTGTTCCATCCCATAGGATGATCAAGTCATCAATGTAGCGCCTATACATCTTAATTTGAGGGATTTTTCGATCGTAAATATACTCCTCTTCCCACATGTTCAGTATATACATGTGTATATTCTTGTTCTATACTGCCCCACTGTTTTGTACTTTTAAGGCAGGCCTGATCCACTGCTCTTTGCAAACTGCTCTTGTCTTTTCCCTGTAATATTTTCCTTTTAATCCTAGAGACTGTATAACCCTATATATAGCTATTTATAATAGCGTGCATTTCCTAAAAATAACATATTCAATGTAAGATAATTTAGCCCATGCAAGTTTTGGTGCTCCAGTAGAATTTTTATTTTCAGGTATTTAAATATTGACACCATCCGATTAAAGGCAAGCTACAGGGTCACTATCTTGACTGTTCCTGTTGGAGGAGGAAGTCTAGAGTAACCTAGTTCCTCTATGGTTTTTCTCAGTTACAGACAGGCAGAGACTACTTAAGACCCTGGCTTCCAGGTTTGGTGAGTGGCTAGAGTAGGGACAGGTCACCTGTCTGTCAGATACAGTGTTTAGTTCTGGAGGAGTAGTGAAAGTGCAGGAACACGCTGTTCTTCCTGGAAGCCTTCCCATTTAGGTGCAGACTGGCCAGGCCGCATTCTGCTCCTCAAGAAAGATGCTTGCTGCACCTCTGGTTCAGCACTCTACTAATGCTTTGCCATTACAATTTCCAGTCTGATTGCTGGTCTTCTGCTATATTCCTGTTTCTGCACCTGGACTCTGTGTGTTTTCTGCCGCCACATCATGCTGCACTTTCCCAAATACTTCCTTCCTAGGGTGACACAACTCACTTAAGGCAGCCATACATGGTTCGAAATTCGGCCGGTTCAGCAGTAACTGGATTTAGATCTATGTACAGTATGGACAGAATGGTTGTACACAAGTCTGTCTACTAATGCACAACCAGATTTTTGGGTTTTTCCTGATTAATCAGTGCCTTTGAATATTTGTTTTTATTTTTATCTTTTACCCAGACATATATTTTAGTTTTCAGTTTAAACTGGGATCTAACATCGGTTGCAAAACTCTTTTATACTGCTCCAAACATCACGATCTTATTTCAAATGTGACAGATTCATTTGAAACTTTCATAACTGTCATCTAAAATATGCCTTTGAAGATGTACAGCTGTGGAAGAATCTCTAGCTCAATTTCTATTATAATAGAGAAATAAAAGTTTTATGCAAACTTTCTACATTTATTAGTAATCCGTAAAACTCACAGAATATTTGCAACCTGATTACTTATTTACATGCACTTGCTTCTGCTTTGTAATTGACATGGTAGAATTCACCGACTTATAAGTTTAATCGCTATATTTCTTTTCAGCAGATGTTCCATTTCTGGTACTTGCTCTGCTGGGAGTAGAGCTGGCCATTTGTAAGATTCTCGTCATCGTGCCATTCACTAACAATGACAAAGGAATGCACCAGTGCTTGCAATACATATAATTTCCAGGCTTGGGTGCTTTACCCAAAAGACGATTTGCTGGAGACATTTACTGTGCTGACATGAAAAATGCATATCTTGCAGTCCATGGGGGTTCCTGCAGTAATGAGAAGAATAGTTAGAGATCTGGAACGCCTTTGTTCAGGTAATAAAAAAGTAATAATAAAATGAGCATCGGGGTTAGATTTGTAGGAAGCTCCGGCAAATCCACAGTTTATATGCAGTTTTCATCGTCATGGGAACTTTGGAAAGCCATCCCATCATTTTGTGCCTGAGGCTTAAAAAAATCAATCTAAGGTCTCTGGGTAAGAGATCCGGTAAGTACAATATTTTTTTCAGTGCTGTAAAGGCTGAGTTAGCAGTTTGCTATTAAAGTTAACCTATTATATTCAAGGCAGGGGCAAGCAAACCTAAATAATAACTCCAATTACAGGTGCATCTCAAAAAATTAGAATATCATCAAAAAGTTAATTTATTTATATATTATATACAAACTATTCATTACACACAGAGTTATATATTTCAAGCATTTTTTAATTTTCATTTTGAGGATTATGGCTTACAGCTTGTGAAACCCCAAAATTCAGTATCTCAGAAAATTTGAATATTACATAAGACCAATAAAAATACAGAACTGTTGTCTTACTGAAATGTCCATGTACAGTATAGTATGCACACAATACTTGGTGGCGGCTCCTTTTGGATGAATTACTGCATCAATGTGGCGTGACATGGAGGTGATCAGCCTGTGGCACTGCTGAGGTGTTATGGAAGCCCAGGTTACTTTGATAGTGGCCTTCAGCTTGTCTGCATTGTTGGGTCTGGTGTCTCTCATCTTCCTCTTGACAATATCCTACAGATTCTCTATGGGGTTTAACCACTTCCCGCCCGCCATATAGCAATATGGCATGCTCAAATGTGTTGTGTTATCCTGACCGGACGTCATATGACGTAATCAGGATAACAAGCTGGAGAGCGCCTGCGGGGGCATGCGGGGGCATGCAGGGCGGCGCGATCGGTGGTGCTGCTGTGTGTCAGTCTGACACACCGCAACACTGATCTCGGTAAAGAGCCTCTGACAGACGTGAGTAGAGGAGAGCCAATTGGAGGCTCTCCTAACAGGGGTCTGCGCTGATTGATTATCAGCGCAACCCCCCCAAGGATGCCCACCCAGGACCAAAAGGGATGCCACCAGGATCACCAGGGATGCCCACCACTGATGACCACCAGGTATGCCACCCATGGCCACTAGGGATGCCAATTAGTGCCCACATATCATGCCAATCATTGCCCATCAGCAATGCCTGCCAGTGCCTCCATATCAGTGCCATCTATCAGTGTCACCCATCAGTGTCCATCAGTGCCACCTATCAGTGCCCATCTGTGCCGCCTATCAGTGCCCATCAGTGCTGTATATCAGTGCCACCTATGAGTGCCCATCAGTGCCGCCTATCAGTGCCCGTAAGTGCCACATAGTAGTGCCCATTATCAGTGCCCATCAGGGCCACCTCATCAGTGCCACCTCATAGGTGCCACCTCATCAGTGCCGCCTTATCAGTGCCCTTCAGTGCAGCCTCATCAGTGCCCATCAGTGAAGGAGAAAACTTACTTATTTACAAAATTTCATAACAGAAACAAAAAAAAACTTGTTAACAAAGGATAACGAAAGCACAGAATACAAAAAACGAAAGATCCGACATAAACAAATGCTTTATTTTCATTTTCATTGCGACAACAGTTTGATATAGATAGGAGATTCGACATGCCGCTGACAATAACAATCTGTGTCTATTGAACCTGTGGTTGAATGTACTTAACCTTAACTCTATTAGTCCAAGATTATTCTACATAGAGAGAAAAGATTCGACATGGAGAGAAAAGATTCGACATAGAGAGAAAAGATTGCTGCTGGAATTGGGTGGGGGAAGTAAAATAATGATGATAATAAATGTTATTGGTCGTTTGTAACCAAAGAGGAAGGGCAGTAAAATAGCTATAACTAAGTACACACGTACAGCCAACTTACTTTCACTTACGATTTGCTAGCAGAGAGAGACACACACACACTGAATCATTTCAGAAGACAGTCAATCTTAGCTGGTCCGTTTGTCAGAGAACCTGAATTATTTAGCAATTAAGCATAAGCACAGCAGCAGAACAATAGTGAAGCAAGCTACAGTTCAACTTAACTTTTTCATAATAATCTGCTGCTATTGTGTTAGTGTTGTGAACTTGATAGTGATACTAGTGTTGCTAGTGTTGTGAAAGCCTCAGAGACTGCCCGTGTTGTGGGGGGGGATTTATTATTATAGATTCTATATTATAATGCCATATCAATATCTGACACAACGTCGGATGCCGCGCCCGCCATTGCACTTGGAGATTGAGAAACTAATGTGAAAGTTTGCTGACTGTTGGGGTAGAGTAGACCATTCAACATGAAGGACGAAGATTCGACAAAGCAACAAAAAACATACAAACGTTGAATCTTTGGCTTATGGTGTCTGTCGAAAATCCTAAGAAGATTCGACGGAGCAGCTAAACTGTACGACGCTGCAATTGTACATTTCCGGTCAAATACATCCACCCATAAGCTATAGAAAAATTCTAATGTTGGTTGACTAGTAGAATAATTTACAAATATAATTATTACTATTCATACAACATTAGAATTCTACTACAGCTAGCTTGTAGGTGGAAAATTCGACCGGAAATGTACGATTGCGGCGTCGTACAGTTTAGCTGCTCCGTCGAATCTTCTTTGAACATTCGACAGACACCATAAGCCTTCAATGACAGATTCGCCCTTAATTAATTTGGATTTTCGGACTAATGCAATTTTTAACGAAAAACTAATTGAATAAAAACGATTTTTGGGAGTAACTAAATAAATTCATTTTTCGGACGAAAAACAAAATTCCGAAACAAAGTATTTCAGTGTGCACATGTCTACAGCAGAGTACTTCTTTTGGCTGAGACATTTTGTCTGCTGGAATCTTCTTCTCTCTTGAAGCCAGACACTTGTACACTGACTGCAGAATGGGGTGCACACTCCCTGGTGAAGAATCACAACTGAAGGCAAGAGGAACTAGTAATCTTCTCATTAAGTCATTATTCCTTGGTAGACTGTGGACATTTGGATTCCTTCTTGCATTGGCACAGATTTGACAGTAATTTTGGTAGAAGTACTTGGAGTAGCAGGCCTACCGACTGGATTCCTACCCTTCTTCTACAGCATGCAAAACATGTTTTGAATTTTAGTGGACATCTCTCACTTGAACAGCATGACTCAATACAGCAGCAGGCCTCTTTCAATTGTCTCTTTGTAGTATCAGGTGAGGATCTTGAAGGTTCAGGCCTTCCCTTCTCTCTTGCATCACATTTTATGGGAAACTAGCTGAAAGGAACTGAGGTGGACTATTATCCACCTGGCAGTTTCTTCTGGGGCCCTCTAAAAGCTGAGCTAGCCTGCCACTTGACTGACTCCTTTATCTGAGGACTTTTGAAAGCTGAGCTTGCCTGACACTCACCTGATTCCTTCAGCCAGGGCCCTCTGATTTTCCTCTGCAACTTCCTACTGTCTTCTATCTTCTTCAATTGTTTTGAGCAAGCTCAGTGGTAGGGACCTATATTGGACCTGTATGTCCAAGTTGCATATGGACTCTTGTAGCTAGTAAGGTTACAATCTGCACAGGGACATCTTTGTCCTAAATGTGACTATTTTAGACTGGATGTGCGATTGTTGTGCATGGCAGGGATAACTGTGTCGTTTTCCTGGCTTGCTGACCAGAGGCACCGAGCTCTACATTGTGGTGCTGTCCAGTCCTCTGTGTACTGTGTTAGTTAGTTGCAGAGTGATCTCCTGATCCTGAGCAATGGCACAGCCTCTGGTGTAACCTAGTCTCTGAGGACTCTCATAGTGAATAAAACCAGTCAGGCTGAAGCATCGAGAGATACCTCACAATTAGTACAGTTTAGCGACATTTTTATTCTTCTTACAAATGTAGATTCCTTCCTATTCTCTATCAGGTGAATAGTCATTGTGCCAATATTAGGATTGGGAAGCTCACTCTTTGGTAAATGATTCTGCTCTTTACAGGGATAGGTTGGATGATTTTCCTAGAATCATACATTTAGTTCTGGTTAGGCAGGTTGCAGTGTGCCTACCACACCCCTGAAACACATATAGATGTTGTAAATGAAATATGTAGATTTTTAAAAATGTTGCTGTGGAGTTCCCCTAAAAATCCATACCAGCATACCAGACCCAAAGGGCCTGGCATGGATTGGGGGGGGGACCCCACAGCGTTGTTTTTTTTTTTAGTTTTGTTTTTTTATTAATTTTTATTGCCGGAATTTTTTTTTCTTACATTCAGCTGTCAGCGGGGAAGCCCGCTGACAGCTGATGACTCATCAGTTGTTAAGGATGTGGCGACCATCTGCTCCTTAACAACCATGATAGTTACTGGTTGTTAAGGACACTGGCAGATGGCCACTCCTTTACAACCAGCTAGTAACAGCCTGTGGTACTGCAAGCTTTCACTACTAAAATACTGCATGACTTCATAAAATTTGAAAAAACGCTATGTGGTATCTTACTACATACTCAGATGCGGTAAGATACCGCTTTCGGAATGGAGACCAATATTACATATGCCATCTCATTTGACCTTATGCAAAATAAAACAATATCTATACATGCAAAAAGGAGTAGAATGGGTGGGACTTTATATGAGAATAGGGGGCCGTATAGATCCCATCCTCCATCCCGTTAGTTATAACAGAGAAGTATTTTGTGGGCGGGACTTTGAGTGAAGCACACGGATGCAGTAAAGAAATGAATTAAAGAATGGTTTATTTAATGAGTCATTTTTTTAGAACATAGATTGGGAATTCATTGTGTATAATGATACATTTGTATTCAAAAATAAATCATCACATATAGACACATTGTCCAACCAGATTATAAAACAGTATTATACAGATATACAGGTCACGTAATAACATGATTAATTGTATTGTAGGAATACTCATAAAAGTAGCTTGCGCATTAAAGCGTCAATGAAAATTTAGTAGAGATAAGATAAGTAGGAAAATTATATTAAAAACAAGCATCTTGACTCTCATAGAAAATGTAAGGCAGTATTTTACAGTTGCACGGGTCACATAAGGGCGTGATTAATTGCAGTGTAGGTAATACTGAAACCAGTAAAAGGATGCACTAAAGCATCACATTGGGAAAAAAAGAAAAAGTATTTGGTGGGAAAGAACGGCCGTGATGGATTCATGAATGGGTGGTAGTAACGGCAGTTGTTAGCTCTACGCGTTTCGGGACCTTTAAGTCACTCGTCAGGAGCAAGACCATAATAGTTCATCTAAAAAATGAAAAATATAATAAGGGAGTTGTGTTAATCTGGAAGAAGGGTTGGCAAATGCAGGGAGTGTGAAAAGCCCCCTCACACCCATACATTTGTCCAAAGTACTTACATGCATGTGGTAACGCAGAGGGGAAAGCACAACCGTGCGAATCGACCCGGCCAGAAATGCCTGTCCCGGAGCTGAGGGGACCTGTCCAGGCGGCACAAACCCCACAGAATGGAAAGGGGCTAGTGAAAGTGGTGCATGGGCAATAGGAGGGGGTATGGTAAGTGATGAAATGATATGATGACACAAAATGAGGGGGTGAGATGCAGAGTGAAGTGAAAAGGGTAAAGTGCTGAAGGGAGGCATGAAAGGAAAAGGTAGAAAAGGGAAGAAAAGCAGAGGGAAAAAAGAAGAAGGGGGGGTGAGAAATAGGGGGGACAGTGATAGAGCATGGAGGTGAAATAAGTGTTACCTGGTGTGGGTTCGGTTGGACAAGAGAGCCAAAGGGAAGGTGATGTGGTGAGGAAAGGAGTGGCGGAAAGGCAGGTGCTGATCACAAATAGGGGGGGAAGCCCCAGCAGGGAGAACCGTCCTAGGCTAGCCCCCAACGTCATGCAGTGACAGGGCGGGGAGCGGGGGACACACAGGGAGTCTGGCCGCCAACCCCAGCGTCACCAGCCCTAGGCGCCAACCAAATGACCCCACAGCTGTGATTGTAAAGCCGCCAGCTGATTTATAGGTGTCTGAGAGGCGCCAGACAGCTGACATGCAAGACATGACGCTGACGAGCAGTTGGGGAAACCCCGCCCACCCAATGCAGGAGGGGGCGGGGGGAAGCCCACAGTGCTCGTCACAGCTCCAGGACATGACAGAGGTGGCACAGGAAGATAGTTGCAGCGGCCGGTGACCCCTGTGCGCAATCACAGTGCAAACATAAGGCTACATAATTTAAAATGCAAGTAGGGAGGGATTGACAGAGTAGTGTAACTATAAAGTTGGCAGTACACATGATATGTGCAAGGGATCACTCCCACTGCACAGAGAAAATAGGAAATGAATGGGGGAATACTTTGAGCGGCTGAGGAGCAGCCACAGCAAATGTTTAAAATGTATACTATTAGTGCAGCCGTGTGCTTCCATCCCTATAGGTTGCAAAAAGGAGTGGAAAGGGTGGGACTTTATATGAGAATGGGGGGCCGTATAGATCCCATCCTCCATCCCGTTAGTTATAACAGAGAAGTATTTTGTGGGCGGGACTATTGCCCATGCACCACTTTCACTAGCCCCTTTCCATTCAGCCAGTCCCCCTATGGGACCTTCTCCCCTCTCTTCCCCCTCATCCACACTTTTCCCTCATTTCTCCACTTTCACCAATTAGGGATGCTGCCGCTGTGGGGTTTGTGCCGCCTGGACAGGTCCCCTCAGCTCCGGGACAGGCATTTCTGGCCGGGTTGATTCGCACGGTTGTGCTTTCCCCTCTGCGTTACCACATGCATGTAAGTACTTTGGACAAATGTATGGGTGTGAGGGGGCTTTTCACACTCCCTGCATTTGCCAACCCTTCTTCCAGATTAACACAACTCCCTTATTATATTTTTCATTTTTTAGATGAACTATTACGGTCTTGCTCCTGACGAGTGACTTAAAGGTCCCGAAACGCGTAGAGCTAACAACTGCCGTTACTACCACCCATTCATGAATCCATCACGGCCGTTCTTTCCCACCAAGTACTTTTTCTTTTTTTCCCAATGTGATGCTTTAATGCATCCTTTTACTGGTTTCAGTATTACCTACACTGCAATTAATCACGCCCTTATGTGACCCGTGCAACTGTAAAATACTGCCTTACATTTTCTATGAGAGTCAAGATGCTTGTTTTTAATATCATTTTTCCTACTTATCTTATCTCTACTAAATTTTCATTGACGCTTTAATGCGCAAGCTACTTTTATGAGTATTCCTACAATACAATTGACCATGTTATTACGTGACCTGTGTATCTGTATAATACTGTTTTATAATCTGGTTGGACAATGTGTCTATATGTGATGATTTATTTTTGAATACAAATGTATCATTATACACAATGAATTCCCAATCTATGTTCTAAAAAAATGACTCATTAAATAAACCATTCTTTAATTAATTTCTTTACTGCATCCGTGTGCTTCACTCAAAGTCCCGCCCACAAAATACTTCTCTGTAATATCTATACATGCCTTGCTAAAGTTCAAACTTAGTACAGCTTCCTCATTCCTGGAGGACCATTAGGTGCAGTGGACCCAATTATTAATTTAAGAGATCTTACATTCCGCAGAGTGCTATGGTTTAAGTTCACAGCATATAATTGGCGGCACATGGCTCTATGATGGTAATATGACAATGAGATGTTTTGTGCATCTATATCATATCACTGTATTGTACTATACTGTATATACCCAATAGATGGTGGTAGGAAGGACACCTTCTCATCCTTCTGGTCCTGATATTTTTCTATGTCACTTTGCGTTACAATTACCTTTATCCCTGTTTTCCCTTTTAAACAAGTGTTGATCACCCACCCCCTCCATAAAGTGATTGTAAACGTAATTATTTACTTAACCACTTGCTTACTGGGTACTTAAACCCCCCTCCTGTCTAGACCAATTTTCAGCTTTCAGCACTGATGCACTTTGAATGACAATTGCGCAACAACACTGTACCCAAATGAAATTTTTATAATTTTTTTCCCCACAAATAGAGCTTTCTTTTGGTGGTATTTGATCACCTCTGTGGTTTTTATTTTTTGTTGAAAAAGACCAAATAAAAAAAAAAAAAATTATATATTTTTATATTTTGTTATAGAATTTTGCAAACAGGTAATTTTTCTCCTTCATTGATGTACGCTGATGAGGCTGCACTGATGGGCACCGATAGGCTGCACTGATGGGTACTGATGGGCTACACTGATGGACACCGATGGGCTGAATTGATGGGCACCGATAAGGCGGCACTGGTGGGCACTGATAGGTGGTACTGGTGGGCACTGATAGGAGGCACTGGTGTGCACTGAGAGGTGGCACTGATGGGTGGCACTGAAGGGCAATGATAGGTGGCACTGGTGGGCACTGAGAAGTGGCACTAATAGGTGGCACTGATAGCTGGCAGTGATGGGCACTGATAGGTGGCAGTGATGGGCACGGATGGGTGGCAATAATGGGCACTGTTCGACACTAGTAGCTTACACTGATAGGCAGCACTGCTAGGTGGCACTGATGAGGCACTGATTGGCACCACTGGTGGGCATTGATAAGTGGCACTTGTGGGCATTGATAGGTGGCACTCATGGGCATTGATAGGTGCCACTGACAGGCGGTGATTGTGGGCACACATGAGGCAGACGTGCCTCCTTCCTCTTCGGGACCGAAGCTTTTGTTTACATCATGTGAGCAGCTGTCATTGGCTGACAGCTGATCACGTGGTAAGGGGCCGGAATCGGCCCCTTACTCGGATCTGTGATCACCCGAGTCTCAGTGACTCGGTGATCACAGCGTGGGCCGCGCGGGCCCTGCAGGGCGCGCAGGAGCGTGCAAAGGGGAGGACATCATATGACGGCCTCCCGGAAATTCAGGTCCGCGCTGTGGCCGTCATTTGGCTATAGCGCGGACGCCAAGTGGTTAAATAACACACATATACTTACCTGCTCTGTGCAAAGTTTTTGAACTGGGCAAAGCCTGTTTGATGTTTATCTTATACAAGTATTAGATTCTATATAATGGCTGTTATGTGAATTGTAAACCAATAAAGTGCCATGGCCATTTCTGACAAAACGTGGTGAGTGTTTTTGTTACATGGTTGTATCTGGGGAATAAGTTTGTGGACGCGTGTGGCCTACGGTCCCATGTACAAACTGGGGCACACTATTTGGGCCCATTTTCTTGGGACCGTGGCCATCCGGCCCTGTTATTTAATTATAATGATAGCTATGTATTTTGTATGTTATGTAATAAGTGAGTGGGGGCACTGTCCCTTTAAATATGCAAAGGAAGGACCCCAGGTATTGTCCAATGGGAATTCCTGGAAAGTTCTGGTGTTCCCTTGGGATGTTATATAAGGACTGCGGAGGGTTTGTGTCTTCCTTTGAAGCGGTCAGTACTACAGAGAGAAGAGCTCCCTCCCTCCCATCCCATCACAGGCATTTTGGGTTGTTGGGTGTATTCTTTGTTGAATAAAGATTAAGCTGCTCGAGTTCTGACAATAGGGCAAAGCCTGTTTGATGTTTATGTTATTATTTGATTCTATATAATGATTCTTATGTGAATTGTAAACCAATAAAGTGCTGCAGTCATTCTGCCAAAATGTGGTGTGGTGAGTGTTTTTGTTACATGGTTGTATCTGGGGAATAAGTTGGTGGGCGGGTGTGGCTTACGGTCCTAATAATGTTTAGAGCATGATGTGGTTCTTAAATATGTGGTATATTGTTTAAAGATAATCTGCTTTTTAACTGCTGAAAAAATGTATGTATGAACTGAAATATCATTGAAAGTCTAATAGGGCGTACACACGGTCGAACTTTGTTCAGGCATTCCGACAACAAAATCCTAGGATTTTTTCCGACGGATGTTGGCTCAAACTTTTTTTGTCTACACACGGTCGCACAAAGTTGTCGGAATTTCCGATCGCCAACCACGCGGTCACGTACACCACGTACAACGAGACTAGAAAAGGCCGGTTCAGAACCAAGCGCGGCACCCTTTGGGCTCCTTTTGCTAATCTCGTGTTAGTAAAAGTTTGGTGAGAGACGATTCGCGCTTTTTCAGACTCGTGGCTTTCAGATCGTTTTCTGCCGTTCAGTTTGTGCTTGTGGGTTTGTATCTGCTCTTGAGTGCGTGCAGTCAGTTCGTATCGGAGTTTTCTGTGTGATCTTGCCCGCTTGTTGCTGTTTTTCAGGGCGCTCTTCACAGGCCTTGCTGTTCTTCAGTGCGTTCTGTTACTTCGTTCAGAGCAGCCGACCGTTTTCTAGCCATGTTTCGTATGCGTACTCCTCGTAGAGTTCGTGCTGTGCGGGGGCTTGGTGTTGGGGTCCTGACCTTGACACAAGTCCAGTCCATGAACAGGGTGGGGAGGAGTTCATGGACCAAGAATTGGTTGCTTCAGTGTGACCAGTTCTCTCATATGCCTTTGCTCCGTGAGATCCGTGAGAATAATCCTGATGATTTCAGGAACTATCTCAGTATGACGGACCCCGTGTTTCACCGTTTGTTGGCTTTGCTGACCCCCTATATTAGCAGGCAGGATACCTGCATGAGGCAAGCCATCACTCCGGAGCAGAGGTTGGTCGCTACCCTGTGGTATTTGGCGACAGGGAGAAGCCTGCAGGACTTGAAGTTCTCGACAGGCATCTCCCCCCAGGCTCTGGGTATCATCATCCCAGAGACCTGTTCTGCCATCATCCAGGTCCTGCAGAAGGAGTATATGAAGGTAAGATTTTTAGCCTTTTATATCACATTTTATTGTATTGAATGTTTGCTAATATCTTGTATTTCTTTCCTCATTCCCTAATTACCATGCTTGTAATATGCTGTGAATGTCCCCTTTGTCCTCATGCATGCTGGATTTTTATGTAATTATTATTTTAGGTCCTTCATACATATTTGCCCTTCACTAACCTCCCCAGCATGGTGTCTCCTGCCCTATATTCACCTCATGTAGTCACTTAACAATGTATTTTATCAGCTCCATAGTAGTGCTTTACCCCAAACACCCCCTAAAATGTTTGGAAATGTTATTTTTGATTTAAATTCAGGCAGAGTGCCAGAGGCTTTTTTTTGTGGTGTCCCCAAATAATTTTTAGTAACCCTCCCTCCCCCAACTGCTAAATCAGCTGATCCCAATTCTCTATGTATCCTCAATCATCTATCTGCTGACTTTGCCAAACCCATACACACTATACCCATCTCTTTTGTGGTCAGATTTATGGATGAATTCCCCAAAGCATGTAGTGCAAGGGCCTGCCTGTATACTTTCCAATGGTACTGTTTAAAGTTTTTGTATCCTATTATTATCTTGATAGGTAATAGCAGAATGTCCAAATGTCCTCAAATGTGTACAGTGTGTATTTATATCTTTGTATTTAGACACTTCTTACCTGTCCAGTGGTCTGCCAATAGTGTAACTAAGGAGGGGCTGTTCAAAGTAATACCCATTATTTAGGCATTCAGCTCTCAATGAAGTGAAGAGAGTTACCTGTCCAAGATTTACACACACCCCCTATAATGTTAGAAATGGCCCATGGGAGGGGGGGGGGATATGATAGGTGTACCTTATACTTTGGTGTTGTTAAATTCCCCTTAGTAAATGTTATCTGGAGGTTGCCCCATAATGTATGTGTATAATCTGCTTGCCATGTTTCAGAGTAAAAATAGTAATGTTTTTGTTTTTTCATCAACAGTTTCCTTCCACGCCACAGGAATGGCAGACTGTGGCCTCCCACTTTGCCGAGCGGTGGGACTTTCCTAACTGCGGAGGGGCAATTGATGGGAAACACGTCCACATCGTCCCACCACCCAACTCGGGGTCGTACTATTATAATTACAAGGGGTTTAATAGTATAGTGATGTTGGCGGTGGTGTCGGCTAATTACGACTTCTTGTATGTGGACGTGGGGAAGAATGGCCGGATGTCCGATGGTGGAGTCATTGCCCAGACAGAGTTCTACAGGCATCTCCAAAATGGCAGCTTGGACTTGCCAGCTCCAGAGGACAATGTGGAAGGACTCCCATTTGTGTTTGTTGCTGATGAAGCGTTTGCGCTGGGGGACCACCTGATGCGGCCATTCCCAATGAGGACCCTCACCCCGGAACAGAGGGTTTTTAATTACCGGCTGGCCAGAGCCCGAAGAGTGGTGGAGAACACATTTGGAATCCTGGCCAGCCGGTTCCGATTATTTCTGACACCCATCCATATGGCAGAGTATAAATTGAACCATATTATACTGGCGTGCTGTGTTCTCCATAACTTTTTAAGGAAACATTCGGCCAATTATGCTGGCTCAGTTGGGCCTGAGGCCGGAATCCTACATCAAACCACACTGACGGCGCTTGAAAGTGGCCTTCCTGGCTTGCCCTCCCTGAGTGCCCGTGATGTCCGGTTACGCTACCTGGAGTTCTTTGCGGGTAGGGGGGCTATCAATATGCTAGCAAATCTGTGAAGCCTTTTTTTTTATTATAAAAAAAAAAAAGAAATTCTTGGTGGACATTTACTGCTTGTGTTTGTTTTAGCTGACCCTGACAGAAATGTGTTGAGTCCAGAAAATGTCGTGATTGTGTAACCTTATACAAAGCACTGTTGGCTGTTTCCTATTTCCTAAATGCAAAAACACATTTCACTACAAGTGCACTTGCAACTGCACTGAAACTGCACTTGTAGTGCCAAGAGGATTTGCCCTTAGGAAATAACACCCATTTTTGCAGAAAACAGCAATTACATCACCCCAAAAGTGTTGTATTGTAGTGTTGAGACAATAATCCACACATTCTTGAGTAAGCAACTTTTTTATACCTGCACAATCACATGTGCATTTACCAAAGGTTTTTAAAACAAACCAACATGTTTGTTGTATAACAATTTTTGCAGTAACATTATCAAAAATCGAAATGTCCATTTCAGATAAAACAGGCCTGTGTAAAACCAACAAGAAAGCCAAAAAACTTGAACTTACAAAGTTCACATTAGGTAAAACCTGAAGGCTATATCAGACATCAGTATTTAGGAACTGTGTTTGATATAGCGTTCAGATGGGGGGAAATCACCCCTGGAAAAGCCAAATTTGGAAGATGCACACCAATTTACGAATGTCAACATGTGTTAGCTGCCATCAGGGGGGATCAAGGGACGTGTTTTGGGGGAGCAAGCCCTTCCTCAACGCTACTTTATAATTGAGGAAGGGGTTGCACCCCCAAAACGCGTCCATTGATCTCCCGTGATGGCAGATAGCACATGTTGGCACACTGTGTGCATCCTCCAAATTTGGCTTTTCAAAACATTGCAAAAAAATTTAAAAGATTGGACCACAATCCAAAAAGTGATTTTGTGGGGTTTTAAATTCGCCCCAAAACATCAATGATGTTATTATTTTTTTTAATAACATCATTGATTTTTTGTTGTATGTTTTGCAGTTCGACATTACACCCCATGATCTCCCCGATCAGGATCTGGGCACTTTCTGATGTGAAAGGATCCGGATCACGATCACCTAAAAAGAGAGAAACAAAACAAAAACAGGTTTCAAAAATCTGCCACCATCCATCTCGTTTACCCGAGCCTGTGGTCGCAGACACTCACCTGTTGTGGTGCCAATCTCCACCACATCTTCTTCTTCCTCCTGCTCAGCTTGGGTTGGTGGTATTTCACCTTCTTCCAGAGGTGGGGGGTCTCTGGTCTCCTCGGATGAGGGGTGTCCTCCGAGTCTTTTCTCCCCTATGTAAAACAAAAATGGTATAATTAGCACACAGATATTTGATGGCAGAACTAGAAATAGGAAACATTGCTTGGAAGTGGGGTACAATTGTCTATTTTAGCCGAGTTCCAAGATGTATTTTTTTTATTGGCCTTTGTCAAGCTGCAATACTTTACCTGTTTAGTACAAGCTTCACAGATGTAGCCCCCCCATAGTATACACTGGAGCACCTGTGTGGCCCCCTAATAAAAATGGTGTTCTGGTGTCCCACACTAGTGCTCTAGTGTCCAGATGTGAAAACAGCTGCTCAGTGTCCTCTCCTTACACAGAATCTAGTTGGCATTTCATTCTAGTAACAAACCCATCTACACAAACAAATATTTGGCATCCAAGTAGGCCCAAAAAAAATGTGGGAAAATGCATATGGCCTAAACAATGGTGTTTTAGAGGCCGAAAGAAAAATGTTTGATACGAACGAATAATGGGCCCATGAACATTAAAGTTGCCCTTTTAAACTGTACAATTAAGAAAAGCATATGGAGCAGCACGAATGCAATAAAGACAGAAAGAATAGGAACACAGCACAACTACTTACTTTTTTGCAGCACTCTCCGGATCTTTCGGTACTGCTCTGGCTCTCTTAACTTCAGGTCCGACCACCGCTTCCTGAGCTGATCTTTCGATCTTCGTACCCCGAAATTCTTGTGAAGGCTTTTGACCACTTTCGCCATGATCTTTGCCTTTCTGGTGTTGGGGTTGGGGTAAGGCCCATACTTTCCGTCATAGTCGGACTTCTTCATGATGTCCACCATCTCCAACATCTCCCCAAAGGACATATTTGTGGCCTTAAAACGTCTCCTTCTGGATTTCCTCCTCCTCCTCCTCGTTGCTTTAATTAGCACACACCTGCTCTAACTCTGCCATGTGCTCTTCACCCACTGCGCCGAACGAAAAGGGGCGGGGGATAGACTAGAAAGAACGTCAGGGGCGGGCGGAGTTACACGCATGCGCAGTGTGTATAAAGCGTAACACGCGTGCGTATTACGTACGATCTGTGAGCGGAGGAAGGAGCATTGGATGCGCCGATCGTAAGAATGAAGGTAAGAGACAAACTTGTGCCTATACTGCTTCTACATTGAAGCCTATATTGTAACAAGATTAGGAGAGTTTTGTCTGACATTAGGCTTTGTCTTGTGTTGTGTCTTGCAGTGAACATGGATATCTTAGTGAAAGACAATGACTTCATGTCAGTATTCATAGATATCTTAAGGGAGCTGCCCTGTCTGTGGGAGATTAACCACCCCCATTTCAAGAACCAAACAAAGAGGAAGGCAGCACTGGTGCAATTGTGTGAAATTGTGAAGCAGGTGATCCCCATGGCAGACATCACCTATTTAAAGATCTTCATTGGTGGCCTGAGGAGCACATATGTAAGGGAGCGCAAGAAAGTCCTGGATTTACAGAGATCAGGAGCTGCTGATGACATCTATGTCCCCAGGATGTTGTACTACGACAGGCTGCATTTTCTGGCAGGCCAGACTGAACCCAGGTCATCCCTCTCCAGTCTTCCTTCCACGCTTCCTTCCCCCCCGGCTGAGGCTTCTGATGCCCAACCTGGGCCTTCCAGGCAACATGTGGAGGAGCCCAGATTAAGCCAGGTATAGCATTCCTCGAAATATTTCTGCCTGTCCAATCAATGATGTTAACTAGATGTTAGTTTAGGATTGTGATTGATGAAGCAAAACATTACAACCATGTCCCTTTTTCATACACATTGAAGTCTCAGCCAGGAGGTGGCAGGGCTGAGCCGGCTGGCTGATCTGCAGGTCCCTCCACCCCCCCTGAAAAGAGAAAGTGGCAGTAGGAGGAGTGCCCTAGAGGACTCTTTTGGAGGGCTACAGAGGTCCTGGGAGCATGACAGACCGTGGAGGAGGACATTGCTGCAGTCATTGCCTATAAAATGCAGAGGATGGAGGAGGGCCAACAAGTCATGTGTGAGGCGCTCATATTGGGAGGCTCTTAACAAAGGTATGAGGGGCCAAATGACAGCTCAGACACACCTTTGTGATGGTCCTCCTCCTCCTCCTGCAGGTCCTCCTCCTTGTCCTCCCTCTCCTCCAGGTCCTTCCAGTCCTCCTCACGGTCCTACTCCTCCTCCTGCCACATCTCCAACTGCACAGCCACAGCCGGGAATGAAGCGTGAAAGGAAGACCAGAAAGTGAGGACCCTGGATCCAGTCTGGTCGGCCAAAAGATGCAGCCTCTTGTGGTACCACAGCCTGGGGACACAGATGTAATCTGCTGCTATCCGGATCTCTGCGAATTCTGGACCAGACTGCCCTCCCTTACATAAGGACTCCTCAGGCCACCAATTTTGATGTTCAAGAATTGATGTCTGCTGTGGGGGTCCCAGGCTTTGCTAATTTCTCATGTTGAGCCAGTGTTGCCTTCCTCTTTGTTTGGTTCTGATCCCTTAATAAAGGATTTTTGCTTTGAATTATACTCTCCTATGTGTTTTACTTCAAAAAGGACAGTTTTTTTGTGAGGATTCAGGTACATTTCAAATATACAATGTGAAATGAACAAGGGACACCAACAACAAACAATCTCCTTGAGATTAAATAATAAAAGATATCAATGGTGTTGGGGTAACTTGACACGCAAAACACACACAAAAATATTCTGGAGGAAAAATAAAAATAACATTGAACAAAGATCAGCCTTTGAAAAAATACAAACATTAAATCCAAAAAAAGGCTTAAAATCCCAAAAAAAATAAAAAATAAAAAATAAAAATACTGTCAGATGTGACAACTAATAACAATATATTCAGGGATTCCCAATAAAAAAACAAAAATAAAACTTTGTGAGAAGTGTGTGTGAATATGAGCAGCAAAACTACTTAATTCTTGTCACATTATAAAGAAGAAGAGAGTGCGCTGTATTAAACCATTTTTAACATTGCAGCGTGACGAAAGTGCTGTATCCATTGCGAACGCTAAGTTTACCAGACCGAGCTGTTCCGTCTTGGAATTTCTTCTGAGCATGCGTCGGAACAGGCCACACACGGTCAGAATTGACGCGATCGGATTTTGTTGTCGGAAAATTTTATCTCCTGCTCTCCAACTTTGTGTGTCGGAAAATCCGATGGAAAATGTCCGATGGAGCCCACACACGGTCGGAATTTCCGACAACACGCTCCGATCGGACATTTTCCATTGGAAAATCCGACCGTGTGTACGGGGCATAAGAAGAGATAAATTCCCCCTCTTTCTACAACCATATACCAGCACAACTGTGCATGCTCAGACATGCAAAATAGTCACAATTTAACTCCCATTCATTTTTTAAAGAGCGCTGTAGTAAATTCACAAATTTGCATGTGGCTAAAAAGCATTTGTGAACGTGAAAATGTGCGTTATATAGCCAGATGCAAGTTTCAGCCATTGATTATAATTGTACAATTGTTACTTTCACAAAAAAATTATTTTAATTTTGAGATGAACTGTTTATTTTTCTAAAATAAGTTGTCCTTGCTGGGTTTTTATGTTGCTTGTTCTTCATATTTTTATTTTTTTTAAGAATGCTAGTATGTGTAATGTTTCCATGTTTTGGTCAAATATATTTTTCTCTGTCTCTCTCACTTGCTGCTCTCCATCTCACAAAAATCTAATCCGAAACTCCCACAAGTGTCTTCACAAACAATACCATTGCTGATGCAAATTTTGAAATGAGTCACAGTTTTGTGCATTGTTTAGTATT
Source organism: Aquarana catesbeiana (assembly GCF_042186555.1). Taxonomy (NCBI): domain Eukaryota; kingdom Metazoa; phylum Chordata; class Amphibia; order Anura; family Ranidae; genus Aquarana; species Aquarana catesbeiana. The sequence continues at coordinate 152,426,723 of NC_133325.1, read as the reverse complement.
TTCAAATGATCATAATTTGACCCCAAAAAATGTGATATGTTTACCAACATCTGAAATCAAAATGTCATTCCCAAAATTCAGAAGATAACACCACTATTCTACACTCACACACCAAGAACCACCAAATATCACAGAATAAATGAAGAAGCATAACTCCTGACTAATGTCATTCCACCACCTATAGGTATATGTCCATGAAATGCAGTATTTATGTGTATTTAGTGTAGGAGGGTTCCACCACCATTGCAAAACATGCCATATGTTTACCATGAGCAAGGACAATAATCAGCCTTAAGAATTCCCCACCAGCACTAATTGCAGCCTCTTACCAAGCAAAAAGCAACAAAATTAGAGATGGTTGTCTAGCAGCATGCTGACAATAATCAGCCATACGCAGCCTTCAAAACAGATGGCATATGCCAGAAACAGGTTGTTCAATTGCTCTCCTGCCTTCCACAGTACATCTGCATTGATTAACTTATTGCACCCTCGGGACTTAGCACTATTTAACACTATAGAGATGCAGCCTCCATCCGAATTCCAACACAGTGGCTAATGGGATAGCACTTCTGCTTAGCAGTGCTGGGGTTGTTGGTTCAAATTCCAAACATGGCACTTCACGAAGAGACATGGTCTGTTCTCCCTATGTTGTTAAACATTACTCCTGACTCATGTCCTTACACAAATTATGCATAAATGTAGTATTTATGTGTAGGAGGGTTCCACCATCATTGCAAATCATGCCATATGTTTTTCAAGGACAATAATCAGCCTTAAGAATTCCCCACCAGCCCTAAGACCCCTTTCACACTGGGGCGGTTTGCAGGCGTTATTGCGCTAAAAATAGCGCCTGCAAACCGCCCCTAAACAGCCTCCGCTGTTTGTTCAGTGTGAAAGCCCGAGGGCTTTCACACTGAAGCGGTGCGCTGGCAGGAGAAGAAAAAATCTCCTGTCAGCCGCTTCTTTGGAGCGGTGAAGGAGCGGTGTATTCACCGCTCCTAAACCGCTCCTGCCCATTGAAATCAATGGGACAGCGCGGCTATAGCCGCGCTATACGAGGGGTTTTAACCCTTCTTCGGCCGCCAGCGGGGGGTTTTGCATTAACCAGTTCCTGACCATGCCATAGTTGAATCTTGGATAACCCTGGGAGGGTGTACTATGATGTCCTCCCAGAATCGCACACCCCAAAAGTGTGTTTTTGTGGACATGGTTTCCAAATTGTGTCATTGTCCAGTATGACCATGTGTTCATTGTTTGTGAGCCTTAGCAGACCTTTATTTTGTTCTAATTACTTCTAAATCTTACATGTTAGACTTACAACTGCTAATGTTAATCTAGTTTATGTAATGGTTTAGATGAAAAGGAAGCTTCCTGATAATTCCAAACATAAGTGTGCTTATGTGTGTCGATTTTGTTTGTGCGCTGCCTTTTGCCCATCTGCAGCCTCACTGTGCCCATCTGCAGCCTCATTGTGCCCATCTGCAGCCTCACTGTGCCCATCTGCAGCCTCACTGTGCCCATTTGCAGCCTTACTGTGCCCATCTGCAGCCTCACTGTGCCCAACTGCAGCCTCACTGTGCCCAACTGCAGCCTCACTGTGCCCATCTGCTGCCTCACTGTGCCCATCTGCAGCCTCACTGCGCCCATTTGCAGCCTCACTGTGCACATTTGCAGCCTCATTGTTCCCATCCACAGCCTCACTGTGCTCATCTGCAGCTGTACCTGTGATAACTAAAACAGCGGGTGTCTCCCGCTGTGCCATGCCCATCTGCAGCTGTACCTTTGATAACTAAAACACTGGGTGTCTCCCGCTGTGTCATGCAGTCTGTTTGACGGCCGTCCATTGTAACAAAGCCCTGCCTCCTCCTCGTCCGTGATAGACAGAACACCGATACAGCAGATGGGCATCAGTGTTCCGTATATTACGGACGAGGAGGGCTTTGTTAAAATGGACGGCCACCCTCACTCGAGTATAAGCCGTGTGGGGGGGTTTCAGCCTAAAGAATGTGCTGAAAAACTCAGCTTATACTTGAGTATATCTGGTATCTTTTATTTTTACCTTTTGGTAATTGAATTGTTTTAGCATATACAAAAAAAAAAAAACATTTAAATATATGGCATAGCAATTGGAGTTGTGTTATTTCTACCTGCAGCATGAAATAATTATATTCCAAATATTAAGAGAAATACACATTTTTGTATGTCTCTCCAAAAGCTAATACCAAAGTCTGTACAATGGTTTTGTCGTGATATGTGTTTGAAAAAAAATTCATTCTAAATTTATTTTTATTTAAAAATGAGTCTTGGTTAAATTACCAAGTTTGTATATGGATAGATTTTTGCATAATTCCATAAATATAATACTGTTAATATTTTAGTATAAACATCTGACAGTAGTATAGACCTTACAAAAAAATATATTTTACATTGCTGTTTTGACAGGTTCCTTTAAATAGGGCATATAAGGTTCCTGTAATGGCTCTACCCCACCCTATCAGAACTTTCTTCAGAGACTCCAGCCATCACTGCAGTGCTTTGGGATGTAATCTCTATGCCAGCACGTAATCTATAATGAAACCACTTGCAGAAACTGTATATGCTTCAATTTGTAACAGATCAGCAAGAAATAAAACTAGGTATAATTATCTTTTACATTTATAATTTATGCTTGGAATAGTTGATAAACCCAACTAATAGGTTAATCCAGTGTTTCTCAACTCCAGTCCTCAAGGTGCCCCAACAGGTCATGTTTTCAGGCTTACCATTATTTTGCACAGGTGATTTGATCAGTTTCACTGCCTTAGTAATTACCACAGCTGTTACCTCTGAGGGAAATCTGAAAACATGACCTGTTGGGGCGTCTTGAGGACTGGAGTTGAGAAACACTGGGTTAATCATTCAGAGATTTTCAATAGAAACGTAATATTTAAAAGCATGTGGAATACTCTGATTTCAAGAATTTTGTGACTTTAAAGTTTTACGGTCTTAAGGAGCAGCACAATAACAGTGGCCTTGGGAGACACATAATTGAAAACTGGCCCTGATGACACCAACATATTCAGAAGAGCACTGCAATTATAGATTTTATGTATGTACCCAAGTCACTGTTCCAGTAAAGATTATAGTTTAATTTTCCTGCAACTGCTACACAGATAAGTAAAGCAGGGCCAACTAGGTCAGCCAATAATTAAACAACCAGGGTTTTTATACTGTGAGATAAAAGAAAATACACATGTTGGGAAAAGAGAGCAATATTCAAAGGGACATTTCCTATAGATGACATTCAGAATTCATCTTTCACTTATCTAAGTGATTTCTGGTTTTTATGGGCTACCAGGTTACTGCACTCTAGCCACTTGCCGACCGGCTCACACCAATATACATCAGGAAAGTGGCACGGGTGCGCAAAACAACGTACCCGTAGGTTGCTGCGTCATCTGCGGCTAGCGGGCGCGCACCCACCGCGGAAGCATGCACGCGGGTCCCGCGGACTCGATGTTCACCGATGGCACGTAATTGTGGCATGGGGAGGCAGAACGGGGAGATGCCTATGTATACAAGGCATTTCCCTGTTCTGCCTAGCAACATGACAGGGATCTACTGCTCCCAGTGATCAGGAGCAGTGATCTCATCCCTCCTACAGTTAGAACATGCTGAGGGAACACGGTTAACCCCTTGATGGCCCCCTAGTGTTTAACTCCTTCCTTGCCAGTGACATTTACACAGTAATCAATGCATTTTTATAGCACTGATCACTGTAAAAATGCCAATGGTCCCAAAATTGTGTCAAAAGTGTCCGATCTGTCCGCCGCAATGTTGCAGTCGTGATAAAAATCACAGATCGCCGCCATTACTAATAAAAAAATATTATTAATAAAAATGCCGTAAATCTATCCCTTATTTTGTAGACGCGATAACTTTTGCGCAAACCAATCAATATACGCTTATTGCAATTTTTTTACCAGAAATAAGTAGAAAAATACATATTGGCCTAAACTGTGGAAGAAATTTTTTTAAATATTTTTTGGGGGATATTTATTATAGCAAAAAGTAAAAAATATTGCTTTTTTTTTCAAAATTGTCACTCTTTTTTTGTTTATAGCGCAAAAAAAAACCACAGAGGTGATCAAATACCATCAAAAGAAAGCTCTATTTGTGTGAAAAAAACGCCGTCAATTTTGTTTGGGTACAACGTCCATGCAATTGTCAGTTAAAGCGACACAGTGCCGTATCTCAAAAATGGGCTTGGTCAGGAAGGGGGTAAATCCTTCCGGGGCTGAAGTGGTAAACATAATCATTGCAACTTGCATCACCCTATTACCATCATACGTACAGTAGATGGATCAGTGGTTTCTATAGACCAGAATAATTAAATGCTATTTAAACCCTAACAAGGAACTTCTCTTATTTGCTCCCCTTTGGTCTCTTATAAATTACCAGTGAAAGCCATTTGTAATATCAATTTGCAGTGCCAAAATATTGATTGATCCTTTATGTAAACTTGCCAGCTTATAACTTCCTGTGCTCTCTCATTGTGCTGCATTCATATCAGTTACAATGTTCCCAGCTACCTCTACAGAGGTCTTCAAAGCCCCACCAAGAGGAAGAGGTGGGAGGTTATTGTAGTACTATTCCAGAGTGGCAATGCTCTTTATCCTAGATAAAGTACTGTGAGTGAGCGCTGTCACCCTAAGAAAGAAAGTTTGTTAGTGGCAGGATCACCACAAAAATTTATATGGTAATCTACATCCTCTCTTTGAGCAGCAAACAACAAACAGGGAGTAACACTGCTCCAGGTGATGGTAATACCTTCCTTAATGATCAGGTGCAGGTCCAGTCCGTGATCTGGGTAACTGATGCAGGAGACAAAGTGATTGACCACACTCCAAGGATAAAGAAAATTACTTTATTGGTATAAAAATATCCAACATGAAAAACCATTGAGGTTACAGCATCATGACAGCACAGAGGGGAGCATTGTCGACGCGTTTCACAAATTTCTTTGCTTAGTCATAACCCATAAGCACAAGCAGTCACATGCTTTAAATAGTAATGACACAGCTGAATGACATGAAATGCTTAATTGGCTCTGCTCCAAACATCACAGAAAATCACAACACAAGTAAAATCAAAAAGTGAACAAATGTGTATATATATATATATATATATATATATATATATATATATATATATATATATATATATATATATATAAAATAAAAAAAGAGAATATAATGAAAAAAGTGCATATCTTGTGTGTTTATCATAAAATCGCATTGTATCCTTTCCCGGTTCCACTTGAGGTATATATATGTGTTTCTGCAGCTGATGTAGTATGGATAATAAATAGACCAAACACATCCACCTAAAATAGAAAATTGCCTCAAGGGACATGTAGAAAGCAGATAAAGCGACAAAGTCGCATGAAAAGATACATAATAAATTTTATCAAAAAACAGGGGAAGAAAGATGAGGGAATGATATATATTACAGAGGTATATATAGCACACAATAATCCCTGTATAGACAAAGCACTGATAAAAAAATTGCATTTATATATTATTCACAAAAACAAAAAACAAAATTACATCTCATCGAATATGAATATAAATGTAAATATGAATATATGTGAAAAAAAATATATATATATACACAGACATGACTATCGTAATCAAAATGCAGGAAAGAATTCATCCAAAATAATGTAAACTAATCATAATAGTGAGTCACATCCCATTCATAATTTGATCCATTAGGTATTCTAGTTTGTAATTTAAATATCCAGAATACTTCTCATTTACATAAGAGGTGGAAAATATCTCCTCCCCTTAATGGTATTGTTACTTTCTCTATAATCTGGACCTTAACTAGGGACAAATCTCCATTATGTAGACTATTAAAGTGTCTTGCAACATTTGTAGATTTATTCAACCTAATATCTCCCAGATGTTCTATAAATCTATCCCACAGTCTTCCAATCGCCCTTCCCACATATTGTTTACAGCAAGCAGCACATGTAATGACATACTACATATGAAGTGTTACAGTTAAAAAATGTATTAATTAAAAAAATTCTGCCATTGCTGCATTGAAACAACATATTGGCCTGATTGCATGTGAGAACAACAGAGACATTCTGAAGAACCACATCTGAAGTTCCCTTTGAAGTGCAACCAGGTAAATGATTGGGTTTGTGCACTGCTGGATCGAAATAGACTATGGGCCAAATAATTGCCCAAGGATTTTGCCTTTCTGGCTACGAAGTCAATGCCCTGATCTAGTATTCGGGCACATACCAGATCATTGGATAGCACCAGTGAATATTTCTGTATTATGTGCTTAATTTGTTGCAACTCCAGGTTGAAGGAAAGTACCAATGAAGGTATTTTAGGGGTCACTCTGCTGCTCTTTTTATATATTTTCTTATTGTGTAATAACGCATGTCTATTTTTGTTGAGAGCAATAGAATAAGCCCTATCTAGAGACCTAGCATATAGTGTAACAAGCGTGCATCATAAATTAGTGTGTATTATATAACATAGGTGATCCTAATAGATCTGGCTTCTATTAGTATAACAAATTAATCATGACCACACACTCAAAAACATTCTGATGTGAAACAAACCCACTTGAGAAATTACTCAAAAATCATTTTGAAAAAATTCAGTGGAAATGACTTATAGTGAAATTATACCTCCTATTAGTGTAATAAAATTTATATGGTAAAAATTATTATTATAGCCACACACTAAAGTGTTCTATTGTGAAACAAACTCATGTGAAAAAATTTTTTACTAAAAATTGTGCTACTCGCCACAATGTTGCTTAAGAAATTTCAATCCGCAACAATGTAGCAACCACTTTGTGCTAAAAAAGAATTATCAGTGAAAGCTTATCCTCCCTGGATATCTTATATATAGGAATAGTAATCAGTCCTTTGTAGAAATATATTAGGTTGATGTTAACACAAATCTTCTTTTGGGAAGAAACACACCTATAATCCTCCTTCTCACAGGTATAGTAGAAAAAGCCGCTTACCGGATCAGATGGATCCCAGGTTAGTGAGATCAGATGTACATGTTGCATTAGCCTGCCGGCTCCTTGGATTACCACCTGGGTGTCGTTCCTGGGAGGTTTCCTCATCCACCTCGCTCCAATCCACTTTAACAGATCTACCCTCACCGGTACAGTGTGTCCGATTTCAAGATATTAGCTCTTTTATTCATCCATAGAGAAAGGACACCTCAGTGGGAACAAAGCGGAAGGGGCTCCATACATAGCAAATCGGGAACCACAGATCAAAAAACTCCCAAGTATACACCAAACGGGAACCAAATAAAAACGGGAACCAGATAAAAACTGCTAAAATTCAGCATACATGCAGAGCGGAAGCAAACCGGCTAGCTGCATGGGGAAAAAACAGAACAACGTGATGGCGTCCCAGCCTCTAGCTCCACCCGACGCGTTTCCCCTAAACAGGCTTCCACTGGGAACGGAGACATCTAGGGACCACTTGGGGTATCCCCTTACCAAAAACCTATCATACATCAAAGAGGGCTCCTTTTCAAAATCTGATTGGGTGCTACAAATTCTCTGTAGTCTAAGAAATTGGCCCACTGGAATGCCCTTCATGGTGTGATGGGGATGACTAGATCCTGCCAACAAGAGACTGTTTCCTGCTAATGGTTTCCTGTACAGTTGAGTGGTGACTTTGTGCATGTCACCACTCAAAAGCACATCCAAAAAGGGGACAGTCCTGGGATCACTGATACCTGTAAACTGTAAATTGTACTGATTACCATTCAAATATAGCAAGAAGGATGTAAAATCCACATCCCTCTTGCAAACAAAGATGAGATTGTCTATGTAACGAAAAAAATACAAAACAATAGAACTCCTGAAGGGGTTCCCGTCTCTAAAGATGTGGGACCGCTCCCACAAACCCATGAATAGGTTGGCAAGTGAGGGCGAAAATTTTGCGTCCATCGTAACCCCAATAAAAAATCTAGAGCCTCTAAAATTAAGGCACGAAGTTCTATTGACAAATCAGTGCATTGTTGCAGGAAAAACAAAATGTGTGCCAATCTATGTGGTATGGAAGAATAACACGTCACACGTAATCCATATAAAGTCCTCACACCAAACAAATGTATCCATAACTGAAAGTAAATGATTGGTGTCCCTCAGATAGCTAGGTAAACCATGGACCAATGGCTGGAGTTGTCCATCCATCCATTTTCCCAACCGCTCGCTGAGGGACCCATTGCCAGAAACTAATGGTCTATTAGATATATTTGATAAAATATATTATGTATCTTTTCATCTTTTCATGTTACTTTGTCGCTTTATCTGCTTTCTACATGTCCCTTGAGGCAATTTTCTATTTTAGGTGGATGTGTTTGGTCTATTTATTATCCATACTACATCCGCTGCAGAAACACATATATACCTCAAGTGGAACCGGGAACGGATACAACACGATTTCATGATAAACACCCCAGATATGCACTTTTTTCATTATATTCTTTTTTTTATTTTTTATATATATATATATATATATATATATATATATATATATATATATATACATATATATACACATTTGTTCACTTTTTGATTTTACTTGTGTTGTGTTTTCATGTCATTCAGCTGTGTCATTACTATTTAACCACTTACGGACCGGACCGAGCGTCATCGTTATACGTCGGTATTTTGAAGAGGGATATCATTGTTATGGCAGCAGCTAGCTACCATAACCCTGGTATCCTCTTCTTCAGCAGGCTGTCCGCTTTCAGATAAAAGTAGTCTCTGCGGTGGATTCGCCGCAAGATCACTTTTATCAGCAGCGGGAGGGGGCCCCCAACGCTCTCCGGTGCCCTCCGCCGCTTACCGGACCCCCAGCAGCGGCGGAGGTGATTGGGTCCTGTGGCCTGTAAGCTATGGAGATGAGTGGGGGGAAGCTGGCCCCCACCCGTCTCCATACCATTGCAGGGCAAAAGCAACGTCAAAACGTTACCTCCACCCATAGCTCTTAAAGAGACTTTTTTTTTTAATTGCATTTTAGTAAATATGAGATCGGAGGTCTTTTTTGACCCCAGATCTCATATTCAAGAGGTCCAGTCCTTGTAATAGGAATAAAAGTGACACTTTTTTTTTTTTTAAAGAACAGTGTAAAAATAAAAAATAAAAGGTAAAAGTAATAAGAACAAAATGCGCCCAGCCCCGCCAAGCTCTCGTGCAGAAGCGAACGCATACGTGAGCAGCGCCCGCTTAATAAACGGTGTTCAAACCACACATGTGAGGTATCACTGTGATTTTTAGCGTGAGAGCAATAATTCTAGCCCTAGACCTTCTCTGTAACTCAAAACATGCAACCTGTAGAATTTTTTAAACATCGCCTATGGAGACTTTTAAGGGTAAAAGTTTGTCGCCATTCCACAAGCAGGCGCAATTTTGAAATGTGGCATGTTGGGTATCAATTTACTCAGCGTAACATTATTTTTCACAATATTTTTTAAAAATTGGCTAACTTTACTGTTGTCTTATTTTTTAATTTAAAAAAGTGATTTTTTTCCAAAAAAAGTGTGCTTGTAAGACCGCTGCGCAAATACGGTTTGACAGAAAGTATTGCACGACCGCCATTTTATTCTCTAGGGTGTTAGAAAAAAATATATAATGTTTGGGGGTTCTAAGTAGTTTTCAAGCAAAAAAAAACCTGTTTTTAACTTGTAAACACCAAATCTCAGAAAGAGGCTCGGTCCTTAAAGGGGTTGTAAAGGTAAGTGTTTTTTCACCTTAATGCATCCTATGCATTAAGGTGAAAAAACACCTGGCAGTGACCGGCCCCCAGCCCCCCCCCCCCGTTTTACTTACCTGAACCCTTGAACTAGGGGGTTCTCGGCTGTTGATTGGATAAACTGATAGCAGCGCAGCCATTGGCTCCCACTGCTGTCAATCAAATCCAGTGACGTGGCCGACAGGGGGCAGGGCCAAGTCCTGCATTCGGCGTCTATGGATGCCGAATGCTGGACTCAGGAGCGCGTCTGCAAGGTAACCCCCCGGGAGAGCGCTGCTCCCAGGGGGTTATCTAATGCAGGGGGGAACCGTGAGAGCCGCCGAGAGACCCCAGAAGACCAGGTTCAGAGCCATTCTGTGCAAAATGAGCTGTACAGTGGAGGTAAGTATGACATGTTTGTTATTGAAAAAAAAAAAAAGGAACCATTAGTATCACTTGTGACTGCGAGTGCTTATGGGTTAGGACTTAGCGAAGAAATTAGTGAAAAGTGTCAACCATGCTCCCCTCTGTGCTGTCATGATGCTGTAACCTTGATGGTTTTTCATGTTGGATGTTTTCATACCAATAAAGCAATTTTCCTTATCCTTTGAGTGCGGTCAATCATTTTGTATCCTACATCCTCCCTTTGACTGGCAGCAGCCAACACTGTGTGTGGCTGCGGCCTGTCAGATCGAGCTATCACTCAGTGTGGTATATGATCATGTAATCGCTATGTCAGGTATGATATTGTGATTGCATGAAGGCTGGAGGTTCATTTACAAAATAAGCCTTCAGCCTGCAGATGCACCTGCAATCTAAGGGTGCCTCCGTTTAATACTGTAATTATCAGGTACAATTACAGTATTAAAAAAATCCAAATAATAAATGTTTGTGCATTTGTCAGCCTATAATACAATTACAATATTGAGAAAATTCCAATTTTACATTTTTGTGCATTTGTCAACCTATAATAAAAGCATAGCAGGGTTTGCAATAAAGCTGTTTAGCAAACAAAAGCATTATACATTTTTAAATTTCTTATATTTTCTTAAAATTAAAATTATTTAGGTAGACAAATTTGTCATAGAGTTACAGTCAAGTTAACCAATGGATGTTGATGCTGCTAAATTTGGCCTGGGTATCTAGGCTTCTGTAGGCAGGTGCTCCCCCCCCCCCAGCAGGGTGTGCTGGCAGCTGTGTGTGAGGAGCGTCAGACTTCCCTTCCTGCTGTGTTTCTGTGCCTGCTCTTCCCCCATTCCTGCCGCTGCCCATGGACACCGCGGCTGTGGCCAGGTAGCAGAGAAGGCTGTGTAAAATCTCCCCCACCCACTTGGAACTGTTGGCAATGATATTTACAGGGAAAAGAGACCTGATGATGCTACTGTGCAAAGGACCATGGGATATATAGTTCCCTTAGAAGCACTGCACAATAAAGGCTATGCGGTTTGAAATTTAATACCCAGGATTCCCTGCACACAGAGGTGGGGTAAGCACTACACTCCAATGAACTTTGGTCAACTATAACAAACCTAATTTACTGTAATTTGGGACACTTAGGAATACAGAATTTTGCAGAAAAAACTGAAGACCGCAACAAGTCTCACTGTCTACCCAACAAACATCTGTTCTAATGTTGAACAATTTGCCAATTAATGCTTGGTGTATTTGCTAATTCTAACTGTGAATGTTTCCCTGTTCAGCAATTATTTGTTAGGTGATTATAAACTGGTAATACATTTCTCCACATTGATGCTAGGAAAAGCTGAATTGTATTGAGTTTCTAGGCTTGTGTTGTATTTTTATTTTTTTTTAACTATTTATTATGTATTTACGTACACAGTGATATAGGGGTGTTACAATTCTTCTGATTTTGTCACCAGACAGAAGATGCATTCAGTACAAATGCATTTGTACTGAAATATTAAAAGTATTGTCCTGTTGAACAGGTAATAGTGACAGTGTGAAGGGTGGGTTCTTTTAAAGTGACCCTGTCATGACAGAACTATAGGAACTACTATTTTTGGCCTCCATTTAAAAAAGCTTGATGCCCAGTAGTGTCTGGAGTCACTGATCTTGTATGTAAATATGCAGAGGCGTAGCTTGAAGCTTGTGGGCCCAGATGCAAAGTAGACCTGGACCCGCTCCACTACTTCCAATGTGGTTGCAGATACACCCAACGCACACCAAGATACTCAAAGTGGCTTAAGAGTTTTGAGTTCCCAGAGTTCCCCCTTACATTAGAGGACAGGGATCACCGCTGGAGAATCAGAGGACAGGGATCACCACTGGAGAATCGGAGGACAGGGACCCCTGGCAGGTCACTTGGCAGAGCTCCTTTCCCATCCCAGCACTGTATACAGCTCCCTCCCTCCCCACACACTACACAGGGCTGAAATCACATTTCTTTACACACAGTCTATCAGCCTTCACAGGGTGTATCTGGCTTTTATGTTGCCCTTCTGACCTGTGAAATTCTCTGGTCAGAACGGCAGTGTAGTTGCAGTAGGCAGATACACCCTGTGCAGATCGTGGCTAACTAGCTGTGTTCTAAAGGAATGTGATTTCAGCCCTGTGGTGGAGGAACAGTATAGCGTGCTGTAATGGGAAAGGAGCTCAGCAGGCGGGCATAGCATGCAGGGTGGAGGGGGTGGTCAGGGGGCTTTGGGGAGGGGGCAACTTAGATCTGGGAGGGCAAAGCCATGTGACACAAAATCTGGAGCCTGCAGCTCTTCAGGGGCCCCCCAAGGAGGTGTTAAGGGATTTGTTTTAGCAATTTCTGAAGGTTTCTCTGTCAGTGTTGGCAGGTGTTGGAGTAAGGTCACCTACCGGAGGTGTGTGTCTTTTCCCCAGTTGTCAGGAAAGTGTGGTAAGCAGACGTCTCCGGGTGGGGGGGTACAGAGAATCCCAGCTGGTGAATAGGAGACACTGAGCAGTGTCATACCTCACCAGTGACATCGGTCCCATCGTGGCTACTGGACGGCACACTCCTCCTCTTGCCTCGCTGAGCTTGGTTACCATTCCATGTTGCCAGCACACAGCACAGACACTTCCCCATCTTGTGCTGTTCTCACCCCATGCTCCTCTCCATTCAGGAAATGGCTCATAGCTTCTCCCCAGCCAAAGGGAACAGAGGGGTGTGGACTGTAGAAGGCAAAGTAGAAGCCCAGTACTGGAGCGTGGCTGTGGGGTCCTAGGGCAGATCGGAGCTGGATTTTGTGGAGGATATGATAATATGACAGGGAGGCTGCAGGGGCCCCCTGGAGCTAGGGGCGGGGTTGCGATTGTGACCCCTGCAACCCCTTATGCTACGCCCATGCAAAAAAGGAGTTCTGACTTCATTTACTGCATTTTTGTTCCAAAATCAGGACCTAATGTATTAAAGCAAAAGACAGATTAGCATTTTGGATAGGAGGTCCACAATGACTACCCATGTGAACAGTATGTCTCAGCAGAAGTCAACTTTAAAGTATTTCAAACTGGCCTAGTGTTACCAGTATCTAGCTCTGCTGCCATTGTAAATAATGATCTGATGCTTTTCCTGCGTAATGGGCATCACCCTGGTAAGATCACAAGACTGTTTTAAGCCCTCCTAAATTGTGATTGATCCAGAACCTAAACAGCGTTATTCCCAAGAATATTATACACTCTTTGTGAACTTTCACTCACATTTTTAGAGGCCCCTAAAATTGGCCTTACTCTTTTCAAGTTACAGAACTTCAAGGCTTTTTCACTGAAGGGTATTTTCATTAAAATTCGGTTTATTATGCTAGAATATCTGACTTTACTATGCTCAAGAGGGTAATACATGTAAATCGGTCTCGCCTAGCTACAAGAGTTATCATCCCATCTAAGAAATGCTTTTATTCTTTCAGTATGAAAGGCGCCAAAGATACATAATTTGTTGATGCAGAGTAATGTCCAATATTTATTTACCTCCATATCTTTGCTTTTTTTTCAAATAAACTGCACAAACAGAATGCAAGTATTGACAATGGAGCATTCAGAACCTCAGTAACCTGGGGCGCTACTAGACAGGTTTATAATAACATACTATTGCCTCAAGTAATGAAAAGTAACACATGAGTGACTTGGCTGATAGTATGATCATAGCCAAACCTCTAACGTACTGTATTCTACTGAGGAAAGCTATTAGTGCTTAAAAACAATTGCAATTGTTGCCTTCAGTTTGTCAAAATCTTGGTTAATTGTCTAGGCAATTTGGTAATCATAGTCATGGCTACATGTGTAAATATTTATAATGATTGGTTCTATGTTTTTTCCCTCCTGTTTTTCCCATTTCCCTGTAGCATTCAGATACAGTTTATTAGCTACCTTGGAACACAATGATCAATTGCTTCAATGTCCTACTGTATTTACTGTATGTATTGTCAGTCTTCATTAGATCTAGCTTAATGTTATTTTTGTTGGACAAATTTTCAGTCCAGCATGTATCTGCTACAGGGAGCATGATCCTACGGGACTTAGCTCTAGCTGTGAATGAAGAATGCTTGTGATATTCCCTCTCATGACACCAGTGGAAGCACCATTGTAATGTGGTTATTATCTAGAATAGACATGTTAATTTTTTTTATTATAAGGTGTCAAGTTTTAAATACTCTCCAAGACCCCAAATGTCAGTCCGCCATGGCACTGGACTGAGTACCATGGGCTATGGCCCTATTCACTTAAGAGTTATAATTTTTAAAGAATATGTAAAACCAACATTTCATATTCATGATATGTACCTGTTGTACCATGTACTTGTATGAAAAGGTCTCCTGTTCTCATTGTATTGCTTCCTTTGTGTGAAATCCCTGGTGTTCCTGCCAGTCCCTCTACTCTCCTATTAACGACTGACCATGTTAGGCATGAGAGCACAGCTTAGTCACTTTTCCAGCTGTGCTGGGAACTTAGCTTTCTCTCTTCCAATGATCATACTTGTACTGACCCCGCCCTCCCCCCCACAGCTATTCACTGGGAAGACCAGTGTGCTGTGGTCTCCCCTCCATCCAGCTCTCTGAGCTCCTTTTTCAGCTGAGAACAGGGGTCATTTGATCACCTACAAAGGGGGACAATGTATATACAGTGCCGTGAAAAAGTATTTGCCCCTTCCTGATTTTTTATTTTTTTGCATATTTCTCTCACTTACAGTAAATGGTTTAGATCATCAAACTAATTTTAAATTACACAAAGATAACGAGAGTAAATCCAAGATGCAGTTTTTAAATTATTATTTCATTTATTAAGGGAAAAATCTGTTCAAACCTGCCTCTTGAATCATGAATGAACTGTGATTAACCACAATGTTTTGGAAAGCTGAGTTAAATTTCACTTGCCACACCCAGGCCTGATTACTGCCAGACCTGTTAATTCAAAAAAATCACTTAAATAGAAGCTGTCAAAAAGCAATGCATTATGCCGTGGTCTAAAGAAATTCAAGAACAGATGAGAAACAAAGTCATTGACATGTATCAGTCTGGAAAGGATTACAAAGCCATTTCTAAGGCTTTGGGACACCAGCGAACCACGGTAAAAGTCATTATCCACAAATGGGAAAAACTTGGAACAGTGGTGAACCTTACCAGGAGTGGCCGGTCAACCAAAATGACTCTAAGAGCACAACGACGACTCATCCAGGAGGTCATAAAAGAACCCAGAACAACATCTAAAGAACTGCAGGCCTCACTTGCCTCAGGTAAGATCAGTATTCATGATTCAACAATAAGAAAGAGACTGGGCAAAAATGGCATCCATAGGAGAGTTCCAAGGCCAAAAGGCACTGCTGACCAAAAAGAACACAAAGGCTCATCTCACATTTACCAAAAAACATCTTGATTATCCTCAAGACTTTTAGGCAAATATTCTGTGGACTGATGAGACAAAAATGTATCTTTTTGGAAGGTGTGTGTCCCATTAGATCTGGCATAAAACTAATACAGCACTTCATAACAAGAATATCATACCAACAGTCAGACATGGTGGTGGTAGCATAATGGTCTGGGGCTGCTTTGCAGCTTCAGAACCTGTCCGACTTACCATACAGTAATTGATGGAACCATGAATTCTGAGCGCTACAAGAAAATCCTAAAGGAGAATGTCCGGCCATCAGTTTGTGACCTCAAGCTCAAGTGCACTTGGGTTATGCAGCAGGACAATGATCCGAAACACAACAGCAAGTTCACCTCCAAATCGTTCAAACAAAGCAAAATTTAGGTTTTGGAGTGGCCTAGTCAAAGCCCGGACTTAAATCCAATTGAGATGCTGTATTATGACCTTACACAGGCTGTTCATGCTGGAAAACCCTCCAATATGGCTGAATTAAAACAATTCTGCAAAGAAGAGTGGGCCAAAATTGCTCCACACCAATGTGAAAGACTCATTGCCAGTTATCGCAAACGCTTTATTGCAGTTATTGGCACAACCAGTTATTAGGTTTAGGGGGAAATTACGTTTTCACATAAAGCCTGGCCAGTTTGGACAGCTTTTTTGCCTTAATACATGAAACCATCATTTATAAACTGCATTTTGTATTTTCTCTGGTTATCTTTGTGTAATAATAAAATTTGTTTGATGATCTGAGTAATTTAAGTGTGACAAATATGCAAAAAAAAAAAAAATCAGAAAGGGGGCAAATACTTTTTCACAGCATTGTATAATTTTATGCAATATCTCACAAAAAGTGAGTACACCCCTCACATATTTGTAAATATTTTATTATATCTTTTGAAGAAAGATATTGAAGATACTGAAGAAATTACACTTTGCTACAATGTAAAGTAGTGAGTGTACAGCTTGTATAACAGTGTAAATTTGCTGTCCCCTAAAATAACTCAACACACAGCCATTAATGTCTAAACCACTCTCAACAAAAGTGAATAAATCCCTAAGTGAAAATGTCCAAATTGGGCCCAATTAGCCATTTTCCCCCCTGGCAGTGGCAGCCCGTGAGTTGTGGGTGCAGGGGCGCCGCCCCCCCCGACACCTCTGCCGCCCTCCCTATTCATGTGCCTGGTCCCTTTCAGGACCCTTGACACATGAATTCCTATGGCAGGGGGGGTGTATTTTGAAGCACGTGATTAGAGCCAGAGGCTCTAATAGGCTTCAAAGCAGGGTGGGCTCGGGGGAGCAGAGCACTTTCATTAATTTTCGCTATTTTCACACTGAGGTTCCTTCTTGTCAATCAGCAGGCAGATCAGTGAGACCTGTCTCCCGATTGGCCAAAGCATTAGGCAATCCTACTGGATGCCTAACACTTTGGCGGAAGAGAAGATGAGCGGACATAGGAGCCGCAGCCGCCACTTCCCGCCGAGGAGAGCCGCCAAGCAAGAGAGCTGCCGAGGAGAGGAGCCACAGAGGAAGAGGAGGAGAGCCCGATCACTCCAGGAGGGGGTGGTAAGTGCCGGGGGGGGTCAGGGTGGGTTAGGGAAGTGACAAGTGGCAGCATTTGATGGGCACAGGTGGCTGCATTAGATGGGCACAGGTGGCTGCATTAGATGGGCACAGGTGGCTGCATTTGAATGGACATAGGTGGCTGCATTTGAATGGGCACAGGTGGCTGCATTAGATGGACACAGGCGGCTGCGTTAGATGTGCACAGGTGGCTGCATTAGATGGACACAGGTGGCTGCATTTGATGGGCACAGGTGGCTGCATTTGAATGGGCACAGGTGGCTGCATTAGATGGGCACAGGTGGCTGAATTTGATGGGGCACAAGTGGCTGCATTAGATGGGCACAGGTGGCTGCATTTGATGGGGCACAAGTGGCTGCATTAGATGGGCACAGGTGGCTGCATTAGATGGGCACAGGTGGCTTTATTTGAATGGGAACAGGTGGCTGCATTTGATGGACACAGGTGGCTGCATTTGAATGGGCACAAGTGGGTGCATTTGATGGGCACAGGTGGCTGCATTTGAATGGGCACAAGTGGCTGCATTTGAATGGGCACAGGTGGCTGCATTTGATGGGCACAGGTGGCTGCATTTGAATGGGCACAGGTGGCTGCATTTAAATGGGCACAGGTGGCTGCATTAGATGGGCACAGGTGGCTGAATTTGATGGGGCACAAGTGGCTGCATTAGATGGGCACAGGTGGCTGCATTTGATGGGGCACAAGTGGCTGCATTAGATGGGCACAGGTGGCTGCATTAGATGGGCACAGGTGGCTGAATTTGAATGGGCGCAGGTTGCTGCATTTGATGGGGCACAAGTGGCTGCATTAGATGGACATAGGTGGCTGCATTTGAATGGGCACAGGTGGCTGCATATGATGGGCACAGTTGGCTGCAAATGATGGGCACAAGTGGCTGCATTTGAATTGGCACAAGTGGCTGCATTTGATGGGCACAAGTGGCTGCATATGATTGGCACAAGTAGCTGAATTTGATTGGCACAAGTGGCTGCATTAGATGGACACAGGTGGCTGCATTAGATGCGCACAGGTGGCTGCATTTGAATGGGCACAGGTTGCTGCATTTAAATGGACTTAGGTGGCTGCATTAGATGGGCACAGGTGGCTGCATTTGATGGGGACAGGTGGCTGCATATGATGGGCACAGTTGGCTGCATTTGACGGGCACAAGTGGCTGCATTTGGCGGGCACAAGTTGCTGCATTTGACAGGCACAAGTGGCTGCATTTGATTGGCACAAGTGGCTGCATATGATGGACACAAGTGGCTGTATTTGATTGGCACAGGTGGTTGCGTATGATGGGCATTGGGCACAATGGCTGCATTTGATGGGCACAATGGCTGCATTTGATGGGCACTTTAAGGCTGCAATTGATGGGGAGGTTCAGTATTTTTCAGTTTGTTTGTGCCCTCCAAAAAATTTTGAGCACCAGCCGCCACTGGTCTCTTGTATCATGGGATCAGTCTCTTGTGTCATGGGAGCAGTCTCTTGTGTCATGGGAGCAGTCTCTTGTGTCATGTGATCACTCTCATGTGTCATTGGAGCAGTCTCTTGTGTCATGTGATCACTCTCATGTGTCATTGGAGCAGTCTCTTGTGTCATGTGATCACTCTCATGTGTCATTGGAGCAGTCTCTTGTGTCATGTCTGCACACTTTCTGACCATCACCTGTATCTGTTTGATGGGATCTGTCTGGTGGGATGGTGTTTGGAGTATCTTTAACTGCGGATTGTTAAATGTTCTGGAACACACATATTGCTGTTGTGGTGATCTGGACCTGCTGTCCCTCCATCCCTCTTTCTTTCCTTTTTTTTTCCTTACTTCTCTCTCCTTCCTTCCCTATCTTTTTTTTTTTCTTTCTTTCTCTCCCTTCATCCCTCTTTCTCCCTTTCTTTCATTCTCTCTCCCTACCTCTATCTTTCTTTCCTTTCTTTCTTTATTCCTTTCTTTCCTTGCTCCTCAGACTCTATATAACCACACCCTTTAAGCCACGCCCAATATTTAGCATAGATTAAACCACACCCATTTTTCGCTACTGACTGTTAATTTTTTTTTACCCGGGCAGAAACTCCGGTTTAAGGAAAGAAAAAAATGTTTTAATTTTACTTGCACATCATTGGATGATGTAAGTCAACAGAGCTTCACCTTGTTCACTAGTTAATAAATTGAACACCCTGTTCAGTGGTAGTCTGTCCAATAGGGGTGCATGGGCGCTGCCCCCCCATCCATGCGTCCACCCCCCTGATCTATATGCAGGGTGTGGACCATGGATTCCAATGGGGGGAGGTGGGTTTTTTTAAGCACATGATTAGAGTAATCTAATAGGCTCAAAAAAAAAGGGTGTGCTCGGGGTGCAGAGCACTGTGCTCTGAGCCCATCCAGTTGTGTGACAATAGCCAATGAATATTGGCTATTGCCACACCGATCCTCCTTCTGGCCAGGAAGCGGGTCCTGAGACCTGACACCCGATTGGCTGAAAGGATAGGCGATCCTTTTGGACATCTACGAAGCCACCATGATGCAGAGGAGAGGAGACGCGATAGAAGCTGCTGCCTGCCGCCAGTTGCCCGTAGAAGCATTGCTCGGCGCAACCTAGATGGGTTAAGTGCGGCGCTGGATGACCGACCGGGGTGGTGAGCAGGTTTGCGGGTGACCCGACCGACTGACTGACAGCGGGGGGGTTGCTGCCGGCCAACCGACGGAAACCACCAGCCGTCACTGACCCTGTATTTTAGTAAATCAACCCCTAAGTTTACAAGCCCTACATGCCACAGACTATTTAGAAAGCAACATATTTTTTAACCCACAAAGGGAAAAAAGGAGCTTCAAACTGGATACCAAAACGGCAGTGACTTATCTTCTTAAACAACCCTTTTTCAGTAAATTATACCATTGTACTGCCAGCTACAGTGTGAATAATACAATATTAATGTTCTTCCTTCTTTAATTTCCCTGTCATACTGCCAGGTCTCTATGGTAATAATTGCTGCTTCCGTTTATTCATTCCCTCGTGAAATGAGTTTAAGTATTCCTGATTTTCAGTATGTGACACTAGAGTTAGATTCTCTTAAAGCAAAATATAAGAATTCACATTAAAAAATAACTATATACCTTAATTTCTAAATAGGACTGGTTTGGGGGGTTGGTGCATTTACCCCCAGGCCAGTACTAACAAGCTATAATAGATTTATAGATTGGTGCCTCTGAGTGGAGGTACTTCATCAAGCAGACATCAATCAGAGTGAAACCTACAGTCAGATCTGACTGCTCCCCATTTAGACCTACAGTCACAGCATCTGTCAGACAAAAGTCTTCCAGCACCAACTTCTTTTGAGTATACAAGATGTCATGTGATCAAATACAGAGAGCTGCTAAGAAAGGTGATGATGGAAGATGTAAAAAAGTGTGTCCCAATAACCATGTTCTTTAGGAACACCTACTTTTCACCATGGCCTTCAATCAATGTATCAACTTGGCATACTTTGTTAGCTATACTTTCTTCCACAGAAATCTGTTCCTACCATTAAAAGGGCTAGTTAGTTGTGTTTGCCCCTAGGCCAAATGTTCTTAGGCTGGCCATAGATTATGCAATTTTCTTTTCTTCAGTCATAGGTCAAAGGAAAGAAATTTGCCTGCCTGGGTGTGTTTTCTTACTGTGTGGGCTGATGGACTGACTCGAGGGAGAGACACATTTGTGTTCCTGATTAGCAGAAATCACACATCTCTCTCTCCCTGACAGAGCAGAAGCCGGACCCGCTGAGTGGCTCCCTCTGTGTCCAATCACAGTGGTAGTGCGGCTCCAGCAGCGCGCCCCCCTAGAGCCGATGGAAGAGATCACGTACAGTTACATGATTTTGCACTAAAGGGCCACCCTGCTGCAGTTTATGTACGTGGGGCGGTTAAAAAAGAAAAAAATAGTGCCCCTCGATGTAAATGCTTTGTCCATCACGACGCCTGCCGACCCGAAAAATAGAAAAATTGCAAACGCTTTGACAATTCTTATATAAGCAAGGGGTGGGGCCACCCGGTTACATCACCCAGTGGCACCGCCCCCTTCTGAAGTCACATGACATCATGTGACATGAGGGTTCCCCCTCCAATGTCACATTAAAATTTGGCGCGGAGTTCCCCTCTCAAGATCATCTGAGCACAAGTCGCATGCCAATGTCGGATCATGCAAGACGGCGATCCGACTTTGATCTGACTTCAATGATAGTCAATGGGCTGAAGTAGGATCAAAGTCGGACCAAAGTAGTACAGGGAGCATTTTCAAAGTCGGACCAACTTGTGTCGGACCAGTTAGGACGGCTCTCATAGGGAAACATTGATTTTCACACGTCATGCGACATGAGCTCCCAATGTCGGAGCGTTTGTCGCACTAGTGTGAACCCGGCCTCAGTGAGGAAACCTGCTGACAGATCATGACTTATGGTTGTTAGGGACGTGGGCGGCCGGTGTTCTGTCGGATAGTGTCCGCTATCAAGTGCCCAGGACTTACTGAGCATGCGCCGTATGGAACAGCACAACAGCTGAGTTTATGATCAGCTGTTGTGTCGGCGAGACGGCGCCAGCGCACATTAGCCAATGGAAGAAATCCACCCCCATCATGTACTAATCTGCCCCTCACCGACGTGAACACTCCTTGTCAGCACAAGACACAATCTGACAGAAAAATTTCTTCTGTCGGCTATCGTGCGCAGGCACCATCTCTCCGACACAACAGCTGATCGAAAACTCAGCTGTTGTGCTGTTCCGTACGGCACATGCATGGTGCATGCGCTGTTCATCCCGGGCACTTCTCGATAGCGGCTACTTCTCGATAGAACACTGGCTTCCCAACCTGCTGCTTAACAACCAGCTATTTCTTTGCGCAGAATTCAAATCAGTCAATCGTTTTTTGACCGATCCGAATTCTAATCATTCTGAAAAGTTGGAATTCATTAGAAAATTAATGAATGAAACTAGTGGTTCACCGAAATTTCAGCCGCCGAAACATTACGGCTGATAAAGGGTGTTTTCGGCATATGGCCAAAAGAAAAAAAAGTGCTAATAATAGGGGGCGTGGCCTGCCCCGCCGGGTGCCGCCCATTGTGGGGTGTCATCCTGGCGGCTCAAGGTCTTGTCCTCCCCTCTCTCCTCCTCTTCTCGCAGAGCGACGATCTCCCTGTGTCAGAGAGCTGAATTGTCCGGGTGGCCATAGTAACAATGTCCCACCTCCTATTATAGATGGCACACTGATTCAATGTGGGGATATTGAATCAGAGTGACGTGATCATCGGAGGTGGGACATTGTTACTGCAGCCGGGAAATTTAAATTAAGCTCTGTGACACAGTGGGAGATCGCCACTCGGATCCGGACACTGGTGAGGCTGCATTTGACAAGCACTGCCAGGCTGTATCTGACAGGCACTGGTAGGCTGTATCTGACAGGCACTGGTAGGCTGCATCTGACAGGCACTGGCAGGCTGCATCTGACAGGCAGTGGCAAGGCTGCATATGACAGGCACTGGCAGGCTGCATCTGACAGGCACTAGCAAGGCTGCATCTGACAGGCACTGGCAAGGCTGCATCTGACAGGCACAGGCAGGTTGCATCTGACATGCACTGGGAGGCTGCATCTGAAATGCACTGGTAGGCTGCATTTGATGGACACTGGTGAGGCTGCATTGATCTCTTGTATCATGTCTGCAGTCTCTGGCCATCTCCTGTATCATGTCTGCTAGAGGTGCACCAAATGGAAATTTTGCTAATACTATTAGCAGTGCGTTTAAGCTTAAGTAAGAGATTGCAGACATGATACAAGAGATGGTTTGAGACTGAGGACATGATACAAGAGATGGTTAGAGACTGTGGACATGATACAAGAGATGGTTAGAGACTGAGGATATGATACAAGAGATGGTTAGAGACTGTGGGCATGATACAAGAGATGGTTAAAGACTGAGGACATGGTACAACAGATGGTTATAGACTGTGGACAAGATACAATATGAATACAATATGAGATGAATAAATGAACAGTTGTGCTAATTAACGCAGTCCATGTGTAAAATCAAAATATAAAAACAGTGATAACATCATTGAAATTCATTCTTGAACCATTAATCTAATGTGTAAAGTGAACTTTATAAGCGCTAAATAGCGCTGATGAGTATGAAAAATTTAAAGCATAAATCAAATTCATTCATAAACCTCTAATTCATTGTATAATATGTAAATAATCGTGTATTAAAAATTAAAGTCCAATATATCTTCTGTGTAAAAAAATATTGTAATAATCTTCTTTTTTATCTTCTCATTCATATAAATAATCCCCCTGAGGAAGTCACGTGACCTTGTGGCATAACGTGTAGGGGAGGGGCACATGGTGGAACAAGACTCTGAGATATCAATTGATTAAGCATGGAGCTGTTGTCACAGAGCTGTGGATTTTAAAACAACGCTGTACATAGTTGGTGCACTGGAACACCTTATGCATATGAGTGCAATATTTTATCTTAATAAAGCCACTAGTTTTAAAACAGTGTAAGCACTATGTGGCGCTTTTTATCTCTTGCATGCACTGGGTAATTACTGCCATTTGGAGACACACATAAAATAAATCAAAAGGAGGAAAGACAACTTATTAGTCCAGGGAGACTAAATAGTCTAAATCAAGGATATGCAATTAGCGGACCTCCAGCTGTTGCAAAACTACAAGTCCCATCATGCCTCTGGTTCTGGGTGTCATGCTTGTGGCTGTCAGAGTCTTGCTATGCCTCATGGGATTTGTAGTTCTGCAACAGCTGGAGGTCCCTAATTGCATATCCCTGGTCTAAATTGACCACAACTTTGTTGTGAGGTTACATCAATTGAGGTGAGCACAATACCCGAGGGGAGAGCACTGGGGAACAAGTTTGATTATTTATATGAATGAGAAGATTGTCACAATATTTTTTTGCACAGAAGATATATTGGACTTTGATTTTTAATACACAATTATTCACATATTATACAATGAATTAGAGATTTATGAATGCATTTGATTAATGCCTTGATTTTTCATATTCATCAGCTCTATTTAGCGCTTATATAGTTCACTTTACACATTGGATTAACGGTTCAAGGATGAATTTCAATTATGTTGTTATCACTGTTTTTATATTTTGATTTTACACATGGATTGCATTAATTAGCACAAATGTTCATTTATTCATTTATTAAATATTTGTCACATTTTTATTGGGAGTGTGCTACCAGTTGCTGGCTAAGATATTAGACCATTTAAACTATTATTAGTTGCTAGCAAGATTTTTTGATTATTATGATACTAGAGATGGTTAGAGACTGTGGACATGATACAAGAGATGGTTAGAGACTGAGGACATGATAAAAGAGATGGTTAGAGACTGCAGACTGCATTTTTCTTGAGCTTTGCTTGCAAAAAAGGAACAAAGAGAAATACCCCCTAAATGGGACTTTGAAAGACCACCAACTCTGATGTAAGAATAAATATCTTTAATTTATTAAATGTAAATCTAGACAATATGATCATGGATAAAAAGACGTATAATGTCTATACAGTACATACATGCATCAAGCAAAAAAACAAAACACCGAAAAAATCATGAAATACAAAGTGACATAAGTGCTCTCCAATAGGTAGTATACCCTGATACCCGACGCGTTTCCAGTTTTTTACACCTTCATCAGGGGTAGAGAGTGGAATATAATCAAATATATTTTAGGTCAATTGGAATGACTTCATGTTCAAAAAGCAGAAGAGGCAACTGTTCAAATGAAAGTACAGATGGGCGCCAGACCAGGTACAGATGGGCGCCAGACCTGGAAGCTTGAAATACAATGCGTTTCCAAAATATGTATGGTAGTATGTGTGCTTGGTAGCGAAAGGACTCCACCCATAGACAGTCATGCGTATGAAGGGTAATCGGGACAGGGTGTCGCTAGAGCTTCAAATGTAGCTGCTTAGTGAGCGGAAGATATCCAAAGGTCCCTGGTTTCATATGCCCTGTGGATATGAAGATCCTATGTGGAGCGTCCCTCTTCTGTGTCAGTACCTGACAGTAACGGCCCCCATTGTAAGATGTCCCCTCTGTTTCTGTTCTGGTGATATATCAATGTTTTAGCTTTTTGCTAATCTTCAGTCCCTGTGGCAAACCTAACAGGGACACAGACAGCCATAAAAAAAACTGACTATGCTGTCACTAAAAACTAAAGCCTTAGATGCACTTTAATTATTTTCCTGTGCCCTTCTTTTATTTTTTTTAGGCAATATGGAAATTATAGGTGCTATATTAATGGAATTATTTGTCACACTGCTAATAAGTGGTATATACAGTATGTCATGCAAACCTCCCATGTAAAATTGGTAAAAAAAATGTTTTTCCTGTTCTCCACTGGTAAGTCTCGTCCTTTTCTATATGCATTAACGATGACATTGTTCTTGTGCTTACATATTTGTACAGGGAATGATGATGTAGAAAATCAGAATCCATAGATCTGTGAAAAGCACCCATTGCTATACATCATGATAGATGGATCTGCCAGCTGGGACTAATGTCTTGAAATATCACAGTGACAGCATGGGAGCAGGTTTGGATACTGGCAAGCTATGCTAGGCCTGTGTTTCTTCCAAGAAGTGTCTTCTATTAAGACCAACTGCCATTGACTTAGGGTAGGTGTAATGATCTGTTTCATGTCATTGTAATTGTTACATATTGCTCTTAAGCTTTATACTGTCTCTGGATTATATGGTGAATGAGGATGACGTTTCACCATGATCCCTAGAGAGAAAACAATCCATTTAATGCTTGCATTATTGTTTTTCTACATTTTTTTTCTTTATACGTTTTGTTAATAGAAAAATTGGTGTATTTCACGCTGACATCCAAATGTATATCAAATAGCAGCCAGCACAACAGTAAATCAAGGGATATGTGAAAGGTATAATTTTTTGCAGCGCTCAAAAATTCATGATGATACAAATTCATATATATACAAACTAATATACACTGTGCAATGACCACAAAAAAACAGTGAAAAGTGATGTGAAATTCATACCCAAACTAAAGTCCATGTGCCATCATATAAAGATTTTTAAACCATAAATATAACAGTCCTTGGATAAATGGTGAAAACAGATTATGTAACCAGAAGTGGGATTCCACGTGAAATTGGTATTGACGTGAAGACACAGACAATAGAACCACCACCGGTTAGTGAGGAGGCTTACAGAAGTAAGAGGACTCAAATGGGCATATGCTCAGTGAGTCAACAAGGCATATGGTGTAACACAAAAGTATGGGACCTCCATGTCTGGGCTCCAGATCAAGATGGATAACAGTCCAATTGGTCAAGAGTAGGGATGGGCCGAACACCCCCCAGTTCGGTTCGCACCAGAACCTGCGAACAGGCAAAAAATTTGTTCGAACACATGAACACCATCAAAGTCTATGGGACACGAACATGACAAATCAAAAGTGCTAATTTTAAAGGCTTATATGCATGGTATTGTCTTAAAAAGTTTTTGGGGACCTGGGTCCTGCCCCAGGGGACATGTATCAATGCAAAAAAAAGTTTTAAAAACGGCCGTTTTTTCGGGAGCAGTGATTTTAATAATGCTTAAAGTGAAACAATAAAAGTGTAATATTCCTTTAACTTTCGTACCTGGGGGATGTCTATAGTATGCCTGTAAAGTGGCACATGTTTCCCGTGTTTAGAACAGTCTGACAGCAAAATGACATTTCTAAAGGAAAAAAAGTCATTTAAAACTACTCGCGGCTATAATGAATTGTCGGTCTGGCAATACACATAAAAGTTTATTGATAAAAACGCCATGGTATTCCCCCATAAGGGAACCCAGAACCAAAATTTTAAAAAAAAAATGCGTGGGGGTCCACCCAAATTAAATACCAGGCCCTTCAGGTCTGGTATGGATATTAAGGGAAACCCCCGCGCCAAAATAAAAAAAAAAAAATTGCGTGAGGTCCCCCTCAAAATCCATACCAGACCCTTCAGGTCTGGTATGGATTTTAAGGGGAATCCCCACGCTAAAATGTAAAAAAAAATGGCATAGGGTCCCCCCAAAAATCCATACCAGATCCTTATCCGTGCACGCAACCTTGCAGGACGCAGGAAAGGAGGGGGGACGAGAGAGCGCCCCTCAACAGACCCTCCTGAACCGTACCAGACCACATGCCCTCAACATTGGGAGGGTGCTTTGGGGTAGCCCCCCAAAGCACCTTGTCCTCATGTTGATGGGGAGAAGGGCCTTATCCCCACAACCCTTGCCCGGTGGTTGTGTGGGTTTGTGGGTGGGGGGCTTATCGGAATCTGGAAGCCCCCTTTAACAAGGGGACCCCCAGATCCCGCCCCCCCATGTGAATTGGTAATGGGGTAAGAATGTACCCCTACCATTTCTCAAAAAAAGTGTCAAAAATGTTAAAAAAGACAATAGACGGTTTTTGACAATTCCTTTGTTAAAGTCTTCTTCTTTCCCCGCTTCTTCTTCCACCTTCTTCTGGTCTTCCTTTGGTGTTCTTCTTCTTCCTCCATCTTGTTCTTTCCCCACTTCTTTCTCTATCTTCCTCCGCTTTTTCCTCTGGTCTTCTCGTCCAGCATCTTCCTCCGGCTTCATCTTCCTACGGCTTCTTCTTCTCTGCTTCATCCTCTAGACGATCCGCCTCAATGGGAGTCTCCCGCTGTGTGGCGCTTCTGTCCTAGTGACAACTCTTATATAACGGAGGGCGTGGCCACCCAGTGACCCCGCCCCCCTCTGATGCACAGGGACTTCCCTATGGCTTTCCCCATGGTGTCAGAGGAGGGCGGGGTCACTGACAGGCTGACCCCCGCCGCTTCAAACTCTGCAGGAATGCTGGCAGCATCCTCATACCTCTATTTCCCAAAGACAACCTCTGGATTTGATGCTGAGCATGTGCACTCAACTTCTTTGGTCAACCATGGCCAGGGTTGGACTGGGACAAAAATTTGGCCCTGGACCTCATCCAGACCGGTCCACTTTAATCTTAGTGTTCCCATCCGCACCCCCTTACATCAGAGTGTCCCCATCAGCACACCCTTACATCAGAGTGTCCCCATAAGCACCCCCTTACATCAGAGTGTGCCCATCAGCAGCCCCCTTCCATCAGAGTGTCTTCATCAGCAGCCCCCTTCCTTCAGAGTGTCCCCATCAGCAGCCCCCTTCCATCAGAGTGTCCCCATCAGCAGCCCCCTTCCATCAGAGTGTCCCTATCAGCAGCCCCCTTCCATCAGAGTGTCCCCATCAGCAGCCCCCTTACATCAGAGTGTTCCCCATCAGCACCCTTTACATCGAAGTGGTCCCCCTCTCCTCCCCCTCCCACGTGTACTCACGGTTCTGAAGGCAGCTTCTCATTCCTCTCTCATGTCATGTGATAAGTGACAAGTGATAAGGGGAGAGAGGAAGGAAAGTCTGCCAGCTGTCTATCTCCCGCTGCAGGCTGGAGGGAGCAGAAAGCCTAATCCTCCTTTCAGCAAGTGTCGGCAGCTGCTCCTTGGTGACAGGAGTGAAATCGTGATCACTCACTGTCAGTGAGGAGTGGCTCCAGGACTGCCATTGGCCCACCGGGAAACTCCTGGTAGTCCCGATGGCCAGTACATGCCTGCCCATGGCGAGGCCTGTTCTGAGTGGAACCTGTCCTGGTAAACCACTGCATGGTCTTGGCCACCATGCTGCAGCTCAGTTTCAGGGTCTTGGCAATCTTCTTATAGACTAGGCCATCTTTATGTAGAGCAACAATTATTTTTTTCAGATACTCAAAGAGTTCTTTGCCATGTTGAACTTCCAGTGACCAGTACGAGAGACTGAGAGCGATAACACCAAATTTAAAAAAAAAAACCTGCTCCCCATCCACACCTGAGACCATGTAACACTACAGAGTCACATGACACCATGGAGGGAAAGTGGCTAATTGGGCCCAATTTGGACATTTTTACTTAGGGGTGTACTCACTTTTGTTGCCAGCGGTTTAGACATTAATGGCTGTGTGTTGAGTCATTTTGAGGGGACAGTAAATTTACACTGTTATACAAGCTGTACAATCATTACTTTACATGTAGCAAAGTGTAATTTCTTCAGTGTTGTCACATGAAAAAGATTTAATAAAATATTTACAAAAATGTGAGGGGTGTACTCACTTTTGTGAGATACTGTATATATATATATAACATTATAAATACCTTTTTTAGTTTAAATGATCGTATAACCTCTGTTGTCAGCTGCAATAGGGGCTTAAAGAGGCGGGGTGGACAAGCTGTAGTATACTAATCTTCCCACTTTATTAAAAAAGAAAAAAAAAAAGTGTTCCACGATGTAGCAAAGTGTAATTTCTTCAGTGTTGTCACATGAAAAGATATAATAAAATATCTACAAAAATGTGAGGGGTGTACTAACTTTTGTGAGATACTGTATATGAATTTTTATTATCATGAATTTTTGAGCACTGCACAAAATTGAACGTTTTGTTAAGTGCAGTAGTACGTGACTGTTATTAAGTCAGAATGGGATTGATCATGTTGGCTTAGAACATTACATTTGTTCTGAATGCAAGCCAACAATTTAATCTGCCAGATAAAGAGAAACCGGAGAGTTATTTAGATTAGAAAGGGATTCAAATTAAATGTCAGATTAGAATATCAATTCAGCCGGGGGCAATTTATCTATGAAAAACACTGAGCTGTGGAATTTCTGTTATTCTACTATAAGCATATTCAACATTATTATGGTTGGTGGAAATAGAAAACAATGTGTTTTGCACGTTGTTTTGTCTAGGCATTATAAGCGCAGGCCTATAAGGAATTGTATGATCATTTAATTAACTTATTTTAAACTGCACACATGAATAATGTCTGTTGCACAATTTGATAGTACATGTTTCCATAAGCTCAAAATTAGAAGCAAACAAACAAAAGCAGTTTGAAACATTTTCAAAAATTTACAAATTATAAATTAAAAATATACAAATTATCTTTCCACAAATATATTTGAATGTGGCTCAAAAACTGACATTTGGGGAATGTGTGGTGTTATACAAACACTATTTTTAATTTTATTATTAAACAGGGTTTATATAGTGCCAACAGTTTGCACAGCGCTTTACAACATGGGGGCAGACAGTACAGTTACAATACTATTCAATACAGGAGGGATAAAAAGGCCCTGCTCGTTACAGCTTTCAAAATATAAAAGGGAGGGTCAAATGATACAAAAGGTAAAATCTGTGTGGGATAGGCTGATGGAGAATGTGGAAATACAGTTGTTAGGTGGAGACAGGATAGGCTTCTCTAAAGAGAAGAATTTTGAGGTATTGCCTAAAAGTTGACAGAGAAGGAGAAAGCCAGACAAATTGGGGTAGCGCATTCTATAGGATGGGAGAGGCTCGAGAAAAGTCCTGGAAGCGAGCATGGAAGGAGGTGACAAGGGCTAAAGAGCAGGGGGTCTTGGGATAAACAAAGAGAATAATTTGGTTGGTATTTTGAGACAAAGTTAGGGATGTAGCTGGGGGCCAAGTTGTGGATGGCTTTTTAAGTTAGTGTTAGTATTTTGAATTTAATTAGTTGGGTGAGTGGCAGCCAATGGAAGGATTGGCAGAGAAGGGTAGCAGACATTGAACGGTTAGTAAGGTAAATGAGCCTGGCAGCAACATTCGTGATGAACTGAAGGGGGATAGTCTATGTAAGGGTAAGCCAATGAGAAGGGAGTTGCCACAGTCAAGCCAAGATATGACAAGATAAGTGAATAAGAAGCTCTGTGGAGTTATTGGTTAGGAAGGAGTGTATTTTGAAGATGTTGTGGGGGTTGAGGAAGGAAGCTTTGGACAGTGATTGGATGTTGGGACGAAGGGAGACATAGTTACATTAGTTAGTCTGGATTAAAAAAGACACAAGTCCATCTAGTTCAAACAACAAAAGGAAAAAAAAACATACAATCTTAACCACTTCCCGACCGGCGCACGCCAATGTACGTTGGCAGAATGGCACGGCGTGTGCGCGCCGGTTGGGAGCTCCGTGAGTCGGGTCGAGGGTCCCGCGGACTCAATCGTCGCGGGGATACCCACGATCGCCTCACGGAGAGGACGAACAGGGAGATGCTGATGGAAACAGCATCTCCCCGTTCTGCCTAGTGACAGTGTCACTGATCTCTGCTCCTTGTCATCAGGAGCAGAGATCAGTGACGTCACAGCTAGCCCATCCCCCTACAGTTAGAAACACTCCCTAGTACTGACTTAACCCCTCCCCGCCCCCTAGTGGTTAACCCCTTCACTGCCAGTGTCCTTTACACAGGAATCATTGCATTTTTATAGCATTGATTGCTGTATAAATGACAATGGTCCCAAAAATGTCCGATGTGTCCGCCATAATGTCACAGTCATGATAAAAAATCGCTGTTCACCGCCATTTCTAGTAAAAAAAATTATTAATAAAAATGCCATAAAACTATCCCTTATTTTGTAAACAATATAACTTTTGTGCAAACCAATCAATAAACGCTTATTGCGATTTTTTTTTACCAAAAATATGTAGAAGGATCCGGATCGGCCTAAACTGAGGAAAAAAAATTTTTTTTTATATATTTTTGGGGGATATTTATTATAGCAAAAATATAAAAAATAATGCGTTTTTTTCAAAATTGTCGCTCTTATTTTGTTTATAGCGCAAAAAATAAAAAATCGCAGAGGTGATCAAATATCACCAAAAGAAAGCTCTATTTGTGGGTAAAAAAGGACGTCAATTTTGTTTGGGAGCCACGTTGCACAACCGTGCAATTGTCAGTTAAAGCGACGCAGTGCCGAATCGCAAAAAGTGCTCTAGTCAGGAAGGGGGTAAAATCTTCCGGGGCTGAAGCGGTTAAATACACAATCCTATACCCACAGTTGATCCAGAGAAAGACAAAAAAAAAAACAGCAAAGCATGATTCAATTTGCTCCAGCAGGGGAAAGAATTCCTTCCTGATCCTTCAAGAGGCAATAGGATATTCCCTGGATCAACTTTACCTATAAATGAGAGTTCAGAGTCCAGGACTACACATAGCACCTTGGCATGGGGGGACCGGTTGATGATTGTTCCATTGATCTTGACAGAGAAGTCAGTGGAAGGGGCACGTGGGGGAGAAAATATTATGAGCTTGGTTTTGGATAGATTGAGTTTGAGGAATTAGTGTGATATCCAGACTGATATGTCAGTCAGTAAATTAGCTATAGCGTGAGTCGAGGGGTAGAGAGATATATTTGTGCGTCATCAATGTAGAAATGATATTAAAAGCCCTGGGAGACCCAGGTAGGAGGTATAGATCGAGAATAGGAGAGGTCCAAGAACAGAAACTTGGCACTGGTAAACTATACATCTATGCTGCTGTTGCTTCACATCCACCTAAAATTGAATACTGACTGACTGCTTTCAATGTCTTTATGGTAAACTATGCATCTATGCTGCTGCTGTTTCAAATCTAAAGATGAATACTAACTGTACTAACTGACTGCTTTCAATGTTGTTCTGGTAAACTATGCATCTATGCTGCTGCTGTGATGTCCACCTAAAATGAAATACAGTTTAAAATACAGTTTGTATTTTTTATATAATGGTGTACATCTATATACTTATGGTCAATATTATATGCTGGTTGCAGTAGTTCTTCTGCTCCCGAAGATTACTGATTAAAGTATATGTGAACCCAGGGCCGTCTTTAATATTGATTGGACCCTGGGCAAAACTTTTCTTTGGGCCCCCCATGCATTTTCGCTCTCCACCTGCTCTGAGACATACAATAAATATGTAGCAGCTAGACTCAAAATCAGTTTACTGAATCAGATCAGGCAGCTATTGCTAGAGATTACTGTGGATATGACCTCAGGGGGGCATGATATACATATCAATGCCACTGGCCGCCGCTATTTACATATGAATGCTGGTAATTTACATGTAAACACAGGGTCTGCAGGTGAGTCATCTGTACACAACAATAGGGCAGAGCTGGGCAGCATTAGTATCAGCACTTCACACTGAGATATTGGGACACAGTATGGGACTAAAACCTCAAGGGACGAGGGAATTTAAACCAGGATAGTTGGCAAGTATGGGGCAGCTGCTTTGGGCCTCACAACAATGACAGGACCCAGGGCAGCTGCCCCTTTTGCCCTGCCTTAAAAACGGCCCTGTGTGAACCCTTACCTTGTAAAACAACAAATTCAGTTTAACATATAAATTAAAGTGGAGTTCCACCCAAAAGTGGAACTTCCACTCATCAGATTCCTCCCCCCCTCCGGTGACACAGTTGGCACCTTTCAGGGGGGAGGGGGGTACAGATACATGTATATTACAGGTATCTGTACCCACTTCCGGCGTAGATAGCCGCAGAATCTGCGGTTACTTACGCCACTTCCTGCTCCCTCCCCGCTGCCTGCTGGGAAACACACGGGTCCCAGAGGCAGCAGGGAGCATTCGTATTGCGCGGCGCGACTCGTGCATGCGCAGTAGGGAACCGGGAAGTGAAGCCGCACGGCTTCACTTCCTGATTCCCTTACCGAAGATGGAGGCGGCAGCACCCGAGGACGGAGAGACGCTTCGGCCTCGGGTGCCGACATCGCGGGCGCCCTGAACAGGTAAGTGTCCATGTTTTAAAAGTCAGCAGCTACAGTATTTGTAGCTGCTGACTTTTAAAAAAATTTTTTTCGGCGGCGCTCCGCTTTAAAGACAAAACATTATATATATATATATATATATATATATATATATATATATATATATATACACACACACAGTATCTTACCAAAGTAAGTACACCCCTCACATTTTTGTAAATATTTTATGATATCTTTTCATGTGACAACACTGAAGAAACGACACTTTGCTACAATGTAAAGTAGTGAGTGTACAGCTTGTATAACAGTGTAAATTTGCTGTCCCCTCAAAATAACTCAACACACAGCCATTAATGTCTAAACCACTGGCAACAGAAGTGAGTACACCCCTAAGTGAAAATGTCCAAATTAGGCCCAAAGTGTCAATATTTTGTGTGGCCACCATTATTTTCCAACACTGCCTTAATCCTCTTGGGCATGGAGCTCACCAGAGCTTCACAGGTTGTCACTGGTCTCCTCTTATACTCCTCCATGACGACAACACAGAGCTGGTGGATGTTAGAGACCTTGCGCTCCTTCACCTTTCGTTTGAGGATGCCCCACAGATGCTCAATAGGGTTTAGGTGTGGAGACATGCTTGGTCAGTCCATCACCTTTACCCTCAGGTTCTTTGATGTTGCACCCTGGTAGTAGGCAGGGTTGCTAACAAATTTAGCTTGCTAGGTGGTAATTAGCCTGGCTGATTGATAAGGGATTCACTGGCTTTTCCCTAACTCTGGATCTGATGTACATCTCTCTTCTGTCACTAAGTGGTATTGTTGCCCATGGCATTAGAATGACCAGGGCATAGTGAATTCAGACTAGGAGTGGATGGGTTGTCTCAGCCAATTCGCAGGGGTTTCTTTAGTCCCTTGGCCTACTGGGAGAGCTTATTTATTCGAGAGGAGTCAGGTGATCAGGGTTCTGTAGCACTTGGATGGCTGTCTGGGTGGACGTGTGTTACAAGGCTCCGGATTGCTAGGCCAGAAACCTGAGGCCTATCCCAGGAGTACCTGGCTATTAGGCTGTCTGAGGCCTATCCAGGTTTGAGAGAAGCAGTGTGGGGTTGGGGCTTTCAGCCGGTAGCCCAACCAAGTTGCAGAAGTTCCACCGGACGGGGAACCCCAACCAAGTTGCAGAAGTTCAACCGGACGGGGAACCGCATCATTGACAGTGGTGAGGGAGAAGCAGTTGCCACATGGGATGACCACTCCTGTTACCAGAGGCAAGTAAGGATCAAGGTCAGAGATAAAGGAGACACAGTTTCCATTAGGGACAACCACTCCTATTATCAGAGGCCAGTTATGGAAGACTGAAGAAGTACCAGAGCAGCCTTATTCACTAGTCGGGGAAGGTGAACAAGTGAGAAAGTTTCAGCAGAGTGCCAAGCCAGGGACCCAGTGGATTAGTAGGGGTGAAGCTTGAGGAGAATACAGCGGGTTAGCTGTGGAAGAGCTCAAGGTATCCAGTGATGTCTGGGATCTTGAAGTCTAGTGAGAGAACGGGAGCTCAGTGGGTGAAGATCTACAATAGGATAGATGTGAGAGAAGATCTATAATGGGTTATTGTGAGTTCCATGTATATATCTCTATTGACTGTTCAAAGTTCAGTTGCCATAGAAGACAGCAGTTCTACAAATACAGTTGCTGCATCCAGCTTAAAGGCCCTCTACCTGTATTGTTGTCTGCCTATTATTTTTGTCTCAAAGTCTGCCAATTAATATTGTATCTGCCTAAGTGTGTCCTGGTCCTAACCCTCTCTCCCCCAGTTCTGTTAAATGTCTTTTTCTTGCATTCCAAAAAGTGACTGGCGCCCATGTTTTCAACTTGCAATACACCCACCATGCCTAATAACCCACACTATAAGGAAGGATGTCAGCTCTCCCTGACCCTGGAGGTCACCATTAAGCCTTTGGAGGTCTAAGATGTCACTACATTTGGTGCCCAATGTGGGGCAAAGGTGTTGTTCCTGCAGTGGTCGTCCCTAGCAATGGACTGCAACTACACCGGGATTTCGTCTGGCTCCGTGGGAAGGTGGCAAGTAACATCTTTATTCCTCATAGATTGTGTTATTATCCATCTCAACTATGTGGGGAAGAACCAAAGTGTCTCATTGCTCATGGGAGAGTGTCAGCCTGGCAGCACTCATATGTCTATTTCCCAAAGACAACCTCTGGATATGACCCTGAGCACGTGCACTCAACTTCTTTGGTCGACCATGGCGAGGCCTTTTCTGAGTGGAATCTATTCTGTTAAACCGCTGTATGGTCTTGGCCACCGTGCCGCAGCTCAGTTTCAGAGTCTTGGCAATCTTCTTATAGCCTAGGCCATCTTTGTGTAGAGCAACAATTTTTTTCTCAGATCTTCAGAGAGTTATTTGCCATGAGGTGTCATGTTGAACTTCCAGTGACCAGTTTGAGAGAGAGCAATAACACCAAATTTAACACACCTGCTTTCTATTCACACCTGAGACCTTGTAACACTAATGAGTCACGTTACACTGGGGAGGGAAAAAGGCTAATTAGGTCTAATTTGGACATTTTCACTTAGGGGTGTTCTCACTTTTGTTGCCAGTGGTTTAGACATTAATGGCTGCATGTTGAGTTATTTTGAGGGGACAGCAAATTGACACTGTTATACAAGCTGTACACTCACTACTTTACATTGCAGAAAAGTGTCTTTTCTTAAGTGTTGTCACATGAAAAGATTTAATAAAATATTTACAAAAATGTGAGGGGTGTACTCACTTTTGTGAGATACTATATATATATATATATATATATATATATATATATATATATATATATATATACATATATATATATATTATTATAAATACCTTTTTTTAGTTTAAGGCCTCATGCACACAAGACGCTGTTAAACGCGCGTTCAGAGGCAGTTGGACACTTTTTTCAACTGCCCCTGAACCCATTCAATGTTATCCTATGTGTCCATGTACACAGTCTCGTTTTTTGGCGTTTTTAGGCAGTTGCGTTTAACCTAGTTTTTCCAGAAGCCAAAAAATGGGTTCAGACGCAAAAGTTTTCCACGTTTCAGACGCTAAACGCGGCTAAACGCAGTTACCGCATTTAGCCGCGTTTGCGTTTATAAGTGTTTTTAAAGGAACATTTTATGACCCGAATTTGGGGCCCCATATCTCGGGGCCACTTGGTGCTAGGAACCCCAAATTTGATGTGCAAACACAGTGGAACTAGCACTACAACATATCCCAATTTGGGGTTCCTAGCATCAAGTGGCCCTGATTAAAGAGGCAGGGTGGACAACAGCAGTATACTAATCTTCCCACTTTAATAAAAAAAGAAAATGTCCCGCAATGTAAATCCACCGTCAATCATGCCGCCCGACGGACCCAAAAAAATAGAAAAAAATGCAAAATGCTCCGCCTCCATGGGAGGCCTCCCGCCGACTGCTGTCTCTTTGCTTTAACAGCTCTTATATAGGCTCGCCCCCCCCCCCCCTCCTGGCCTGTCAGGCTGCATGCTCGGATGAGGGTCTGGTATGGATTTTGGGTGGGACCCAACGCCATTTTTTTTTAATTTCATTTTTTTTATTTTGGCATGGAGTTTCCCTTAACATCTATGCCAGACCCAAAGGGCCTGGTATGAATTTGGGGTGGGGGGCCCACGCCGTTTTTTCTGTAAATTTTGGCATGGCATTCCCCTTAAAATCTATACCAGACCCAAAGGGTCTGGTATGGATTTTGGGGGGACCCCACGCCATTTTTTTTCTTAATTCTGTCATAGGGTTCTACTTAACCACTTCAATACACTGTATTATATACTCTGCACTGCACTATATACTCTGCACTGCGTTATATACACTACATGGACTACACTATATACTCTGCACTGTATAATATATGCTACACTAACTGCACTATATACTCTGCACTGTATTATATATACTAGACTGACTGTACTATATACTCTGCACTTTATCATATACACTACACTGACTGCACTATATACTCGGCACTGTATTATATACACTACACTGACTGCACTATATACTCTGCACTGTATTATATATACTACACTTACTGCACTATATACTCTGCACTGTATTATATATATTACACTAACTGCACTATATACTCTGCACTGTATTATATATACATATATACACTACACTTACTGCACTATATACTCTGCACTGTATTATATATATTACACTAACTGCACTATATACTCTGCACTGTATTATTTATACTACACTGACTGCATGCTCAATCCACTAAATAACCTGCCTAATTTCTCTCTTAATTCTCACACTATACACGGCCGGCAGGTAAGCAGCCTTATATAGTGTGGGGCGTGGACTCAGCCCCTCAGCCACCCTGCCTTTGGCCAATCATGGCTCTCACAGCACTTCACACTGTGATTGGCCAAAGCATACAGGTCAGGTGCATACTTTGGCCAGTCAGCAGCCTTCAATGCACTGCAATCTCGTAGTGCATTATGGAGCGCTCCGCGGCTGGCAAACTTCCTGAAAACGCCCCATATGTTTGTTTGTTCTACTAACAAACGACCAGCTGATGTTTAAGTTGAACATCTAGCCCATCACTACTTCCCACCCAAAACAATCCCACAATCATTGGTGGTTAGTAGCACTTTAGTGGTTTCGTTTAGTGACAACCAACATCCAGCACTAAGCTCAACAGCTGAAACAATTAGTTCTTTGGCTTCTGATACTGCTCCACAGTGCTCCACAGGAGTGCTTGAAGCAGATTAAGGTAAACACAATGCTTCTGTATTGTGTTTACAGTGTGGATGCAGTGACATCACAAGTGATGTTACAGCATTTTTACACTTCATCTGAGTACAGAAGCTGGTGTGGTTCTGTGCGGCATCTCTATGCAACAATAGATTCCTAGCTGCTATAGTGATATATTGCTGGTTGATTTCAGCAGTAGTGACCTGTGTTGCTGCACAGCTGCTTTGAGTATCTGTATGAGGTCTCCCGTGACCAGATCCTGATCCCCAATGAGCAAGAAAAGATAAAAAAAGTATGTATGTGATTTTATATATATATATATATATATATATATATATATATATATATATATACATACATACAAACACACACACACATACACACAGCGAAAATGATCTTCCCAGATAAAGGACCATGCCCCATAAAGATTATGGATGATCTGGATAACATTTGCATCTACTGTCAAAAGCTAACGTCAGTGAACACAAATTCATTTGGATTTATTAGCAATCGCAAACCTATGAAAAAGAAGTTGTCATGCTAACGTGTGCCCTCACCAGGCCAACTTGATTGTATCTTATGGTAATGATAATAATTTATGAATCACAGTGTAGAAAGGGGAATAAATCTCTCCAAGAGCAAAACTCATTCGTTCATTTCAGCTACCTTAAATAAGAGTCACACTAATGTCATATTATTTTGATCATTGAAAGAAAGAAATTTGCGCTACTAGTAACAAACAGCTGCCAGCATCAGCAATAAGACTAATTGCAATAAGATATAAAAAACAAATGGGATAAAAATATATGAGTGAACCCCAGAGAAATATCTGGGGATAAAAATCAGACTGTAGGGTGCTGTGTAAAGTGCTAAATACATATACAATCAAAGTGGGAACTGAAAGTAAAACAATAATGTTGTGAAACATTCAAAATATTATGACACTGTGCTATGTGTCGTGTTAAATGCATATACGTTCAAGGGGTGATCCTGGTAATAAAATAAACAATTCTGAATGGTGTGATACCCAAACAAGATATGCTGACCTAGCCAGAAAATTTTCGTATATGATGACCTGCTATGTTCAAAAAACTTATTCTGAAAAAATAAATAAATAGCAACACGAAAGTCACTTGAGTATAATAAAATTCAAAATGTCATGTTCAATCCTCTAAACATGATCGCAGGGTATTAAAAATTTGTGGGAAGTAATAATAAAGCTGGATCAAGCAGGGTGATATGCGCACATGACACCCGGGAATGTGCCTCCAACACCAGTGGAAAGGGATGAGTACTCTTACCTTAAGCTGTGGACACACACACCAGAGGTGGGGTCAAACAGGCATGGACGGAAGTCAGGATCACCCCTTGAACGTATATGTATTTAACACAGCACATAGCACAGTGTCATAATATTTTGAATGTTTCACAACATTATTGTTTTATTTTCAGTTCACTATTTGATTGTATATGTATTTAGCACTTTACACAGCACCCTACAGTTTGGTTTTTATCCACGGATATTTCTCTGGGGTTCACTCATATATTTTTAGCGCTGTATCCCTTTTGTTTTTTATATATTATTTTGATTAGCAGAGTTACAGTATCCAAATTGGGCCCAAAGTGTCAATATTTTGTGTGGTCACCATTATTTTCCAGTACTGCCTTAACCCTCTTGGGCATGAAGTTCACCAGAGCTTCACAGATTGCCACTTGAGTCCTCTTGCACTCCTCCATGATGACATCACGGAGCTGGTGGATATTAGAGACCTTGCACTCCTCCACCTTCCATTTGAGGATGCCCCACAGATGCTCAATAGGGTTTAGGTCTGCAGACATGCTTGGCCAGTCCATCACCTTTACCCTCAGCTTCTTTAGCAAGGCAATGGTCATCTTGGAGGTGTGTTTGGCATTGTTATCATGTTGGAATACTGCCCTGCGGCCCAGTCTCTGAAGGGAGGGGATCATGCTCTGCTTCAGTATGTCACAGTACATGTTGGCATTCATGGTTCCCTCAATTAACGGTAGTTCCCCAGTGTCAGCAGCACTCATGCAGCCCTAGACCATGACACTCCCACCACCATTTTTGACTGTAGGCAAGACACACTTGTCTTTGTATCCTCACCTGGTTGTCGCCACACACGCTTGACACCATCTGAACCAAATAAGTTTATCTTGGTCTCATCAGACTACAGAACATGGTTCCAGTAATCCATGTCCTTAGTCTGCTTGTCTTCAGCAAACTGTTTGTGGACTTACTTGTGCATAATCTTTAGAAGAGGCTTTCTTCTGGGACAACAGCCATGAGACCAAATTAAAGCAGTGTGTGGCGAATGATCTGAGCACTGACAGGCTGACCCCCCACCCCTTCAACCTCTGCAGCAATGCTGGCAGCACTCATACGTCTATTTTCCAAGGACAACCTCTGGATATGATGCTGAGCATATGCACACAACTTCTTTGGTCGACCATGGCGAGGCCTGTTCTGAATGAAACCTGTCCTGTTATGGTCTTAGCCACCGTGCTGCAGCTCAGTTTCAGGGTCTTGGCAATCTTCTTATAGCCTAGACCATCTTTATGTAAAGCAACAATTCTTTTTTTCAGATCCTCAGAGGGTTCATTGCTATGAGGTGCCATGTTGAACTTCCAGTGACCAGTATGAGAGACTGAGAGCGATAACACCAAATTTAAAACACCTGCTTTCCATCCACACCTGAGACCTTGTAACACTAACGAGTCACATGACAGGGAAAGTGGCTAATTTGGCCCAATTTGGACATTTTCACTTAAGGGTGTACTCACTTTTGTTGCCAGCGGTTTAGACATTAATGGCTGTGTGTTGAGTCATTTTGAGGGACAGCAAATTTCCACTGTTATACAAGCTGTACAATCACTACTTTACATTGTAGCAAAGTGTAATTTCTTCAGTGTTGTCACATGAAAAGATATAATAAAATATTTACAAAAATGTGAGGGGTGTACTCACTTTTGTAACCTACTGTATATATACATTACTGCCAGTTTAACACCATATAGTTTTGCGTGCGTTACTGCCAGTTTAACACCATTTACTTCTGTGTGTGTTACTGCCAGTTTAATGCCATATAGTTTTGCGTTTGTTACTGTCATTTTAACGCCATATAGTTCTGTGTGCATTACTGCCAGTTTAACACCATATAGTTTTGCGTGTGTTACTGCCAGTTTACTCCCATATAGTTCTGTGTGCATTACTGCCAGTTTAACGCCATATCGTTTTGTGTGCGTTACTGCCCGTTTAACGCCATTTACTTCTGTGTGCGTTACTGCCAGTTTAATGCCATATAGTTCTGTGTGTGTTTCTGCCAGTTTAACGCCATATCATTTTGTGTGCGTTACTGCCAGTTTAACGCCATATAGTTTTGCCTGCGTTACTGACAGTTTAACGCTATATAGTTCTGTGTGCATTACTGCAAGTTTCACGCCATATAGTTTTGCCTGCATTACTGCCAGTTTAACGCCATATAGTTCTGTGTGCGTTACTGCCAGTTTAATGCCATATCGTTTTGTGTGCATTACTGCCAGTTTAACGCCATATTGTTTTGCGTGCGTCACTGCCAGTTTAACGCCATATCGTTTTGTGTGCGTTACTGCCAGTTTAACGCCATATAGTTTTGTGTGAGTTACTGCCAGTTTAACGCCATATAGTTCTGAGTGTGTTTCTGCCAGTTTAACGCCATATCATTTTGTGTGCGTTACTGCCAGTTTAACGCCATATAGTTTTGCCTGCGTTACTGACAGTTTAACGCCATATAGTTCTGTGTGCATTACTGCAAGTTTCACGCCATATAGTTTTGCCTGCGTTACTGCCAGTTTAACACCATATAGTTCTGTGTGCGTTACTGCCAGTTTAACGCCATTTACTTCTGTGTACATTACTACCAGTTTAACGCCATATGATTCTGTGTGTGTTGCTGTCAGTTTAATGCCATATCATTTTGTGTGAATTACTGCCAGTTTAACGCCATATTGTTTTGCATGTGTTACTGCCAGTTTAATACCATATAGTTCTTTGCATCACTGTACGTTTGGCATATTATATTGCAGTATATTATAGTGTATCCGTGGAGTGTGTCTGTGTAGTGCGAGTGCACCAAACACCTATTTACATTGATTAAATTGCATCTACTTACAGATTTCAACTTCTTCTTTACATTTGCTTATAAGCACCACCCCCTCCCTCCCAATAATGTCTGGGAGGACAGCAAGGAGAGGCAGATCTTTCCGTGGCACTGTAAGGGAGCCAGCAACAAATGTGTTCACAGGCAAAGGTGAACGTGGTGGTCAGTCCTCAGGCAGGGCATCATTTCCTCTGTTTAGTGAGTTTGCCTGTGCTATCCAGCCACAGCATGCAGAGGAGGTGGTGGACTGGCTTACTAAACCTTCCTCATCCTCCTCATCCTCTGTCACGCAAGCAGAGACAAGTGTGCAGTTGCCAGTGGATAAACCTGCCTCCTTGTCCACATCTATTCCTGCCATAGCCCCAACATCAGCCATTGAGGAGTCAGCTGAGTTATTTGACCACAACGTCAGCCACTTGCTCCTTCATGATGCCCAGCCATTATTGGATTCAGATGTTGGTTCTGAGGTTGAGGATGACAGGAACATGAGCCTAGAGAGAGGGAGTTACACTGGTAGACAAATTGGCATTCATGTTCTCCAAGCCCCAGCATATTGCCAAGTTGTCTCCAGTGGTAATGATGATGATGGAGGAGATGGAGATGATGATGATGATGATGAGGTCACTGATGCGACTTGGGTGCCAGATAGAGCAAAGGAGGAAACGGAAGGTGAGGTGGCAAAACCCCAAGGAGGCCAACATCAAGAAAGAGTAGAGAGCAGACACCCTATTCCATCACATTCTGCAGCTGTTATCTCCCGGCCCACTCCCCAAAGCTCAGCTGTCTGGGCCTTTTTCAGCACATCTTCAGCAGATCACACTGTTGCTATCTGCAAACTGTGTCTCAGGCACATCAAACGTGACAAAAACACCAACCATTTGGATACCACATGCTTAACAAGGCATTTAACGTCCAACCACTCAGCCTGTTGGCAAGAGCACCTAAAAGCCACACAAAAGGGGCACAAATCTGTCCCTCCTCCTCTTTACCCACTTTAGTCTGCCCCTGCAATACCGAGTCATCACCTCTCAGCAGCCTCCACTGGCAGGGAAGATGGTATAGCACAGGGTGTCCCAGGTCCTAGCAGCACATTTGCCAGCAGCACACCACCAGCTGTAGACTGTAGCCTGCAAATTTCTCTGCCCCATCTGCTACAGGGGAAAAAGAAATACAGTCCCTGCCACCCACATGCCCAGAGCATGAATGCAAGCTTGTCAAAGCTGTTGGCTCTCCAACTTCTGCCTTTCAGATTGGTGGATTCTGCCTCCTTCTGTGAATTTGCACAATGTGCTGTACCACA
This sequence comes from Aquarana catesbeiana, assembly GCF_042186555.1. Lineage (NCBI taxonomy): Eukaryota > Metazoa > Chordata > Amphibia > Anura > Ranidae > Aquarana > Aquarana catesbeiana. Next base: position 152,382,696 of record NC_133325.1, on the reverse strand, counting down.
ATGGCAGATTCCCAGTCGCTACTACTTTTGACGTAAGGCCGTTCCATCTCTTTACCATCACGTGGAAGGGAATGTTCGGGCATCGTTGGGCAAGGCAGTCAGCCATAAAATCCACCTTACTGCTGACACGTGGTCCAGCAAGCATGGGCAGGGATAATATATTTTGTTCACAGCACACTGGGTAATGCTGCTTGCAACTTAAAAGGATGCAGGACAGGGCTCGGTGCTGCAACTTGTTGCGCCCCCATGTCTGCATACAGCTGGTGGTGATGATGCCAAATCTTTGAGTTCTACCCCCTCCTCCTCCGCCACCTCCATGCCCTCCTCTGCAGAATTGTCCTATGAACATCAGGTACCCCCTAAGCGTTCAAAGGGCTATTCCCAGAGTCAGGCTAAAAGGTGCCATACAGTGCTTCAGCTGGTGTGTTTAGGGGACAGGAACCACATCGGAGCAGAGATTCTTGCAGCTCTGCAGGGACAGGCCCAGAGGTGGTCCACACCATGCCAGGAAAAGTTGACACGTGCCATGCCTGGCACATTTCCTCAATTTGGTGGTGCAGCGTTTCCTAAGTACGTACCCAGGGTTGCAAGATGTACTAAAGCAGGCCAGAAGAGTCTGTAGCTATTTCAGGCAGTCATACAGAGCCAGTGCTCGGTTGGTTGAAATTCAGCGGGAATTCCATCTGCCCGTAAACCGCCTGATTTGTGATATGCCCACCAGGTGGAACTCAACTGTGGGAATGCTGCAGCGGCCTCTGCTTTTTTCCCCACACCAATAGCTGATCATTAGGGATGCATGCACTGTACTGTCACCATTTGAGGAGGCCACAAGGATGGTGAGCAGTGACAATGCATGCATCAGTGACGCAATCCCTGTTGTGTTCCTGCTGGAGCAGATTCTGCGTCGTATTATGGACAGGGCACTGGAGGCAGAGCAGCCGGAGGAAGAGGGGGACTTCTTTTCCTCTCAAGGCCCACTTTATCCAGACACCATCATTCTTATGTCACAGAACGCACAGGAGGAGAGAGGGGAGGAGGATGAAGATTCTGGCACTTTCATAGGCTTCGAAGAAGAGGAAGACATTCGTCAATCTGTGAGCGATGGCTTTCAAACCCTAGGACCCTTGGGAGTAGTACGTGGCTGGAAGGAGGAAGTTCCAGATGCTGTCATCCTGAGTGACCCAGAGGAGTCTGCTTTTCAAGCCTCGGAAAATTTGAGGCGCATGGGCAACCTCATGCTTCAAAACCTGCAAAAGGACCCAAGAATATATGGCATAAAGGAGAAGGATGATTACTGGTTGGCAACCCTCCTTGACCACCGTTATAAGGGGAAGGTCTCAGAACTCATCACGTGCCCACAGAGAGTGCAGAAGATAAAATCTCTTGAGGACACGTTAAAGAGAATTTTAATGAACCTTTTTCCTGACTCCAGTAGCTTACAGTGTCGTGGAAAACGTTGTTTTGAGTCTTCTGTTGGTCAAGAGAGGAGCGTTGGAGAATGCGTCCGTCTAAGTGAGGCATTTCGGAATTTTTTTAGTCCTCGCTGCCCAGGGCTTCCACATCCCATCAGCAGTGTCTGCATCACATGGTGGATGATTATCTCGTGGCCAAATCAGAGATGGAGTGCTTTCCAGCTGACAATCCATTAACTTACTGTGTCATGAGAATAGACCACTGGCCATAACTTGCCCAGTATACTATTGAGTTGTTGGGCTGCCCTGCATGCAGCGTGCTTTCAGAACGGGCATTCAATGCTGCAGGAGGTTTAGTTACTGATCATAGAACGCGTCTGTCCACAGACTCTGTGAACCGTTTGACTTTTATAAAAAATTAATCAGTCCCGGATTACCAGCTATGAAGTCCCTGATGCCGATGTCACTGATTAAGTCTTTTTGGGGTGTGGAATCTCTGCAGGACTTTGCGGCTGCCTACCTTTGAGGGTGTTCAATCATTTCATCTGGAAGAATGTTTTTGGTATAGGTTTCATGAGCACAAATTAACACCCAAAGACCAATTTTTCAGCACCTGTTTGACAGGTGCATATTATTGCAATTTTTTACAGCATCGAGATTACCTCTATAGGGTTGCGGTAGGAGGGCGCCACAACACCCAAAGACCAATTTTTACGCACCCGTTACTTCTATCCAAAGTCAAAGTGACACCAGAATATCTCCAAAAAATCTCTAATCTTGTTCCCAGTGCACTACTGTACATTGTGGCTTCATCATACACACTGGCTCCCTAGCTGCTGCTGAGCAAAATAAAGGCAGCTTGCAGGGAAATGTCATTTTTTTGGGCTTTATAAATGCAATTATTGCTTCAGCAGATTCTAGACATGGTACAGATCTTCCACTTTACAGGTAGACTAAGCGGACCCCCCAGGCACTATATTGGAAGGAATTTTTCATTTTTATGCTTTCACTTTAAAAATCAAAAAATCACTGCTCATTTAAAAATTATGTTTTTCACAAACTTTTTTTTATTAATACATGTCCCCCAGGGCAGGACCCGGACCCCTATAACCATTGTATGCCCAATTACTTGCATATAAGCCTTCAAAATAGGCACTTTTGATTTTTGACATTCAGGTTCCATTGACTTTAATGAGGTTTGTTATTCGGGTCCAAACTTTCGCGGTGTTCGAAAGTTCTGGTGCGTTCGGCCCATCCCTGGTTACGAAAGGAGATGTTATATGTGCTTGAACTATCCAGGAGGCTCTGATTGGACCCATCAGGGAGTTTGAGCTTGTTTGAGCTTTGTTTCAGCAGTCAGTCATGGCACTTGCTAGTGAAGAAAGAGCACGGAGGGCCGTTTCTTCACAGCGCATGCGCCAATGACATCGGTGCAAGCGTATGTGGTAAATATCTTCTAAACCACGGAGGTTTAGGAGATATTTACAGTACCTACAGATAAGCCTTATTATAGGCTTATTTGTAGGTACAAGTGGTGTAACTAGGATTACAACCACTTTAAGTGGTTAAATATTTTAAGAAGAAATATGAAAGTTCCTTTTAAATGAAAATTTTGAGGATCTCTTTGCTTCCTCTAACATTACTATAAGAATTAAAATGTAAATTGAAGGAAAGAAAACCCCCATTTGTTGTCTGCTCACCCTCTCATTTTTCTGATAATGTGTTACCTGCTGTGATGCAAATGACATTGTGTGGCTGTAGGTGAAATGGAAAAAGGAAAAATCCTATGTGTTTATCAAAGTTTTCCAGCTGCCAGGGCCTGCACTGCTTCAAAGGACTCAGCATTATGCTATCTGAACAAGCTGCCTCCTCTTTTCCACTCAGCCAGTTCAGTAATGTTTTGTAGTTAAAGGGCCACATAAATTTAAAGTTAGCTTGTGGAAAACAGTTTTTAATAGCATTCATGTATAAATACGTGCACACTTTGTGACATTGCTAGTACTGAATTTATTTTTTATTAAAGCGGAGTTCCACCCATAAAATTTACTTTACAGAAATAAACATTATAATCCTTCAGCAACAATAATTGGAATTTTTTTTTTTTTTTACTCACCCCTTCTTCACTGTTGCTATGGGGTCTCCTATATTCTGCCTCTCCAGTGGTGATTTATGTCATTTCCCTCGGCGCCTGTGCTCGCTAGGGCTCCTGGGAGATGTGTGTCATTCTTTCCCAGGAGTCAGTGGGCAGTTCTGAGGGCTCTCATTGATGCGATGTATGCTTACTGCATATGCGCGAGTACGGGCGGTGCATGCTGGTTATTCAGCGGCCCCGTAAACCCGGAAGTTTATGCTTGTGGGCTTTGCTTGCCCACAAGCAAGATGGGAATGCCCGAGCAGGGGGAATATAAGGTACGCTTTTTAATAAAATACTAACAAAAGCGGCACTAGTTACCAGTCTCACAAATGAGACATTAGCATAATATGATAGTGACAGATGGATTTTTAAAAAAATCATATATGTGGTTGGAACTCCGCTTTAAGGAAAGTAGGGGATCATATACAGTATATGAATAACATTACCTTCCCCTCCAGTAATACCATAAAAAAATACCAATTGTTTACCTGGAGCAAAGCATCTTTGTTAAAAAAAAATACCCTCTCCTGGTCAGTTATATACCATTACAGTGATTTTAGCAAACTTAATTTCACAATCTTACATGCTTTTGTTTCGTGGGGTTGTTTGGTCCAGTCAGTGGGGATAGGTGCTGTTTGCTCCCCTATGTGGGATCTCCACTAGTATAAACCTTCTGATGGATGAACGGCTCCCTCCTCTTTAAAAAAAAAAATGCTGCTTGCTCTATTTTCAGTAGAACATTTAAACCAAACTCAGAAGTTGTACTCTCTTTGAGATCCACAATGTTCTCAAACCAGACCCCCTAAATCCCAAGGCATGAGCACCTCAGTCTGCTGGGGATCTCCACTCAGTCTGGTCTCTAATACCGTGTACACACGACTGTTTTTTCCGTCGGAATGAACTCTGAAGGTTTTTCTGATGGAGTCCTGACGGAGTTCCACTGACTGTCAACTGTCATGCGTACACACGATCACACCAAAGTCAGACCGTCTAGAACGCTGTGACATACAACACGTATGGCGGGACTAGAAAAAGGAAGTTCAATAGCGAGTAGCCAATAGCTGCCGTCTCGTACTTGCTTCAGAGCATGCGTCGTTTTTGGTCCGTCGGAACAGCATACAGACGAGCGGTTTTCCCAATAGGAACTGATTCCTTCAGAAAGATTTGAAACATGTTCTATTTCTAGGTCCGTCAGAATTTTTGAAAGAAAAAGTCAGATGAGGCCCACACTCGATTGGAATGTCCGCTGAAAAGATTCCGTCTGACCTTTCCTGCCAGAAAGTCCAACCATGTGTACGCAGCATAAGATGCCACAAGGCCTACCCAGCTGACATCTCTTTAAAATTTAGATGAGAAGCTGTTGGAGTTTCCTTTACTGTTTCACAGAACCTGAGGAAGTGAGTTTATGAACCGCAGAAATATGACTTGACCAGCACACAAGATAATAAGTTATACATTTTATGCAAAGTAGGACCATAAGACCCCTTTCACACTGCCAGCTTTTTTTCAGGTGCTATACAGGCACTATTTCTAGCGCTGTAGCACCTGAAAAAAGCATCTCCTTTCACACTGGAGCGGTGCGCTGGCAGGGCGTCACAAAATGTCCTGCCAGCAGCTTCTTTGGAGCAGGGAACTCACTGCTCCTCCACCGCTGCTCCCCACTGAAATGGGGCAGTGATGCAATACCGCCGGAAAAACTCCACTCCGGCGGTGTTTTGCGGGTGGTTTTAACCCTTTTTCGGCCACTAGCGGGGGTTAAAACAAGCAGCCGAATAGCGCCGCTAAAACGACAGTAAAGCGGCACTAAAAATAGCAGCACTTTACCGCCGATGCCTGGGGTGGCTCGGTGTGAAAGCCATCTAAGTGTATGATGCTGAAGGGTGTGGGACATGTGGGCAAACTGCAAATTCATTATCTCTGTGATATTGTATTTGCCTTTCTTAGATGCTCATATTTGGCTTTAGGTGGCTACTATATTTTATATAACCAAATGATCACGTTTTAGACCACTCTGAATGAAATATGAGTTTTTATTTAATCAGTGTCTTAAAGTGGTAATGTCTCTGGGGGTACCACCATGCCTCCAGGGGTGAGGGGGTGCTACATGTGACTGTTATTTTCAAAATCTGATCGGACTCAAAATGAACGCAGCTGGAAAGAACTGTTAATTTTTTAAATAAGGTTCCTTGAAGAATCAATCTGGTTGTGGTTCTCCTGACATTTCAGTGATGTAGAGCAGCAGAGTTGAAAGGTTAATGGAGCTACAATTAATGGTGCCTGAAAGATTTCCTCAAAGCCCATAGAGCAGGGATCTCAAACTGGTGGCCATCCAGCTGTTGCGGAACTACAAGTCCCATCATTCCTCTGCCTTTGGGAGTCATGCTTGTAACTGTCAGCCTTGCAATGCCTCATGGGACTTGTAGTTTTGCAACAGCTGGAGGGCCGCCAGTTTGAGACCCCTGCTATAGAGGATGGTAAGGAAAGGATTGAGTTCCAAGATAAATAGCACTACTGTATAGCCATAATAGCAAGGCAGACAGGACAAATTGTACTATTGTCATGGTAGCCAGGCAGGTACCATGGACTGGGTCTATGTCTATACTATGTCTGTGTTGCTGCCTTGTCAATCAAGTTTTACATATGGAGAAAGAAGCAATGTGTGACTCTATGATTATTTACACCATGAGGGGAGGTGATGTAGTCTGGAGTTTTGCCAACCCTCACAACTTGTTTGATGTGTAGGACCTCAGAGCTGTGAGTAGGGATAAGCTCAATATTCGGGTCAAACATAAGTTCGACTCGAACATCGGGACATAAGTTCGACTTGAACATCGAGTGTTCGCCCATTCGCAGAACAGCGAACATTATGGGGCATTCGTGGGAAATTGGAGCACTGCGGAGTGCCCCATATTGCACTGCGAGATCGCAGTGCATTGCTGTATGATGATTGGCCAAAGCATGCACCTGACCTGCATGGTTTGGTCAATCACAGCGCGCTCTGGTGAGAGAGCCATAAATGGCCAAAGGCAGGGTGCCTTTGGCCAATCATGGCTCAGGGGGATTAAGTTCATGCCCCACACTATATAAGGCTGCTTACATAGCAGCCGTGTGTAGTGTTGTTGGCGTGGACAGAGAGTTAGCATGAGTTAGATTATGTGACAACACTGAAGAAATGACACTTTGCTACAATTTAAAGTAGTGAGTGTACAGCTTGTATAACAGTGTAAATTTTCTGTCCCCTTAAAATAACTCAACATACAGGCAATAATGTCTAAACCGCTGGCAACAAAAGTGAGTACACCCCTAAGTGAAAATGTCCAATTTGAGCCCAAAGTGTCAATATTTTCTGTGCCACCATTCTTTTCCAGCACTGCCTTAACCCTCTTGGGCATGGAGTTTACCAGAGCTTCACAGGTTGCCACTGGAGTCCTCTTCCACGCCTCCATGATGACATCACAGAGCTGGTGGATGTTAGAGACCTTGCGCTCCTCCACCTTCCATTTGAGGATGCCCCACAGATGCTCAATAGGGTTTAGGTCTGGAGACATGCTTGGCCAGTCCACCACCTTTACCCTCAGCTTCTTTAGCAAGGCAGTGGTCATCTTGCAGCTGTGTTTGGGGTTGTTATCATGTTGGAATACTGCCCTGCAGCCCAGTCTCCGAAGGGGGGGGTTCATGCTCTGCTTAAGTATGTCACAGTACACGTTGGCATTCATGGTTCCCTCAATGAACTGTAGCTCCATAGTGCTGGCAGCACTCATGCAGCCCCAGACCATGACACTCCCACCACCATGCTTGACTGTAAGCAAGGCACACTTGTCTTTGTACTTCTCACCTGGTTGCCTCCACGCAAGCTTGACACCTTCTGAACCAGACCACAGGACATGATTCCATTAATCCATGTCCTTAATCTGCTTGCCTTCAGCAAACTGTTTGCGGGCTTTCTTGTGCATCATCTTTAGAAGAAGCTTTCTTGTGGGACAGCAGCCATGCAGACCAATTTGATGCAGCGTGCAGTGTATGGTCTGAGCACTGACAGGCTGACCCCCCAGCCCTTCAACCTCTGCAGCAATGCTGGCAGCACTCATATGTCTATTTCCCAAAGACAACCTCTAGATATGACGCTGAGCACGTGCACTCAACTTCTTTGGTCGATCATGGCGAGGCCTGTTCTGAGTAGAACCTGTCCTGTTAAACCGCTGTATGGTCTTGGCCACCATGCTGCAGCTCAGTTTCAGGGTCTTGGCAATCTTCTTATAGCCTAGGCCATCTTTATGTAGAGCAACAATTCTTTTTTTCAGATCCTCAGAGAGTTCTTTGCCATGAGGTGCCATGTTGAACTTCCTGTGACCAGTATGAGAGACTGAGAGCGATAACACCAAATTTAAAACACCCACACCCCATTCACACCTGAAACCTTGTAACACTAATGAGTCACTTGACACTGGGGAGGGAAAATGGCTAATTGGGCCCAATTTGAACATTTTCACTTAGGGGTGTACTCACTTTTGTTGCCAGCAGTTTAGACATTAATGGCTTTATGTTGAGTTATTTTGAAGGGACAGCAAATTTCCACTGTTATACAAGCTGTACATTCACTACTTTACATTGTAGCAACTTGTAATTTCTTCAGTGTTGTCACATGCAAAGATATAATAAAATATTTACAAAAATGTGAGGGGTGTACTCACTTTTGTGAGATACTGTATATATTCTGCATTTAGCATAGACTATATATTCAGTGTTTACTCGATATTCAGTCAGTGCAGGCAGTGTATTAATATATACCGTATTTATTGGCGTATAACATGCGACGGCGTATAACATGCACCCCAGGTTTAGGAGGGAATTTTAAGGAAAAAAACTTTTAGGAGGGAAGTTTAAGGAAAAAAGACTTACATTTAAATGCCCATCAATGCAGCCTTATCAGCGTCATTGCAGCTTTGTCATTGCAGCCTTGTCATTGCAGCCTTGTCAGTGCAGCCTTGTCAGTGCAGCCTTGCCCCAGTGCAGCCTTGCCCCCAGTGTCCAGTGCACACTTGCCCCCAGTGTCCAGTGCAGCCTTGGATGGATTTAAAATTGCCGCCGAGATCTCAGGGACTGGGCGGAGTGGAGCGAGCACCGCGGGGATCGCAGGGACTGGGCAGAGCCGAAATACATATAGCCGAGTGTAACACAGGTCCAATGGCCGGACTGGGCATGACTGTGAGCGGAGCCGAGAAGAGCCGAGTACACTCGGCTATGTGTATCAGCGGCGATCACTCCGCTCCGCTCACAATCAGCGGAGATCGGCGAGGATCGGGGTATAACACACACCCACGATTTTCCCCTGATTTTAAGGGGAAAAAAGTGCATGTTATACGCCGATAAATACGGTATATATATATATATATATATATATATATATATATATATATATATATATATATATATATATGTACTCATGGCCGAAATTGCTGGCACCCCAGAAATTTTTCCAGAAAATCAAGTATTTCTCACAGAAAAGTATTGCAGTAACGCATGTTTTGCTATAACAGAACAGTGTAAAATTCGGCCTATAGTACACCACTCAGCGCCACAGAACCTCTAACCACATTCATCCAGATCCTTCAGTAGATAAAAGGACATACAAAGGCTATCTACCAGACCCTCTGAAATAAAAATATAAAAACCAAGGGTAAGGAGCAAAAGAAAAGCAGCTGTTTAAAAAAGCAAATAGATGTAAATAGACAGTATATAAGACATACATATGATATTATAGATAGTCATATACTAAAACAGCGCTATGTTGAACATAAAACAGAAGTGTGGCCAACTACACACATAAAACGTCCATTAGACTAGTGCAATATCAGTTGTGATTCAGAGAGTGTTCAAGTAGATCCTAGAGCATGTCACAGTGTGCACCTTCCACCGATCATTCCAACTCCACCATATGTGAACACACTCCCCTTCGGGGGTCAGGATATGACGAAACGCGTCAGAGCGTGGCTTACACGACGCAGGAAGTGACGCTTGCGCTCCATCGAGGTCGGACCCGGAACGAGGAAGTCATCACCGCTTTGTCTATTGCGGAGACCGGTTCCAAACGGCCACGGTGCGGTGCATGGTGATATTAATTTAATCTGCTATGTTTTTATTATAATCTGGTACGTTGCTAACATTGGGGAAGTGTTTATGTTATGGGTGCTTTTCATTAATAAAACGGAATTACGCTATATATGCCTTATCTCGTTTTTTGAATGATTTGGAGCCCCTGCATCTCCCTATTGCCCAGAGAAGTGCTGTATTGAGGTGGTCCAGAATATCTCTTAATTGGATGCTTTGATTTTTTAAAGCTCTGGTGAGTTTGACCCCCGAAGGGGAGTGTGTTCACATATGGTGGAGTTGGAATGATCGGTGGAAGGTGCACGCTGTGACATGCTCTAGGATCTACTTGAACACTCTCTGAATCACAACTGATATTGCACTAGTCTAATGGACTTTTTTTGTGTGTAGTTGGCCACACTTCTGTTTTATGTTCAACATAGCGCTGTTTTAGTATATGACTATCTATAATATCATATGTATGTCTTATATACTGTCTATCTGCATGTTTTGCTATACACGTTTATTCCTTTTGTGTGTATTGGAACAAAACAAAAAAAGGGAGGAAAAAAAGCAAATTGGACATGATGTCACACAAAACTCCAAAAATGGGCTGGTCAAAATTCTTGGCACCCGTAACTTAATATTTGGTTGCACACCCTTTGGAAAAAATAACTGAAATCAGTCGCTTCCTATAACCATCAAGCTTCTTACACCTCTCACCTGGAATTTTGGTCCACTCTTCCTTTGCAAACTGCTCCAGGTCTCTCTTATTGGAAGGGCGCCTTTTCCCAACAGCAATTTTAAGATCTCTCCACAGGTGTTCAATGGGATTTAGATCTGGACTCATTGCTGGCCACTTTAGAACTCTCCAGTGCTTTGTTACCATCCATTTCTGGGTCCTTTTTGATGTATGTTTGGGGTCATTGTCCTGCTGGAAGACCCAAGATCTCGGACCCAAACCCAGCTTTCTGACACTGGGCTCTACAGTGCGACCCAAAATCCTTTGGTAATCCTGAGATTTCATGATGCCTTGCACACATTCAAGGCACCCAGTGCCAGAGGCAGCAAAATAACCCCAAAACATCATTGAACCTCCACCATATTTCACTGTAGGTACTGTGTTCTTTTCTTTGTAGGCCTTTTCTTTGTAACTCATGTTTGACTTGAACAGAAAGTTCATCCCTAGTGAGCAGGATGGATCAAGGGTGACAATTAACACTATACAGAAAGGGACATTTTGATGTTACGTTGTGGGTTGAATTTGGGGTCAGGCACTACAACTAGTAAAGTCAAAACAGAGAAATGACAGAATACTTTATATGTTGTCAGAGAGGGAAGATGGGATGAGTACTATGGCTGCCCGTCTGATCATAGAATCTTAGAAGCTAGAGTATGTGAAGTATGGGATTACAATACATGGGATGCAAAGGATATCAGAACAAAATAAGGAAAGCAGAATTTAAGCAGGGTAATATTAAAGAGAGTTAAAAGAAAGTGAGAGAATGATATGCATGTGTTGTGTACAAATGGGAAAAATGTGAGCGATTTTAGAGAGATATTCGTGTATGTGTGTCAAGCTGGAGGGAAAAGAGTGGGTGGCAGACATAAATGATCACCTTTTCCAAATTCCTGTTTCATAAGAAGTTGCCCCCTGTGGACCACTTGTTGTTCTCATTCTGGGGTCCTTAAAGTTGAATTATTAATCCCAGCTATACTGGGTCAGAACTAGGGTGGATTCTGTGAGTTGCACAGACCCAGTAAGTGTCTGGGGCTGTAATGCAGCATCCTTATTCACCTTGTCTGCTTCCATGTGTGAATTTTTAATGTTAGTATGGCTACCTCAGCAAGAACCTGCAAGGCTGAAAATAGCCAATTAAATTAACTTAGCATGCTTGATTGGTTTACCTGCCGAAGTAAAAACAAACTTTTGGCCATTCAAATTGAACCAAAGCTCTCTAATTCTCTACTATCTATATGAATATATACACTCTTTTTATAGCTCACATGCTTTGCTAAAACATGGAGCTCTGCTTCTTGAGCTGGGGGAAAAGGATCCAATGACTCTGTCTAGTGTTAATTGTCACCCTTGATCCATCCTGCTCACATAGATAGCTGTTTCTCTAGCTGTTTTCTCTGCATGATTCTTAGTCCCTGTGGACTTTGGTGGTAACCCAGTGGATTGTGGATCCCTGTTCACTTTAACCATTAATCTAGGGGCTCGGTATAGGTGGAACCGCACCTTTGGTTCATATATATGGAAGCAGACCAGGGGACTAAGGATGCTGCATTACAGCCCCGGACATTTGCTGGGTCTGTGCAACTCACAGATTCATCTATGTCTGCCAGCCACTTTTCCCTCCAGCTTGACATATGGACTGTGTCATCAGTCACAAGCAGTTATGGCTGCCTTAGTAAATGAGCGTAGGATAGAGCCAGGGTTCCCCACAGTTGTTTTCATAACATACCACTTCTTGTTTTACCTGTTACCAAAGGTGTTACCAAAAGCTGAACATCCCTTCCAGAGATTACAAAAAGATATATCCAGATGCCCAAGTCAGGATCTTACGAGTATGCATTTTGTCTGTATGGACATGTTTTCTGGATGTGCAGTGGCAAATGCTACTGCAAAGGCCACAGTAAAAGGTGTTATCAGAAGTAGTTTGTAAGTAGAGTGCAGAATCTACAGAGAGTAACAGAGGAAATAATTTTTATAGGAGAGTCCTTACTAGACGTTTTGAGGTTTTATTTTTACACTCCCTACTGTCTACAATGTAGCGAAAAGTAGAGTAAGAAACTAGAAAACTTTTGCCTGAATGTTTTCTTATATTCTATCAAGCCCCTAAGGGGATTTTGGACTCCCTATGGGGTTTGGTTTGGGAGTGTGTTACTCACTTGCTTATATTTTGTCTCAGCAGCTGAAGTCCTCCATTTGGATCTCACAGAGAATGTTGGCTGATCTTTTAAGGTTTTTAACAAACTCATTTATGTGTTTTCTCCCCAATTCCAGATCCTAAAAGTTTGGAAGGATCTAAAACAAAAGCCAGGTGACTTGTGGATTGTTAAGAGACATTTATATATAAGGAAATGTTTAGAGACTCAATACAGCATCTATTTCATGTACAGTTGTGCAAAACTTGAAGGAAAAGTCACGTGGATCCATACCAGACACTGCAAAAATGACTTCATTAAAGAAATCTCTGTGTTTGATTTGTTTCCCTCTTGTGATCCCAGTCTAAGGTATTGTTTGATTCAACTACTTTAATTGTATGGGATATATATATATATATATATATATATATATATATATATATATATATATAGTACCTGACCGTGAGATTCTGTTTCCAGCGCGATCCAGCGGGAAAGGAAAAATTTGTTTTTTCCTTTCCCGATGAGCGACACGCATTGCTGACAGGTGTCTGGTATGAATCATGAGGGGGAACGCCACGCTACATTTTAAATAAAAAATCGGCATGGGTTCCCCTCCAGGAGCATACCAGGCCCTTCGGTCTGGTATGGATTTTAAGGGGAACCCCCTACGCCAAAAAATCGGCGTGGGGGTCCCCCCAAAATCCATACCATATAAGTCATTGCGGAGCGCTCACACAGCATTACAGCAGGAGAGAGTGTCGTGTTAACAAGAGAAGAGGGGAGAAGACGGCACAGAAGACCGGGGCACCGCTAGCAAAAGAGCGGCATAAGATAGCGGAGGAGCCCGGCAGAAGAACCGGACATCGGGAGAAGAGGCCGAACACCGGGAGAAGAACCGGACACCTGGAGAAGAGGCCGAACACTGGGAGAAGAAGCGGACACCAGGAGAAGAGGCCAGAGAGAGCGGAGAAGTCGGAAGAAGACCCCCAAAGTCAGAAGAAGACCTCCAGAGCTGCTTAATAAACCTGTGTAGTGTGTTTTATTTATTGATACTTTTTTCCCTAGGTAAAGGGGTACGATGTACCCCATACTCATTCACATAGGGTGGGGTCCCGGATCCCGATAAGCTCCGTGCCCGCAGATCAACATGGGGACAAGGTGCTTTGGGGTGGGGGGGCTGCAGGGCGCCCCCCTTCCCCCAAAGCACCCACCCCCTATGTTGACGGCATGCGGTCTGGTAAAGTTCAGGAGGGGGGGCGCTCGCTCATCCCCACCCCCTTTCCTGACCGGCCGGGCTACGTGCTTGGATAAGGGTCTGGTATGGATTTTGGGGGGACCCCCACGACGATTTTTAAAATCTATACCAGACCGAAGAGCCTGGTATGCTCCTGGAGGGAAACCCATGCCGGTTTTTTATTTAAAATTTGGCGCGGCGTTCCTCCTCATGATTCATACCAGACACCTGTCAGCAATGCGTGTCGCTCATCGGGAAAGGAAAAAACACATATTTCCTTTCCCGATGAGCGAGCCAGCTCGGCACTGGCTCCCGCGACGGGGCTTGCAGGTGTCAAATCTCACCGATAACAGCGGCGAGATTGACACAATATCGCGGTCACCTACTGTATAATGTGATTTGAAAAGTAGTTTAGCCATGTTGAAGTCATATTTGTCTTTTGTACATCTTTATTTAGAATTGTGTGTGTTTACATATGCTGATAAGTCAGCATGTCAATGATTAAGCTAGAAGGTCATTCTGGCCACAGGACTGTACAGCCAGTACTCTGTAAATACGTCTTATATATCTAGATATATCTATATAGATATATATAGATATATAAATATATCTAGATATATATATAGATAGATATATATATATATATCTATAGATAGATAAATATATCTATCTATAGATATATAGATATATATATCTATCTATAGATATAGATAGATATATATATTATATATATATCAATCATTTGTTTTTCACAATGAAAAGACGTTTCTCAGCTCAGCTATTATATTCTCCACAATTAAGTTTTGCCTCTTTGGCCAGGACTACCTCCACCTAAGCGTGTGGAGGTTACTGGTTAAAGGTGATAGCAGGTATGGTTAGTGATCAAAATACTGATCAAAAGATAGGAGACTGTAAAGGAAATTTGTAAGTTCTGTATATAATTGTATTCTATTGTGTATGTATTGCACACTGCCCTCATTGTGCACATGGCACTAATAATGTTTTCATTACATGTTTGCATTCTTTCGAGTCCTGATTAGAATTAGTCTGCCTATGTTACGCCCCTTGTTACCATAAACGTACAATTGTAATATTAATTTGATACCTACGTAATCATGTGCATAAAAATCTTCAATTGCATCATAATAAAGCAGAACAGTTATTTGGAAAGATGTGGAGTGTATCTTTTGTGTCTGTTCCCTACTGCAGTAGTTATTATTAATTTGGAACCACTAATCAATATGAGGATAGGAGTTGCCTATCTATAAAATGTCCAGGTCAGTGTGTACAGTTTCTAATACACTTCTGGAGGTGTACACAGTATACAATACAGTGCAGCCGTTGTACTGTTTCTAATGCAGTGCAGGTGGTGTACACAGTATCTAATACAGCATATACAGTTTCTACTACTTTTCTGGTGGTGTACACAGTATCTAATACAGTGTGTACACTTCCTGAAGTGCCTGGTATGGATTTTGGGGGGACGTCCACACCATATTTTTTTGGTATTTTTGGTGTGGCGTTCCCTTAGTATTCATACCAGACCCGCGGGGGGAGGGGGGGGGCTACAACATCTTTTTCAATGATTTTTATCTATGTTGCCGGGATCCGACAATACTTTACAGCCGCGAGCAGTTTTAAATTACATTTTTTCCTTTAGAAATGTAACTTTGCTTGAGGTACTGTTATAAACATGGAAAAGATGCGCTACTTTAGAGGAAAATGTCAGGAAAGACCTACTAGAACAGCTGAACTTTATTTGGGGTCAATCAGATGCACTTTAAATGATGGCAGGTGTGTATTGACTCCTATTTAACATTAGTTTGAATGTGATTGCTTAATTCAACAAAAGGTACCCCATGTATAGGCTAGGGGATCATGCTCTGCTTCAGTATGTTACAGTACATTGTGAAAAAAAAACAATCAGCACCAAAATAAATCACTTCCTCCTATAACAGGGTAAATGTGTGAAATCACCAATATATGTGACTGCACAGCTGCTGAACACTTACAGTGATATACCACACCAAATTCAATATTGTTTTCTAAATAGTGCAGCGCTGTGTCTCATTAAATAATGTGCATACAAAATTTATATTAAACATTTCATGATGAAAAAAATATTTTAAATTAAAAAATGAAAATGACAAAAAAATTAGAAAAAAACAGTTAATCTGTGTCAATGATTCCAAAACAATCACCGCTGTGTGTGTGTTCGCCCTCAAAAGGACCATTTTCCAGTGCAAACCTCCACCAGCTAAAATGCCTGCTCACCTCAAAGATGAATGTAAAAGCATAGAAAAATCACTTCTCGTGTCCACCACAATGGATCAAATTTCACTCTCCAATGTAATCCTACAGTCAGAGGCGGCTCTAGGCTTTGTGAGGCCTTAGGCATAACTTAGACATGAGGCCCCACTCACGTCCATAAGGAAAAAAATAATTCAAGCAATACAATTGAATTGCATTAAGAGTACTGGTGTCAGTGCTGGCATGCTCTCAGTACTGGTGTCGGGGCACTCCATCTCAGTGCAGTGTGCTCTATCTCAGCGCTGATGTCAGTGCTCTGTCTATCTCGGTGCTGGTGTCAGTGCTCTGTCTCTCTCGGTGCTGGTGTCAGTGCTCTGTCTCTCTCGGTGCTGGTGTCAGTGCTCTGTCTCTCTCGGTGCTGGTGTCAGTGCTCTGTCTCTCTCGGTGCTGGTGTCAGTGCTCTGTCTCTCTCAGTGCTGGTGTCAGTGCTCTGTCTCTCTCAGTGCTGGTGTCAGTGCTCTGTCTCTCTCTGTGCTGTACTCACATAGAGCTTCTTGAACTCTGCCTCATAGAAGTGGAGGGGCTGTGCGAAAATTTCACCACCTCGGAGGTCTCATCATCCCTGTTGGCAGAGGCGGCTCTAGGCTTTGTGAGGCCTTAGGCAAAACTTACACATGAGGCCCCACGGACTGGAACACTTCGTGATGAGGCCACTATTCCTCAGGCTGCGGGCAGTATCTGTTGTGTCCGTCAGCTCCTAAGCCACAGAGTCCCAGTGGGGGTAGACGGAGCCGCCGGCGTCAACTTCAGTGATTGAGAACAGGCAAATTAGGCGGCCGCGAGGCCCCTGTGAGTGCGAGGCCTTAGACGACCGCCTAATTTGCCTAATTAGAGAGCCGCCTCTGCCTGTTGGGCAGCAGTAGGTTCCCTCGGACTCCTCATAGTGGAAGAGCTCCTGGTGGGAGATAGCCGATCATGAGCAGTGCCAGCACAGAATGAAGAGCACCTTGCCCACCATGGCTGAGGATCGGCACTGGACTGAGCTGGGACCTCCCGACCACCGCAGTGGAGCCCTGGGTGGCTGGGGATGAGGGTGGGGTGGAGTCAGGTCAGGGGGACCCAGGTTGTCAATCACAGGCAGGCACACTGGGACACTGGCAGAGGGCTGAGCAGACCTGACTGTAAACCCCAGTCACATGTACACCCCAGTCACATGTACTCCCCAGTCACATTCGCACCCCCCTGTCGCATGCACACCCCTCTAGTCACATGCACACACACCCCCCAGTCACATTCACACCCCCGTTGCATGCTCAACCCCCCGTTGCATATGCACACCCCTGTCACATGCACCCCCCCAGTCGCATGTACCCCCCCCAGTCACATGCACACACACCCCCAGTCACATGCACACACCCCCCTCAGTCACATGCACACACCCCCCTCAGTCACATGCACATACCCCCGTCACATGCACACACACCCTCAGTCACATGCACACACCCCCAGTCACACACGCACCCCCCAGTCACACACGCACCCCCCATCGCATGCACCCCCCCATCGCATGCACACCCCCCTAGTCACATGCACACACCACCCTAGTCACATGCACACCCCCCCTAGTCACATGCACACACCCCCCCAGTCACATGCACACACACCCCCAGTCACATGCACACACACCCCCAGTCACATGCACATACACCCCCGTTACATACGCACACACCCTCAGTCACATGCACACACCACCAGTCGCATGTACCCCCCCAGTCACATACGCACCCCCCATCGCATGCACCCCCCATCGCATGCACACCCCCTAGTCACATGCACACACCCCCCTAGTCACATGCACACCCCCCAGTCACATGCACACACACCCCCAGTCACATGCACACACCCCCCTCAGTCACATGCACACACACCCCTCAGTCACATGCACACACACCCCCAGTCACATGCACACACACCCCCGTCACATGCACACACACCCTCAGTCACATGCACACACCCCCAGTCTCATGTACCCCCCCAGTCACATACGCACCCCCCATCGCATGCACACCCCCCTAGTCACATGCACACACCACCCTAGTCACATGCACACACCCCCCCAGTCACATGCACACACACCCCCAGTCACATGCACACACCCCCCGTCACATGCACATACCCCCGTTACATACGCACACACCCTCAGTCACATGCACACACCACCAGCCGCATGTACCCCCCCAGTCACATACGCACCTCCCATCACATGCACACCCCCTAGTCACATGCACACACCCCCCTAGTCACATACACACCCCCCAGTCACATTCACACACCCCCCGGTGACATGCACACCCCCCAGTCACATGCACACACCCCCAGTCACATATGCACCCCCCATCGCATGCACACCCCCCTAGTCACATGCACACCCCCCCTAGTCACATTCACACACCCCCAGTGACATGCACACCCCCCCAGTCACATGCACACACCCCCCTCAGTCACATGCACACACCCCCCTCAGTCACATGCACACACACCCCTCAGTCACATGCACACACACCCCCAGTCACATGCACACACACCCCGTCACATGCACACACACCCTCAGTCACATGCACACACCCCCAGTCTCATGTACCCCCCCAGTCACATACGCACCCCCCATCGCATGCACCCCCCATCGCATGCACACCCCCCTAGTCACATGCACACACCACCCTAGTCACATGCACACACCACCCTAGTCACATGCACACACCCCCCTAGTCACATGCACACACCCCCCTAGTCACATGCACACAGCCCCCCAGTCACATGCACACACACCCCCAGTCCCCCAGTAACATGCACACACCCCCCGTCACATGCACACCCCCCGTTACATACGCACACACCCTCAGTCACATGCACACACCACCAGCCGCATGTACCCCCCCAGTCCCATACGCACCCCCCATCGCATGCACACCCCCCCTAGTCACATGCACACACCCCCCTAGTCACATGCACACCCCCCCAGTCACATTCACATACCCCCCGGTGACATGCACACCCCCCCAGTCACATGCACACACACCCCCAGTCACATACACACCCCCCATCGCATGCACACCCCCCTAGTCACACGCACACACCCCCCTAGTCACATGCACACACCCCCCTAGTCACATGCACACACCCCTAATCACATTCACACACCCCCCGGTGACATGCACACCCCCCCAGTCACATGCACACACACCCCCAGTCACATGCACACATCCCCCCAGTCATGCACACACCCCCCGGTGTCATGCACACACACCCCCAGTCGCATGTACCCCCCCCCAGTCACATGCTCACACACCCCCAGTCACATGCACACTCCCCCAGTCACATGCACACCCCCCCAGTCACATACACACACCCCCAGTCACATTCACGCCCCCCCTGGTGACATGCACACCCCCCCTGGTGACATGAACACACCCCCCAGTCACATGCACACACCCCCTCAGTCGCATGTACCCCCTAGTCACATGCCCACACCCCCCAGTCACATGCACACCCCCCAGTCGCATGTACCTCCCTACTCGCATGTACCCCCCAGTCACATGCACACCCCCCGTCACATGCACACACCCCCCAGTCGCATGTACCCCCCCAGTCACATACACCCCCCCAGTCGCATGTACCCCACCAGTCACATGCACACACCCCCCAGTAACATGCACACCCCCCAATCACGTGTTCACTTCCCCTAGTGACATGCACACCCCCCAATCACATGTTCACTCCCCCTAATCACATGTTCACCCCCCTAGTGACATGCACACCCCCCCAGTGACATGCACACCCCCCAATCACATGTTCACCCCCCTAATCACATGCATACCCCCCTAGTGACATGCACACCCCCCTAATCACATGTTCAACCCCCTAATCACATGTTCAACCCCCTAGTGACATGCACACACACCCCCAGTCACATGTACCTCACACAGGGCCGTCTTTAAGGCGGGGCAAAAGGGGCAGCTGCCCTGGGCCCTGTCATTGTTGTGGGGCCCAAAGCAGCTGCCTCATACATGCCAACATTCCCAGTTTAAATTCCCTCGTCCCTTGAGGTTTTAGTCTCATGCTGTGTCCTAATATCTCAGTGTGAAGTTCTGTTATTAATGCTGCCCAGCTCTGTCTTGTTGTGTACAGATGACTCACTTGCAGACCCTGTGTTTACATGTAAATACCAGCATTGATATGTAAATAGCAGCAGCATTCATATGTAAATAGTGGCAGACTGGCAGCATTCTATGTAAACAGAGGTGGTATTCATATGTATATCATGCCCCCTTGAGGTCATATCCACCATCACCTATACTGAATGCTACCCACTGGGGAGATAAAGGGGCATGCTTGAAAGTCCTGCATACAACTGTGGTCATTAAGCCTACCATCAGCCTGTTGTGCAAAGGTAAGCAAATTAGTGGGGGGAGGGTAGTGTGTGGTGTGCAGAGGTAGGCAGAGAAGGAATTACAGTTTGGGGTGCACAGGTGAGCAAGGTCCAGTCCATGGTGTGCAGCCAGTGAGGAGATGATGTGCTGTAACCTCTAGCAACCAATGAGTAAGCAGTAATGATGTGCAGTAACCAATCAGTGAGCAGTATTGATGTACAGTAATCTCTAGCAACCAATCATCAAGCAGAAATCATGTGCTGTAACCTCTAGCAACTGATCAGTGAGCCAAAATGTGTGCTGTAACCTCTAGCAACCAGTCAGTGAGCGGTAATGATACACTGTAACCTCTGGCAACCAATCGCAATCACTGTCTGATCTGATTCAGTAAACTAATTTTGAGTCTAGCTGCTATTTATTGTATGTCTCAGAGCAGGTGGAGAGCAAAACTGCATGGGGAGGACCCCAAGAAAATTTTTGCCCAGGGTCCAATCAATATTAAAGACGTCCCTGACCTCACACATAGTGTCTCTGTCCCCTCACAGCTCAGCTCAGCAGTCAGTCGGCTGCACACAGACAGGCTACAGCGAGTGAACTGGCATTGACTCCGCCTCCACCACAGAAGCCCCGCCCTGGAAGGAGGGTGGACTCGCGATCCTACTGAGGTGCTAGCTGTGCCCAGCCCTTGCACAAGATATCGGCTCAAGGGACGGACAGCATTTGCTGGTGGGGCGGTGAGGGGCGGGTCAGTTGTCGGTCTCTGTGTGTGTCTCTGCCGGCTGTTCCGATGGACTTTTATTGACAGAAGTGGAGACTGGGCAGTGATCTGATGGGGCGTGGTGTTACAGAGCAGAGAGGAGGAGGACTGTTTGTAAACTGAACGAGGCGGGCACGAAGCTCCGCTGCACTGACTGTACTAGATTAATGCTGGAGGATAGCAGAGGCGGCTCTTTATGCAAACTAGGCTCTGAGAGGGCGAGGCCTTAGGCCATCGCCTAATTTGCCTAATTAGAGAGCCGCCTCTGCCTACAGTCTCCAGACTGCTCCTCTGTGTGGGTAATCAGCATTTGTATTGCCGTCAAACAAACCTTCCTTCACTTTCTCATAAGTGCTCAATCACGCTATTACATCCATAGGTTATAGACATGAAACAACAAACAAAAGTGCCATAGTGTACTCTGTTTGCATGTTTATTAAAAGCCCCCAAAACAAATCCACTTACAAGATAAAAACTTTAAAACAACATGTCTCAAATCATCACTTCATTCACCGCAAATCTACACTCACAATGCATGACAGATTCGGCTCCTCCCCTCTAAATGCGTGTTGACATCTCATTGGCCTTCATCAGTAGAACCTTCTTTGGTCGACCATGACAAAGTCTGTTCTGAGTAGAACCTGTCCTGTTAAACCGCTGTATGGTCTTGGATACCATAATGCAGCTCAGTTACAGGGTCTAGGCCATCTTAATGTAGAGCAACAATTCTTTTTTTTCAGATGCTCAGAGAGTTCTTTGCCATGAGGTGCCATGTTGAACTTCCAGTGACCAGTATGAGAGAGTGAGAGTCATAACACCAAATTTAACACACCTGCTCCCCATTCACACCTGAGACCTTGTAACACTAACGAGTCACATGACACCGTGGTGGGAAGATGGCTAATTGGGAACAACTTGGACATTTTCACTTAGAGGTGTACTCACTTTTGATGCCAGCGGTTTACACATTAATGGCTGTGTGCTGAGTTATTTTGAGGGTGCTGCAAATTTACACTGTTATACAAGCTGTACACTCACTACTTTACATTGTAACAAAGTGTCATTTCTTCAGTGTTGTCATATGAAAAGATATAATAAAATATTTACAAAAATGTGAGGGGTGTACTCACTTTTGTGACATTTTGCATCATAACTGTTTTCATGCAGACAGGTAAAATTACTGAGAGGTCCAGTTTAACGTGAAATCTCATTAGCCATGCATGTATATACAGTACCTTTGCCTAAATATTATTAGTAGCTTTTCTCAGAAATGGTCTCCTGGTCCTTTAAATATAAAATGTAAAAAATTGAGGACAGCTATTCTCATGCCCTATGCATTATGAAGTTTGATCTCACACAGGCTCTTTTATTCCAGGCTTTGCTACCGCTAAGATATGGTAATAGCTGCAAAGCCATCTGTTTTCCTTTGTGATCAAAGCTTACCTGTCCTAAAACAATAGAAGCTTTTCAATAACAGGGGGTGGACTTACATCACAAACTTATTATAGCAGATGAAATGTGTTATTTGACACCATCTCTTAAAAAAAAGTGGCATTCAGAAAAAGCAGGTAGAGAATAATGGATTATCAGGATGGATAATTATGTAGCTGAATACTGAAAGTCTCTTCAACCACTTAGTTATTTATCCAGATTTCCTATGATGATACACACACATCTGCATCCAACTTTAAAATAAGCTGAGGACTGTCAGGTGAGACCAGTTGAAGTGGCCCTATTAACCACAGAACCAATTATTTAAAAGGGTTGGTACATGTGATTGATGAGTAATTTCGGAAGAATTTGCATTCTAAGTTCATTGCAGTAAAGCCTAATGCAATACTAAATCCCAAAACAAAAATGTAATATATTGCACATTACCAGTTCTTAAAATATTGTGGCTGCATTAATTTCTGAGGATTTTTTTATATTTATTTTCACCTAGTGATCTAGCTAGTAAGTATATCAGGGCTGCCGAAAGGGGAGAACATCTGTCCCCCTGTAGGGGGCCGGGGCACACAGTGGGGTCCAAACAGCAGAGGGAATTGGTGAGGCGGGGGAGGGACAATTACAGAAGGATGCCCTGTGTGCCTCTCTGTAGCAGCTGAAAGCTTGTTTCCCTCCCGCCAGCTTTCAGCTGCTGCAGGGAGAGACACAGGGCATCGCTCCTGTAATTACTTTCTCCGACCCCCCCCTGTTCTGCCTGCTTCTGATTCCCCCTGTGTGCCTCCCTGTCAATGTGCCCCCCCCCCCCCCCCCGCCATTGGCTGCCAGCGCTGATTGGCTGCTGGTCGAATGCTGGTTTTCTAGCAAGACTGTACAATAGAAGCCAATTGTGAGACCAGCGTCTGTCAGACAGACAGCTCTACACACTGTCCGAATGTTGGCCAGTTCCTGCTGAACCAACTGATATTCGAATAGTGTGTACCCAGCTTTACAGCTTTACACTTGAACACTTTCGTATACTTGCACAAATTCAGGGATTTTGTAGAATTAGAGTCAGGTGTATTATTAACCAATTTTTAAAAGCAGGTGCTAATGATCACCGATTTTATATGTAGGTTGAAACACAGTCATTAACTGGAACAGAAACAGCTGGTAGGATGCTTAAAGTGGAGTTCCAGCCGTTTCTGTGTTTATTAAAAGTCAGCAGCTACAAAAAGTGTAGCTGCTGACTTTTAATAAACACACACTCACCTGTTCGGTCCAGCGATGCCGCCGCCTGAAGCTTTGATTCTCTCCCCCGCCTCTCCTGGCACCAGCATCACTAGTGTGGGCACTAAGTTGTAACAGCTTGTGGCTTCACAGCCGGGTGCACACTGAGCATGAACGAGTCACGCTGCGCTACCTGAATGGCTGGGCAATCTTCTGAGACCTGTGACGTGTCCCAGAAGATTGCAGGGAGGGAGGGGGAGAGGAGAGCTTCCACTTGAGTCACCTAGGCGGCTGAGCGGAAGTGGGAGCCCCCCCAAAAAATGACATGCCAAATGTGGCATGTCAAGGTGTCAGGAGTTCTTAAAGTGGAAGTTCCACTTTTGGGTGGAACTCCGCATTAAAGTGGATGTAAACCCATTCATGAAATTTGAGCTGGGCACATATATCTGCAGTGTTTTCTTATCTCTCTTCAAAGCTCTAAGTCTTGTGGCTTTCTCTTGCCCCGTTCTTCTGTTATCAGTATGACAACTTCTGACAAGTTCTCCCTCAACTGAGATAAAACCAGGCTGAATTTTGTGTCAGGGTGGCTGCTATGAATAGATTAGCAGAGAGCTGGTCTATTCACAGCACAGCTCTGCAAGTCACATGTGGAAAGGGGGGGTGTGTGCCTTTCCTCCAATCAGCTGTCTCACAGTCTATGACAAGAATCCACACCCACAGGTGAATCAGGAAGAGAAAATTCTAACACGATGTGCACTTTCTAAACAGTATACAAAGTTTAAGACGGCAGATATACATGTAAAAATTCTGTAGGAGGATTTGTTTAATCTCTGTGTACCATCTGGGGCTGTTCACTTCACTGGGTATAGGAGAGGGTTTACATCCACTTTAAAACTTGGTGAGGGGCAGATTTAAGACAAAGATATGACCATTTAGGTCCTGGTTATCAATTTGAACCATCTAGAAATCAGCCAAGTACCAGTCAGCACCCCAGAGCTCCTGGGAACCAGCACAATCAGAACTGGGGTTTTCCCAGAGACAATCAGGGCCGCAAAAGGCCCATAGAACAAAAAGTGGGACTAGAGGGGGGAGGCGCCTCCGGTCAACAAAAGAGAAAGAGAACATAGGGGCAGGGATTTTTAATCTAAGTAAGCAAACATTAACAGACCCTGAGAAAAAAACTGCTCGACAAAGGTCTGAAGTTTGCTCCACCTAGGAGTTTGAGCAAATTCCAGACCTATATGGACATTCATAAGTTTGTACGCAAATTAAATATCAAGCGTTACTTAGTGTCCAACCCCGTTAGAAATGATCCTGGTGTTAGTTACCAGTTCCAACACTCTGGTCTTTCAAACGCCTCCCTTTTCAACCCCCCTGGGGGTATGGCACCCTCTATTCGAGTGTTCAGGGATGTAGTCTTACGTGATCTAGATGATATCAAGGTCAGAAAAGGTAAGATGCAGAAAGATCTGGAGGTGGGTTTGAATTCATTATGTCAAAATAAATCATTGGTCATTCGCCCAGCCGACAAGGGGGGTGGGATTCTGATCCTAGATCGCTGTGACTATCCCAAAGAAATGCACCGTATCTTGGGAGACATTGAAACCTATACCCCTCTCAATATGGACCCTGTATCCAAATATAAGAGGGAATTAGAGGTCATTGTCAAAAGAGGTTTTCCCAATGGTATTATTACTAGAAAAGAGAAACTATTCCTTGTACTTAGTGCCCCGCGTACTCCTGTTATTTACTACCTCCCCAAGATTCATAAAAGCCAGTCTTGCCCCCCGGGGCGCCCTATAGTGAGTGGCATTGATTCAATTGATTCATGTCCCGGGTGGGCAAGTACATTGATTACTATCTACAGCCCCTGGTGAAGAAGATCCCGTCTTACATCAGAGACTCGAAACAGGTCATCAACATGTTGTCAGGGATCACTCCTAAGGAGGGATTATGGTTAGTAACAGCTGACATGACGTTGCTTTACACCATCATCCCTCACCATTTAGGTTTGGAGGCTGTTAAGTTATACTTGGAGAGGGATTCGAATCTTGTTCCTACACAGATTGATTTTATTATGGAGCTATTGAGCTTTGCTGCCACGCATAATTATTTTTTGTTTGAACAACAGTTTTTCAGACAGGATAGGGGTGTGGCCATGGGGGCTAAATATGCCCCCAGCTTGGCCAATTTATTTATGGCCAAGTGGGAGGAGGACGTCATCGAGGCCCAGAATAGACCGGAGGTGGTCTTGTGGGCCAGGTATATCGATGACGTCCTCCTCCTTTGGGATGGCACTGAGTCAGACCTGTAGGAGTTCATGACACTCCTCAATAACAATGATAGGGGCATTAGATTTAATTTTGAAGCAAGCCTGGAGGAGATTAATTTTCTGGATTTAACAATTGCTGTGAAGGGGGGAATTTCAGCACCTCGACTTTTTTTAAGTCGACAGATCGGAATTCTTACATATCCTCAGACAGTTGCCACTATGAGCCTTGGCTCAGAGCTCTTCTGTTTGGGCAATTTACAAGACTAAGACGCAACTTTACTGAAGTTGCTGCTTTTGACAGACAGGCAGCTGTTCTGTCAAGCCGATTTGTGGAAAAGGGCTATGATCCTGTTATATTGGCCCAGACGGTAGATAGGGTGACAGGGATGGATAGGCCATCACTTCTGGTGGACAAACCACAGCAGTGTATGGATAACAAAGTTTCTTTACCCTTTATTACCACATATTCAGTACAATCACACACAATTAAAAGATTAATCCAGAAACACTGGCACCTACTTGGCAACGACCAGGTTTTGAAGGGCTT
The DNA here is from genome assembly GCF_042186555.1 of Aquarana catesbeiana. Lineage (NCBI taxonomy): Eukaryota > Metazoa > Chordata > Amphibia > Anura > Ranidae > Aquarana > Aquarana catesbeiana. The sequence continues at coordinate 152,356,047 of NC_133325.1, read as the reverse complement.
ATTGCCAGACAAACCACAGGTGGTGTTCAAGGGTACCTCCTCTCTTGGTAACAGGATTGCTCCCAGCATTACCGGTGTAAGAAATGCCAAGTTTGCTCTCTCAACAGTTGCAGGGACAGAAAGATTTGTCAATTTGTGTCCACCAGCACTTCACGGTCCTTTCAAGTTAAACCATTTATTACTTGCTCCTCTGAGGGAGTCATGTACCTCATCCAATGCCCTTGCGGGCTACAATATGTGGGGAGGGCAAAAAGGGCCCTCCAGGTTAGACTGAATGAGCATATAGGTAACATCAGAAGGGGTTTCAAGAACCATTCAGTCCCGGCATTACGATGAGGTGCACCATAGGGACCCCTCCAAGACATTGTATATGGGGATAGACAAATACACACCCCATTGGAGGGGCAGCTCACTGGTCAGGGAAATTTCTAAATTAGAAATGTCTTGGGTATATCGCTTAAAAACCTTTGCACCCTATGGCTTGAACGTAGGCGTTGATGTCAATGCTTTTATTAATAACTCCTAAATTGTTGGTTTGTGTCATTACTTATATGCACTTATTAATACTTTTCAATAATTTTTCATTTGAATTTTATGTATGTTGTTGTTTGTATTGATGGTTATGGCTACTATGAACTTGCCCTTTAATGTATATGTTTGGCTGTCGACCCTCGTTGCGAGCCCCCATGAGTGGGAACCGATTTGGGGTGGCCTTACCAAATTACCAGAGACCAATTCGGATGATACAATCTGATCGATGTGCTTCTTACCAGGGTTTTTGTAGCTTTTTATATTAAGGTAACTTAGATTATCGCCCCCCTTTTTTCCCCCTTTTTTTCATGAATCTGGGCTCTTTTAATTACCTATAGTCCTTTTTTTTTTTTATTGCATTTATTGAATTTTAAATTGACCACTAGAGGTCGTGTGAGGTTGTCCAAGTTAATTGTGGATGTGACACCTCTAGACACACTGGAATTAGTTCCGGCAGGTGGGGGCATTATTTGATAATGTACTTGCCCCTCCCTCACATTTTTTAATATATTTTACATTTGATTATGCACATTTGGATTGTGTTCACCAACTGGTCCTATGTGTACGTTCCGGTTGATGCCTTCTGCTTTACCTGAAAGTTTAACTTCACTCACGTGGGAAATACTGTTATTGCGCTGATGCACATGCGTGTATTTGCGTGACGGCTCGGAACAAGGCTTGGCACGCTTTCTGTTTACATATTAGAGGTGACGCAGCGCGCCGCCCATGCCCCTGGACGACGTAAGTTATTATGAAATGCGTAGGGCAGAGCGATGCGCTGACGTCACCTCGCACTCCATCCGTGTATTCGTATATCCAGTTGGAACGGGCTGTCTGTCTGTGCTCCGGCCGGTGCAGCAGACGTTCGCTTTTTACATCCAATTTCTTGTAAGTGCAATAATCTCTTTTTTATAATAAAATATAGTTGGTTTTACACTATTGGAGCATCTATTCTCTCCTATGTAGCACGACCTTGCTTTGCTGGTTCGAGCTACCTTAGGCGACTTCCTGCCATTTGGTGTTTGTTTGCCGTCCCATGGAGCCGGGATCTAGTACAACACATGCCTGCCCTGATCCTCTGTGATGGGGGATCACGGTATTCCGGTAAGGGCGCATTCTCGCTGACCTGTGGTGGTGGATCTCACTCATTATTGGGAAACAGGAACCGATTCACAGATTTATGTTATTGAGTTGGACTTTATTTATTTTCACTGGTGCTCACTACACTATATTGTTTATGGATCACTGATCGGTTACCATTATCGTGTACCGATCACTGGACATTTGTTATTGTTGTCACTGATTTATGTTATTTTAATTGGTGTTCACCACATTATATGTTCATTGATTACTGATCGTTTGTTAATTTGATGATTTTTGATCAATGGACATTGTTTATGGTTCACGCTTTATATCATCTTATCCAATTTAATTCACCACTTGAATGTTATTACTATCACGTGGGTTTATATATAGATTTTCACGATATTATATTTTCTATTTTTTAAGGGTAGCGCGATTTTTTACTTTTCCTTAGCCAAATTCCATACCTCCCAAGTTTTTGAAATTAAAATGAGGGACACCTATTAGCAAAAATATGTAGGCATAGGACACACCCGCTGCCACGCCACTCTTAAAGGAGAATTGTACAAAAAAAACGATTGGTTAAACCCACAAATGATTTTTACCAGTACTAGTCTTTATATTGGCTTTTGGTATTTACAAATACAGCAATTTAGAAATTGGATGAAAGGTTTAGCACTGGGGAACACTTTTTGAAAGATAAATAGTGCATTTTATATACAATATATGGATCAGACTAAAATGAGGGACAAATGAGGAGGAATGAGGGACAGAGAGATATTGTTTCAAATCAGGGACAGTTGGGAGCTATATTCTGCTACTAAGATGAGGTTATGGAAGACAGTTTCATTTCACAGGTCATACACTATGGCAAGACTGAGTACAGTAACTCAGGAACTCTTCAAAATAGTCGCCAAGACTATGAACCCTGCCTGCCTAGAGCCCCCAGGAAACAAAACCCAAGAATTCTACAATGAGTTATCAGATTTTTTTATCGACAAAATCGACAACATCCGGAAAACAATTCAACAGAAAAAACAACCAACCTCATTCAACTAAAGCAAAAAGAAAAAATCAATTCGAACGTCACACAATCACCAAATTTTTCGCTGATCCCAATCACCACTGACACCACCAAAAACATCATCAGAAGCCTCAGAGACAGCACATTACCAAACAACATCATTCCCACAAAACTCCTGAAAGAATGTTCCGACATCCTGGCTCCTACTATAACACACCTCATAAACTAGTCGTTCAAAGAAGGGACTGTTCCGATCACCCTCAAGCATGGCATCATCAAACCCCTGCTAAAGAAACCCAACCTCGACCCTAAGGACCCTAACTACCGCAGACTGATAACAAGCCTTAACACCATCTCCAAGATTATGGAGAAAGCAGTAGTACAACAGCTACAACACCACCTGGACACACACAAACTCTTGGACCCTCTGCAATCAGGCTTCCGCCCAGGCCATGGCACAGAAACGGCACTTCTCAAAATATGGGACGACGCCCCCGAAGCAGCTGATGATGATGATGTACTGTTGGACCTCAGTGCAGCGTTCGATACAGTGGACCACAATACTCTACTCATCCGCCTCACAGAAGTAGCAGGAGTCACAGATTCAGATCTACAATGGTTCGCCTCATTCTTAGGAAATCGTTCTCAGACAGTGAAACTATGAGCATTCACCTCTGAAACCCATGCAATCTCTTGTGGAGTCCCTCAAGGTTCACCCTTGTCACCAGTGCTCTTCAACATCTATATCTGCCCACTCCTCAAAATCATCAGAAAATCGGACCTCTGCTTCCACTCATACGCTGATGACACTCAACTCTACTTTCGCATCACCGGACAAAAAGACCATCATCAGCGACTATAAAAATGCCTCACTTTGATAGACGACTGGATGACCACTAGCTCCCTCAAACTCAACGGATCAAAAACAGAGCTTCTTCTCCTACACGCAAACCAAAATTCCAAAACTAAGACCCCATGGACACCTCCCACCATCTTTGGACAGCATCTCTCCAAGCACCAAAGCCAAGAGTCATTTTTGACTCAGAAATGTCAATGGATGCACAAATATGATCAGTAGTCAGTGGATCTCACCATCTCCTCCGCCTGCTACGTAGACACATCCCCTTCGTTCCAGGAGAGGACAAAGCAGCAGTAGTTGGAACAATCATTAATTCCAGACTCGACTACGCAAATTCCCTCTACATAGGACTACCCCAGTATCAGCTTGCGCGCTTACAACTCATCTAAAACACGGCAGCAAGACAGTTAACAGGAAAAAAAACCCTGGGAATCCATCTCCTCTTCCCTGAGGAGCCTACATTGGCTAACCGTAAAGAATCAAATCACTTTCAAGACCCTCTGCCTCACCCACAACTGCATACAAGGAAATGCTCCTCAATACCTATGCGAGAAAATAAAATGCTACACACACATTTGCAGTCTTCGATCTTCTAACCAAAACCTCCTCCTTATTCCCAAACCCTGCTACAAAACAAAGGGAGAACGAAGATTCGCAGTCCAAGGACCACGGCTATGGAAATCTCTACTGACTTACATCCGCGTGGGAAAAAAACCATCAGGCCTTCAGAAAAAAACTCAAGACCTACCTCTTCTAAGAAGCTGGACAACACAGAATGGATCTAGCGCTTTGAGGTGATCCAGTTCGCATTTGCAGCGTTATACAAATCATTCGTTCATTCATTCATTCACATGACACAAGGTAGTTATACTGCATCTTTTGTAGAAGCAGAGAGAAATAAGCAAAGTTGAGGACCATAGACACAGTGGTCGGCCAAGGAAACTTAATGCAGCAGATGAAAGACACAGGTACACCCATCTACTGTCCGGAGAAGTCTGTCCAGAAGTGGTCTTCATGGAAGATTTGTGGCAAAAAATGGCATTCCTCCAACATGGAAACAGGCAGCTGCTGTGGGAATTTACTATCTGCTGCTAGAGAGACTGAACTCATGGCTGCCGCTTCTGTCAGTCAAATCCTGTGACAAGGGAGCAGGGATCGGGGTCGAGCGTCTCTGTCTGTGTCTATGGACTCAGGTAGTGTGGCTCCAGATCGAGCCTATAGGTGTGCCACGATTAGAAGCAGCTTCCTATGGCGGCACACTGAGAAGAGGAGCTAGGAGTGCCATTGAGGGACCTGAGAAAAGGAGGTTCAGGGCCACTCTGTGCAATCGAATTACACAAAGCAGGTAAGTATAACATATTTGTTATTTAAAAAAAAATCATTTACAATCACTACCGGCCACAGTATATATACATCGCGGTAGGGAAGCGGTTGTAACAGGATCATGGTTGAGGCTACAACCATGATCCCGGTGTACTTTTTTAGGGCCAGCGAATCTCTTTCATGTAAAAGTATCCCCAAGTGGCTGGGCAGCCACTCAAATACATTTACAGGTGGCGCCGCCACCACTGTTACTGGGCTCTTCCGAGCGATCAGGAAGTCCGGTAATGATGCGGCCAGTGGCATCCAGGTCCAGCCTTACATTGACAGGAACTGAAGCTGTGATGTCAGAACCAGGAAGCTATGACTATTTCGTTACTTCCCCTTCCGGCTCTTTGTTTACTGGCCGCGTAAAGCAGCTGGTCAGTCCGATCTGTGTCTGATCAGCTGCATTGGAGCCCAAAGGAGAGATGGGGGTGTAATACACCCCCCATCTCTCCACAAAAAATACCTGTCATTGTGCTATTACTGTCAAAAGGAATGTTTTCTTTAAAAAATAGAAAAAGAATAAAATAAATAATCATAAATCATAAAAAAAAAAATGTAACCGCCCCCATCACCCTGTTCTCACACGCAGTGGGGAACCCACACGTCAGTCCTGCACACATCATGTAAACACTGATTGCACCACACATATGAGGTATTACCGTGAACATCAGAGCAAGAGCAATAATTCTAGCACCAGACCTCCTGTGTAAATCTAAACTGGTTACCTGCAAAGGCTTTTAAAGCAACACCTATGAATAATTTAAAGTACCATAGTCCATCGCCATTCCTTGAGCGTTCGCAATTTTAAAGCGTGATATATTTGGTATCTATTTACTCGGTGTAACATCATCTTTTATATTTTACAAAAAAAGTGGAATTTTGTGTTCACTAAAATTCTTTAATGTGTATTTTATCTAAAAAAAAATTGCGTTTGAAATACTGTGTGACACCATTTTATTCTCTAGGGCCTTTGCTTATATGCATATTTGCTTATATTTGCATATATAATGTTTAGGGGTTATAAGTAATTTTCTAGCACAAAAAGTATATTTTTACATGTATGTGAGAAGTGTCAGAATTGGCCTGGTATAGAAGTGGTTAACATGTACCTGTTCTTTACTTATGCAGGGGAAAACAAAAAGTTCAAACAGCTTCCCAGATACCCACTTTCTCTATCCCTCTGCCTCTCCAGTCACTGTCAGGAGAGAAGACAATACCTGTTATTTCCTGGTATATGGGAGTACATGACTGAGCATCAGAATGGGGAAGAAAGGGGTTTAAGTCACCTTGAACATGGCATGGTTGTTGGTGCCAGACGGGCTGGTCTGAGTATTTCAAAAACTGCTGATCTACTGGGATTTTTACGCACAACCATCTCTAGGGTTTAACCACTTGCTGCCCGCCCGCCGTCATATGACAGCGGGAGGATGCAGCTGTTGTTCTGGGCCGCCGTTATATGACGGCGCAGCCTTCCAGGCAGCCCAGGGGGCACGCGCGCCCACCGCATCGCTCGGGTCCCAGTGCGCGTGCCCCGCGGCCGCGATGTCCGCGGGGCACCCGCGATTGCCCGGTAACCGAGCAGGACCGTGGATCCGTGAGTGTAAACACACAGATCCACGTCCTGTCAGATGGGTGGAGACCGATGGTGTGTTCCTTGTACAGAGGAACACCGATCGGTCTCCTCCCCTTGTGAGTCCCCTCCCCCCTACAGTTAGAATCACTCCCTAGCAACATATTTAACCCTACAGCGCCCCTCCTGATTAACCCCTTCATTGCCAGTCACATTTATACAGTAATCATGCATTTTTATAGCACGGATCGCTGTATAAATGTGAATGGTCCCAAAAATGTGTCAAAATTTTCCGATATGTCCGCCGCAATATCGCAGTCACGATAAAAATCGCAGATCGCCGCCATTACTAATAAAAAAAAAAAATAATAATAAAAATGCTATAAATCTATCCCCTTTTTTTGTAGACGCTATAACTTTTGCGCAAACCAATAAATATATGCTTATTGCAATATTTTTTACCAAAAATATGTAGAAGAATATATAGCGGCCTAAACTGAGGAAAAAATTTGTTTAAAAAAAAAAAAATTTTGGATATTTATTATACCAAAAAGTAAAAAATATTGTGTTTTTTTCAAACTTGTCACTCTTGTTTTGTTTATAGCACAAGAAATAAAAACCGCAGAGGTGATCAAATACCACCAAAAGAAAGCTCTATTAGTGGGGAAAAAATTTCATTTGGGTACAGTGTTGTATGACCGCGCAAATGTTATTCAAAGTGCGACAGCGCTGAAAGCTGAAAATTGGCTTGAGCAGGAAGGGGGTGAAAATGCCCTGTATGGAAGTGGTTAAAGATTATGGTCCGAAAAAGAGAAAATACCTTACTGATGTCAGAGGTCAGAGGAGAATGGGCAGACTGGTTTGAGATTATAGAAAGGCAACAGTAACTCAAATATCCACTCGTTACAACCAAGGTATGCACACATAACACATCGAACCTTGAAGCAGATGGGCTACAGAAGCAGAATACCACACCGGGTGCCACTCCTGTCAGCTAAGACCAGAAAACTGAGGTTACAATTCGCACAAAATTGGACAATAGAAGATTGGGAAAATGTTGCCTGGTCTGATTTCAGCTACGACATTCAGATGAGTGGGTCAGAATTTGGCGTAAACAACATGAAAGCATGGATCCATCCTGCCTTGTATCAACGGTTCAGGCTGGTGGTGTAATGGTGTGGGGGATACTTTCTTGGCACACTTTTGGCCCCTTAGTACCAATTAACTATTGTTTAAATGCCACAGTCTACCTGAGTATGGTTGCTGACCATGCCTATCCCTTTATGACTACAGTGTACTTATCTTCTGATGGCTCTTTCCAGCAGGATAATGAGCCATGTCACAAAACTCAAATCATCTCAAACTGGTTTCTTGAACATGACAATGAGTTCACTGTACTCCAATGGCCTCCAGAGTCACCAGATCTCAATCCAATAGAGCACCGTTGGGATGTAATGGAACGGGAGATCCACATCCTGGATGTGCAGCTGACAAATCTGCAGCAACTGCGTGCATGATTGATATTTTCCTTTATTCTGCAACAACAGGTTTTGGAAAATTGGGATAATACTGTTTCACCAACTAGTAAGGTCTATCCAGTTGGTAATTTTGCTATCAAGGTTGAAAGAGGCAAAAGAGGCACACACCATGGGTGCTGTGCTTGGGGTGGGGGTGCATCACCCCAGCAGTCTCCTGCACTGTTCAGTACTGAGCTGTCACACAGACACTAACAGCTCAGTTCTGCAGATTACGCTGTGAGTTGCTGTCACTACTCATTTATGATTTTCAGGGTCACTAAAGTCACAAAAACCTAATATAGTCCTGACTTCTCTTCCCCTTCATAAAACTCCTCCTCTACCCCTCTGCATAGGATAAGTATGAAGGATCAAGGCTACCCATGTTGAAGAAGCCACTCGATGGCACAGGTTCTCTAGGCTGGTTGTATATCAGCACTGCACTTCCAAGCCTTGATTGCTACTGGGCAGCTTATTTCTCAGAACTTCTACTGTTTTTTTACATCCTTGGAAAATGCTTATGATTACTGTTAGTAATTAACCTCACAATCCCCCTCTGGAGCTTATGTTTCCTAGCAACATATTGAAACTTAGTTCATTCAACCCCCTAACACACAATGTACTCATATCTACTAATGTGTTGCATAGCAATCTCCTCATCACTACGGCACCCTAAAGAATTTAGCAGTCAGTGCAAGGTAGGCTTCTTCATGGGAAACTGTGGTGCGTTGACAAAAATGTGAACTCACTTGGTAAAAAATTCACTTCCTCAGGAGCGGGTGCAATCCGTATATCTGTAAGATATATTATTATACAGGATTTATACAGCGCCAACAATTTACGTAGCACTTTACAACTTGAAGGTAGACAGTACAAATACAATACACTTTAATACAGTAGGAATCAGAGGGCCCTGCTCCTTAGAGCTTACAATCTAAGAGGGAAAGTCAAGAGATACAAGAGGTAATAACTGTTGGCGATGTGCTGATTGAGAAGATAAATGTACAGTTGTTAGGTGGGGGCCAGATATTCTTCTCTGAAGAGATAAGTTTTCAGGGATCGTCTGAAAGTGAATAAAGTAGGAGAAAATCGGACAGATTGGGGTAGAGCATTCCAGAGGATGGAAGAGGCTCTGGAGAAGTCCTGAAGGTGAGCATGGTATGAGGTGACAAGGGAGTTTGAGAGCAGGAGGTCTTGGGAGGAGCAAAGAGAACGATTTGGTTGGTATTTTGAGACTAGGTTAGTGATGTACCTGGGGGCAGGTTGTGGATGGCTTTGTAAGTTATAGTTAGTATCTTGAATTTAATTTGGTGGCTGAGTGGCAGCCAATGGAGGGATTGGCAGAGGGATATAGCAAACGCTGAGCGGTTTGTGAGTTGGATGAGACTGGCAACAGTGTTCATGATGGTCTGAAGTGGAGATAGCCTATTTAGAGGTAAGCCAATGAGGAGGGAGTTGCAGTAATCGAGGAGGGAGATGACCAGGGAGTGGATTAGAAGCTTTGTGGTGTCATTGGTTAGGAAGGGGCGCATCTTGGAGATGTTGCGGAGGTTGAGGCGGCAAATTTTGGATAGCGATAGGATGTGGGGCCGAAAGGTTAGTTCAGAGTCCAGGATTACACCTAGGACCTTGGTGTGGGGAGACAAGTTGATAGTTGAGCCGTTGATATTGACAGAGAAGTCAGGGGAAGCGGCACCTGAGGGAGGAAATATCATGAGCTCGGTTTTGGATAGGTTGAGTTTGAAGAAGTGATGTGACATCCAGGCTGATATGTCTGCTAGTAAGTTGGTAATGCGTGAGGAGACAGATGGAGAGAGCTGGGGGGTGGAGAGATAGATTTGGGTGTCATCAGCTTAGAGATGATATTTAAAGCCGTGGGAGGCAATCAACTGACCCAGGGAGGTGGTGTAGATTGAGAAAAGGAGAGGTCCAAGAACAGAACCTTGGGGGACCCCAACGGAGAAATGAAGAGGAGAGGAGGAAGTAGAGTTGTAAGTGACACTGAAGGAGCGGTGGGATAGGTAGGATGACAACCAGCGAAGAGTACAGTCACGGAGACCAAAGAAGTGAAGTTTATTGAGGAGGAGTGGGTGGTCCACTGTGTCAAAGGCAACAGAGAGATCCAGAAGAAGTAGTACAGAATAGTGTCCACTGGTATATATAACTATATATAATATATAATATTAAAATATTATGGTCACCAGTTATCAATACAATTATATATTGCTTAAAAAACAAACAGAAAAAAAAAAAAACGATAACCTTAAAATGTTAACTGATCAGTTAAAACTGTACACAAATAGTGTGAATAGCCAGGGATGGACTATGAACATCCCGCCTGGGAACTGAGGGGGCTGTATCCATATGGATCAGATGGTATGCAGCAGGCTGCAATGGGAGTGTGAGTCTCCAATGGGGGGGTCCTAGATGGCCCTTGGAAGGTTCTAAAAGTGTAAATAATATTGTATCTATTAACTTAATCCAAGTAAGATGTAAAATAAAGTGAAATATGTGCAGACAGACTACCAGTCAATCCCAAGACTACAAGAGAAAAACACTAAAGGTGCAGTGAATATATGGGATGAAGTGGGAATATAAATTCCTTAGGACAGGGTAAGAAGGAAGGCGAATGGTAGAAAGAATAAGGTGCAGAGGTCAAATTATTGATAGGTTTACCTCGGCAGTAATCATAGTCTTTAGTATATACTCGGCAGTAATCATAGTCTGTAGTATAAGCAGTGGTCAGAAGATTAACATGTTCACATGCTGATGAGGGAACGTCTATATATACACCCACCCCATTCAGTTTGACCAATGAATAACCCCTAACATCACCCATTGGCTGCCACTTGCCCAACAAATTAAATTCAAAATACTAACAATAAGTTACAAAGCCATCCACAACTCTGCCCCCAGCTACATCACTAGCCTAGTCTCAAAATACCAACCTAATCGCCCTCTTCATTCCTCCCAAGACCTCCTGCTCTCTAGCTCCCTCATCACCTCCTCCCATATCCGCCTCCAGGACTTCTCCTGAGCCTCTCCCATCCTCTGGAATTCTCTACCCCAATCTGTCAGACTGTCTCCAATTTACCCACTTTTCCTATTCAGAGAAGCCTATCCTGCCTCCATCTAACAACTACACTATTTTCTCCATTAGCTCATTCCCCACAGCTATTACCCTTTTGTATAACTTGACCCTCCCTCCTAGATTGTAAGCTCTAACGAGCAAGGCTGATTCCCCCTGTATTGAATTGTATTGTAATTGTACTGTCTGTCCTAATGTTGTAAAGTGCTGCATAAACTGTCGGCACTCTATAAATCCTGTATAATAATAATAACATCACGCAGGTGTTCATTATAGGGGGGGTGCGTCAACACCTGATCAGCAAAGCTTGATCCAAGTATGATGGAAAATAAAGTGATATTTATGCAGACAGACTACCAATCAGTCCCAAGACCATAAAAATAAACACTGAAAGTGTAATCGATGCTGGGATAAAGTGGGAATATGAATTCCTCATAGCAGGGTAAGGAGAAAAGTCTAGAACAGTGGTTCTCAACATGGGGGTCAAATAACGATTTGCCAGGGGTCACCGAATCTTGGGCTGTTCCTAAACCCTGCACCGTTCTCCCAGCCTTTTCATGGTCACCCAGTGGGGCTGTCCCTGGAGCCTGTTGCTGCCTAGCTGGGCTGTTCCTGGAGCCCACAGCCGCCCACTCAGCCTCTTCGCAGCCGCCCATTCAGTTTACGGCATTGGTGGGGGCAGAGAATAGAGGTCAGTTGACTGGTGAGGAATATGAAGTGGGAGGGGCTTGTGGAGACCCTATCTCCGGATTTTGGCATAGGGGTCAGTGCTGCGAGACACCACAGAGCTGGAGACACAGTGAAGCCTGAGATACAGTGAGTAACACTACCTGCCATTAGAGTTGCCATTAAAAGTCCCCACTGCAGTTCTCAGATCAGCAGATGACCTTTATCAAGAGCACCTAAGTTGGCTCATCAGAACTCCCCCCAGCACTGCCACTGATCCCACCCCTCACCAGTACTGCCACTCATCCCATTCACCCCAGGCCCCCACCAAGGAGTAAGAGTAAGAGAAGGAATAACAATAGAAAATACATGGAAGGGAGAGGAAAAGAGAGGGAGGAACAAAGAAAGAGAGAAAGAAAGAATAAGAGAAAGAACAAGAAAGAGGGCTAGAGAGAGGGATGGTAAAAAATAAAAAAACAAGAAATTAGAATAGAGATAAAAGGGAAAGAAAGGAGCACAAAGAGAAAGAGTGGTACATCTTAAAATGTACCATAAGGGGTTTTAATACTGTACGAGTGGAAGGGACTCAGGGAGCGCTAAATGTCTGTGGGTTACGGGCGCAAGTTACTTGTCTTACCTTGGGTGCTGAAAACCCACGCTATGAAAATAATTTTACTGTTAGGGGTCCCCATAACTTGGGAAATTTTATCAAGGGGTAACGGCACTAGAAGGTTGAGAACCACTGGTCTAGAGAAAAGAGAAAAATCAAAGAAACCAAAACAACCATTGGGAATATGGAATGAATTAAAAATATAACATAGCAATTATAAGGGTGAACAGGTGCATGAAGTATGGTAAAAACAAGGTGCAAAGATCAAATTACTGATAGGTTTATCTTGTGTACTTGGCAGTAATCATAGACTGTAATATGAAAAACCATCAGGAGACTCGCAAATTCCCATGCTGATGAGGGGAGGTCTGTATGCATACCTACCCTTTCAGCCTGACCCAACATCACACAGGTGTTCCCTGGGGGGGGTGCATCAACACCTGATCGGCGAAGCACCCGCTCCTGAGGAACGTAACGTGTAGAGCATTAGGATGCAATCCTGACCTTTTTTTTTATGGAATTATCCAACTTCCAACCATTACTGGTCATCAATTCTAATATGTTTAACAGTTACCCCTATTTTGGTATTTTGTGTCTGCATATTTTTGTGTCTGATTCCCATGTGATGCTGCTGTGTGCAATTTTTTGACCTATGTTTTTAATACTGTACCATTTTTGGCTGGAATGTACTATTAAAATAAACATTTGTTCTTTCTTATATACTTTTTCTTATTTATGGTTATACCCATGATACATATGTGCTATACTTACCAATGGATATATTTATGGCTTACACAAAAGATATATACAGTATCTCACAAAAGTGAGTACACCCCTCACATTTTTGTAAATATTTTATTATATCTTTTCACGTGACAACACTGAAGAAATTACACTTTGCTACAATGTAAAGTAGTGAGAGTACAGCTTCTATAACAGTGTAAATTTGCTGTCCCCTCAAAAAAACTCAACACACAGCCATTAATGTCTAAACTGCTGGAAACATAAGTGAGTACAACCCTAAGTGAAAATGTCCAAATTGGGCCCAATTATTAATTGTCCCTCTCCAGTGTTATGTGACCCATTAGTATTACAAGGTTTCAGGTGTGAATGGGGAGCAGGTATGTTAAATTTGGTGTTATCGCTCTCACTCTATCATACTGGTCACTGGAAGTTCAACATGGCACCTCATGTCAAAGAACTCTCTGAGGATCTGAAAAAAAGAATTGTTGCTCTATGTAAAGATGGCCTAGGCTATAAGAAGATTGCCAAGACCTTGAAACTGAGCTACAGCACAGTGGCCAAGACCATACAGCGGTTTAACAGGACAGGTTCCACTCAGAACAGGCCTCGCCATGGTTGAGTTGAGTTGAGTGCACGTGCTCAGCGTCATATCCAATGGTTGTCTTTGGGAAATAAATGTATAAGTGCTGACAGCATTGCTGCAGAGGTTGAAGGGGTGGGGGTCAGCCTATCAGTGCTCAGATCATATGCTGCACACTGCATCATATTGGTCTGCATGGCTGTCGTCCCAGAAGGAACCCTCTTCTAAAGATGATGCACAAGAAAGCCCGCAAACAGTTTTCTGAAGACAAGCAGACTAAGGAAGGACATGGATTACTGGAACCATGTCCTGTGGTCTGATGAGACCAAGATAAACTTAGTTGGTTCAGATGGTGTCAAGCGTGTGTGGCAGCAACCAAAGACAAGTTTTTTTTTTGTCTACAGTCAAGCATGATGGTGGGAAAGCCATGGTCTGGGGCTGCATGAGTGCTGCCGGCACTGGGGAGCTAAAGTTCATTGAGGGAACCATGAATGCTAACATGTACTGTGACATACTGAAGCACAGCATGATCCCCTCCCTTCAGAGACTGGGCCGCAAGGCAGTATTCCAACATGATAACGACCCCAAACACACCTCCAAGATGACCACTGCCTTGTTAAAGAAGCTGAGGGTAAAGGTGATGGACTGGCCAAGTATGTCTCCAGACCTAAACCCTATTGAGCATCTGCGGGGCATCTGCGGGGCATCCTCAAATGGAAGGTGGAGGAACGCAAGGTCTCTAACATCCACCAGCTCTGCGATGTCATCATGGAGGAGTGGAAGAGAACTCCAGTGGCAACCTGTGAAGCTCTGGTCAACTCCATGCCCAAGAGGGTTAAGGCAGTGCTGGAAAATATTGGTGGCCACACAAATATTGACACTTTGGGCCCAATTTTGACATTTTCACTTAGGGGTGTACTCCCTTTTGTTGCCAGTGGTTAGACATTAATGGCTGTGTGTTGAGTTATTTTCAGGGGACAGCAAATTTACACTGTTATACAAGCTGTACGCTCACTACTTTACATTGTAGCAAAGTTTAATTTCTTCAGTGTCGTCACATGAAAAGATATAATAAAATATTTACAAAAATGTGAGGGGTGTACTCACTTTTGTGAGATACTGTATGTACCGTATTCATCAGTGGATACACGCCTCATATAAAGTCCCACCTTTATTCCTCCCCTTTTATTTGTACCCCACAGGATATGGTTCAGCACCATGGACACTTTCGTTTGCTTGAATTTTCGTTAGGACCAACAGACCAATCAACAAGTTCCCAGTATTAAAGTGGAGTTCCACCCAAAAATGGAACTTCCGCTTTAAGGAAAGGTGACCGCCTGACATGCCACATTTGGCATGTCATTTTTTTGGGGGGGAGCGGAAACCCTTTTTTTAGAGGGTTCCAGCTCCCACTTCCTCCCGGGGCACCGTGGCGCCCGCCGGAAGTAAGTTCACCTCGCCTCCCTCTCGGCAATCATCTGGGACACGTCACAGGTCCCAGATGATTGCCCAGCCAGTCACAGCACGCAGCGAGGCTCGCGCATGCGCAGTGAGTTCACGGCTGTGGCTTCACAGTGACCACAGTGACAATGCTGCCGTCACAGAGAGGAGGGGGAGATGAGCGGGCTTCATTCCCCCGCATCGCAGGACCCTGGCCTGGGACAGGTAAGTGTCCAGTTATTAAAAGTCACCAACTGCAGTATTTGTAGCTGCTGACTTAATTTTTTTTTTTTGTCCGAACTCCGCTTTAAGTTTATTTTTTAAAACTGCAAGTTTCATGAATTTACCAAAGGTACAATTGATTTTTGTTAGGGGTTACTGCATATCTTCATTGGGCTGTGCTGCCTTATGATGAACATATATGTAGCATTACAACCAGGATATATTAAAACTGTTTCCTGTAAAGATTACATTTTTCTGAAAATAGCTGCACTAAATTGTTCCAACATGTAGCTGATTGATTTAATTTAAAAATAAATTATCCATCCTCCATGGTTGTTGAGCTCAAGAATGGGTACACAGACAGAAATTAAATATGACACACAACCCTCCCCATTCTATCCAAAGAAAAAATAATAATTCCAGTTTAACTGATAATCTGAAGGTAAAGGTTAAAGTAAAATGTAAATAACTCATCTCATCACTAAGATAAATGGAATACCAGGTTTCTTCCTATGAAAATCATTTTTTTTGCAGAACTGGCCAGTGTCTAGAAATAGTAACAGTGGTTGATCACTAGGGGTTCTTCAGTCGACTTCCAGCCAAAATGTTTTTTTTTTTCTTATTGCCAATGGATAGATTAGGAAAGGGTTAGAATCTCTGCCCAGTTTTAATGCTGCCTGTGTATCTGTTGAATTGGCAGTGCTTCTGCTGGGCTAGCAGATACAGGAAAGAGAGTAGGGCTTGAGGGGGCTGACATCTTTCCATGCTCTGAGACTGAAGAAGGGGTCAGGTAAATATTAAAATTAAAAATAAATGTTAACATGAAGGTCTGACAGTTGACAGCAGGATAAACTCCATTTGGTCTGTATGTTTTGGATTTTACCCAGAGAACCCCCTAGAGTAGTTGTACACTTATATTTTCATTCAACAGTAGAAATTCTGCTTTCAACCAGAAAGTATTGAAGATAGTGGGTCAGTGTTGAGGTGAGAAATTTTGAATGATCAGAAGATGGTAGGCAAGTGAGTCATTTTTTTCTCGTGACAGGTTTACTTTAAAGCACAGCTGTCATCCAGGATTTGTATTTGGTATTATAGCATATTTTTTGTATTGGAAGAATGAAAAAAGGCTACCCATGAGATATTAGCTTTGGGGCCACCAGTATCTTAAATCAAGTCTGGCAGCCCCATATTTCTCTCTTGACAGTTTTTCTTTAAAGAAGCCTGCCAATATTTGTTTTTTTTGCTGTACACCCCAAATCTTAACATCAATATCTGTGTGACTCAATAATTTGTTTTTCTCTATAATGAGGATAAAATATGGGAACTGGTTCTGCTGTCTTTAACCTGGAACAAACTTTCAGCTGATGATACCTAGCAAATCTGAAATTACATCTTAAATTCTTGTTCCAAGACAGTGGGGTTGATTTACTAAAACTGACGAGTGCAAAATCTAGTGCACCTGTGCATGGTAGAAAATCATCTTCCAACTTCAGCTTGAAGAAGGAAGTTGAAGTTGAAGAAGGAGCAAAGTGAGGGGCCCCTGAGAGTCCCTGTGCCCCCCCCCCAGCACTTTGTCTAGGCAAGCACTTTGTCTAGGCAAGGATCGAGGTGCCAAATATTATGCCGCTTTTCTTCAAGCAACAGAAGCAGAGCAGGGAGGCCAGGAGATGCCTAGATCAGATATGCCTGGGACACAAGTACTAAGGAGGAACATGAGAACATCGGGAGAGGAGAATTAAGGACAGGCTGAACCTTGAACCTTGCTGCCAGAATACCCAGGAGGGTTGCTCCCCATAAGCATGCTATGACTTTGGTGCTGAACAAGCATAAAGTCAATTTGATCTGGTGAGTGTATGGAAACACAGCATTTGCATGGAGCACTTTGTGGAGCACTAAGAAGTCCATATGGGCACAGAGCACTTTAATTGCACAATGAAGCACTTTATAATGGAAGAATATAGTTTGTGATGGACTTTTGATTATTTAGGACTGTTTAGTTTAGACATTCACTGCACTGAATAATACTTGATTATATTTGGTTGGATTTCATGACAGCGCTGTGGTATAGGTATGACATGCTGCTCATCATGAGCACTCTTGCACTGGCTATCACTGCAATGTGCACTAGCCACCTCCACACCATATGTAAATGCTTGCAATAGCACTGTTTGCTTCTGATGTACACCCTTGCACTAGCCACCACTGCATCCAATGCGCACTCTTTTATTTGCCGTCACTGAACCTGACACACTCTGGAACTTGCCACCCTTCATGTAACATGCACACTTGCAATAACGGCTACTGAACCTGATGTGCACTCTTGCACTCACTGCCATTGCATCTGACCCAAACTTCCATATTCAACCCATTCAATAAACAGCCCCCTTTTGATAGACAAACGAAAAAAGGTAGCCCCTAAATGTACAATGAAAGAAATAATCATTATCTTGCAGAGCTATACATTCTAGTAGTCTTCAGCAGCTGGAGATTTCTCTACCTGATGAAGGGACTGGTATTTTTATTGTACTTTTTAAGGCTTTTTTTTTTTTTTGCAACAGAAAACAATGGGAAATCTCCTCTGCCACACAGACCAGTGTTGTGTGGCAGAGCCATTTAAAGCTTAGGACTGATATAAATACTAATCTTTTGGCAGGTAAAACCATTTCCTAATGTGCATTCCATTTGTGCATTTAGCTGTTTTCCTGGAGTTCCGCGTTTAGACATTATGCTAGGTGTTCGGTAAAGTCATAAATATTGAAATCACTCCATTGCCACATCCGTAATTTTGAGGGAAGAAAGAAAACAACTAGGGATTTGGACTTAAAAGGCAATTTGGACCACATACATTTTATAAAAATATATATTTTATTTATACATACATAAAAGCTTGCAAAAGCAAAACACAGCAGCTAAAAACATGTAATCACATATGCATAGAATTTGGGCCACAACTGCCAAGTATTCTGTAAGATGCTTGTTACACCATATCAGATGAGTGAGCCCCTGTGCGTCAACGCGTTTCGCTGGTTCGCTTTCTTTAGAACCCACACGAAGAGATGATGTAAGTAAAGACAGGTCTCACTTGCCTGAATGTGAATACAAAATAGATCTCCCTGGGCGGGCACCAGAGAAACAGGATAATCCAGATGGTCTAAAAACCCATGAATTTTAATATGAGGATACAGTTGGCATTCCAAAATTCTATATATAAGCAGAATCTTCCACCACCTATCCAGATGGCATATAACTTAGAACCCCACAAAGACATACACACATACTTCTCAAAACATTATATATATATATATATATATATATATATATATATATATATATATATATTTTTTTTTTTTTGGAATACCAACTTTATGCTCATATTAAACTACATAAGGTTTTACACCATCTGACTTATCCTGTCGCTCGCCCAGGGAGATCCACTTTGTATGCATGTGTATTCACATTCAGGCAAGTGAGACCTGTCTTTATTTACATCATCGCTTTGTTTGTCCTGATGAAGTGAACCAGTGAAACGCTTTGACACACAGGGGCTCACTCATCTGATACAGTGTAACAAACATCTTACAGAAAACTTGCCCGGTGTGACCCAAATTCTATGCATATATGATTACCTGTTTTTAGCTTCTGTGTTTTGCTTTTGCAAGTTAATATGCATGTACAAATAAAATATATATTTTTATAAAATGTATGTGGTCTAAATTGCCTTTAAAGTCTGAATCCCTAGCTGTGTTCGGTAAAGTGTTTAGGCTGGGGAGGGTTAGGTTTTAGGGGTTGCTTTAGTGTTAGGAATGCTTTTTACATTAGTAACAAGAAGGAAAACCGTGTTTTTTTTTTGTTTTTATTACTGGGGGAATGGAACAACCAGATTTTACTGAGAAAATGTGCATAATTAATAATTGAGAGTTTCCAACCCAAGTTGCAAAGTATTGTATAGAACTGGAAAGTATACTATATATACAATAGTATTAGAAACTAGAGAGTCGTTATAACTTTTGCCAGAGTTCTGTCCTATGTACTCCCCAATTTTACAGCACAATCCTTTAGGACAAATCAGCAGTTTCTAAACCTAGGAATTGTGTGCTTAGAAAGATAACTTTTATTATCATCATCCTGATGCTGTTAAATCAAATTACTTCCCAGCATGGCAATATTCATGCTGGAATGCAACTCTTTCTAACAAAGGACGGTTTTGTTATCTCAAGCCTTAAGAAATGGCACAGAATTAAGTTTTAAAAATATAACATTATTTTATTTATTTTGTAGTCTGTAAGAAGCACTCTGAAATATGTACATTTAGGTCATAGTATTTCTGCTTACATAGCCAAAATGGCTGCAATCTATAATTCACTTTATTCAAGAAAATTCTGTAAGCATACTAGAGGCTTTTTAACAATGTTGTCATATTCAGCCAAACCTGAGGTAAGTGTTTGCTTCTTTAGCTTTTAGTGCACAGCTCCCAACTGTCCCTTTTTTGGAAACACATCCCCTGTATTATACCCTAATTCACTACCCCTTTTTCCTTAAAGTGGAACCCTCCCTAAAATAATTGCTAACGGCAAGGCTTTTTATTACAGAACAGACAAAAGTAGAGCTAAAGGAAAAACTTTTTTCATTTTGAGTAAGGTAGGGTTATAATCCCTATCGGTTTTATGTTTGCCATATACTGCATGTCCCATTGGGGAGATTTCTCTTCACTTTCTGTTCAAAAACAGGAAGTGATAGGAAACCCCTCAAAACTCGCTCATCCATGTCTTTATGGACCTTGCTTTGTGCACTGGTGCGCAGTCATGTTAACAGGAAAGGGCCATCCCCAAACTGTTCCCACAAAGCATGAAATTGTCCAAAATGTCTTGGTATGCTGACGCCTTAAGAATTCCATTAATTGGAACTAAGGGGCCAAGCCCAACCCCTGAAAAACAACCCCACACTATAATCCCCCTCCATCAAATTATTTGGACCAGTGTACAAAGCAAGGTCCATAAAGACATGTATGAGCGAGTTTTATTTATGCATCTGGCCCCTTTCAGGACACTGGGTGCATGAATTACAGCGGCCGGGTGTTTTCTTGAAGCACCTGATTAGAGCCAGAGGCTCTAATAGGCTTCAAAATAGGGTGGGCTCCGGTCGCAGAGCATTGTGCTCAGAGCCCACCCAGGTGTGTTAGAATAGTGAATGAATATTCTCTATTCTAAGACTGAATCGCCTCTCCGCCAATCAAGCACTGGTCTGATACCTGTTTCCCGTTTGGCTGAAAGGACAGGCGATCCCATTGGATGACTAGGAGGAGGGAGATGCATGGCAGAAGCCGCCGTAATGCACAGGAGGAGGAAGAAAGAAAGCTGCCGTTTACTGGACACGATACCCACCCGTCCACTTCCTAGATGGGGCAAGCGCAGGGCTTTGATGTGGGGAGGTTGCCGCTGACCGGGGGGGTTGTTTGCCGGCCCACCCAAAAGAAAAAGAAACCACCAGCCACCACTGATCCCCACAGTATGATCTTATAATAGATAGAAAGTTCATATGTGGTAAAATCCAAACTGACCCCCCAGGATATGTGTGAAAGAGCAGAGACATCAGACAAGGAAAGATCCTAAAGCATCGAAGTGCTGTTAATATATAGAAGTCCCACAAGGTTAAAACACGTTTCCCAAATCCATTTGAAAAGAAGAGCTCATACCTAGAACTGATGCAGACAGATGGATATTTATATGGTGTAGCCTGGGTAGTAAAAGCAGCACACATATGAGCCGGTTTAAAAATGTTGCCCATAAGGGATCTTCCCACCCCTCACGCTGTCCCGCCCCCTCACTAAGGGAGAGTTTAAAAAATGAATGCTGATATCTGAGATAAGAAAAACTGAGGTACCACAAAGAATAATGAAAGGGCAAAAACTGTTTTTTTTTTTTCAGCCAAACGGGATGCACCACATACATATACTGCAGCAGGGCGGCCCAGATGCGCAAAGTCATGTAAGTCACTCGCGCCATCGGGTCGTGGGTGTGTGCGCACCCACCGTCACCACGGCGATCAGATTCGGTTCAGAAACGATCACTTAACAGGTCCAGGCCAATGATTTATGGCCTGGACCTGCTGATCGGTTCTGACCAATGGACAAACGTCCTCTGTGATGTAAACACAGACAGAGGAAGTTATGCAATCTCCCGTCCTGGAGCCCTCTCGGTTTCAGCATGCGGGAGAGAAGCATCTTACTGTGAGTACACAACACGAAACTTAGGCACATATTTTCACTCCCTAATTGCCGCGCCCCCAGTTAACCCTTTCACTCCCTGTCACTCTCTGTCACAGTGTCACCAAGTACAGTTTTCACTTTTTTTATTGATCATTTTACTGGTGTCACTTGTGACACGAATCAGCGTTAGGGCAGTTAGTGGTAGGCTCATGTGGTTTAAGGTACCCCAATATATCCCCTAATAAAGGTTTAACCCCTTGATCATCCCCCAGTTAACCCTTTCACTCCCTGTCACAGTGGCATTAGTATAGTGTACAGATTTTTTTTCTGATCACTGTATTAGTGTCACGTGTGACGATAGTTAGCTAGTTAGTGTCAGTTAGTGTCAACGTCAGTTTAGGTGTTAGCGTTTGTTAACGACAATCCCAGACAGCGTCAGATTTTAACCCTTTGATTGCCAGTATCACAAACACACACACACGCATACACCTCCCTTACTAGAATAGTGTCTGGATGGATCAATATCTTTGATCTGATCAGATCTATACTAGCGTCCCCAGGAGTATAGTGTTCCCAAAAACACAGCGTTAGCAGGATCAGCCCAGACCACCGTTTAGCCCCTTCACCCAGCCCACCCAAGTGCAGGATCAGTAAATCACTGTCACTTACAAAACACAGCACACAAAACTGCAACGTTAGCAGAGTCAGGCCTGATCCCTGCTAGCACTAACAGTACATTTTTTGTAGCGGTACAAATAGTCCTCTGACAACCAGATGCTCTTTTACCTGTGAGTCGCACTAGTTACCTATAAATTTATTGGCCAAAATGTCAAACAAAAGGTACACAAGTGAAGAGGCCTACAGGATGCTGAGCATGACAGATGAGTGTCCTCACTCTCAGTATTTGAACCTGTAGCGAGCGGCACCCCGACAGATAGCTCTGACGAGGGAGAATGGGTCCCTGCTAAGGTCAGGTGTACCCCGTTCTTCTGTTGCTGAGGTGCAACAACCGCATGTTACTCGTATGCAGCAGAGTGTGAGTACTAGTGCCGCTCAACCTTCTGGTGAACTGGAAAGCACCCGCAGCCTAGTACACCATGGTCGTAGACAAATCAGCACTGCAGTATCACTTGGTGATGTGGCGAGTCCCATAAGTGCAGTCCAAGCTGGTGCGGTGGCTAGCACAAGTAGTGCCCCGCAGCCACTAAGAGTTTGAACACAGGCCGGTAATGCCCATAGTACACTTCCCACTGCGCTTGCAAGTCCTGATTGGCAGCCCACAGATTCTGCAGCACCCGTACTTCCCCCATTCACTAGCCAACCGGAATTCAGGTGGAAACAGCAGATATAACGCCCCTAGAATTTTCTGAGCTGTATGTCACGGAAGATCTGTATGGATCGATTGTGGACCAAAGCAATTTATACGCTGGTAACTTGTGGCAAAATAAAAAATATTCTATGGACTCAACATGCCTCTCAGCAAATAGCTTGGGGTGTCTACTTTCCAAAATGGGGTTATTTGGGGGGATTGTGCTATCTTGGCATTTCATGGCCTCCGAAACTGTGATAGGTAGTGAGGAAAAATCAAAAATGAAATAAAAAATTTACGCCCTTAGAAATCCTGAAGGCGGTGATTTATTTTCCGGGTCCTGTACGTGGCTAGGCTCCCAAAAAGTCTCACACATGTGGTATACTCAGGAGAAGCAGCAGAATGTATTTTGGAGTGTAATTCCGCATATACCCATGGCATGTGTGAGCAATATATAATTTTTATCTATTTTTTGTCTTCTTTCAATCACTTGTGACAAAAAATAAAATATTCAATGGGCTCAACATGCCTCTTAGCAAATTTCCTGGGGTGTCTAATTTCCAAAAATGGGTAATTTGGAGGGGTTTTGTACTGCCCTGCCATTTTAGCACCTCAAGAAATGAGATAGATAGTCATAAACTAAAAGCTGCGTAAATTCCCGTAAATTGTAGACTCTATAACTTTTGCACAAACCAATAAATATACGCTTATTGAAATTTTTTTTACCCAAGACATGTGACTGAATACATTTTGGCCCAAATGTATGACTAAAATTGAGTTTATTGGAATTTTTTAATAACAAAAAGTAGAAATATCATTTTTTTTTTTTCAAAATGTTCGGTCTTTTTTCGTTTATATCGCAAAAAATAAAAACCTCAGAGGTGATCAAATACCACCAAAAGAAAGCTCTAATTGTGGGAAAAAAAGGATGCAAATTTTGTTTGGGTACAGTATTGCATGAAGTGCCAAATTGTAAAGAATGCTCTGGTCATTAAGGGGGTAAATCCTTCCGGGACTGAAGTGGTTAATAATAGTACATACATCCAATATACAAACAGGTATTATCAGCAAAGGACCCTACAAGAGTCCTGACAGAATTGTGCACATATACCCGGGTATATATAATTAATAATAGAGATACCTGTAGAAGAATGTTGCAGCTGCGGGGGCCCCTGAGAATGATCATGACGTAGTGTCTGTCTTTGTGTCAGAAACCTGAAGACAAGATCAGGAGCGATGGAGAGATCCTCCAACTGTTGTCCAACCAGCCTGGAAAGCAGCTTCTCACATGCAAAAACTATAATGTGGCATTGGAACTCAGAGTCATCTACTCAGCGCTTTAGTCCCTCCCTAGTAGTTTCTAATCTAACATGCAACTGGTCCTCTAACTACAAAAGGTGGCCATCAGATGCCTAACCTTGCTCTAGTCTATGCTTATTATTGAGCCCTAAGCTAAAAGGACCTTTAGAATCCCAGACCAGAAGGGACAGGGATAACTAAAATATAACTCTATTGCGGTAAACAGGTTCATTGACCAACATAAAGCAAGGTGACCACTTCACAGCTATCTGGCACTGTGCATGTGAAATAATAACAAGAGAAGATAAGTCCATCACAAGGATTTAGATACACACTCAATTAGCTATGGGCAGTTGCAGTTAAACTATTAGAATACAGGATGTGACAGACTCACCCGGGATAGAGGCTTTTGGAGGGGACTGAATGCAAGCCTCTTGCCGACCGATTATGGGCCCTGGCATTTGGGGGAACGGTGCTCTTTGTGAGCTGTATGCCTGGGGACCCTTGAGGTGGTATTACTGTGGATTCGGGTCCTGGTCCCCCAGGACACACAGACTCTGGGGACCCTGGATTTGCCATATTAGAAATAGTGGCTGATTCATAATGCTGGGACAAATACTGTTAGGGGATGCTGATGTCAATTCCAGCCACCTGTCTGTCTGTTGCCTGCTAGAATGTGTTTATTGTAAATAAGTCTAGTATGGGATCTAAGAGTCATTAGACCCCCATTGTTGTTTGTGTTAATAAACTCTGCTATTGTGTGAAGAAGAGTTCTGTGTTGATTTGTGATAATGTTGATTGGGTTTTCTGAGCTACAAGACGGCCAGTCTGGCCTAAAGGTCGTGACTGAGTCATCTAGGCTGTCTAAAGGGATTAGTTGATTAGCCCATGTTAATTAAGTTTCTGGTCACAGGTGTATGTTCAGAGTAATATGAGCAGGAGGTATGCACCTCCTCTTTTACTGTATAAAAGAGCCTGTATTCCATTCAATAAAAGCGATTCCTGTTTGAACTTACATACAGCCTGCCTGGTGTTTGTTCTGAGCTATCATAACTGGATTCGATCGGCACATAGCTGTAGTTCGAATCCCGGAGCATTGGATGACCGAACCATCAGATGTTGCGATCTGCAATCTGATTCTATAGCAGCCGAGGAGTGTCGGGAGAGTGGAATTGAGAGAGCAGGGGCTCATTACACAGGAATACGTGCATAGCAGTCTCTGCTTCTGATCTGAGTGAAAATACAGCAGCAGTAGCAGCCCCTGTGTGCATAAGG
The DNA here is from genome assembly GCF_042186555.1 of Aquarana catesbeiana. Classification (NCBI taxonomy): domain Eukaryota; kingdom Metazoa; phylum Chordata; class Amphibia; order Anura; family Ranidae; genus Aquarana; species Aquarana catesbeiana. The sequence continues at coordinate 152,330,660 of NC_133325.1, read as the reverse complement.
CCATGTGGCTCAGCTCTCTGTCTCTCTTTCTCTATATATCTATCGCTCTCTCCCTCATCTCTCTCTTCACTTCCTTCTTCTGTGTTTTTTTTATTTAGACCCACAGAGGCAGGAGGTGATGTACATAAGCAATCTCTGTGAACAGTTAGCATTGCAGGCACTTACAGACAGTAGAGGGCAGCAGATCCCTACAGGCGCATCCCATCTATTTAATGTATGGTAGTATAAGGTGTATGCAGTGAATGTACTTGGAGTAGACCAACAGTCCCTTCCCCTACACCTCAGCTGAGAATGCCTTCTTCATTGAAAAGAATGTTCTGATCACTTCTTTAATTGTATGGGCACCGACACCATCTCTGAATAGATCAAGGTAAATTTCATTGCATGCCCTTTATGTTCCACAGCTTGTAATATCAATAGATAGATAGATCCTATACCCAAAATGGACAATAGTGGAAATTTCCAGCTGCCTTGTAGTTGCAGCACTATCTTCCCTGTTTTTTAGCACCAATTTGACTGTGAAAAGATCTAGTTATTAGTCATGCACAACCAGTGGCTTTTACTAGGTATACAAGGCTGAAGTAGAACAGTAAAAACATCGGGGTTGATTTACTAAAACCGGAAAGTGCAAACTCTGGTGTAGCTCTGTATAGAAACCAATCAACTTCCATGGTTTTATGAAAGCCTAATTGAACAAGTTGAAGTTAGAAGCTGGTTGGCTACTATGCACAGTTGCACCAGATATTGCACTCTCCAGTTTTAGTAAATCAACCCCATTGTCTTGCACTTTTCTCTCAGTAAAACTAAATAGCAAGAAAAAGTTGTATGCAAGTGTTGACATGGGTTTAAATAGTTTACTGTGCTTGTGTTATATGCAGGATTTGGATTTGCACATTAGCCACAAAGAAATAGAAGAAACAATTTTAAGTACATATGTCCACAATTAGCCTGATTTTGAATACATTTTATGGATATTTAGAGAAGAAAAGGTCTGATGAACACCTGTTATTTTAACAATGGAACACCTATAACTATAACATTGAAAAACTCAATTTCCACAAGACTAGAACTACATAAAAAAGCAACAGAAAATTGATTTAAAAGCACTAAAAGTCATTCATATGTAACTTGATAAAAAAAAGTTCTTCTAAAGCTAAACGAAATTCACAAGACCCTTAAAAGAGATTGTAATTTGAAGTGCAGCGCTAAGGGATGTAAACAAATGAGAGTGCAAAAATTGAAACAAATAACTAACACAATAACTGATAAAAGTGTAAAACATCCAAACACAATACTGATAAATATATAAAAAATATAAACATCAATACATCATAATGTCCATATAAAAATGCATGTGAGGAAACACATGGATTCCAGGAGAGGAAGTAGGTGACTGGAGTGAAAAAACAGTTCAATACAAATTCAAACTTCTGCTTCTGGGGAGAAGTTCGATGTGCTTTTGTGAAGGACCACCAGGAGTGGAAATTAACATTGAATGTGCAGACACCACCAGACAAAATGATCGGGTACTCTTACCAGATGCAATGGGCTACTTGCCATCAGCAAGAATACAAATGCGCAGAGAAACCAAAGGAGATTGGACTCCACAGGAACCAGCATACATGGAACCAGCACAAAGGGAATGCAGCCACTCCAACTTAGAGTCCAAAAAATCCAAGGCTCAACCAGGCATATAGAGATTGAGGAAGGAAAAACGCCAATATAGCATAAATTCCTTAACCAAATATGTTTATTGAAAAAGTAATACACTTATATCAATGTAGATGGATACAGACACTGTATATATGTGATCACAAAGAAAGATAATAGGAACCGCAAAAACATGGAGCCAGCACAATATGTCCAAACCTTTCGTCCACTAAGATATCATCCGGGGTAAAAGAGGTTGTAACCCTAAAAAAAGGCCAAGAAACTGTGATCAGTTTACATGCCTCCGTCATCCCGCTGTTCTCCCTCTCCCCTCTCCACCTCCCTCCCTGCCTGTCAGCTCCTGTGTGTAAGCCCATCTCAAAATCCGCCTCTGCCCTCCCCTCCCCTCCTGCCGCTATTCCAACTGACTATAAAATTATTACTCACAACTACTGCAAGTCCCTCTGTTATAACACAATATACGACACAGTGTATGTGTTTTTTTTTTTTAATTCTCCTGCTAAATACCCTAGCATTGTTATTATTGTTATTATTGTGTTATAACAGAGGGGCTTGCAGTAGTTGTGAGCACTGATTTTACAACGACTTTAAGGCTCAATATAAAATTGGTAACATTTAAATTAAGTTAAAAATAACCAAAACCAGACATGAGTTAGTTTTCTAAGTCGATAAAATGCATCCAAATACAATATGGACACTCATCATATACATTATATACTATATAAGATATCTACCACCATGTCCTTGTACATTCCATTTAACATAAAGGTACATTTATAGTATTTTTTTGTAATATTTTACATGTTTTTCTTCTAGATTAAAAAAATAAATAAAATAATTATAGGTTTACAATAACTTGCAGACAGAACCTGAATTATGGACAACAATGGAACCTGAATTAAGAAAAACCACGGAACCTCTTCTAAACCTTTTACTGGTGGGTGACATTTCAGTAGGTAGGCAAAATGGATCATTAACCAATCTTTTCAAACATAGAGTGATTATTAGCACTGGTACCAGCATGCATTACAATATATAATGATGTAGAGTTAATACATTTTAACCTTTTTGCAACAAACATCCTCGGGGAGAAAATTCAGTGTTTTTATCCTGGATGTACTCCATTAATTCAAAAAGTTGCTACTATCTATATTAAGTACCCAGCATTCTCTGCTAACGCTGCAAGTCCCTTGAGCTCCACATGAGTTAACCTTTCTTTTCTGCTTGACAATGCTTGCCGTAATCTAATTACAAAGAAAACCACTTAATTATTTTAATTGGAAAAAGAGAAGTATCGGTGACAGAAGATGACTTGAGTTCTTGCTTTCCCTTTTAACCTCTTCAGTGTCACTGCTTAGCACCAATTGTTCCTTCTAATTTTAGACAGACATTTTTGTGGTGCCAAGATATTTTCTATTTAAATTGGTTGTAAACCTCAGGCATGAACAACGCACAAATTTCTTTAGTGTTTACTTGCCTCTCTCCAGAGCACAAAGTGGCATTTCTCTCTACTGTCTAGGTTCTCTGTTATCAGCATGAGTCACCTCTGACAAGTTATCCTGACACTAAGAACTAAAAAGGTGAGGGTAGGGATCTCTAGCACACAACTTGTGATTGACAGCCTCCACTCTGTTCCTGTGTGCTGTTCCTGCATACAGCTCTCAGAGCTCTTGTACAGTTTGTAACTGCAGCTCTCCACCCTCTGCTTTGTAAGTCTGTGAAAAATCATTTTCATCTGAGTTTTACAATGACAATTTGCTGCAAATAAACAGGTACAACTTATGTAGGAGGATTTGGGTCACCTCTGTGTATCACCTGAGGCTAGTCACTGCACTGGGTACAGGTGAGGATTTACAACCATTTTAAAGTGGTCACTAGGGGGTTCAGTAGCTACAGCTGTGTATATAACAATAAAAAATTTAAAAAATCCTGGAGTTTCTGAATCTGCTATCTATTCCTTGTCCACAATTGTGTGTATGCAGTACTGTTCTTTAGAAATATTAACCTGGGAAAAAATGTTACAGGGTTTCAAGAAATTAGAATGCGGTGTCATTAAATAAGTTAATTCAGTGTGGCTTAAAGCATAACTCCAGTAATTACACAAAAACTACCTTTACAATGCCCCATCTCCCCTGCACTGCAAGAGTTAAATGCTTATGGGGTAAAAGAATAAGGTGTAATACATGATTTATTCCTCACTCCGGAAGGCTCTCATCATCTGTGCGATCGATCCCTTGAAGTCGTTTTCCAAGGTGCTCTTGCGAATGGTCACACGCTGATGTCATTACACGCACGGTGAGGCGAAGAGGCACCAATGCCTGCTGGAGCAAAAAATATGGTAAATATTACATCTTATTCCTCTACCCTTAGATTTAATGAACATTTAAAGCGGAGTTCCACCCAAAAGTGGAAGTTCCATTTTAAGCATTTCTCACCCCCTTCTATGCCACATTTGGGATGTAATTTTTTAGGGGGGGAGCAGGTACCTAGTTTTGACAGGTACTTGCTCCCACTTCTGCTCGGGCAGTCTAGGCAACTCGAGCGAAAGTTCTCCTCTCCCCCTTCCTCCCTGCAATCTTCTGGGACATGTAACACATCCCAGAAGATTGCATAGCGATTGAGGAGGTGCAAACAGATGGCTTGAACCCAAGGGTCATTAAGGAACTCAGTCAAGTAATTGCCAGACCATTGTTCCTAATTTTTGCGAACAGTCTACTGACTGGAATGGTACCAGCTGATTGGAGAAAAGCCAATGTAGCACCAATATTTAAAAAAGGGCCAAGATACATTCCTGGGAATTACAGACCAGTTAGCCTAACATCAATAGTATGCAAGCTCTTGGAGGGGATGATAAGTGACTATATACAAGATTTTAGTGATGACAACGGTATCATTAGCAGTAATCAGCATGGATTCATGAAGAATCGTTCTTGCCAAACCAATCTATTAACCTTCTATGAGATAAACCTTCTAGATAAAGGAAGGCTCGTAGACATGGTGTATCTGGATTTTGCAAAAGCATTTGGTACAGTTCCCCATAAACGTTTACTGTGCCAAAGTAAGATCCATTGGCATGGACCATAGGGGGTGTACATGGAGTGAAAACTGGCTACAAGGGCGAGTTCAGAGGGTGGTGATAAATGGGGAGTACTCGGAATGGTCAGGGGTGGGTAGTGGGGTCCCACAGGGTTCTGTGCTGGGACCAATCCTATTTAATTCATTCATAAACGACCTGGAGGATGGAATAAACAGCTTAATCTCTGTATTTGCGGATGATACTAAGCTATGCAGGGCAATAACTTCTCCGCAGGATGTGGAAACCTTGCAAGAAGATCTGAACAAACTAATGGAGTGGGCAACTACATGGCAAATGAGGTTTAATGTGGAAAAATGTAAAATAATGCATTTGGGTGTCAAAAATATGAATGCAATCTATACACTGGGGGGAGAACCTCTGGGAGAATCTAGGATGGAAAAGGACCTGGGGGTCCTAGTAGATGATAGTCTCAGCAATAGCACGCAATGCCAAGCTGCTGCAAGCAAAGCAAACAGAATATTGGCATGCATTATAAAGGAGTTTAACTCCAGAGATAAAACAATAATTCTCCCAATCTACAAGGCTCTGGTCAGGCCGCACCTAGAGTATGCTGTCCAGTTCTGGGCTCCAGTCCTCAGGAAGGATGTACTGGAACTGAGGAGAGTCCAGCGAAGCGCAACAAAACTAATAAAGGGACTAAAGGATCTTAGTTATGAGGAAAGGTTGCGAGCACTGAACTTATTCTCTCTAGAGAACAGAAGCTTGAGAGGGGATATGATTTCAATTTACAAATACCGTACTGGTGACCCCACAATAGGGATAAAACTTTTCCGCAAAAGGGAATTTAATATGACATGCGGCCATTCACTAAAATTAGAAGAAAAGCGGTTTAACCTTAAACTACGTAGAGGGTTCTTTACTGTAAGAGCGGAAAGGATGGGGAATTCTCTTCCACAGGCAGTGGTTTCAGCAGGCATCATCGATACATTCAAAAAACTATTAGATAAGCACCCGAACGACCACAACATACAGGGATATATAATGTAATACTGACATATAATCAAACACATAGGTTGGACTTGATGGACTTGTGTCTTTTTTCAACCTCGCCTACTATGTAACTATGTAACAAAAATGACTGGAACTCCGCTTTAAGAGCCCATTCACACAGGGGCAACTTTGGATCCGACTTCAAGTCGCCCCAAGTCGCCCCTAGTCGCCTCAAGTCGCGCTACATTAAAAAATCAATGTAAGTGAATGGATCTGTCTTAATGCACACTACTGCAGTCGCTCCGACTTCAGAAAAGGTTCCTGTACTACTTCAATCCGACTTGAAGGCAACTTGTACCCATTGATTTCAATGGAAGTTGCCTCCAAGTCTGATCACTGTTCATACTGAGGCAACTTTACAGGAAGCAGAAAGGAAACAGAAAGTAATTTACTCCACTAAACAGTCAGCCCCCTCCTTCTCACACACAGCTGATAAGCTCTGATTGGCCACTTGTAAAGTTCCCTGTCCTGGAGGCGACTTCAAGTTGTGTTGTAAGTTGCGCTGTGATTCATACTCAAGTCGTGTCCAAGTTGCCTCCCAAAGTCGTGCTGGAAGTCGTGTTGCCCCTGTGTGAATGGGCTCTAAGGGTAGTTTTCTGTAATTCCCAATTTTCAACTAAAACGCACAATAAAAAAAGTTTGAGAATGTGTAAAAAACTGCGACTGAAATATATACAGTATAAAGAATGGTATTTGATATATTAAACAATACTTTAACCCTTTTTAGCTGGCAGGGGATGGCAGAAGCATTACATGGGCTACCCAGTTATGTGATCACTGTGATCACCTATGACGTGTCCCAGGAGGTTGCCGGCAGAGGGGGGAGCGAGGATGCCGAACTTTATCCTGAATTGCCTAGGTTCTGTTATAAAACAGAACATCCCTTTTCAGGGGAAATTCTTCTTTAAGGCAATCAATAGTGTTTTAGAGGTTCTCCCTGGTTTTGCGAATCGGATTATTTATGTACAGTGTCTGAGTGAATGTTGTTTTATTCTTCTTTGTAAAGAATATTGCATAGGATCTCAGTTGCTGTGCACAAAACCTGAACTGTAATCTGCATCCAGAGTCCTTTAAAGTGGTTGTAAACCCTTTTAAATACCCAGTGAAGTGACTGGTCTCAGATGATACACAGAGATGTAACAAACCCTCCTACATAAGTTGTACCTGTCTATCCGCAGCCTTCTCTATGTTTGTTCAAAGTGCTGACTTTATTAGCTTGTGTGATAGTTCAGAAAAAAAGGGGGCAGAGAGATGAAGTTACACTCTGCAGAGCTCAGTGAGGAGAGCTCTGAGAGCTGACTGGAGGGAAGGGACACACCCCTCATCACATGGCATACTGGAACAGTCCTGAGGCTGTCAATCTGCTGGAGGTCCCTCCCCTGTTAACTTATTTCTCTTGGTGTCAGGAAAAAGTGTCAGAAATTACACATGCTGATAGCAGAAGAACAAAGCACACACTATAGAGGGATATACTTTGTTCATTATTAATGTCTGAGTTTACAACCACTTTAAAGCAGAGCTCCACCCAAAAGGGGAAGCTTAGCTTGTTTGCATCCTCCCTCCCTCTACTGCCACATTTGGCACTTTTGAGGAGGGGCGGGTTCCCTAGGTTTGACAGGTACCTTCTCCCTCCCACTTTCGGGTAAGATCGCTGTGGCAATCTCCAATTATTTCTGGCTCCTCCCCCTTCTGCCCGCTGCCTTCTAGGACACACACGGGTCCCAGAAGATGGCGAGACCATTCAGAAAGCACAGCGAGGCTTGCGCATGCGCAGTAGAAAACCGGCTGTGAAGCCACAAGGCTTCACTGCCGGTTTCTCTTAGTGAAGATGCTGGCTCCTGCACCTCCACAGTCCCCAATCCATCTCCTGATAGACAAAGCCTTGGGGCAAGCTGTACATGCTCAGTTTGGTGTGTATTGCGAGAGAGAGTTTTTTATTCTTGGTAGAATGCATGTGATCAGCAGAGGGCCAATCAGCAGAGGGTCAGGGCTCATGCAGCCTCAAAGAACAATCAGTGGAGAATGAAAACTCCTCCTACAAGCTTTAACCAGACACTGATAGAAGTAACAAGACGTATCTAACTGCTGATGAGAAAAGGTATTTAGCAGTTTATATTTACTAAAATAATTGCATTTCCATGTTCTGTGTACTGTGGGAGACCAGATATAGTGAATGCAGGCTCCTGGGTTTAGTAAACTTTTAAGTACTGGGTAGTTCAATGTGAAAATACATTGTTTAAAATATACATACCAACAGCAAGTTTTTTTACTATATTTTTGCAATTCAGCTTTAAGGAAATACTGTACCAATACTCTTTAAAGTAGTTATAAACCTCGGCAATGAAATATGAACAAAGCATATCCCTCTATAGTGTGTACTTGTCTCAGTTAAGAGCACTAAATGTTTTCTGTCTGCTGCTTTGTTCCTCTGCTATCAACACGAAGCACTTCTGACAGGGGAGGGATCTCCAGCAGATTGACAGCCTCAGATCTGTTCCTGTGTGCTTTGTGGATTGAGGTGTATCTCTTCCCTCCAATCACCTCCTCACTGAGCTCTGCAAAATGTAACTTCAGATCTCCTTCCGTTTCTTTTCAGAACTCAAAAGCCTCGTACACACGATCGTTTTTTCTGCAGATAAAACCTCAGACTGGCGTGGGCCAGGAACTTGTCTTGCATGCAAACGGCAAGGAATTGACGGCCAACAAACACGAAGGTAGTGACGTACTACCTGGTTTTTCAGCTCTTTAGCGCCACCCTTTGGGCTCCTTCTGCTAATTTCGTGTTAGTAGAAGTTTGGTGAGTGTTGATTCACACTTTTCATTTCGCACTTTTCAGTTGGTTTCTGAACGGCCGTTCGTCAACCAGCCATGTTGCGGAATCGGAGGAGACAACGTGTTATTTATTACTGGCCTTGGAGTTATTGCTTTGACCCAAGTCCAGTCCAGGAACAGGAGGAGGAATATTTCTTGGACCAAAAATTGTTTGCTTTATTAATCGTGACCAATTATGTCATATGCCTTTGCTGTGGGAGCTCCAGGAGAATAATCTAGATGATTTTCAGAATTATCTCTGGATGACGGACCCCTGCTTTCACCAACTCTTGGCATTGTTGACCCCCTATATTAAGAAGCAGGACACATGCATGAGGCTTTTATTTTATTTTTTGGTTGAATAATGATTTGATTTGGTATATTTTCTATATTTTTGGATGCATATAATGCACTTTTTGGTTAAGTTCTATTGGCAAATAGCATGTCTAATTGTATTTGTTTTCTTTTTTTTAATGCACAAAAAAAAACTGTGTATAATAATACTTGGCTATGTGTTTTACTTCAAATGACAGTTTGGGAGTAGACAGTTAGATTTTAAAAAATACATTGTAATTGTATTACAATGTAATAAATACAATTGTTAATTAACAAGGAACACCTACATAGTTGTATCTTTGATCTTAAAAACTATGGGATAATGGTGTTGTGGTAACTTGCACCAAAAAAAAAACAAAAACAAAAAAAAAAACAAGCATAATAATATTATTCTTGATATCACTAGAAAAAAAAAGCCTTTGAAAATGTATGCCATTCTTGCCTTAACTCCATGAATATCACCAGCAAAGCAGCTTCATTTTTATCCCATTAAAGGAGAAGAGAATGCATTTCGAGATTTCATAATTTGCCACGTCACGAATGTTAATTCTCCATTATGAACGCTAGATTACAAGACCGACCGCTTCCAGCTCGTCCTTGCTTCCGAGCATGCATGTTTGTACTGTTGTCCAACGGACTTGTGTACACACGCTCGGAAAATCTGACAACAGACATTTGTCCGCGGAAAATTTTAAAGCCTGCCATCCAACATTTGTCCACAGAAAATCCGACAACAATTGTCCGATGGAGCGTACAAACGGTCGGATTTTCCACCAACAGCCTGTCATCACACATTTCCAGTCAGAAAATCTCATCGTGTGTACGAGGCTTTAGACACCTTTCACACTGAAGCAGTTTTCAGGCGTTTTAGCACTAGAAATAGCGCCTGTAAAGCGCCTCAAAACTGCCTCCCACGCTGCCTCGAATGTGAAAGCCCGAGTGCTTTCACACTGGGGCGGTGCGCTTGCGGGACGTTAGAAAAATCCTGCATCTTTGGAGTAGTTTGGGAGCGCTGTATACACCCTGGGAGCGCTCCCAAAACGCCCTGCTCATTGAAATAAATGGGCAGCGCTTCCGAAGCACCTGAAAAGCGATTCCGAAGCACCGCAAAATGGGCACTTTTAACTACTTCTGAGGCCGCTAGTGGGGGTTAATAGCGCCCCGCTAAGGGCCAAAAAGCGCCACTTAAACAGCGCTAAAGCATTGCTAAAAAGAGTGGCGCTTTAACGCTAACGCTCGCTTAGATAAGCTTAGAAATTCAGCACTTTGAACAAACATAGATGAAGACTGCAGATAAATAGGTACAACTTATTTAGGATAATTTTGTTTCATTTCTGTGTATCACCTGAGGCCAGTCACTAAACTAGGTATATTTAAGGGTTTACCACCACTTTAAATATAACTAACCACATTAATTAACAGTTTTCTTCACTTCTACCTGTGGATCCACCTAGAAACCTTGTTTTTATTCCAAGTTTGCCTGGCACAAGAGACAACTTTGCAATGGTGAGACAATAGCTGCAGACTCTTCCTATTTTTTTAACATTTGTATTAGTAATCTTTAAGTATGTATAAAACATTTTAAGGCTACATAAAGTTCTACTTTCAAAGTCTATAATAAAGAGAAATAGACATCTCTATCAAAAAAAAAAAAAAAAAAAAAGCATCTAAATTGGTGCAATTTAATCGTTTTCCTCCTAACAGACACATTCAGCTATAATTGCAGCCTGTCATCATAAAACAGCTTTCACAAAAAAACTCAAGCTTCATATTCACACCACATCCATAAAGGCAATGTTATTTCCTCAGTTAAATATTGCAGTAAACCTTGAATTACCCTGATTTAAAGTGGACCTGTCATAAAATACACAAACTACTGTATTAAAAAGTTACACAAAACAATAAACGTATTACAGTGCTTGCAATATATCATTCTAAGCCTAAGATTTGTCATGTATGATGTCTAACAAAATGATTTATTTATAAAGCTGTGATAATTTAGATCACTTTCCATGTTTATTGTATATTCATATCAGTACCTGCCTTCAAGGAGCTTAAAATCTGTCCCTCACATGTATATATGTACACTCATTTGTTAAGCCTGTGGTGCAGTGCACAAAAACAAATCACCATTCAACCGAAAAAATGCATCTGAACACAAACAAAAAAGTGCACAGGGTGCATTAATGATCCGCTCCCGAAGAGGAAGGACTTTCCTGACCCCTTGAGGTGCAAGACTCATAATGGGGCAAGACACTCTTGTCCACTTTGCCAAAAAGCCTGGCAGATCCCTCTCCTTGTGCCTAATCAAAGCTGACCACTAAGTACTAGGTTTGGACTCTCCTGAAGACAGATGCCAAGACAATGGAGGAAGAAACTTAAGGGCCACACATCGTTCCATCCAGCTCCACATCCTACCATCCTTACCGAGTGAAAAAAGACACACATGTGAAGTGCAGTGATAAACATGAAGAAACATAAAAAGTTCCAGTTTATAACTTTTGTTGTCCTTGCAGCCTGGTAGTGGTCTCGACCAAAAGGCCTAGCCCACGAGGTGATGTGCAGAAAAAAAAACAAGTGGTGCTGTGGCCTAGTGCCTATTCTAACAGTGGCATTCCAAACCCATAGTGATACCAAGAGCCCCCAAGTTCACCACTCCTAGGAGGCTCTTAACACTGCAGGTTCTTTGACTTCCCAGCCCTCAGGGTGGCAACGCTCAACATAGGAGGCACTGGGCCCCTTGGGTCCCTCCGGTCTAGGAAAGTATTACTGACCTCTACCTTACCCAGTGGGTGCCTAAAGCGCAGCTTCCTGGCTGTATAATATACAGCCAGGAAGTGCCCTGGTTGGGATTTAAACTGATGATCCTAGTGTCGCAGGGCAGAAGTGCCAACCAATAGGCCAATGTCTTTTCCCCTCACAAGAATAAACACCATAGAGAAAAGTTGGCATTGTTGGCATGTTGCAGCTATGTTTTTAGAAGATTAGAAGTCTACATTTTCTTTGCCAGTTCAGCAACATCAATTTATTTTTTTTGGCCAGTTCAATACCACTTTAAAATGCCTGTCAGAACCCAGTGTGCATGCCCTAGACAGAGAGGCAAGTAGGGTCTTTTTTTCAAAGCTCTTTTGCTGTTTGTTAATGACTAGTACACACGATAAGAGTATCAGATGAATGATCGTCCTTTTTTTTTCTTTCTTTTTTCTTTTCTTTTTAGTCCCATATCGAAAAGAAATAAGTTACTAAAGTTATGAAAATTCTCATACGACAAAATAGAGCTTCCTAAGTGATGTCATTTATTGTATTGTATCGTATAGTAATGTATTCTTTCATTTCTGAGCATGCGTGGTCTTAGTCACACAAAATTTTTTCGTACAAATACTATACTAATTACATGAAAATCATTTGTTCTGGTATCCTGCTTGTCCCTTCGCATGATAATTTCACATGAACTGTCGTGATCGGCTCTCAAAAGCTGTATACTAATGATCAGATTATTCGATGATCGCTCTGAAATTAATATTTTTCATCCGATTTTCTCTTTGTGCGTACTAGACATAAGAATATGCAAATAGTTTACTGTCCATAGTCTGAGCACAAGTGCACTTTAAGCTACATTAGAGTAGAGTATGAGTTAGGCAACTGAATCCAGTGAAGCCCCTCACCTTTGCCAGCTCTGACTATACTGGCACATCCCCTATGTTCATATACACAGTGCCTTGAAAAAGTATTCATACTTTTCACATTTTGTCATGTTACAACCAAAAACTTACATTTTTTTGGGGGGGGGGGGATTTTATGTGATAGACCAACACCAAGTGGCACATAATTGTGAAGTGGAAGGAAAATAATAAATGGTTTTCATTTTTTTTTACAAATAAATATGTGAAAAGTGGGGCGTGCATTTGTATTAATTTGGCGTGCATTTGTATTCAGCCCCTCTGAGTCAATACTTTGTAGAACCACCTTTCACTGTAATTACAGCTGCAAGACTTTTTTGGGTATGTCTCTACCAGCTTTGCACATCTAGAGTGACATTTTTGCCCAGTCAGATTGGATGGAGAGTGTCTGTGAACAACAATTTTTACGTCTTGCCACAGATTCCCAATTGGATTTAGGTCTGGACTTTGACTGAGCCATTCTAACACATGAATATGCTTTCATCTAAACCATTCCATTTTATCTCTGGCTGTATGTTTAGGGCCGTTGTCCTGCTGGAAGGTGAACCTCCGCCCCAGTCTCAAGTCTTTCGCAGACTAACAGGTTTTCTTCTCTAAGTTTGCCCTGTGTTTGGCTCCATGCATCTTCCCATCAACTTTGACCAGCTTCCCTGTCCCTGCTGAAGGAAAGCATCCCCATAACATGATAATGCCACCACAATGTTTCACTGTGGGGATGGTGTGTTTAGGGTGATATGCAGTGTTAGTTTTCTGCCACATATATCGTTTTGCTTTTAGGCCAAAAAGTTAAATTTTGGTCTCATCTGACCAGAGCACCTTCTTCCACATGTTTGCTGGGTCCCTCACATGGCTTCTCGCAAACTGCAAATGGGACTTCTTATGGCTGTCTTTCAACAGTGGCATTCTTCTTGCCACTCTTCCATAAAGGCCAGATTTGTGGAGTGTATAACTAATAGTTGTCCTGTGGACAGATTCTCCCACCTGAGCTGTGGATCTTAGCAGCTTCTCCAGGGTTACCTTGGATCTCTTGGCTGCTTCTCTGATTAATGCTCTCCTTGCCCAACCTGTCAGTTTAGGGGATAATTATTATTATTATTATACAGGATTTATATAGCGCCGACAGTTTACGCAGCGCTTTACAACATTAGGGCAGACAGTACAAGTACAATACAATTCAATACAGGAGGAATCAGAGGGTCCTGCTCGTTAGAGCTTACAATCTAGGAGGGAGGGTCAAGTTATACAAAAGGGTAATAGCTGTGGGGATGAGCTAATGGAGAAAATAGTGCAGTTGTTAGATGGAAGCAGGATAGGCTTCTCTGAAGAGGAAAGTTTTCAGGGATCGCCTAAAGGTGGATACATTTGGAGACAGTCTGACGGATTGGGGTAGGGAATTCCAGAGGATGGCCGAGGCTCGGGAGAAGTCCTGGAGGCGAATCTGGGAGGAGGTGATGAGGGAGCTAGAGAGCAGGAAGTCTTGGGAGGAACGGAGATGGCGATTAGGTTGGTATTTTGAGACTAGGTCAGTGATGTAGCTGGGGGCAGAGTTGTGGATGGCTTTCTACCTTATTGTTAGTATTTTGAATTTAATTTGTTGGCTGAGTGGTAGCCAATGGAGGGATTGGCAGAGAGGGGTAGCAGACACTGAGCGGCTTGTAAGCTGGATGAGTCTGGCAGCAGCATTCATGATGGACTGAAGGGGGGATAGTCTATTTAAAGGTAAGCCAATGAGGAGGGAGTTGCAGTAGTCGAGGCGAGAGATAACCAGGGAGTGAATCAGGAGCTTTGTGGTTTCATTGCTTAGAAAGGGACGTAGTTTAGAGATGTTGCAGAGGTTGAGGCGGCAAGCTTTGGAAAGTGATTGGATGTGGGGCCGAAAGGAGAGTTCAGAGTCCAGGATAACACCTAGCACCCTGACATGTGGGGACGGGTGGATGATTTTGCCATTGCTCTTGACAGAGAAGTCAGGGGAAGAGGCACGTGGGGGAGGGAATATTATAAGCTCGGTTTTGGACAAGTTGAGTTTGAGGAAGTGGTGTGACATCCATACAGATATGTCGGTTAGTAAGTTAGTGATGGGTGAGGAGACTGATGGAGTGAGGGATGGAGAGATAGATTTGTGTTTCGTCAGCATAGAAATGGTATTGAAAGCCGTGAGAGGCTATCAGCTGACCCAGGGAAGAGGTGTAGATTGAAAATAAAAGAGGTCCAAGAACAGAACCTTGGGGGACCCCGACAGAGAAGGGAAGAGGAGTGGAGGAAGTAGAATTGTAAGTGACGCCGAAGGTGCGTTGGGATAGGTAGGATGAGAGCCACTGAAGAGCACAGTCACGGAGACCGAGGGAGTAAAGTTTTTTGAGGAGGAGGGGGTGGTCAGCCGTATCAAAGGCAGCTGAAAGGTCCAGAAGTAGGAGTACAGAATAGTGTCCGTTGGTTTTTGCAGTTAGTAGGTCATTTGTGAGTTTTAAAAGAACAGTTTCTGTGGAGTGTTCAGGGCGAAATCCAGATTGAAGGGGATCAAGAAGGTTGTTTTTAATGAAGTGGTCACTCAGTTGGTTGTAAACCAGGCGCTCAAGTAGTTTAGAGGAAAAGGGGAGCAAGGAGATAGGGCGTAGGTTGTTAAGATTGGTAGGGTCCAAGGATGGCTTTTTAAGTATGGAAGTGACCAGTGCATCTTTTAGAGCATTGGGGAAGATGCCAGAGGTGAGGGAGAGATTGAAGATGTGGGTTAGAGAGTGTAGGATGGAGTCAGAGGTCGACCGTAGCATTTGAGAGGGAATAGGGTCCAGGGGACAGGTGGTTAGGTGGGCGATAGAAAGGAGTTTAGCAACTTCATCTGTAGTAGCAGATTTGAATAGGGGGAGTATCAGTTGTACCTGTTGACATGGGGTCTTAGCTAGGGGAGATACCTGTAGAGTGGAGATTTCATCACGGATTGTATCAGTCTTGTTTTTGAAGTGATTAGCAATCTCATGGGCAGTGATTAAGTCAGTGGGTGGAGGCGGTGGAGGAGAAAGTAGAGAGTTGAAGGTAGAGAAGAGTTTACGGGGACTGGATGAGAAGGTGTTAATAAGAGTTGTAAAATAGGTTTGCTTGGCAGTGTGGAGGAAAGAATAGTATTTTTGGAGGACAGATTTGTATTGGTTGAAGTCTTTGAGAGACTTAGTCTTGTGCCACAGGCGCTCAAGAGCGCGACTATGTTTTTTGAGAATTTTAGTGTCATTTGTTTGCCAGGGTTGTAGGGGTCGAGGCCTGATTCTGCGTGTAGTGAGGGGAGCGAGCTTGTCCAGGGTGGAGGACAGGGATTTATTGTAGATGGACGTGGCTTGGTTGGGGCAGGACAGGGGAGAGATTTTGTCATAGAGGTGGTCAGTAGCAGAATAGAGGAGAGAGGAGTTGAAGTTGCGAAAGTTTCTACGGGTGATGGTTAGGCGATTGGAGGGAAAGGTGGTGGAAGACAGGGGGAGCAAGAAACTAATAAGGTGATGGTCGGAGAGAGGAAAAGGATTGTTTGAGAAGTTGCATGGAGTGCATAGGTAGGAGAATACAAGGTCAAGGGTGTTGCCATCAGAGTGAGTAGAAGCCTGTACCCATTGCTTCAGGTCAAATGAAGAGGTTAGACTAAGAAGTTTAGAAGTAGCAGGTGTGTTTGTATTAGCAGGGATGTTGAAATCACTGAGAAGGATTGTGGGAATTTCCGAAGAGAGAAAGTAGGGTAGCCAGGCAGAAAACTCATCAATGAAAATCAATAATGGTCCAGGGGGCCGGTAGATCACAGCAATTCTTAGGGAAGTAGGAGAGAATAGACGTATACAGTGGGCTTCAAATGATGAGAGGGGAAAAAGAGGGGGGAAAGTGAATAACCTGGAAGGTGCTCTGGGGGGATAGGAGGAATCCCACTCCACCTCCCTTGTGTCCATTAGGCCTAGGGGAGTGAGTCCAGTGAAGGCCACCCTGGGATAGGGAAGCAGGAGAAGGGGTGTCATGTTCATGGAGCCAGGGTTCGGTGAGAGCAAGTAGATTAAAGGAATTAGTGACAAAGAGGTCATGAACAGCAGTGAGTTTGTTGCAGACAGAGTGGGCGTTCCAGAGGGCGCAGGAGAGAGGGAGGCTGGCGTTGGGAAGAAGAGGAATGGAGACAAAATTGCTTAGATTACGACTACTATCAGAGGGTGTAGGGTGATGGTGATGGGTGTATAATGGGTGTATAATGGGGTACTTTGAAGCAGTAGTGGGCTTAAGCACCATATGGCGTGACCAAATCCCCATATTTTTGCTTGTTTATTGAATATGTTCAGGTATCTTAAATAGCCTTGCAGGATTTAAATGTCACTTTTGTATGTGTGCGCTGTAATCTTCTGTTCTGTTTGCATGGTCTTATAGCTGCACCATCTTTAATGTAATGCATTTTTAGGGTGTGCCCCCCAAGTCTTTGTTTATTGTTTTGTTTATTTGTTTATTGTATGGGTCCTGACCAGATCCCTCGGGCTGGAGCACCCCCCCCCCCCCACCATTACCCATAATTAGTGTCCACCTGTGTTATAGAATGAGTTCTCTTAGTTCTCCCATAAAGAAGAGTGTATTTCTCCCATGGTTGAGAAGCAGAATCTTTCATTCTATTAATAATGTAGGACCCACTGATAATGGGGTACTTTGACGCGGTAGTGGGCTTAAGCACCATATGGCATGACCAAATCCCACTATTTTTGCTTGTTTGCATGTTCCGAGTATGTTCAGGTGTTTTAAATAGCATTGCAGGATTTAAATGTAATTTTTGCATGTGTGTGCACTGTAATCTTCTGTTCTGTTAGTTTTGGTGGAAGGCCATGTTCTTGGTAGGTTTGCAGTTGTACCATACTCTTTCCATTTTCAGATGATGGATTGAATAGTGTTCGGTGAGATGTTCAAAGCTTGGGATATTTTTTTATAACTTAACCCTGCTTTAAACTTCTCCACAACTTTATCCCTGACCTGCATGTTTTTTTCCTTGGCCTTTATGTTGCTGTTTGTTCACTAAGGTTCTCTAACAAACCTCTGAGGGCTTCACAGAACAGCTGTATTTATACTAAGATTAAATTACACACAGGTGGACTTTATTTACTAATTAGGTGACTTCTGAAGGCGATTGGTTCCACTAGATTTTAGTTAGGGGTATCAGAATAAAGGGGGCTGAATACAAATGCATGCCACACTTTTCAGATATTTATTTGTAAAAAATGTTTTCCTTCTACTTCACAATTATGTACCACTTTGTGTTGGTCTATCACATACAATCTCAATAAAATACATTTATGTTTTTGGCTGTAACATGAATACTTTTTCAAGGCACTATAAGCTTTTAATATCATAATACAATATTCTAATCTTCACGTTACTTGTTGTGTCATGGGAAAATTTATACCACAGGTCATGTGTGCCAGGCAGTACTACTGGCAGACTTGACTTGTTTAAATGAATGGGGCACACTGCAAGTGCATGTAATGTATGTAGTTACAGTGTCGGGAGTTGGACATTGCAAGGGTTAAAACAGGCATCCAGGAGGCAACATATTGCCTCCAATCCGCCTGTCAAATGCCTCTGAAAATTGATCCCCCCAATTGTTTTTCAGAGGGGAAGTACATGGTCACAAGTGTAAACAAGGCATTAGCAATTCTGCTACTGAACCTTAGCAGGAAAGAGCTGGTACTTTTACTTGAGGGGTTAGCACACATATGTGAACCAATATCACTACAGGTTTGCACAGAAATAGAAACATTTGAAAAGAAGGAAAATCAATTCGTAATGAGATGTTTTCCAGGTCACATTGCAGGAGCCGTGTACAGCTGTTACAGCTATGGGATTGCATTCTGTAAGGCATTAGATAGGAATCTTTTTTTATTAAAAAAAGAATTTAGTCAGTATTGTTCCCTCAATGCGCACTAGAAAAAAAACCCTTATAAGTTCAGCTGAATGTATTGCGGGTTAAATAAGGAGTTGCAGGGTTTTAAAATACATTTTATACACTACATTCTAGTTTTTTAGAAGATATAAACTACATCTCATTATCTTTAAAGCTGACCCTCCAGGCACAAACAACTGAATTTAAAAGTATTTTTAATAGCCACAAAAGATACAAAACCACTTTGTGTGCACCAAACACCTTTGCAAATCCAGATATCACCACTGAAAAGTTGCAGTGACATCATAGCCTGTCTAGAAAGCAGAGCTTTGGGAGGGACCCAGAAAGCTCCACCCACTACAGGCTGCCTGCAAAAAAAAACTACAGGAGGGGGCAGATACAACACCAGCCACCCTGCACAAGGAAAGAGCGAAAGTAATTGCACACATGTTGCAGGGACTCACATGGGACCCTATAAGTCCTGGCAGCCCTGGAGACACAGAGGGAACAGCAATATACCAGCTCAGCCAGGGGAAAACTGAAAAGGGAGCTCTGATGAGGAGATTAAAAAAAAAATCAAATGGATGTGAGTTATGTTATTTGTAGTCAGAGTCTTCGAGTGAGAAAGTGATACTCCTAAGCATCAAGGCCTGAGGTGTGCCTTGGCCCGACTGGTCAGTATGCCTGAAAAGAGGGCATACCCTGAATGTGAGAAAAGTAATATGAGTATGTATGAAGATTGGGGGAAACGGGTGGGTGGGAACCCAGAGACGCCGACGAGCCCTGGCCTGATGGAGGAGGAGGCTTAAGTAGCCCTCTCAGCCTCCTCCCACAAATACAGGCCAGCCTCCAGCTAGCCTTTACACTTGTAATCAGAGTCTTTGAGTGAGAAAGTGATACTCCTAAGCATCAAGGCCTGAGGTGTGCCTTGGCCTGACTGGTCAGTATGCCTGAAAAGAGGGCAAAAAGACACAAATTTAGGTGAAGAAGGGAAGGTAACAATCCATTGAGAGTAGTAGCGTGCGCCCGGATGGCAACAGTATATATCCGAAAAGTGTCCCCTTTTGACCGGAGAAAACACCCCCCCGACTTGGTGATGAGACAGAATCCCCTACAGACCTGCGAAGCTACCCAGAACCCAACTAAACATCCCGTGAACGATTGGACAGAGCCTGAAGTCCAAGATGACCCAGAAATGAGAATGAACTGCTTGTGAATGAGGATGCGTGGGGGAAGGGGAGCAATAGCTTCCCTGAGGAGTCCCTGCAAAATGAATGGCCGAGAAGATCGAAACTTCAAACGGACACCAGAGAAGTGCTCAGTGAAACCCCTCCCAAGCCCTGGCCTGGCCATACTGGTATGGGGAAGTGCGAGGGTGAGTGCCAAAGAACAACTGGTAGGAGTTCAAAATGCTAAATACCTGAAGGATGTGATGGAGAAGGTGGATGAGGCCCATGCACTATGGCAATAAGTATTGACAACATGGAGAAACCATGCCAGACACAGAATACTGGTCCCACCTGATGCGATCGGGTCCTGCTTCAGCCTGTGACCCGACAACCGAGTCTAAAACAGAACCAAGGAAGGAGGGCCAGACTCCACCCCAGGGAAATACGTCCCATGGCATGAAAACAGTTATCCCCAAAGTGACTGAAACCCCCCTACCTGGAACCGGCTGGAGAACGGAAAAGATGACTGGACTGATGTCCCTGAGCAGTCTTCCAGGCCACATCCTAAACGAGATCCGAGCCGAGCGTGGAACCCAGAATCATGACGACGTTTGCCCAAACCTACCACTTAAGGACCAACAAGGGGATGACGAATGCCAATACAGCCCAACCTGAGAACATGCACAAGAGAAATGACAGACAAGACATGAGAACCACAACCCCCCTCTGTGCCTACCTAAGTATGAGAACATGAGCAGAAATGCCAAGACCACTGCGCGTGAATGAACCTGATGATAGACACCCCCCCCTTGTGTGATTAAAGAGTGAGCCCGAGTAACCTGCCGCGCAGAGAGAGGTAATGGACTGAAAACTCAGGGGTGGTGTACCCACAGACCGTGGTGGGTAATCGTACAGGTGTGGTGAATGAACGTGCATCGTATGACGTATGTTATACGGGCGAGAAGATTGTGGTCAACAATCATTAACAAACGAAACCTCAGCCCATATGGATCTGTAGACGTGACAGATCCTGACATGTGAGCCCTAGCTACCTGACGCAGGTACAATCATGAACAAAACGATGAGACATGACAAACAACGAAGATGAAACAGCTACCAGAGTATATGCCGTGACTGAACAACAAATGCCCCTCTGAGAAATGCTGAGGCTGAACACTGAAGCAGAAACTTTGGGGCAGAAACACAAGGACAACAACGCTATGACAGAAAAGCTCTGACAGAAATGCTGAACCAAATGCTGAGACAGAAACGTGATGACAGAAAAAACCTGGGGCAGAAATGTAACGACAGAAACCCTGGGGCAGAAATGTAACGACAGAAACCCTGGGGCAGAAATGAAACAACAGAAACCCTGGGGCAGAAATGAAACGACAGAAACCCTGGGGCAGAAATGAAACGACAGAAACCCTGGGGCAGAAATGAAACGACAGAAACCCTGGGGCAGAAATGAAATGACAGAAACCCTGGGGCAGAAATGAAACGACGAAACCCTGGGGCAGAAATGAAACGACAGAAACCCTGGGGCAGAAATGAAACGACAGAAAAAGCTGGGGTAGAAAACGTTCTGACAGAACGCAGAGGCAGAAACGCGATGACAGAAATCCTGGGGCAGAAACGCCGAGGCAGAAATGCCATGACTGAAACGCAATGACAGAAACGCTGAGACTGAAATACTGATGACAGAAATGCAAGGACAGAATCCTGGGGCAGAAACGCTATGACGGAAATGCCGAGACAGAAGAAATTGAGCCTGAACGCTGATCCAGAAATGCTGGGGCAGAACACTAGGACAGAAAACACCATGACCGAATAAGAAAAAATGCCATGACAGAAATCCTGAGCCAGAATGCTATACAGAAATCCTGGGGCAGAACCGGTATGACAGAAATGCCGAGACTGCACGCCGAGACAGAAATGCCAGGGCAGAATGCACTGACAGATAAGCTAGGGCAGAACGTTGAGATGGAAATGCTAGTGCAAAACGCTGTGACGTGAATGCTCGGGCAACACGCGACAACGGAAATGCTGAATGCTATGACAGAAATGCTGGGCAGGACGGTAAGCCAGAAATGCTGAACGCTATGACAGAAATGCTGAATGCTATGACAGTAAATGCTGGGCAGACCGCTATGACAGAAATGCTAAATACTTGCTGGGCAGAACGTTGTGACAGAAATGCTGGACGCTACGACAGAAATGCTGGACGCTACGACAGAAATGCTGGACGCTACGACAGAAGGGCTGGACGCTACGACAGAAATGCTGGACACTACGACAGAAATGCTGAACCCTACGACAGAAATGCTGAACCCTACAACAGAAATGCTGAAACGCTACGACAGAAATGCCAAGCGCTACGAAAGAAATGCTGAAATGCTACGACAGAAATGCTGAAACACTACGACAAAAATGCTGGGCAGAACGTTTAAGACAGAAATGCTGAACGTTACGCCAGAAATGCTAAGGCAGGAAATGTTAATGACAGAAAAACGCCATGACGGAAAAACAAGTGCTGCGACTAAACGCCTAAACAGAAACGCTATGACAAAAAGCCTGTGCCGAAACACTATAACAGAAATCCTGGGGCCGAAATGCCACGCTATGAACACTTGTGACTGAAGCGGTGGATGCCCGGGAGGCGTGCGAGGGTGCCCCCCCACATGAATACCGGGAGGTGAGCGGGGGCCATGAAAAACTGGGAGACGTGCGGGCGTCCCCTCCACGATGCGCGGCGTGGTACCAGGGAGGTGAATTGGTAGGCGAGTGGCAAGTGGGTGGGTGGGTGGAGAATGGACAGACGCGCCCCCCCTCCCCCCGGCATGAGAGCCGGGAAAAGTGGGCGGGCAACACCCCGGACAGATGGGGCTGTGGGGAAAGTGGGTGGTTGAAGGATGGATGACCGGACAGAAGGCCCAACCCCCCCTCCCCGCGGTGTGAGTGCCGGGAGAAGCGGGCGGGCTGTCGGAACAGAGGAATGGAAGGAAGAAGCGGGCGGTGGCCCCCCCGACTATGCGTGATTGTGCCCGGATGGATGGACCCCCCCATGGGAGCCGGGAGAAGCCGGCGGGCAAGCAGCATGCTGACCAGATGGAGCCGTGGATGATGGCTGAACGCCCCCCCCCGGGAGAAGCGGGCGGCACCCACAGCTCTGGCAGGCACCTGTATGACAGGGAGAAGCGGGCGGCAGCTACGTTGATGGACGGACGCCCCCGCCCCCCCCACGAGCACCGGGAGAAGTGGGGTGGGCAGCACCTGATAGGGTTGAAATAATGACTTAGAGTTCCACTTTAATTGTTTCTGCTTTTTCTTACCTGTGTACGTATCAATTGTTCTATTTAAATTATTTGTGCTTTTTCTCTTCTGTGTACGTATCAATTGTTCTATTTAAATTGTTTGTGCTTTTCTCTTCTGTGTACGTATCAATCTGTATCTAGATGGAATTTGGAACTGCTGAATAATCATTACATGTTCGCTGATAAGAAACTCTTTGTACCTTAACCTCATTTGATAATGGCGATAAGATTACTGCTTGTAGAGCTGCCTATAAAAGGCCTTTGAAAGAAGTAAAGGGAGCAGTTCTCTCTTGCTCCGGACTGTGACACAGACTAATCTGACTCCGTGTCATTATTCTTATAGAAGCAATAATTTGACAAAGCAATATAAACTTAAAGCAACTTATTTAAGAGTTGCCCCTAACATTTTGGCGCCCGAACGAGGGACCCACCGATGATACTACAAGAGGTGGCTGAGCTACGCTGACGGAACGAAAGGACAGGCATTCCAGGAACCACAGATCAAAAACCTGGCCAGGTAAGAAAAAGCTTTATTTTTCTTATATTCTGTGCTCCCCTGATTTGTGCCTATCCGTTCTGTCAGTTACGGTTCTCCTGGTTTTAAAACACCAGCCTCTGTAGTGGTGAGTCTAGAATTACTGCATATTTTGGTTTATATTGCTGGAATTATTTGTTTGTTTGTCTGTCTGTCTTGTTGAGAAAGTGAATGAGCCTTGCCAAGGTTGGTATGAATTGAAAGAATATCATCCCAATGAGCAATGGAATGCGCCCTTCCGGGGGGTCTGACGCTTAAGTTTAATATTCAATTTAGTTCATAAACCATAGACGGGTTGAGAGTATAAGCCCTGTCTGCTCCATAAAGCAGGGATAAGAGTGCATGAGAGGGATCCCAGATACGGGGAGGGAATAAGGTCTCCATAAAGTCCGGAGATCTAGTCGGATACCTGGTCACTTAAAGGAATGCTTGTATATGTTGTAGCCGCATTCTTGTATATGTTGTAGCCGCATTCTGGTTTGTTATTGGGCTAGCATATAAAGTAATTATTTGTTATTGGGCTAGCATATAAAGTAATTCGATTTCAGAAATCTCATTCCGGAGAGGTTTTTAGTATTCTAGCACCCTAGGAGGAAGGCAACGAGGAACTAGTGTAACTTAGCTAAGTGTTTTATATTGTACACTAAGTGTCCCACACGCTACCTAGGCAGGACTGTTAGAATGGGCCAGAGGAACACAAAACCCCGTCAGGGAATTGTGGCGCACTATACGGTGCCACAGATAATTAAGAACATTTATGGGAAAACCGAAGCACAGGACTTAAAGGATGTCCTTCGTAAATTTAAGGTGAAAGGAGCAGCGGGCTTAGACCCGGATGTATGGAGTGAAATAAAAAGGGACAGACAAGGAGAGGTGTTAGAGAAGCAATGGATGCGTCAGGTTCAATGCTTAATTAAGGTCTCAAATAGAGCGAAAGAAGAGGGGTGGAAATATAATCAAGATTGTGATGGTTGGGATATGAAAGATAGAAGAACAAAAAATGTTGAGGCTCCCAGCTCAGCCATCCCACCCCCATACACTGACGTAGAACGCAAACCACACAAGATATATCCTGTACTTGAGGGGAGAGGATGGGTTTGTCAGGTTTGTGGAGCACAAAACCCAGAATGGGCAGTAGAATGTGTGCATTGTGGGGCACAAAAACCTCATCCAGAAACTGTAGCTCCCGTACGCACTGATACACGCATTGTTCAGGTAAACAATCCAGAATTTGGACAAGCAGCCCATCCAAATGCCCCGCCTACTGTCACTCGTAGAATGCAAATAAGGACTTGGGCACCATGGTCGGCAGACACCCTTATGGCATTAATACAGAGCGCCCCAGACCCGGTAGCAAAGCCAGCTGCTTTCTGTAGATTTGTGACACAGTTAATGAATACACATGAAGCGACCTGGCAGGATGGGGAGGATCTATGCAGACACAAAATGACTCTGACCCTGTTTAACCAGTTTATGACAGAAATAGGTTCACACAGACCTGCAGGACAAGTTGATGGGGATGGCAACCTGGAGGCAGGACATGTCAGACATATAGACTCAAGGGCCCCTTTTATTGCTAGATTAGAAGCTTTTTGTCAAGCAAAACAACAGGAGAGGGGGTCCATATCACCCATGAAGCAAATGCCAGGACAGACTGTATCGGAATTTTACTTATCTATGGAAAGTATGATGGCAGATGAGGAATTGGACTTGGCCCTGCCAGTCACAATCCGAGCCTTCAATAGACAATTTATGGAGGGATTAATTCCACAGATAAGTGAGAGACTGAAAGCCTGCACACCAGAGTGGAGGGCAACTAGAGATAGAGGAACGTTGTTACAAAAAGCGCAAGGCATAGAGGCGGACTTAGCAGAAACCAAAGGGAGGAAATCTCATGCTATCAACGCACTCGGGGGTTCCCAAGAGCAAGGTAGAGGTTCCTTTCGCAAACCCCTTACCTGTCACTACTGTAACAAGATTGGTCACATCAGACGCAACTGTAGGAAAAGAATAAGGGATGAAGGAGAGGAAGGTGTTGATTCTCCAGTTAATCAGAGAAGGAACCAGCCCAGGGACAACAAAAATAGTCATATCAGGCAGCAGGGAGATGGTCCACGAGCATGACTCGCCCCGGTTTTAGAAAAATCCAAAACAACAATGCTTAAGACAAATATAACGGTTGGTAATAAGAAAATCTCTTGTTTAGTCGATACAGGAGCTTCACGCTCGTTACTTTCTGACTCTGAACTACTCCCTGGCCAAAAATCACCTGACACTTTACTAATAACTGGATATGATGGCATTTTAGCCGACGCCCCGCTTACAAAACCTCTGTCAGAGGGGTAGAACCCATCCCCCTAAGTATTACCAACATCTTAAAATTCAAGAAGAGGAGTTTTTATAGGAGTAGGGTGATGTCAATACACATTTATCGGTATGCCCTGTCTATTCTCCTAATTTTCCTATTTATTTTCCTGTATACACATATATTTGTGATTGTAAGTGATATTAATATTAGAATAATAATTACCATTGGACTTAACAACCAGTGAAAGGTATTGGTTGCTGTAGAAGACATTCCACTAAATATATCCCACCAATGTGGTGCAGTATCCTGTTGTATCTGTGAGGAAAGATGTACTAGTCTACCTTTGTCAATAATCATTTGCTACTTTAGGATCATCTATAGCCCATTCGAAAGTTGTTGTTTCCTCTACTTCAAGTACATTAATACCAGGAGTCCATGCATATATTTGTAAAACAACAATCTTCAACAAAAAATATGTAAGTAGATATTTCATCATGTTGTTTTCTCGGGTTGTTTCTTGCAATGTGATGCGTGTATCCAGGTAGGTTTTCCTTCCAGCTTTACTGAAGTGGCCGTGGTCAAGAGTACTTGATAAGGACCTTCAAACCTGGGTTCCAATGTCTTTCTGGTGTGTTTCTTTACATATACATAATCCCCTGGTAGCAGCGTATGTGTACCTGTTATTGAATTAGGGTCTGGAAGAGAAGAATACACACTTTTGTGGATCTTAGTTAGACGTTGTTGTAATTGTATCACATATGCAGTCAAACTATCACATTGCAATTGCATACTCTGTGGAAAGTATAAACCTAATCTAGGTGCATTCCCAAAAAGTATTTCATATGGGGATAATCCTGTTTTTCCTGTTGGAGTGTACCTTATAGAGAGTAAAGCCAGAGGCAGGCATTCTGGCCAAGGCTTGTTTAACTCTTGCATGGCTTTTTGTATTTTTAGCTTTATTGTCCCATTTACTCTCTCCACTAATCCTGAACTCTGTGGGTGGTAAGGGGTGTGAAAACTTTGTTGAACCCCTAACATGGTCATTACATTCTGCATGATTTCTCCTGTAAAGTGTGTCCCCCTATCTGATTCTATGGTTTCAGGAAGACCAAACCTAGGTATTAACTCAGTGATCAGTTTCTTAGCTGTGGCTTTAGCTGTAGCTGATTTTACTGGATAACTTTCGGGCCAACCTGAGAATAAATCGATACACACGAGGACAAATTCAAAGGGGCCGCTCTTAGGCATTTGTATGTAATCAATTTGCAGTCTCTGGTAGGGGTATTGGGCCCGGACCTGGTGTTTTCGTGGGGTTTTCACTTTCTGTCCTGGGTTATTCAGGAGACAGATTTGGCAGGCTGCACAGTAGTTTCTTGCAGTGCTACTGAATCCAGGCTGAGAGGGCTACTTAAGCCTCCTCCTCCATCAGGCCAGGGCTCGTCCGCGTCTCTGGGTTCAATAGGGGGTGGGGCTTACAGGGCACTTCCGGGTCGGCTGCAACATGGTGGCGGTGCTTCACTGGGGAGTTCGCCGGTCCACCCATCTGGTCTCCCCTTGGCACCCACATTACGGTCCCTGCTTCTTCCGGTTGTTTCACTGAGGGGGGTGCTCGGCCGCCCGCCCGCCCGCCCCGTCTCTTCTCCCTGTCATACAGCTCCACAAGGGAGCCACTCGCTGGCTAACTACTCTCTCCCCTTACCTGCTTGCTCCAGGGGGGAGCCGCCATCATGGGGGGGCGCCCGCCCGCTTCTCCCAGCGATTATGTCGGGGGGAGGGAGGGGGGCCGTACAGCCATCTATCCACCCTCCTCGCACCCTCCTTCCCCTCGGCTGCAGCAATCAGGTGCGGCCCGCCCGCTTCTCCCGGCGATTATGTCGGGGGAAGAGAGGGGGAGCCGTCCATCCATCCTTCACCCTCCTTTCTCTGCAGCAATCACGTGCGGCCCGCCTGCTTCTCCCAGTGATTATACCGGGGGAAGGGAGGGGGGTCATCCATCCATCCTTCACCCTTCTTCCTCCTTTGGGTGCAGCTGGTCGGGTGTGTTAGGGGCAACTCTTAAATAAGTTGCTTTAAGTTTATATTGCTTTGTCAAATTATTGCTTCTATAAGAATAATGACACAGAGTCAGATTAGTCTGTGTCACAGTCCGGAGCAAGAGAGAACTGCTCCCTTTACTTCTTTCAAAGGCCTTTTATAGGCAGCTCTACAAGCAGTAATCTTATCGGCATTACCAAATGAGGTTAAGGTACAAAGAGTTTCTTATCAGCGAACATTTAATGATTATTCAGCAGTTCCAAATTCCATCTAGATACAGATTGATACGTACACAGAAGAGAAAAGCACAAACAATTTAAATAGAACAATTGATACGTACACAGAAGAGAAAAAGCACAAATAATTTAAATAGAACAATTGATACGTACACAGGTAAGAAAAAGCAGAAACAATTAAAGTGGAACTCTAAGTCATTTTTTCAACCCTATCAATTTCCCCCTTTGACATCATCCTCTCCCTCCCCCTGGGTCCTCATGAATAAGTTCTAGTCAGTTTTTCCCCAGAGTCCTTTCCCTGACCGCGAGTTGTCAGAGGGGGAATCAGATAGGGGGACACACTTTACAGGAGAAATCATGCAGAATGTAATGACCATGTTAGGGGTTCAACAAAGTTTTCACACCCCTTACCACCCACAGAGTTCAGGATCAGTGGAGAGAGTAAATGGGACAATAAAGCTAAAAATACAAAAAGCCATGCAAGAGTTAAACAAGCCTTGGCCTCTAGCCAGAATAGGGACCGATCGGTTCGGTATCTCTTTTTCTGAATGTTTCAGTTACCATCAAATCAATTTTCTAGATCTGACATTATTTAAAGAGGGAAATAAATTACTCACTTGTACCTTCTTTAAAGATGTCGATAGAAATGGCTACATCCCCCTGATCCTAGATGGCTAGCAGGTATCCCAAAAAGCCAGTTGCTCAGGATTAGAAGGAACTGTAGCAACTTAGAGGATTACAACGTACAAGCCAACGTTATTTTAAAACGGTTTCAAGAAAAAGGCTATAGTCTGGAAAATTTAGGGAGAATAAAACAAACGGTTGGGGAGATGGATAGGGAAGATCTGTTTAAATCGAGAGAGAAAAAGGAACAAAATTTCAACTTGGCCTTTATGACTGGATTTAACAGACAATATTGTGACTTCGAGAAAAATGTCAAGAGGCATTGGCCCCTTCTTCTTCAGGACAATGATCTGAAAAAGTTGTTGCCAACACAGCCTAAATTTATTTCCACCAAACCACCCACTTTAAGGCTTCAGCTGGCACATAATGTCATCAACCCTCCAAAAAAGGTATGCACCTTTTTGGATAGTGTTGGATTTTTCAGCTGTGGCAGGTGTGTGATGTGTAAGACATCCAAATTTCGTAGACGGAAAACTACTCACTTTAGTTCTTTGGTAGATGGTAGATCCTATGAGATTAAAAAATTCATAACATGTAGCACTACACATGTCACTTACCTCTTGTCTTGTCCCTGCAATCTCCAGTACGTAGGAAGAACCACCAGGCAACTGGGTGTAAGGCTTAGAGAACATGTGAATAGGATCAAAAAGGGATATAGGTATCATGGCCTTTCCAACCATTTCAGGTTGTTCCACAATAAAGACCCGAGCGTACTCACCTTCTGTGGGATCGATAGGGTTGAGGAACACTGGCGAGGTTCCAATCTTAGGAAAGATATATCACAGAATGAAACCCAGTGGATACACAGATTACGTACGTTGAATCCCTTGGGTCTGACTATTGAGCTTGACCTGAATTGTTTTTTATCCAATTGGTAGCTCTACCTTCAACAATTAATTTTTAACCATGAGTTTTTACTGTTATCGTTTACTGTTATTAAAAAGTAATTTTTAGTTTAATTTTTGTTAAATCCATAAGCTAGATACTTTTATGGCTTCGTTAGACATAATCAATATATGTAGTATATATAATATATAATATTTTCCCCTCCTTTTGCAATTAATCGTACTGTATATCTTTGAGGGTTGAACATATAGGGATAAAAGTTTATCGATATATAAATTTTCTTTTTGGATGCTAATAGGTTTTATCTTATACATGCATATAAATATATACGTATAATTTTTCCTTGTTGCAAGATACATCAAGCAACAAGGAATTTTATTTTTATTTTTATATTTTTTCTATTTTTCTATTTTATTTATTTTTATTCATATATTCTAATTATTTATATATATTTTTTATTTCTATTTTTATTTTTCTATTAAAGAATAGTATTTTTTAAATAAGTATATTAATTAAAATAGGACATTCAGTATATATTATATATGAATATTTTATCTGTTTAGACATCCTGTTGTAATACACTTTTTTTTTGGTTTAAAACAATGAGCGCTTAAATTTGATGTCTTGTATACACATTTGCTTATTGTGGTGATAGGAGATGTTGTGTCTCTGGTCACTGATTAAAGTTTCCAATTGCAACAGGATATGATGATTTTAGGAAGAAATGGGTAATGCTTACCCATTGGCCGTAAATGGCTGTCACTCACCGAGCGTAGTATAAGTAAAACCTTGTGTAAGCTGGATGTTAAGTCTTTGATAACGCCCTGGGGGAGGGGCGAAACGCGTCGACGCAACATCCTGCTTACGCCTGTGAATCCGAGAACCAGTGACATCACTTCCTGGAGTTGGTGGAACGCACGCTGTTCAGCAGCGAACACCGACGGAATATCTGAATGCCTGCTCTGCACATCGATTCTGTGAGTAGCGCTTATATGCGCAGGTGATCTCACGGTGTCATAGGTTTTTACACTATATGCTTTCTCCTCTTTTTTTGGTGGAACGTGAGATTTGTGGTTCCCAAAGTCTCTTCATAACCACTACCAGCACTAGCCTACCTTCATGCCCAGACCTAGTGTGTGGATGGAAAAGCTTGAAGTCTGTTGAATGTTTTTGTGAAGAAACACCTTGATGTAAAGGACTCTCCGTTAATAGAAATTTATGTTTTCATTTATTTCTTTACATATCATTTGGCATCTATCTCATAAGAGGTTCTTACACCCGTAATTGTGGTCACGAATGTCAATCTATATGTCACATTTTTTAATTGCACCAGTGTAGCAACATTGAATTTTCTTCTAGTCGCATAGCTCTTAAGTGGCTCTTCCTCCAATCCTACACAGTCCACATCATTTGTGCACATTTCATGAATTATATATATTTATTTAACATATACCGTATTTATCGGCGTATAACACGCACTTTTTTCCCCTTAAAATCAGGGGAAAGTCGCAGGTGCGTGTTATACGCCGATCCCCGCCGATCCCGAGCTGTCACATTTTCAAAATCGCGGACCGCGATTTGAAAATGGCGCCGCCGGCGCCGAAGTACACAGAGCCGGTCCTCGGCTCTTTCCGGCGGCTCTCGTTTACTTTCGGCTCCACTCGTAGTCCCGAGCGGAGCTATCCGAGTAGGTTCGGATAGCTCCGCTCGGGACTACGAGTGGAGCCGAAAGTAAACGAGAGCCGCCGGAAAGAGCCGAGGACCGGCTCTGTGTACTTCGGCGCCGGCGGCGCCATTTTCAAATCGCGGACCGCGATTTTGAAGCCCTGGAAGCAGGGACAGGGGATCCCAGGCTGCACTGGGGCAAGGCTGCACTGGGGAAGGCTGCACTGGCAAGGCTGCACTGGGGAAGGCTGCACTGACAAGGCTGCACTGGGGAAGGCTGCACTGACAAGGCTGCACTGGGGAAGGCTGCACTGACAAGGCTGCACTGGGGAAGGCTGCACTGGGGAAGGCTGCACTGACAAGGCTGCACTGACAAGGCTGCACTGGGGAAGGCTGCACTGACAAGACTGCACTGACAAGGCTGCACTGGGGAAGGCTGCACTGGGGAAGGCTGCACTGGGGAAGGCTGCACTGACAAGGCTGCACTGACAAGGCTGCACTGACAAGGCTGCAATGAAGGGCATTTAAATGTAAGTTTTTTTCCCTTCAACTTCCCTCTTAAAAGTTTTTTTTCCTTAAAATTCCCTCCTAAATTGGGGTGCGTGTTATACACCGGTGCGTGTTATACGCCGATAAATATGGTATTTTTTATGGTGAGTTGCCAGCGCAGGTTTTTTGTTTTATTTACCACTAGGTTATAGTTAGGCAAATAAATTGAAACTTTGATAATCCTTCTCCCTATTCTTAATACAAAATTCACTCTGAAGATTTTATTTTTTAGTTGCTCTGGGTTAATGAATTGAAAATTAACCATTCAGAACAGACTTTCTCAACCTTTTCAACACAGAGGAACCCTTGAAATAACCTCCCAGTCCAAGGGGAAACCCCTGCTAAAAATGACTATCTCTACAACTCATGATATGCTCCTTATACGTCATTAGGAAGAATTACCCCCTTACAGATAGCTGAAAAGATCAATGGTGTCAGTGGGAGCTTATATGAGAGGCAGAAATTGCCCATTGAGGAACCCCTAGCAACCTCTGGAGGAACCCATAGACCTGCTTTGATTTCTAGTAGTCTTGTTTGCCACCCATATTTTTAAAGCTGCAATCCCATCTGCTGGAAATAAAAGGAGGGGTGGAATTTTACTTATTTCCCATGAGTGAAAATAGTCATGATATAATGTAATACAGCTTTGATGAGACTCTAGCATCAGTACCAAATTTCAAGATCACGCACCATAGAACCACTTTAAATATCAGCATGATTTCCCATAAGCAACCTGTTCTTTTTTTGTTGTCTGTGTGTACCGATTACAATTCTAATTGTTGATCTATGATTCCATTTCCTGCTCAGTGTGCTGTGTCATATCAAGCTGCGGCATGCCACCTGCCTTATACTTTCGCAGTGGATAAAATTACACCCAATTACCTGTATTACACAAAGTTCTGTATAAAACTAGGACGTGTGAGTCACCTTCAAGCCAAAAGACAAAAAGTGTGCCTGCCACTTTCCATCAATAATACTGTACTATGCAGTTTCATTGACATTTCTTGCCATGTACACACTCCTCTGCACACCATACAAATGAACACTACTCGTTGATGTCACTTACATGGAAGAAGACTGTGTGCTTTGTCATGTGCATTTTAACAAGAATAAAAAATGCAACGGGGCTAATTTACTAAAAGAACAGACAATGTTCATTTGGCAAAGTGGAGTTGTGTTCGCTTGTAACATCGAATCATGCGCAAGGCAAAATCCATTTTGTTATATTCCCCTGCACATGACTGGGCATTCATAGGGAACACAGCTTCATTGGCCAGGTACACATTTTTTACTCAACCCTATTGAGTGTTACAAATACAGATGGGAAGAGCGCAAGGCTTCAGGCACTTTAACATACTTATAACCGTGAATGGCACATAGAACAGCTAATAATGTATGAAAAGAATGGACATTTTCTATCCTAGGTTACATGTTGATTGTTAAAGCTTATGTGCAGTCCGTAATTACCAAGCAGGCTATTAAATTTATATGCACCTCTGCATATGGAAAACAAGTCTCTTTAAAGTGTAAAATGCTGTCAATTAGCTTAAAAATAAATTTTATACAGCAGCCACATGACCGCAACAGCTTCATTAAGATCCTTCTTTTACATGGCAGGAGGCATGGTTAGAAAGGAGGCACCCAGCCAGTTCCTGCTGTCAGTCAAGCTGAGAGGGGGAGTATCACCTAAGCTGACTATGAAAGTACAGTCAGACTGTGCATTAGCAGGAAATCCTGTAGGTCTAATTAGAAGATAAAGGGATGCTTTAGCATGGTCTTAAACCCGCAAGAAGGCAAGGGACTGGCAAGTATTTGGTGTGCTATTAATTTAGTGTATACCGTTAATTTAAAAAAGCCAGTATTTGGATTATAAGGGACAGGGCAATGTAGATCCAAAGGTTTATGTTGTATTTGACTCATCCAACATTTATATCAACACAATACAATGTATAAAATCTCTGAAAATTGTTCCACCCAACAGGTCATTTTTTCAGGTTTTCTGTTTTTTTTCATCTTTCAAACATGATTTAATCCTTATCACTTATGGGCAGGTTGAAACAGTTAGTTAGGTGCTGTCCTGGCCCGGATGGTAGGAGTTAATGCCATGCGCAGTTTCTTCATTTTTTTGGCTGGTTCTTGTCTGGGTCCAGCCCACTTGTCCTATGACATATACGTGAATTGGGTCAGTGGTCTGACTCAGACAGTCTTTTCCCTCTAGCAGAGCACTGGGAGAGAGTTTTAGCACAGCTGTGGGTTGCGAGACCCATAAGGGATTAAGACGGAGAATGAGACCCAGAGCAGCAGAAGGATGTCTGGCATCACTGCTCACATGTAGAGACATTTAACTTGGGGTTCATCCTGAAGACACCAGCACTGGAGTATACCTTTAAAGGATTTGCATCTGCATGAGAGTGCCTCTGAAGGACTATGATTGCTGGACTACACCTTAGCAGGTATGCCGGGCAGCATAAGCCTGTAATTAGGACTCAGGAGTAGGGATGTAGAAATAACCTTGCACTTACATGTTGGACTTAGGAATGTTTAATTTGCCCTTTCTTAAGTAAAGTATTGAAACATTGTCCTTGCCTGGTCTGAAGTTCCTAAAGAGGTGTATTGCAAGTAGGGATGGGCGAACAGTTTGGCCCAAGCATGAGTCCGGGCCGAACTCTGGCTGTTTGGCCATTCGCCGAACAACCAAATTATCGGGTTGTTCCGCCATTTGTTCGGCCCGCCGAACGACCACAATGCACTGCGCCGCCGCACAGTGCATTGAAAGCCCTTATTGGCTGAAGCAATGAAAGCTTCCCCCAATCAGGGCACAGAGTACTGTCAGAGCAATGATTGGACACTGTCATGATGACTGTATCCAATCATGGCTCATTGCTCTAAATCCCGCCCCACACTATAAAAGTATTCTTTCCATAGCGGCCATTTGTAGTGTGATAGCGGTGTGGAGAGAGATAGAACAGGGCTCTGTTCAGTGCTATTAGACAGTTAGTGTGCTATAGTAAATAAAAATCAATATATGGTGTCGCGCTCTAGTGAAAAAATTAGTACCACAAATAAAGTGCTAAATTAGTTAAAGTGCTATATAAAGTGATATCGCATGTGCAAAATTGCATATATAGTGACAACGTATGTGCAAATTTGCATAGAAACGCTGCCCGTTTTTATTTCAGTTTTTACCTGTTTCATTATGTGAGTACTTTTAAACCTGCAAACTCAAATAAATAAGAAAAATGAGGGGAATAACTGTGCTACAGTGAAATACATAAACAATAACAATTATAGCCGCGATTCATCTATGTAACACAAACACAGTGAAATTAAATAAGAAAAAAAGGAGGGTTGAATTGCGCTAAAACAGATTGGTGATCATACACATCATCACCAAACCAAATATTTAGAACTAAGTGAAGAGTTACAAAACACATGTCAAATGAATAATCAATCCAAAAATAAAATGTTCAAAGTGATAATAAAAAGTCCATGTATAAAAATAAATCACCCAATCACCCTGGATGATGTGACTCTATCACGAAACGCCGCGTAGGGCAGAGCAACGTGTTCTCGTCACCCCCCATTGCTGCTGTTGTTTCCAGTAGGATGGGCTGTCTGTGAGCTTCCAGCTGGCGCTCCAGACTACACTACATGCCTACTATTGTCTACTAACATGTGAGTTTAACTTTTTACTTATCCAATAAAGTCAATGATTTTACACTATATGGAGCCTTTTTTTCCTTCTATGACCGTATCTGCAATGCTGTGGGCTGATGTCTGAGTACCTGTCAGTGTGAACATCTTTAGCCTGACCCTGCAGTCCTTGATGTCCCATCTCGGTATAAGGTCTCTGATCCATTGGTCGTGGTTCGAAGCAGTATTAACAAACAGCTTTCTCTGATCCTCTGTAACGGGGGATCATGAGTTTCTGGTAAGCGGCCAGTCTGATTTCACGGTGGTGGAGCAAGCACGCTTTTTTCTTCTCACAGCAAGAATTTATGTTTTTTGGAACTTTTTTAAGATTAAACTCAAATAAATATCTGTGATTACATACTTCACGATTTTGGGTCCCCCCTCTCCTTTTTACTCTATGTTCACGGACCTGGGAGGCTGTCCACTGTCACTGAGGCATATAGAGATAACCTATCATTATATATGAAGGCTATACATCAGCATTGACGCTTCCTCTGGCCACTACCACACAAGAGGAACATCGGACGCGAGCCATTGGAGGATTTACTGACCACCACCATTTGTTATAACATAACTGTCATCTTACAGCGGAAAGGTAAGGTAGCCACTGCAAACCTGAGGTGTTCATACACTGAAGAGGATTCACATCACCTATGCTCTGAAAGACTGTATTTTCACTGACTGTCACTTGGAGCACAGCACTTCACCGCATCTTATTTTCATTTTATTTTCTCATTTTTTCTATCCATGTGCACTGTTGGATTCTACCTCATATTTTGTCAGTATTAGCACCTTTTTATTCTATGCAATATGAAGGTTATGGGATTATGTAGCAATTTTATGCGTTTCAATTTTATTTTTTAATTTTCTCTATTCATGTGCACTGTTGGACTCTACCTCAGATTTTGTCTGCATTAGCACCTTTTTATCCTATGCAATTTGAAGGTTATGTAGCAATTCTATGCGCTTCTATGCAATTTTGCACATGCAATGTCACTTTATATGGGTTTTTTGCAACTTGTAGGTTATGTGATTATTTAGCAATTTTATGCGTTTCTATGCAAATTTGCACATAAGTTGTCACTATCTATGCAATTTTGCACATGTGATGTCACTTTATATAGCACTTTAACTAATTTAGCACTTTATTTATGGTACTAATTTTTTCACTAGAGCGCAACACCATATATTGATTTTTATTTACTTATTGTTGGTGGGGGTTGACCAATTCAGTATCTGCTGCAGCTAGTGTTCCGTTGTTTATTGTTGTCCTGGTAGCACGGAGATATTCTTTCCTATTTAGTGTGCTATAGTATTCTATTCTGATTCTATTGTCAGTGTAGAATCAGTTTAGTATTTATATTTATATAGTATTTAGTATTATCAGTTTAGTGTGCATCTAGGTATAGTTCAGTGTGACCATTCATCTTTACATTAGTGTGAATGTAGGAATAGTTCAGTTAGTGTGAGTGTGGTGACCGTTTAACACAGTATATTTTATTGTGTTACTGCAAGTT
Source organism: Aquarana catesbeiana (assembly GCF_042186555.1). Taxonomy (NCBI): domain Eukaryota; kingdom Metazoa; phylum Chordata; class Amphibia; order Anura; family Ranidae; genus Aquarana; species Aquarana catesbeiana. Next base: position 152,293,647 of record NC_133325.1, on the reverse strand, counting down.
TAATGCCGCACAGTTCAGTGCGTTACATGTCATTTAACGCTGTACATTTCTGGGCTATACTGCACGCTTAGCCACTTAAGGACTGGGCCTCTTTTTTAGATGTGTTGTTTACAAGATAAAAACTGTTTTTTTTTGCTAGAAAATTACTTAGAACCCCAAACATTATACATTTTTTTAACACCCTAGAAAATAAAATGGCGGTCGTTGCAATACTTTCTGTCACACCGTATTTGCGTAGCGGTCTTACAAGCGCATTTTTTTTTGGAAAAAATACACTTTTTTTAATTAAAAAATAACAGTAAATTTAGCCCAATTTTTTTTTATATTGTGAAAGATAATGTTACGCCAAGTAAATTGATACCCAACATGTCATGCTTCAAAATTGCGCCAGCTTGTGGAATGGCGACAAACTTTTACCCTTAAAAATCTCCATAGGCGACGTTTAAAAAATTCTACAGGTTGCATGTTTTGAGTTACAGAGGAGTTCTAGGGCTAGAATTATTGCTCTTGCTCTACTGATCGCGGCGATACCTCAAATGTGTGCTTTGAACACTGTTTTCCTATGCGGGTGCTACTCACGTATGCGCTTGCTTCTGCATGTGAGCTCGGCAGGACGGGCGCATTTAAATGTTTATTTTTTTTTTTCATATTTATTTTACCTTTTATTTTTACACTGTTTTAAACAAAAAAAATTGTGTCACTTTTATTCCTATTACAAGGAATGTAAACATCCCTTGTAATAGAAAAAAAAGCGTGACAGGACATAAAAAATACCTCAGATCTCATATGTACACTAAAATGCAATAAAAAAAATGTAATTTAAAAAAATTATTTTAAAAAAATGGCTCTTCAAGAGCTATGGGCAGAAGTGACGTTTTGACATAGCTTCCGCCCTGCAATGTCATGGAGACAGGTGGGGGCCATCTTCCCCTCACTTGTCTCCATGCACAGCCACTGAGAGGATGGGGCCCTCTCCCATCGCCGATAAAAGTGCACTGCAAGTTTAATGTCTTCTAGTTCTGTGTGTTACTGCAAGTTTAATGCCGTATGTTTCATTGCGTTACTGCAAATTTAACGCCATATAGTTCTGTGCGTTACTGCAAGTTTAACACTGTATATTTCATTGCGTTACTGCAAGATTAACGCCATATATTTCATTGCGTTACTGCAAGTTTAATACTGTATATTTCATTGCGTTACCGCAAGTTTAAGGGGGTTGTAAACTTTCATGGTTTTTCACCTCGATGCATTCTATGCATCGAGGTGAAAAACCTCTTGCAGTGCAGCAGCCCCCCAGTGCCCCCGTTTTACTTACCTGAAGCTTCTTTTTCTCGCACTGGGGACGAGCACACCAGCTCTAGCTAGTGTCTCATGTCCTGATTGGCTAGATTGATAGCAGCGCAGCTATCACTGGCTCCCACTGCTGTTAATCAAATCCAATGATGCAGGCCCCCGGGGCAGAGTCCAGCATTCGTGTCTGTGGACGCAAATGCTGGACTCGGGAGCACGCCCGCAAGGTAACCCCCTCGGGAGAGTGCTTTTCCTAGGGGGTTATCTGATGCAGGGAGGAGCTGCGAGAGCTGCCGGGGGATAAAAATTAGCGATCCTTTACAATCACTTTAACGCCATATAGTTCTGTGCGTTACTGCAAGTTTAACACTGTATATTTCATTGTATTACTGCAAGTTTAACGCCATATATTTCATTGCGTTACTGCCAGTTTGACACCATATAGTTCTGTGTGTTACTGCAAGTTTAACGTCTTATAGTTCTGTGCGTTACTGCAAGTTTAACGCTGTATATTTCAGTGTGTTACATGCAAAATCCGTTGTCGGAAATTCCTATCGTGTGTACACAAATCCGACAGACAAAGTACCACGCATGCTCAGAATAAATAAAGAGATGAAAGCTATTGGCCACTGCCCCGTTTATAGTCCCAACGTGTTTTACGTCACCGCGTTCAGAACGATCGGATTTTCCGACAACTTTGTGTGACCATGTGTATGCAAGACAAGTTTGAGCCAACATCCGTCGGAAAAAATCCTAGGATTTTGTTGTCGGGATGTCCGAACAAAGTCCGACCGTATGTACGGGACATTATTCTCCACATTTTTTTTATTGTGCATTAAAAAAGGAAACAAATAAAATTAGACATGCTATGTGCCAATAGAAATTAACTAAAAAGTGCATTCTATGCATCCAAAAATATAGAAAATATACCAAATCAAATCATTATTTAACCAAAAAATAAAATAAAAGCCTCATGCATGTGTCCTACTTCTTAATATAGGGGGTCAACAATGCCAAGAGTTGGTGAAAGCAGGGGTCCGTCATCCGGAGATAATTCTGAAAATCATCCGGATTATTCTCCTGGAGCTCCCGCAGCAAAGGCATATGACATAATTGGTCACAATTAATAAAGCAACCAATTTTTGGTCCAAGAAATTCAAAGCAATAACTCCAAGGCCAATAACAAATAACACGTTATCTCCACCGATTCCGCAACATGTCTGGTTGACGAATGGCCATTCATAAACAAACTGAAAAGCACGAAATTAAAAGTACGAAATGAAAAGTGTGAAATGAAAAGCACGAATCAACACTCGCCAAACTTCTAATAACACAAAATTAGCAGAAGGAGCCCAAAGGGTGGCGCTAAAGAGCTGAAAAACCATGCAGCACATCACTACGTTCATGTTTGTTGGCTGACAATTTCTTGCCGTTTGTATGCAAGACAAAATCCAGGCACACGCCTTCAGACAAAAGTCCAAGGTTTTGTCTGCGGAAAATCCCCTGATGCCAATGTCACCGATTAAGTGTTTTGGGGATGTGGAATCTCTGCAGGACTTCTATGCTGCCTAGTGTTGTGGGTGTTGATTTAATCTGAAAGAATGTTTTTGGTGTAGGTTTCATGGGCACCAAAGACCAAATTTTCCGCACCTGTTTGACAGGTGCATATCATTGCAATTTTTGATAGCAAAGCCAATTCTTGCTTTCATCAAGAGTGCCTCTATAGGCTTACGGTGTGAAGGCGCCACCGACACCCAAAGACAAATTTTTCCGCTCCTGTTTGACAGGTGCATATTATTGCAATTTGTGCCTGCAAGGCCAATTCTTGCTTTCATCAAGAGTACCTCTATAGGGTTATGGTGTGAAGGCGCCACCGACACCCAAAGACCAATTTTTTCTGCACCTGTTACTTCTATCCAAAGTCTGTGGTAGAGACACCAGAATTTATCCAAAAAAATCTCTAATCTTGTTCCCAGTGCACTACATTGTGGCTTCATCATACAGACTGGCTCCCCAAGCCGTTGCTTACAAAATAAAGAAAGCTTGCAGGGAAAATGTCATTTTTTGGCCTTTATAAATGCAATTATTGCTAAAGCAGCTTTCTATACACAGTACAGATGTGCCACTTTACAGGTGGACTAAGGGGACCCCCCAAGCACTATATTGCAATTAATTTTTAATTTTTATGCTTTCACTTTAAGCATCAATAAATCACTGCTCATTTAAAAATGATGTTTTTTACAAACTTTTTTTCATTGATACATGTCTCCCAGGGCAGTACCCAGACCCCCATAACCATTGTATACCCAATTACTTGCATATAAGCCTTAAAAATGGGCAGTTTTGATTTTTCACATTCCGGTCCCTTAGGCTTGGGTTTGTTATTCGGTTCTGAACTTTCGCGATGTTCAAAAGTTCTGGTGCAAACCGAACAGGGGGTCGTTCGGCCCATCCCTAATCGCAAGTAACCAACAGATATACAGGTAACAAGTGGGTCTTTACACATTGGGGTATGAAGGTATTCTTGTGGAATAGAGTAATGCAAAGACATATGTAGTTGCCAAGAGTAACAGGTGTGTAACAAGCGTGTACCTGTTATAGGGGGCACAGCCTACAGCAGCGAGGGAGATGTTGTTGGCACTCCTTCCTTCAGTGGTCTGTCTTCCATGACAACGGGAGCGGATTGCACCGCAGAGGTTCCCATCCTGTACAGAGGCATGGAGGTTCAAGAGTCAAGTTAAGTACACAATTGGTGCCCTGCGTAGAGTGCACAGAGGGGCTTACTCCGCTACTGGGGATTAGTAGTGGAAAACGCTGGACAGGTGGATGTGGACATTGGCTTAGAGTGTCCCTCCTAAATGCACATTACAGAGGTGTACATTATCATGGGGAACCAAGAGTTAACTGGACTACAGTTGCAGTGCAAGTAGACATGGTTCATGTTCATTCAGTATGCCCCCACGCCAGCCTCGGCCTGGCCCCAAGGCATTGATAAAGATGGAACAAAGCAAAAGTATCCCATGTGTGTGTAGTACAGAGATGTTGTCACAAGGTTCCTAACATAGCCCAAAAGAACCCCGGGGTAGGCATTCCATGTGACCCAGTACTTGGCGACCAACGAGTTAATGCAAAAACATGAAGGATGTGACAACCACTACCCTGGTTCAGTGAACATATGTAACCAAACAATAACAGTTGTGTTTTGTTTTTTTAAAGCAGCATCTAGGCAACCATTTCGTTATATCGTTATACCATAGCCTATGTTTTTTTTTCTTTTGTCACTTTTTAGGTTTTTTTAGAACAAAAAGATGCAATGAGTGCAAATACTTTTACATATTGTGGGCGAATAAACTGTACCAAAATGTACTGTCATGATATCATATTTGGTCGAGCGACAGAACAAGTTCTCATTCAGATATATAAAGCCTATTTGGAATAGTTACTGGGCAGACTCGATGGACTACTCAGTCTTTTTCTGCCGTCACTTTTCTATGTTTCTATGTTTCTATTAAAAGTATAACACATTAAAGAATAAACAAATTGATCAAAGAATTTGATTAATATAGTTGTATCTGAATCTTTAAATGAATACAGTCTATGCAGGAAAATACATGTTCACCAGTCAGTATATTATTACAAATCTGCTTATTTACTACCCTGTTTTACATTAATAGAAGGAACATACAATGATAATTAGTCTATATTTTAGGTGAAGCTTTATTTTGTAAGCTTGTACAAAGCAAAAATGAATCCTTTACCCCTAAATGCATCTAAAACAATTAAATGTGTGTCTGATGGAGATGTACTGTATGATAGTTTAGAGCGTTAGTCATTTTTTGATAGCAAATGACAGGTTTTTATCATGGACTGAAGACACTATTATTATACGGGATTTATACAGTACGAACAGCACAGTGTTTTTCAACATTAAGGGGAGACAGTACAGCTACAATACAATTCAATACAAGCGGGTTCAGAGGGCCCCTAGTTGTCAGAGCTTACAGTTTAACCACTTGCCGCCCAGCTCACGCCGATATACCTTGGCAAAGTTGCACGGGTGCGCATAATCACGTACCAGTATGTCGCTCGCGGTCCGGGGGGCAGGTGTGTGCCCCAGCCATGCCTGCGGTGATCGGATTCGTAGCAGAACTGATCAGTCTTCAGGTCCAGGCCAATCATTTCTGGCCTGGACCTGCTGTATGGTTCTGGCGAATGAAAATACTTCTCTTGTCTGTAAGTGTAAATACAGACGGGGGAAGTGATGCCATCTCCCCTCGTGGAACTCTTTTCCATTCCAGAGAGAGGAGAGAGAACATCTTACCATCAATTGCACAACACTACACTAACACCAGTACACGTAGATACACTTGTCACCCCCGATCACCCCCCCCCCAGTTAACCCCTTCATTCCCTGTCACTGTGTCACCAATTGCAGTTTTCTGATTTTTCACTGATCACTGCATTGGTGTCACTTGTGACTCTAATCAGTGTTAGGGCAATTAGTAGTAGGCCCCGTTAGGTCTGGGATACCCCCCAAACCCCCCTAATAAAGGTTTTACCCCTTGATCCCCCCCCAGTTAACCCTTTCACCCCCTGTCTCCGTGTCACTAATAGATCTTTTTTCTGATCACCGTATTAGTGTCATGGGTGACGGGTGACGCTAGTTAGCCAGTTAGTTAGCCCAGCCCACCCAAGTGCAGTATCAATCAATTACTGTCACTTACAAAACACAAAACACATAACTGCAGCAGTCGCAGAGACAGGCCTGATCCCAGCGAACGTTAACAGTTTTTTTGGTAGCGTTTGAAGCAGTCGCTGACAGTCAGATGCTCTTTTTTCCTGTGAGTTTCACTAGTTGTACCAGTAAATTTAGAGGCCAATGTCCATCTGAAGATACACTAGTGAAGAGGCCTACACGTTTCTGAGCATGACAGATGAGAGTGAAGAGGAAGTCACCCATCTGTCAGATTCAGGCTCAGAATACGATCCTGTAGACAGCAGCGGCACCCTGGCAGATAGCTCTGACGACGGAGTAGTGGTCCCTGCCAAGGTCAGGCGTACCCGACCCCCTTCTTCTGCTGTTGTTGAGGTGCAAGAACTGCAGGGCTCTCGTATGGAGCAGAGAGCCAGTACTAGTGCTGCTCATCCTTCTGGTGAACTGGCAAGCACCAGCGGCCTATTACACCCTGGTGGTAGTCAAACCAGCACTGCAGTATCACTTGGTGATGTGGCGAGTCCCATAAGTGCAGTTCAAGCTGGTGAGGTGGCTAGCACAACTAGTGTCCCGCAGCCACCAAGAAGACAAAAACAGGCCCATCAAGCCCATGGTGCCCTTCCTGCTGCATTTGCCAAACAGAATTGGGAGCCCACCACTTCTGCAGCATTCGTACTTCCCCCATTCACTGGCCAACCCGGAATTCAGGTAGAAACACTTGATTTTACGTCACTTGAATTTTATTCGCTGTTTTTCACGGAAGATCTCTATAGCTCTATTGTGGACCAAAGCAATTTGTATGCTGGTCATTTCATCGCCGCTAATCCCCAGTTGGCCCTTGCCAGAGATTGGAGACCAATCACGGTCTCTGAATTTAGGACCTTTCTGGGCCTATCCCTCCTCATGGGCACAACTAAAAAAGTGAGTTGCAGTCATATTGGTCCACTGACCCAGTTTACCATATGCCCGTGTTCTCTGCCCCCATGACCAGGGCTAGATATAAGCAGATCTTGCGATTTATGCACTTCAACGACAATGAACTCTGTTGTCCTCGTGGTGACCCTGGATACGATCAGCTCCACAAAATTCGGCCCCTCATAAACCACTTCAACCAACAGTTTTCAGCCTTGTTTACTCCCGATCAAGTTGTCTGCATTTATGAGTCCCTGATTAAGTTTTCTGGCTGTTTGTCATTTCAAACAGTATCTTCCCAGCAAGCATGCCAGATATGGGCTCATGATCTATAAGCTCTGTGACAGGGCAACAAGCTATACATATAGTTTTATGGTTTACGAGGTAAAAGATAGTCACATGGAGCCGGAGAACTGCCTAAACTACATAGGGAGCGCTGGTAAGATTGTGTGGGACTTGGTGTCACCCTTATTCAGAAAGGGGTACCATTTGTATGTAGACAATTATTACACAAGCGTGCCACTTTTTAGTCACTTGTTTGATCATGGAATTGGCACATGTGGCACCGTGCGATCTAATCTCCAGGGCTTACCCCAGCGGCTTGTAGATTGCCGTCATAGGCTGGGGGAGAGAGCCTGCTTGAGAAGTAATAATTTGCTTGCAGTGAAGTAGAGGGATTCACAGAATGTTTTTGTTCTGTTCTCCCTTCACGCAGACACAACGGTTCAAATTCAAACGTCGACTGGTGTTGTGGACAAACCACTCTGTGTCCAAGAATACAACCTTAATATAGGAGGGATGGACCTCAGCGACCAGTTGATGGCGCTGTACTTAATTGCCCGTAAGGCCAGACGCTGGTATAAAAAAGTATCTGTATTATTAGCTCTGCTGAACGCTTATGTGCTATACAAAGCTTCAGGACAAACTGGATCCTTCCTTAAATTCCAGGAAGAGATCGTCATAGCCCTTCTGTTTCCAGACGGTGCTGTGTCTCAACTTCCCAAAGCAAATGCAGCAAGCCGGCTGCATGGGAGGCATTTTTGTATGTCCTCCCTGGTACCCCTACCCAATGATCACCCCAAAGAAGATGTTGTGTCTGTAGCAAGCACTGATATAGGCGTGACACCCGCTATTATTGTCCCTCCTGTCCTGACCAACCTGGTCTTTGCATTGGTGAATGTTTTGAATGCTACCACACACTAGTGGAGTATTAGCATAGGGTACAGCACTGCACAGACTAGGACACACTTTCACAGTGTCTCCAAAGATGCCATTGCATTTTGAGAGACCGGAACCGCAACAGTTACAGTTACAAATAAAAATCCAAATCAATACAAGGTCTCAGTTCACTACTCTTCACAAGGAAGAAACCAGCACCAGCAGTGGACGAAGACTTGCGGATAAATCCTCGAGAAAGTGGGTCTGCAACATACTCCTCCATTGCCTTATCCTCCGAGACCGACAAAGGGTAAACCCAGCCATGAGGGGGTATGGCACCAGGTTGAAGGTCGATTGCGCAATCATATATCAGTGCCCATCAGTGCCACGTATCAGTGCCCATTAATTCTACATATCGGTGCCAACTCATCAGTACCCATCAGTGCCGCCTCATCAGTGCCCATCAGTTCCGTCTCATCAGTGCCCGTCAGTGAATGAGAAAACAAAATTATAACCAAAAACAAAGAAAAACTTTTTTTTTCAAAAATTTAGCTGTTTTTTAGTTTGTTTAGCAAAAAATAAAAATCCCAGTGGTGATCAAATACCACCAAAAGAAAGCTCTATTTGTAAGAAGAAAATGATAAAAATTTAGTTTGGGTACAGTGTTGCATGACCGCGCAATTGTCATTCAAAGTGCGACAGCGCTAAAAGCTGAAATTGTCCTGGGCAAGAAGGGGTGAAAGTGCCTGATATTGAAGTGGTTAAAGTGGTTGTAAACCTCAGTCATGAAATCTGAGCAAAGCACATATATCTGTAGAGTTTACTTGTTTTTCACCAAAGCTCTAAGGTTCCCACCACAGAAACGCACTCCAGATCCGTTCTGGATGCGTTTTTGCATGCGTGTTTTTAATGCATGTTTGGCTCGTTCCGTGTTTTTGATGCATTTTCAGATGCATTCCAGATGCTTTTTTTTTCTCTTTTCCTGTTTTTTTTTTTTCACTGTTCTAGGGTCCAGTGTGTTTTTGATACATTTGTTGTGCATTCCGGTGCATTTTATTGCTTTCAAGTACAATCCACTGCAGGAAAAATGCAGCATGTTCTACTTTTGGAACTGCAAAGCCCTGGAACTTTCCAAGCGTTTTTGATGCAGAAAAAAATGCACTGGCCTGCATGTGGTGTGAACTGGCCCTAAGTGTTGTTTCTCTTTGGTGCTTTATTCCTCTGTTATCAGCATGAGTCACTTCTGAGAAGTTTTCCCAAAACATGAGATAAAATTTGTGTCGGGGAGGGAGCTCAGCACAGCTTGTCTATTCACAACAAGTTCTTCTGCTGTGTGGAGGGGGCGTGTTCTTTTCCTCCAATCAGCTCTCACACACTGTAACTGCAGCCTCTCCGCCCCCTCCTCTGTGATACTAACAGATGAAGAAGGATTTTAACACAATTTTGCCCTTTTGAAGGGGGTGTAGGAAAGAAAAGACTGCAGATAAACAAGTAAAACCTACCCAGGAGGATTTATTTCATCTCTGTGTATCGTCTGAGGCTATTCGCTTCACTGGGTATACAGTATATGAGGGTTTACAACCACTTTAAGGACATTTAACAAAATAAGTAATCAATGGGCATTTTGCTACATTGACCTCTATCGTATTTTCACTTACCCAGACTTTCCATGCTGCCTACAATGGTTCTTGTTGAATTCCATACAGTAAAAGCTCTGTTGGGTGGGTCACATATGAAGGCTCTTCTAGCATTTTCAATATCCTCATCTAAAGTATTTTACTACATCTGTGAAACATTGACAACATTTTATCAGTCGTGGAGAAGTCATGTGTTCAGAAATCATATTTCGTAAACTCAGCTGCCATAGAAGCCGCTAATGTATACATTTAGTGTTTCATGTCTTTCTCCCCTTATTTTGTAGTTTAATATTGATGTGACAACAACTTAGAGTATATCATTATTCTTTATATTTGCTGCCTATCATGTAAGGCATGCCCTAATCCTCGAAGGAGCTTATAGGTTGCCACTTTCAATTCCATATAAGGCAAGGTAAAAATAGCAAATAAAAAAAATCACAAACACAAACATATTGTCAATGCTAAGGAATTACATTTAACTGTAGCATTCATTGGCTGATTCTTAGCAGCTAATCCGTCTTTGTTACCTGCTTTATTCACACTAAAAAATTAATCCAGGATTATCTTTAATTAGCGTAGCACCTTGTTTACTATTGAAACAATATTACACTTCATAAAGATTTGTAACACCTGAAGACTCTCACGCAATTTAAGACAAATACTGTATAACAAGATATGTGAAAGTTTGTGAGAAAACAGTTAAAGCGGAGTTTCACCCAAAAGTGGAAGCTCCACTTATCTGACTCCTCACCCCCTCCAGTGCCACATTTAGCACCTTTCGGGGGGGGGAGCGGGTACCTGTTTTTGACAGGTACCTGTCCCCACTTCTGGGAGATCGCGACACGGCGTGATTACTCAGAAGTTCGGCGCCCCTCCTCCTTCCCCCGCTGCCGGGCCATTCAGAAAGCGATTCCCGCATGTGCAATAGAGTATACGGCTGAGAGAACCGCAACCACAAATGGCGGCGGCAGCACTTGAGAGCTGATGGAAACATTGGCTGGGGTGCCCACATCACTGGATTCCAGGGCAAGTAAGTGTCCTAATATTAAAAGTAAGCAGCTACAGTATGTGCAGCTGCTGACTTTTAATTTTTTTCCTGGGGGGACCGAACTCCTCTCTAAAGAAGGAAACCTAAATCTGTAAACCAGCCCTATCTACAACTGTAGCTAAAGCTTGCCATACACTAGTATGTGGTCCTGCCACATCCTTTCTCTGCTCCTTCTTTACTGTTGTCTTTGACTACCTCTTGTTGGGTCCTTCCTACATCCATATTTACCCCCAGTTTCCAGGTGTGTACATCTGCTTATCCATAATGCCCTCAGGGGCTCTGTCTACCTAATGGGGCATTGTGTAGTATGTGCATGTTAGTGAATAGAGGTTTGTGTCTTTATTGATCTGGCTCGCTTTTAAAGCGGAGTTCCGGTCACTGAAGTTTTTTCTGTTTTAACAGGCATCCCCTCCCACTGGGGTAATAATACACATAAACTATATGTGTATATGTTAGTGGATAGTAATCCTATTTTTTTTTTTTTTTTTTACTTACGATTTATCTGATCCTCTTCTGGCCGTTGCCATGATGAGTGCGGGCATATGAAGCCCACTCACAACCTCTTCCTGGATAACATAATGAGAGGTGCATGCTGGGTAACCAGCATGCACCTCTAGATGACGCGCATGCGCGGCCTTAGCGCCGATTGTTTATCAATTTGCCATAACAACGGGCGGAGGAAGGTCCCGTCCTGTTGTTATGGCAACCTAGATAGATCCGCCTTAAATCGCGCCATTTCCTGTTGGGAAATAACGCGATTTTTTGCCACACTCCTGCCCACTGACTCCTGGGAAAGGATGACTCACATTTCCCAGGAGCATAGGCGAGGGAGGAAGTGATGCGGATCTCTGCATACCTGAAAGTGGCAGATTAGGAGCCACCACCTAGCAACAGGGCACTTCGGGTAAGTAAAAAAAATGTTTTCACTCCAAATGTTTGTCATTATTGATCAAGGACTGGGAAAATGTAAAAAAAAAAAATTCAGGCTGGAACTCCGTTTTGAGGGCAACGTGTTCCACATAAAAGACTTTGCTAGTTCCTGTATACAGCTCTCTCTGTTTATCTTATGTTAAAGCAGAACTCCAGCCAAAAATAACAAAATAAAAAAGAATAGTCCGGTGTCCAACCTTTTGACCTTCCTGGGCCAAATTGGAAGAAGAGGAATTGTCTTGGTCACACATAATATATATAGGCGGTCCCCAGGTGACAAACAAGATAGGGTCTGTAGGTTTGTTCTTAAAGCACATGTAAAGATTTGTTTTTGTTTTTTTTAAATCAGGCAGATCACAAGTTAATCACTGATATAGATAATGTACCTATAGTATCTCAGTAATAAAACTTCATTTTTTTAATATTTTTTATTATAAAAGTAAAAGAGGGAAACATAAAACTAGTGTGACGTTGTCAAACTTTTTCTTAGGCAAGAAGTTTTTGCTAAGCGTAAACGCATTTTTACAAAAAATTCCAAAAAAATCAACCTTTTTAAGTAATGCCCTGTACACACGATCGGAATTTCCGCCGGAAAAACCTTGGATGGTTTTTCCGACGGAATTCCGCTCAAGCTTGGCTTGCATACACATGGTCACACAAAAGTTCTCTAAACTTTCGACCGTCAAGAACGCGGTAACGTACAACACTACAACGGCACTAGAAAAGGGAAGTTCCATACGAAGCATGCCACCCTTTGGGCTCCTTCTGCTAATCCAGACCGAGTGCTTCCGTCTCGTACTTAATTCTGAGCATGCGTGTTTTTTTGCGCGTCAGACTTGCATACAGACAAACGGAATTTCCAATAGGAACTTTTTCCGATGGAAAAATAGGGAACCTGCTCTCAATCTTTTGCTGGCGGAAATTCCGCCAGCAAAAGTTCGATGGAGCATACACACAGTCGGAATTTCCGACCAAAATCTCACATCGGACTTTTGCTGGTGAAATTTCCGATCGTGTGTACGGGGCATAAGTTTACGATTCTGTGTAGTGCTGCATCAATAGCTGTCTGGGGCCGCATGTGGCCCTTGGGCATCAAGTTTGACACCCCTTGAAGAGCCCTTTGGACCCCTTTCACACTGAGGCGTTTTACAGGTGTTTTTGCGCTAAAAATAGCACCTGAAAACTGCCTGTAAACTGCCTCTTCTGCAACCCCAGTGTGAAAGCCCAAGTGCTTCCACACTGGGGCGGTGTGCTTGTAGGACAGGAAAAAAAGCCCTGCAAGCAGCATTTTTAGGGGGGTGGGGGAGCGGAATTAATGGGCATCGCTGCTGAAGCACCTGCAAAGCATTTTGGCAGTGGTGCTTTTCAGGAACTATTAACTCTTTCCTCGGCCACTTGTAGGGGTTAAAAGCGCCCTGCTAGCGTCCAAATAGCGCCACCATAACAGCGGTAAAGCACCACTAAAACTAGCGGTGCTTTACCGCTAACCCCCCCGCCCCAGTGTGAAAGGGGTCTTAAAGATAAAATATCAAAACCAGCTTTTGATACAATATTCACTTTTAAACCAGAGGTTTCCTACCCAGTACTTTTTTCTCTCACTAGGTGAACTCACTAGATGATGGCCAGCATCATTTACCCACTTCCTCTGGGCCCAGGTCGTCCTGGACCCACCTGAGCCTGTTACTTTGAAGTGAAATGAAAAGCAGCACAGCAATGAAATCATCTCTCTGTCACTCTGCTCTCTCCTCCTGTCAGTATGCTTTTTGTCAGCACATGAACTGATTGGCCACTTGTACCATGCGTCTTCTTCTCACACACCAGTCCTGTTCTACAGGGACTGTAGGGCAGTAATACCAGGCCAAATTCAGGTACTTACAATGCTTGCATTAAAAAAAAAAATTAGTCATGTATTAATAATTATGGAGATGCAATAATTTGTGTCCTATTTTTCTGCTTAAATTTCAGCTTTAACCTTGACTTTGTTTGATCTCCACCTGCCTAAACCATGCTGTGATTTCTGACTACATATTTGCCTCCACGCAAACCGTGATACTCCATTGTTTAGTTTAATCTCCTGGAATATAGAATTAAAAAAAAAACAGCTGTGAGTGAGGCTTGGAAAAATACAAGCACCTCCAGAGTCTGGGCCATCGTAGGGGTGTCTGCCTTCCCATGTTTGGACCTTAAATAATTTGATAGGGTTGAGGCTGAAGTAAGTATCTGGAGCTGATAGGCATTGAACTTATGGAACTCTGAGGAAGCATTACAAAGAGAAATAGAATCCAATGGTTTTAATCAATATTGGGGCTTGTCAAAAAAAAAAAAAAAAAGACATAAAATTTGGATAATTTTTATCAACAGACTGTTCAAAACAATGGAGGTAATTTATGTAGTTGAACTTTTCTTTCACTTTACATCAACTAGTGCCTGCTACAAATGTAATACAGGCCAGAAACAACATTCACGCGAACAGTGCTAGGACAAGGTCTTCTAGAGCCAAGGGCGAACATGCCAAATCGGGTGCTTCCCCAAAATTTATGAGTATTATGTGTCAGCAAACCCCCACGACCAAAAAAATACACACTAATTTGCATACTTATCCTCTCCCCCCACTCCAAAACCCTCCTCCCAGCACATATCCCCCCAGCTCCCTCCTAGGTTGAACCCCCCCCGAAAAAAAAAAATGCCCCTCTTAAAACAATTCCTCTCCCCCCTCTAGCATATCACCTCCCCCCAATTCCAACCCAAATCTGCCTAAATCACCACTCCTAGCACCCCCACCCCCCAAAATTTTCCCTCCTAGAACAGCTCTTGCCCCCCAAATTCCCCCTCCCAACACATATCCCCTCCCTCCCATCTCCTTCTGGGGCCTCCCCCACCTCACATGATACCACAGTGCCCAGGGCAGCCGCCCCTCCTTCCCCTCCTGCCCACCCCTTGTCCCGGCCCTGCACGTGAGCATGTACTTAATGCAGGTAGGAAAATATAAGCAAGCTGCAGATTGACTGCCTAATAAAATGTCCCTTTTTTTCTTTTCTATCTAGTTAGTAAAATCAAATTGGAAAGAAAAAACTGCGCTAGAAGTCTAAACGTGAAGCTGCAGCTATAAGTGAACTACACATATAAAGCAAATAAACAAAAAAAGCTGCGCTAAAAAAATTTTATGTTGATAATCAATAAAATATTAGTGAAAAGGTATAGTCTTTGTGATAAATGTCCAACACCAATATATTGAATAAATAAATGGTGAAAAAATGGTGGTTGTTAATGATCAATAGCTAATCTCCAGGTACCACACTTCCTGTAGGATGGAATGCTTACCAGATAGCAAGCCAAATATGACAGGTGGCTATAAACCCAGCCTGGGCCTTTAAGGAACCTTTCCGGATACGTCCTGGACAGAAAACACTCACAAACCAGATCGGATTCACGAAGGTTAAACCCAGAAATTTTTTTTAAAATAACATAGCGTAATACTGACATGGATAGGTATTAATAAAAAATAAAATTAAAAAAAAGTAAAAATAAAAACTGACACTCCACCAGTGATAAATCATATAACTCATACAATATTTAGTGCCATAAGCCCAAAAAAGGGACAATGGGGTGAGTGACATCAAGTGGAAAAACTTTGTGTAAAAGGGCTAGTGCAAAAACATCCAAAAGAGCCTCTTACCAGAGATAACACCCAAAAGGGCATGTGATAGAACACCAGATGATAGATGAAAAGGGATATGAAGCCGCTTACCAGATTGAATTAAAAATAGAGCATATAACTATTGAGCAAAAGAAGTGAAGGGATGCCAAGGTGCAGATCTGAGGCCGCTTACCAGATACAATATAGATTGGAGCATATAATTGGTCAACAAAATTGGTTTTTGTTGACCAATTATATGCTCCAATCTATATTGTATCTGGTAAGCGGCCTTAGATCTGCACCTTGGCATCCCTTCACTTCTTTTGCTCAATAGTTATATGCTCTATTTTTAATTCAATCTGGTAAGCGGCTTCATATCCCTTTTCACTTTCAAAATATTTATTGTTTTTTTCAACAAACAAGTTGTACAAGAAATGAATCATAACGGCAGATAAGTCATATCAAATACAGATAGACCCCAATGGGGTAAGGCAGTTAAAAAAAAAGAACAAATGTTAGGGATTAGGTCCCGGCCTATGGTAATAACAGATAATCCCAGAGAACAATACTATCGGCCTAAAGAAAACACACAAAAAAAAAGAAAAGTAAATCCCTAGACTAGCCTAGGGGTAGGTGGAGGAGACCTGAGGGATTCCGCCTGCACCCCAAAAGGGAACACACTGTGACCGGCAAAATCTCCATCAGCTCCCCCCAGCCCCCCAGCAATCATAGCTGAAATGTAGATAATCCTAGTAGGGAAACCTTATCAGAGTATATTAATCCCTTAGGATAGTAACCATCTGGGATCATAAGTGTCACTAAAACCATCGAACTGTCTGCAGTTCAAGACATAAAGTATATAAAGAGAAAGAAAAGAATGTGAAATGGAGAGGGGGGGGAGAAAGGAGAGAGAGGAGAGAGAAGAGAGCCATCCCGCGGGAAGAAACCCCGCACCCCCGCAACATCCAGCTGAGTTATGGTTGTATACCCGGAATCAAGGAAATACCAATGAAACTTGCCCAGGGCTCCCATATAGCCTCAAATTGGTCTTTTGTGTTGTTGAGAATGCTAGCGAGCTTCTCCTGGGCCATAATCCAGTAGATTTTCCGGATCGCCGCCTTAAGGGACACTTTGGGTTTCTTCCAGGCCTTGGCGATGGTGAGCTTAGCGCCCAGAAAGATAAAGTGAATTAGTTTGCGGGCAAGCTTCAGAACCCTGGGCAAGTTGTCATTTAGGAGCGCCGTAGCTGGGGTTTTCGGGATATGGATCTTGGTAATTTTCCTGATCAAGAGGAAAATCTTATTCCAGAATGTCCTCAATCTTGGGCATTCCCAGAATATATGGGAGAGCGATCCCCTAAGTAAACAACCTCTATAACACCTTGGGTCAGCCGAGGGGAACATTTTGGCTAATCTGTCAGGAGATAGATACCACCTAGTAATAACCTTAAGACTAGACTCTATCATGGAGATATTCTTAATGCCCCTGTAGGCCCTAAGAAAGGTAATCCTCCATTTATCTAGGTCCCACTGTATGGATAGGTCCGACTCCCATGCGAGCATGTAAGGAGTCTTGGTTGACTGATTGGCGAGTGACTGATAGATGACGGTGATGCCCCCCCTCTGCTCTGAAGACCGCCCACACCAGAGTTCGTATGGCGTGAATGTGTGGGGGGTAGATTTTGCCTCCCCAATGTGGGCGAGGAAATGACGAATTTGTTGAAATCCGAATCGCTACGAGGTAGGCATCTCCAAGTGGCTCACACAAAAGGCCAGGGTAATAGGGCCTAAATTCGTATAGAAGTGTCCGATCCGGTACATCCCCTTATCCAGCCACCATCGAAATGCTTTGATGTGTAGACCCGGAACAAAGTCCGGGTTATTGAAAATGTGAGCAAGTGGGTGGCAATTTGAAATTAAGGCCCGATTGTTTCTTAGTGAGTCCCATAATTTAAAGGATTGAGAGAGAGTTGGTGAGAGAATCGGGGGGCGCTTTCTAGGAGGGACCCACAATAGGAAATCTAGGGTGTGGGATGGTACAGCCTGTCTCTCAATTTGGATCCAATCTGGCTTTTCTGTCTTCACATACACTACCGATAACTGGGCGAGTCTGGTAGCTTGATAGTACCAGAAGAGCTGAGGGAGACCTAAGCCCCCCTGTGATCTGGATAAGAATAAGGTGTTTTGCTGGAGTCTGTGTCCCTTACCCCCCCAGATAAACTTGATGACTTTTCTTTGGAAAGCAGATAGATGATCTTTTACAATATTTATTGGGAGGGCCCTGAAAAGGTAAAGGAGTCTAGGTAGCAACGTCATCTTGACTGCATGAATTCTACCTAACCAAGAGATCCCACCCTTTGCCCAGTTGCCTAGGTCTGTCTCGAGTTTGCGGTATGTGTGAGGGAAGTTGGCCGAATAAAGTAGCTCCGTTTTTGCAGTGAGCTTGGTTACCAAATAGTCAATAAAAGAATCGCTCCATCTAAACTCAAAGGCATTCTGGAGGGAAGAGACCACATGTGATTTGAGGGAAATGTTCAAGGCCGACGATTTTGAGTAGTTTACCTTTAAACCAGAGATCCGTGAGAATTCCTTTAGGAGTTTACACAGATTTGGGAGGGAAGTGATTGGGGATGTGATGAATAAGAGCATATCATCGGCAAATAGCCCGCATTTGTGGACTTGGTCGCCGCATTTCACTCCTAGTATATTGGGGTCCGATCTGACTGCGATTGCTAGGGTTTCGATCGCAATAGCAAAAATTAAAGGGGATAGAGGACATCCCTGTCTAGTGCCTCTCGCAATAGAGAGAGGTTTGGAGTAATGACCTTGTAAGCGAATTACTGCTTTTGGAGTGGAGTATAAGGATTTAAGGGTCCCTAGAAAACTAGGTCCGAAACCCCATTTCTCCAGTAAGGAGAAAAGATAAGGCCATTCGATAGAATCGAAGGACTTATGGAGGTCCAACGAGAGGAGAAATCCTTCCTGTTTCGGGCCCCCTTCCCAATTTGATTGGAGAATGGAGACAATGTCTATTGCTCTCCTAATTTGGTCCGGACCTTGTCTCCCTGGTATAAAACCAACCTGGTCCTTGTGTATGTAAAGATTAATAAATGATGCCAGACGATTGGCAAGGATTTTGGTAAGAATTTTGAGGTCATTATTGATCAGGGAGATCGGCCTGTAATTTTCCACTTCCTCGTGATTTTTGTTGGGTTTGGGGATGACAGAGATAAATGCAGTATTCAGTTGTGAATCCAGGGGGGTGCCAGATTTAATGGAATTAAAAAATTTAGCCAAGTAAGGAGCTAAAATTTCTCCAAATTGTTTGTAGTAGGGGACCGAGAGGCCGTCTGGCCCTGGGGCTGATCCAGGCTTCAAACCTTTTATGACCTCCCTGACCTCCTCCGCTGAAAAGGCTCCTTCCATTGGATCCCTGCAGTCTTTGGAGATCAAAGGGATCTGCAGATTGTGCAGAAAGGTAGTGGTTGCAGGGCCCTTCTCTGTTTGGGGGGGTTTGTAGAGATTTTCATAAAATTCATGAAAGGCGGACATTATGTTGTTCGGGTTAGCTGCTGGGGGTTGTCCTGCGATCCTTAGTTTAGGGAAGGAGGAGGATCGAAACCTCGGGGTGAGTTTGGAGGCTAACATTGAGCCGAATCTATCTTTCTGGCAGTAAAATTTGGCTCCATTCCACCTGATGTTTTTCTCTGCTTTGGCCGTTAAGGCAAGATTCAGCTCAAGTCTAGTCGCGTCTAACCTTTCTGAAATGGTCCTATCCGGGTGTTTTTTGTGTTCAGCTTTTAAGGAGAGGAATGTTTTTTCAAGGCGTTGAATATCTATCAAGCGCTCCTTTTTATACTGAGTCCCGACCCTGATTAGAATGCCTCTAATGGTTGCCTTGTGGGCGGCCCAAAGGGTCTCTGGGGAGATATTATCAATGTCATTCAGGGTAAAGTATTCTTTAATGGAGTTTGCTATCTCCTTACAATAGCAAGGGTCAGAAAGCAGGGATTCATTAAGGCGCCAGTAGGAACCTCCTCGCCCCGAGAGGACATTTCTCAGGGTGAGGAGGACCAGTGAATGGTCTGACCAGGCTGTATCCAATATTGTAGCTTTTTTGGTGAGGGGTATAAGTGAAGATGGAATAAGTATGTGGTCAATCCTAGCGTAAGATTGGTGGGGGGAGGAGAAGTGTGTGTAGTCCCTACTTTTGGGGTTTAGTTCCCTCCAGATGTCTATAAGTCCATGGGTATGTAGAAGCTTAGCTATTCTGGTGCTTAATTTCGTGGGGCGTGTGAGCTGGTCCTTGGGGGGCCTAGTTTTGTCCAAGCCCTGGTCAAACGCCACGTTTGAATCTCCTCCCATAATGACCTTCCCTTCTAATAGGGGTTCTATTGTACTGAGGAGTCCCTGGAAAAAGGATGCTTGACCCTTATTCGGGGCATAATATGAGGTAATCATGTATAAAACTCCTTCCAGGGTACCCTTCACCACAACAAATCTTCCCTCCGGATCTTTATAGTCAGAAATATAGGAGAATTTGCTGTTTTTGGAAAATAGAATTGCCACCCCCTTAGTCTTGTTAGGGGCATTCGCTAAGAAGAAGGATGGGTAATAAGAGTGAAGGAACTTGGGGGTGTACCGGATGGGAAAGTGAGTCTCCTGAAGGAGCACTACATCAAGTTTTAAAGATTTGTAGTGGTCCAAGGCTAGTCTCCTTTTTCTAGGGGAATTCAGGCCCTGAACGTTGTGAGAGGCCACCTTGAGATCGTTTCCTAGTATATTTGTGTCAGTCATGTGAGCAGAGGGGAGGGAGAACCATGACCAAGCAGTCACTCACCAATTGAAGTCTTCCGCAGCTTGCCTGGCACGAAAAGTAATGGGCGTCTTCTAAGTTTATCTCCGAGAGGTGCGAAGCTCCTGCCCGCAGGACGGCTGGAAAAAAGAAAAGAGATGAGCGGGTACAAAAAGTAGAAAAGGACAAACAAACATACAGGAACAAAAGTAGCGACATGGGTCTCATAATGTGACCCTTGGGATATTGTGGAGAATTTTCCGCAATATTCCCAAATTTAACCTTCAGTCCACCTGGGAGGCCGACTGAAGTCCCAAATCCAAAGGACACTAAGGGTTCTTTGGAAATAAGAGGAGGCACAAGGGATCCACCCCGGACCCTTTTTATGTCATGGTAAAACATTAACACTTACACACTAACGTAAGAGAAAAATTACAGTAAGGTTCAAACAGCCCTTTACTCACGGCACTGCGTGCCAGGTTAACTAATTAGACACCGTTATGCTGAAAACAATAACGAAAACTCCCCACCCGCTGTAGCACCCCCTCCCCCCCCCCACCCCAAATCTGACTTGGTTGCTTCCTAAACGATCCGGGCTCTACACTGTAACGGTGTAGATACCCCTACCATCTAAGCATATCTTGAATACATTTGGTCATTGGTAGCTAGACCTACAGGAGAATTCGCCCTATACTAGAGTGGGGCTAGATACCGAAGTCCCAGTAAGTCTGGATCAAGTTCAGACCTCCTAAATAAGAGAGGGAAGAGAAAAAAAAAAAAAAGAAAAAACTTTCACAGTCGGAGAGGACTATTCTCGTGAGGAACCGAACGACTGCTGGAGGGCATCTGAGACCGTTGAACAGTTCCGCTATAGGGAGGGATGATGGTGTTCTGGCCATGTGGGTTGCTTCCCTCCCCCTATGGAGGGGTTTTTCGTTGGGGAGAACTGTAGCTACAAGGTGCGTTGGGAGGTGAAATTCGGGTAATGGGCTTAACCAGCCTTTGAACCATAAGGGGGTATGGAGCTCCAGCTCCGACAACTGTTGGGACCACCGCCCCAAAAAAGAGTCCCTGAGGGGACAGAAAAAAGTTAAGAAACCAGCCGGATCTTATGGAAGTCTTCCATCCTTGCTCCTCTTGGAAGTGCTCTTATTCCACAGGGGGGACACAGGGCTGCCCGGAGGAGGACGTTTGGTCGAGCCTGATGAGGATGCAGAGAAGTTCATTGGTGCTTCCTGAGAAATAAATTTAAGAGACAGTAGCAGTCTTTCACCTTCTGGGAGACTGGAGAAAGAGTGGGTTTTGCCCTGAGATGTGAATTTTACTGCAAAAGGAAAGGACCAGCGGTATTTAATGTCACTTTGTGATAGGACCGAGAGAAGTGGTTTTAGGGTTCTGCGTCTTTGAATAGTGGAGGGAGCTAAATCCGCAAAAATCTGGATCTGATGTCCCCTGTGTTGCAGTTTGGGGTTCTGACGAGATTGTCGCATGACCTCCTCCTTGATCGCAAAAAAGTGCGGTTTCACTATTATGTCTCTGGGTGAACCGTCTTGTCTGGGGGGTCCAAGAGCTCTGTGTGCCCTATCTAATTCGAGGCGTTGGGCGGGGATATTAGGTATGAGTTCAGAGATAATGTCCTGTACCGTGGAGGGGATATCCGTGAAGGTTTCTGGGAGGCCTCTAATTCTGAAATTATACCTCCTGGACCTGTTCTCGAGTTCGTCTATCCTGGAAAGGGCCACATCGAGTTGTTCTTGAATAGTCTGGAGGTGGGCTGCATTTTGGTTTGTTCTAGAGACCGTGTTCTCAACTTTTTCCTCTATTGCTTCTATTCTTGAGCCTATACTCGATAGGTCAGCTTTGATCGTATTGGTGATCTGTTGTGCTGTGCTGGCCAGACCTTTCTCCAGTAATGAGGAGAATTTGATAAACATGTCTTCTTGCATTTGTGTAAAGTCAGTGATTGAGAAGCCTGAGGATAGGTTTGCTGCCCCTGGGAGCTGGGCCTGTATCGATAGGGCCTGGGGAGACATCTCCTGGTGTGTCAGGCTTGAGGAGCCTGTGGAGGCATTAGCAGAGGCCTGGGGCTTCTGGGAGCCTTGATGGGGGTTCTGATGAAGGACTGGGGGCCCCTGTGCTGCCTGGGCATAAGTGAGTGTCGGGGGGGTTAATACCGGCCTGTGTTCAGGAGCCTTGGAATGCTGGGCTGCATGTGGCTGTGAGAGGTCCGTGCTGGTGGCCATCTTGGGACTCCTGTCCGCTCCCGCCGTATCAAATAGCGGGCCGAGATCTCTCCTCACCGGGGGACCGGACATCTCCGCTAGACATGTGCAGGATGAAAAAATTTGTTTCGTTTAGTTTCGTTTCGATTCGTTATTTAACTTAATTCGTTTAGTTAAATTCGTTGCATTCATTACATTCGTTTTCGGAATCCGTTTCGTTTCGTATTCGAATTCGAAAAAATTCGACCGCATTCGAAAAAATTCTACCACATTCGAAAAAAACTATCAAATTCGAAAAAATTCTACCACATTCGAAAAAAACTGTCAAATTCGAAAAAATTCTACCACATTCGAAAAAAACTATCAAATTCGAAAAAATTCTACCACATTCGAAAAAAACTGTCAAATTCGAAAAAATTCGACCACATTCGAAAAAAACTGTCAAATTCGAAAAATTTCTACCACATTCGAAAAAAACTATAAAATTCGAAAAAAACAATAACTGAATTTGAAAAAGTAAACTATATATAACCATTTTGCGAAATTTGAAATTCGTATAGAATGAAATCGAATTCCAATAGAAAAGATTAGGATAGAATAGAAAGTATAAAAGAATAGCATAGAAAAACAATAGATCAGAATAGAAAAAAACATAATATATTGTATTCTAAGCTTTTCTATTTGAATTTGAATTCATTCTGTACCAAATTCCAATTTTGGAAGATGGTTAAATATATATATTATATTTTTTTTCTATTCTGTTCCATTGTTTTTCTATGCTATTCTTTTCTATTCTATTCTAAACTTTTCTATTCGAATTTGAATTAATTCTATGCGAAATTCGAATTTCGGAAGATGGCTTCTAAAATTAGAATTTCGTATAGAATGAATTCGAATTTGAATAGAAAAGATTAGAATAGAAATAGAATAGACTAGAAAAACAATAGAACAGAAGAGAATAAAATATAATATATATATTTTTTTCTATTCTGTTTCATTGTTTTTCTATGCTATTCTTTTTTATTCTATTCTAAACATTTCTGTTCGAATTTGAATTCATTCTATACGAAATTCGAATTTCGGAAGATGGCTTCTGAAATTCGAATTTCGTATAGAATGAATTTGAATAGAAAAGAATAGACTAGAAAAACAATAGAACAGAACAGAATAAAATATAATATATATATTATATCTTATTCTATTCTGTTCTATTGTTTTTCTAGTCTATTCTTTCTACTCTATTTTAATCTTTTCTATTCAAATCAATTTTATACGAAATTCGAATTTTGGAAGATGGTTTTATATATATATATATATATATATATATATATATATATATATATATATATATATAAAATATTTTTTCTATTCTGTTCTATTGTTTTTCTATTATTTTCTATTATATTCTGATCTTTTCTATTTGAATTCAAATTCATTCTATACAAAATTCGAATTTCAGAAAATAGTTATATAGAAATAGAATGAAATCAAATTCTAATAGAAAAGAATAGAATAGAAAAACAATAGAACAGAATAGAAAGAAATATTTTATATATATATAAAAATAAATAAAACCATCTTCCGAAATTGGAATTTGGTACAGAATGAATTCGAATAGAAAAGATTAGAATAGAATATTTTATATTTTTTTCTATTCTGTTCTATTGTTTTTCTATGCTATTCTTTTATATTATTTTCTGTTCTATTCTAATCTTTTCTATTTGAATTCATTCTGTACCAAATTCCAATTTCGGAAGATGTGTGTGTATATATATATATATATATATATATATATATATATATATATATATTTTTTTTTTTTTTTCTATTCTGTTCTATTGTTTTTCTGTTCTAGTCTTTTCTATTAGAATTCGATTTCATTCTATTTCATTCTGTTTCTGTATAACCATTTTCGGAAATTCAAATTTCGTATAGAATGATTTCGCATTCAAATAGAAAAGATTAGAATAAAATAGAAAAGAATAGAAAAACAATAGACCAGCATAGAAAAAAAATAAAAATAAAAAAAAAATATATAAATATATATACCGTATTTATCGGCATATAACACGCACTTTTTTCCCCTTAAAAACAGGGGAAAATCATGGGTGCGTGTTATACGCCGATCCCTTGCGATCCTGAGCTGACAGATCTTCAAAATCGCCGACCGCGATTTGAAAATGGCGCCGAAATACACAGAGCCGGTCCTCGGCTCTTCTCGGCCACTTTCGGCTTCACTCGAGTGCCGCCCGAACCTAGCCGTGTACTCGGCTAGGTTCGGATAGCTCCGCTCACAGTCACGCCCATCCCGGGCAGGACTACGAGTGGAGCCGAAAGTGAACGAGAGCCGCCGAGAAGAGACGAGGACCGGCTCTGTGTATTTTGGCTCCGGCGGCACCATTTTCAAATCGCGGTCGGCGATTTTGAAGCTCAGGATCGCAGGGGATCACAGGATTTTCAAACTGCGAGCTGCAAGGCTGCACTGGGGCAAGGCTGCACTGGGCAAGGCTGCACTGGGATAAGGCTGCAATGGACACTGGGAAGGCTGCACTGACAAGGCTGCACTGACAAGGCTGCACTGACATGGCTGCACTGGGGCAAGGCTGCACTGAGAAGACTGCAATGATGGGCATTTAAATGTAAATTTTTTTCCCTTAAACTTCCCTCCTAAAAGTTTTTTTTTCCTTAAAATTCCCTCCTAAACTTGGGGTGCGTGTTATATGCCAGTGCGTGTTATACGCCGATAAATACGGTAATTTTTTTGTATTATTCTCTTCTATTGTTTTTTTATGCTTTTCTTTTCTATTATTTTATATTCTATAATAGTCTTTTCAATTCAAATTCATTCTATACGAAATTCAAATTTCGGAACATGGCTTCTGAAGTTTGAATTTCTTATAGAATGAATTCGAATTAGAACAGAAAGTAATAGACTAGAAAAACAATAGAACAGAATAGAAGAAAATATAATATATATATATATATTATATATTATATTTTCTTCTATTCTGTTCTATTGTTTTTCTAGTCTATTCTTTTCTATTATTTTCTATTCTATATGAAATTCGAATTTTGGAAGATGTTTTATATATATATATATATATATATATATATATATATATATATATATATATATAAAATTTTCTATTCTGTTTCATTGTTTTTCTATGCTATTCTTTTCTATTCTATTCTAAACTTTTCTATTCGAATTTGAATTCATTCTATACGAAATTCGAATTTCGGAAGATGGCTTCTGAAAGTGGAATTTCATATAGAATGAATTTGAATTTGAATAGAAAAGATTAGAATAGAAAATAATAGACTAGACAAACAATAGAACAGAATAAAATATAATATATATAATTTTTTGTATTCTGTTCTATTGTTTTTCTAGTCTTTTCTCTTCTACTCTGTTCTAATCTTTTCTATTCAAATTCGAATTCATTTTATAAGAAATTCAAATTTCGGAAGATGGTTTTATATATATATATATATATATATATATATATATATATATATATATATATATATATATATATATATATATTATACACATACACACACACACATATATATATATATATATATATATATATATATATTATACATATACACACACATATATATATATATATATATATATATATATATATATATATATATATATATATATATATATATATATATATATATATATATATATATATATAAAACCATCTTCCGAAATTTGAATTTCTTATAATATGAATTCGAATTTGAATAGAAAAGATTAGAATAGAGTAGAAGAGAAAAGACTAGAAAAACAATAGAACAGAATAGAATAAATTATATATATATTTTATTCTGTTCTGTTCTATTGTTTGTCTAGTCTATTATTTTCTATTCTAATCTTTTCTATTCAAATTCGAATTCATTCTATACGAAATTCCACTTTCAGAAGCCATCTTCCGAAATTAGAATTTCATATAGAATGAATTCAAATTCGATTAGAAAAGTTTAGAATAGAATAGAAAAGAATAGCATAGAAAAACAATGAAACAGAATAGAAAATTATATATATATATATATATATATATATATAACATCTTCCAAAATTCGAATTTCATATAGACCGAAATCAAATTTGAATGTAAAAGATTAGAATAGAATAGAAAATAATAGAAAAGAATAGACTAGAAAAACAATAGAACAGAATAGAAGAAAATATAATATATATATTATATTTTCTTCTATTCTGTTCTATTGTTTTTCTAGTCTATACTTTTCTATTATTTTCTGTTCTAATCTTTTCTGTTCAAATTCGAATTCATTCTATACGAAATTCAAACTTCAGAAGCCATGTTCCGAAATTCGAATTTCGTATAGAATGAATTTGAATTTGAATTGAAAATACTTTTATAGAATATAAAATAATAGAAAAGAAAAGCATAAAAAATATATATATTTTTAGCAATAGAATATGTATATATATATATATATATATATATATATATATATATATATATATATATATATATATATATATATATATACATATTTTATTGCTTTATTATTTTATATTCCACCTTATTGTTTTTTTTAGAAAAACGTTTTCTATTTTTTTTTAATTTGATTATGTTTTCGAATTCGATTCGAATATGTTTTCGAATATGTTTTCGAATTCGATTCGAATATGTTTTCGAATTCGATTCGAATATGTTTTCGAATTTGATTCGAATTCGATTCGAATTCGTTCGTTTTTTTTCGGATTCGTTTAAATTCTTTACTTTTGTCATTCGGAAATTCGGATGCATCCGAATTTCCGAATAATTAAAAATTCGTCCGAATTTTGATTCGGAACGAAACGAAATGCACATGCCTAATCTCCGCTGGCTCCCCCGAGGGTCCCTGGCACGGGTGGGTTAGCGGTGAGCAGCGCTGATGGCTGTGGCTGCTGTAGTGCGGCTCTGCGGTCCGGGGTGGAGCGGAGCTCCTGGCTCAAGCAGCCATATTTGAACTCCCGCGCATGCGCACATGGCTTCATATCCCTTTTCATCTATCATCTGGTGTTCTATCACATGCCCTTTTGGGTGTTAAAAAGACAAAGCAAAAAATATACTCTTGCGCACAAGTGTGTTGGCCAAAAAGTCCCAAGGGTTCAAGAAGGACTATGGATTTCGGCTTTGCTGCTCTCAAAGGATGGGATTGTCCTAGTGTTAAAAGAAAAGAAGAAAAAAGAGAGCGCACCAGCCTAGTGCATTATCCTTGACAGATTTATTTGATTAAAAACAAGATAAAAACTACTCACAAAAGTTGAAGAAAAAATCGCATAGTGATCGCACAGAGGCAATTATTCCAGTGGTAGCAGTTTTCCAGGTCCCAGGAAGGAGGCATACGGACTACTGCTGGCTAACGCGTTTCGAAGGTTACCCTTCTTCATCAGAGCCTTAGTAGTGTTGGTCTCATGCTGGCTTTTTATACACATGCCAAACTAAACCAGACTGATCGGGTTGGTTCTAGGGCTCCTCCCTTAATTGATGGGCGGTCCTCTAGGGAGGGTGGGTCTTGGCTCGGTTAACATTATTAAAGGGCCATAGTATATTGATTAAATTATTTATTTAATTGATTGGCTTCCATTTTCATTATTATTATTATTGTTGATGAATTTTATCCAACCCATAACAAATAGGCTGAAAGGGTCATGCCAATGGTTATCTATAGACAAGCCAAGGCATCCCAGAGAATCTGCTCATCTCCCCTCTCATCAATAAATCACACAGATGACAGAGAGCGATGGACAATGTTCAGGGGTTTAAAAGTTTAAAATTAGGGATGAACCTTATTGTATGTGGATCAGATGGCATCTCCTCTGCTCGAGTGCGTTGTCTCTGTAGGGGCTGTGACTGTGTGGGCTAGCATTGCTGACAAGTCCTGGCTATTAGCACGTTCCTATGCCCTTTAGGACCGGGTGGAACGCACGCCGCTACGTTACTTCCGGGTTGCGGTCCACAGGGCGGAAGTGCGGTCATGATGTCATATCCCGTGCGCCCTTCGGCGCACGAGATTGACTCAATATGGTAAACAGAGGCCTCCATTTTGCCGTGGGCGCAGATAGAGGCCAAAGTCAGACAGAAAACGTCTGACTTTGGGCTAGAAGGAGATGGGCTGATTGAAATAAGTACATGTATACAATACATGAAAATAATATGTAATAATGATAGGGGAATTTTGAAGGGGACCAGGGGAGGAGAGGATAGACTAGATGGCCCAATGCTTAACAGGATAGTCTAGAAAGGGACTAAACATATGTGTTTAGAAGCCAGCAGGAGATACACTAAAATTGATAATAAAAAGTAGTAATATAAAATACATACAATATACATTCTATACAAATATATCTATACATATATAGAAAGAGAAACCAGCAAACCAACTAATAGCTGGGCAACAATTTTTGACCAAAAAGGTTGCTACAAATGCGGTATCAAGGACTGTGGCACATGCATGTACATGTGGCATAGGAAAAAAACGGTAGTAGGGAGAGACGGGAGAATTCACCCAATTAAGCAATTTATCAACTGTGGGACAGAGTATGTGATCTACGGTATAGTATGTCCATGTGGGCGTCTATACGTAGGCCGTACACAACGCCCAATGCGAGTTAGAATTGGTGAGCATAAATGCGGTATCATAAACTTAAGAGACAAATACCCAGTCCCTCGACACTTTGTAGAAGCCCATCAAGGGGACCCCGCAGGCATGAAAGTATTTGGGATTGAGTCGATTGGAAGGGAGCTGGATACAGGAAGAAGATACCAGAGGCTTTGCAAAAGAGAAGCCTTCTGGATCTTTACCCTTGGTAGTCTCGCTCCAGGAGGCCTAAATGAGGACCCAGAAGTACATAAAATAGTATAATGCTGGCATCAAGCCACTGTGGAGGGTTAATCTTTTAATTATTTAATTAATTTTTAATATTTACTAATTAATTAATTAATATTTATTCTATTCTATGTGTATCCAATTGAGTAAACCTATGACAGTCATATACTACCTGGCCCTATATATCACTTTTTTCGTAGAGATTTTAAGGTACCATTATTACACTTTCATTGTCCAAGACATATTCTTTTAGATCTTATATTCCAAATACAAGTGACAATGGAGATGGCAATGAAAACAGAAATATAAATGTGAATAAGAATGAAAGTAAAAATATACATTTAACCTATGACTAGATCACAGCATATATAGGTCCTCCATGGGGTGTTATATATGTGTACACTTATGTGTACATACACGTATAATTATGGGCTGTATGTGTATGTGGTCTACAGGCAGTGACTCTATCTAATATATACTATATTATTCTTATCGACCGACCCTTTATCCTTCTAAGTGTAGGTTATCTCCATTTCTCACTAATATTCTATATTATACATCTTAAATACAATCTTCATTAGTACTTTCATTTTGTATTATAATTTTTTTTTTTTTTTTTTTTTATTTTATAATTTTTGTATTTTTGTTTTTGTTTTTATTCTTATTTCTATATAATAACATATGCTTTATTTTCATATATATATATATTTTTTGTAATATCTCGTTCGCCGATGTCTATCAAATAACCTCTGGGCTACCTGAAATAATGTACAAAACCACTATATTAATGTATATGTGAGGTTACAACAAACCCCCCCCCCCCCCCCTCTCTTTTTATATCATACTGGCAAAGTACACAGATCTTTGTACTTTTATACGGATTTAATTTTAACAATATCGTTTTTTAAATAATCACTGTATGCACATATATGTATATGCGATGGATGTGTATAAGGTTTTCTCTTTCTATATATGTATAGATATATTTGTATAGAATGTATATTGTATGTATTTTATATTACTACTTTTTATTATCAATTTTAGTGTATCTCCTGCTGGCTTCTAAACACATATGTTTAGTCCCTTTCTAGACTATCCTGTTAAGCATTGGGCCATCTAGTCTATCCTCTCCTCCCCTGGTCCCCTTCAAAATTCCCCTATCATTATTACATATTATTTTCATGTATTGTATACATGTACTTATTTCAATCAGCCCATCTCCTTCTAGCCCAAAGTCAGACGTTTTCTGTCTGACTTTGGCCTCTATCTGCGCCCACGGCAAAATGGAGGCCTCTGTTTACCATATTGAGTCAATCTCGTGCGCCGAAGGGCGCACGGGATATGACATCATGACCGCACTTCCGCCCTGTGGACCGCAACCCGGAAGTAACGTAGCGGCGTGCGTTCCACCCGGTCCTACAGGGCATAGGAACGTGCTAATAGCCAGGACTTGTCAGCAATGCTAGCCCACACAGTCACAGCCCCTACAGAGACAACGCACTCGAGCAGAGGAGATGCCATCTGATCCACATACAATAAGGTACATCCCTAATTTTAAACTTTTAAACCCCTGAACATTGTCCATCGCTCTCTGTCATCTGTGTGATTTATTGATGAGAGGGGAGATGAGCAGATTCTCTGGGATGCCTTGGCTTGTCTATAGATAACCATTGGCATGACCCTTTCAGCCTATTTGTTATGGGTTGGATAAAATTCATCAACAATAATAATAATAATGAAAATGGAAGCCAATCAATTAAATAAATAATTTAATCAATATACTATGGCCCTTTAATAATGTTAACCGAGCCAAGACCCACCCTCCCTAGAGGACCGCCCATCAATTAAGGGAGGAGCCCTAGAACCAACCCGATCAGTCTGGTTTAGTTTGGCATGTGTATAAAAAGCCAGCATGAGACCAACACTACTAAGGCTCTGATGAAGAAGGGTAACCTTCG
The DNA here is from genome assembly GCF_042186555.1 of Aquarana catesbeiana. NCBI lineage: Eukaryota > Metazoa > Chordata > Amphibia > Anura > Ranidae > Aquarana > Aquarana catesbeiana. The sequence continues at coordinate 152,262,489 of NC_133325.1, read as the reverse complement.
AAACGCGTTAGCCAGCAGTAGTCCGTATGCCTCCTTCCTGGGACCTGGAAAACTGCTACCACTGGAATAATTGCCTCTGTGCGATCACTATGCGATTTTTTCTTCAACTTTTGTGAGTAGTTTTTATCTTGTTTTTAATCAAATAAATCTGTCAAGGATAATGCACTAGGCTGGTGCGCTCTCTTTTTTCTTCTTTCCTTTTGGGTGTTATCTCTGGTAAGAGGCTCTTTTGGATGTTTTTGCACTAGCCCTTTTACACAAAGTTTTTCCACTTGATGTCACTCACCCCATTGTCCCTTTTTTGGGCTTATGGCACTAAATATTGTATGAGTTATATGATTTATCACTGGTGGAGTGTCAGTTTTTATTTTTACTTTTTTTGAATTTTATTTTTTATTAATACCTATCCATGTCAGTATTACGCTATGTTATTTTAAACATTTTTTCTGGGTTTAACCTTCGTGGATCCGATCTGGTTTGTGAGTGTTTTCTGTCCAGGACGTATCCGGAAAGGTTCCTTAAAGGCCCAGGCTGGGTTTATAGCCACCTGTCATATTTGGCTTGCTATCTGGTAAGCATTCCATCCTACAGGAAATGTGATACCTGGAGATTAGCTATTGATCATTAACAACCACCATTTTTTCACCATTTATTTAATCAATATATTGGTGTTGGACATTTATCACAAAGACTATACCTTTTCACTAATATTTCATTGATTATCAACATAAAATTTTTTTAGCGCGGCTTTTTTTGTTTATTAGTTAGTAAAATCAGTTGGTTTATTTTCTGTTACTAATAAAGTTGTCAGAGAGTACATACTACAGATGTTTGAATAGCCTAACATAGACTCCCTTATCTGATAGACTTGATTTTGCTACAAGTCTCCTGTGTAAGTTCAGTTTCTACATTTTGTCTAAATTCCAAGCATACAGAAAATTATTGTAAATGTTAAATCAACAAAATATTGTAAGGTATCCTTTATCAAACAGAAGTGATCTTACGCTAGGGAATGAAGTGTAATATAAGTTAATACATGCAGAACGCCACCCCCCACATGCTCCAGGACATGTCAACAGAATTAATGCAAGCACTTGGCAGCAACAAGATGGGTTAGCCTATACAGTGGTATCCCCCACAGTACACCTGCTTCAAGTTTAAAGTTAACAGTGCATGAAAATTCTTTTTCTTCTTCTATTACACCTGAGAAATGTCTCTGACAGCGCATTCTCCACAAGAATAAAAATGATCTGAGAGATCTCTAGAGAGAAACTCTGATTTTCATTATTGTCACCGGTACATGAAGCCTGTATAGAGGAATTGTTCACTCTTAACATTTTGCTATATTTTATACTAGAAGTCATTGCAGAAAAAAAAATGACTGAAGAATTTGTTGTCTAAAATTTGGGGATTTTCAGACTTTGAATGACTCCTCAAGACTAGTATTCTGTTCAGCAGATGTGTCACAGGCCAATGCATACAAGAAACTGGGAATAGAAATAGTCTTTAAATGCAATGTAGAGAGAGGGTCATTAAGGAATCTTAAAGGTTATTTTTTACGACAATTCATTTAATAAAGTGTATTTCTATAATCTATGGCAAGGCCAGCAGGTTAAGGTTTTGAAAGTTTTATCCCAAAGAACATATTGTGCCTAAACTTCAATTAAAATTTGTACTAAATGACATTTCTAAATATATTGATTTACTGTACAACAGAAAGAGATTAAAGGGTAACTTTACTTTCGTGGGAAAAAAATTGGCAAAAAAAATAAAATAAAAAACATATAGGGGTTGATTTACTAAAGGCAAATACACAGTGCACTTTGAAAAATGCTGTTGCACTCTGCAAGAGCAGCTGCTCCAGAGCTTAGTAAAATAGTAGACGCTCTGATGACTTTAATCATCCAATCATGTGCAAGCAATGCTGTTTTTTTATTATTTTCCTTGCATGTGATTGGGTACTCTTTACAAAGTGAAGATTTCCCTAATTTGTAGTTCTGGAGCAACTACACTTTTCAAAGTGCACCGTCTATTTGCCTTTAGTAAATAAACCCCATAGTGCATGCAATTGCAACAAAAGTCATATTGTAATTGAATGGTATTAAAAATTACCTTTCCTTTTCAATCTGCAGCGCTGTAATTTTCTGAAAAAATTCATTGCAATATGGCTACCTAGAGGCTCTCTGTACAAAGATGGTGGACAGAACCCCCCCAAGAAATGTCATTGCCTGCTTGTGGCTCAATGATTTTCCCAGAAGTCTGCACCAAGATACAAATTCAATTTTGAGCATCCTCTGCCACAAAAAAATAGCATTTGCAGGTGCAACAGCTGATTGATAATTACAAAACCTCTCCCATACAGATTAACTATGCACATGGACACACACAAACAAACAGCTATATCTTCAGAATAACAAAAGGTAGGAATCTGTAACAAAGATTGTTAAAATCCTTGTAATGTACATGGATCAACCAGAGGGGGATGTTTTTTTCTCAACAAAAGTGGAGTTACCGTTTAACTGTTTTCCTTGATTCTATATGAAATAAAGATTATGTAAGAAACAAAAGTATCTTCTTTTAGATTCCTCTATACTGTTTTTAAAGTGGAGTTCCACCCACTTTTACAACTCTTCAGCATCCTTAAATATACTGTGCACTGTAAACGAAATGGATATTTTTACATTTTTTTTCTCAGCACCTACTGTATATCTGCTGTATTCATTTTTCACTTCCTCCTCCCTGGCCGTGGCCCATCGCATCATTTCCTGTTTGCAATGCCTTCTGGGAAGGGGTGGCAACTTCCTCTGACACTGCCGTTGCTATGGAAACCTGACCTGAAACCTATTACACTGCTTGTGCTGCACTGAGCATGTGCGAGATCTTCAAGGATGAGATCCAGGAAGAAATACAGTCTGGCTTCAGATGCCCACACTTAAGATGGCCACGGCCTGCTGTAGGTTTATAAAATAACAAACTACTGCTATAAACTAACAAAACAGACCTTAGTTTACAGACTAACTTTACTAGAATACATTAAGCTTGTGTATTATAGGGGTATTTTTATTTAAAAAGTATAATTTCGGCCGGAACACCACTTTAAGTTACCCAAGCACTGCTCAGAGGCTTTATTGGAGTACATCACTTTAAAAGACACAAAACTGTCCCTTACAAATCCACACTCTATGCTCCTCCAGCTGTCCACACAACATGTATGAACGATGCCAGCAGGGCTTAATTGTATGGGTTGGTGTTTTATTAACATTGAAACACGGAACATCAGACTGGACAGCGGGCACCGGAACATCAGACTGGACAGCGGGCACCAAACCATCAGGCTTTACAGCAGGCAGAGGCACTGGAAAAGCAGGCTGGATAACGGGCACCGTAACATCAGACTGGACAGCGGGCACCAAACCATCAGGCTTTACAGCAGGCAGAGGCACTGGAACAGCAGGCTGGACAGAGGGCACTGGAACATCAGACTGGACAGCAGGCACTGAAACATCAGACTGAACAGCGGGCACTGGAACATCAGACTGGACAGCGGGCACTGGAACATCAGACTGGACAGCGGGCACTGGAAAATCAGACTGGAGCAGATTGGCTGGTGTGGAGGCAGGATTGGATAATGGCAGGATTGTATGGGTCATGAAAAACTTCAGTTTCTTATTGGGTTGAGCCACTGAAGTCTTGTATGTGGATACAGGGCTGTAGGTAGTGGGTGCAGCTGATGGAAGCAAAGAGGGGTGGTAAAACAGAGGGAACAATTGTTGAGGAGAGATTTCGTGGAACTGTTGCAGGAGGCAGAGAAGAAGTAGAAGGGTTAAAGGCAGGATAGGTGCAGCAGGAGGAAACAGGGTACTGGTATTAAGCTGGTAGTAGGGTATATTGGGTGGCAACTGTGGTTGCTGTGGGTGAAGGAGAGGAAGACATTTGAGTAAGCTTGTATCTAGCCACAGAAATGGGTGGTTGGGAGCTGAAAGAGGTTGAGTACAACAAACTTGACCAGGCCTGTAATAATAATTGCACAAAATCTGATTTGCACACTGCTTGTCTGACCAGAGACTGCACTGAATCAATACACTCTGCAAGCACCTGTTGAGGACAAGCTGAGTATTGCGCAAAGAAATAGGCTGAGTCATCCTCCAATAGCCAAACCAAAGATTTCACCTGAACTGCACTAAAAGGGGGCATATAATCATCACCTCCACTAGAGGCATTAGACAGGGCCAACTCTGCACAAACCTGAATGAGTGGCTGAACATCCTCAAACAGAAAACTGCCCTGATCAACGGAATCGTGAGCCAGACGGATACATTCCAACAACTGCTCTCTAGTGTGCTCAGTCAAAGTCTGATAGCAAAAATCTCTGTCATCTGTTGCCAAGAGTGAAAAATACAAAATCTCTTCCAGATGCATCTTGCAGTAATTGAGCAAGTGCTCAGACCTAAGTCCTAGGTGCAGCCGATCTGATTGTATGGCTTCAGAATTCTGTCAGGGATGCCATATACAGGCATCAGCACGGTAATCAGATCAGCAATACAGCAAGTAGTCGGCGCAAAAAAAGACAAACAGATCCTAGTTATACAATAATGTCCATAAACAATAGGGAAAAGGAAATTCCATGAAAAAGGTTAGTCCGTGTTGTAACACTGCAGATGAAGGAGGCAGGAATAGAGTGTAAAATCCACATTGACAAAGGAGCGCCGCCGTCATACCACTCACGGCGAGCCAGCTTAGGAAACGCGTCGCATATCGAGTGACGTCATCATCCCTCGCCTGATCGGCTGCAATCCAAGCCTCTCTCTGGAGCCTGTCCCCGCTGTTCGGCCGGAAAACATCCAGCGTCTACAGACTGCCCAGAGCTTCCACCATCCATCAGCCGAGAGAAGATGACCCCACGGATCCCCTTGATTGCTTTGGGACATTCTTTTTGCCTATAATCTTCTTCCAAAATGTGAGTGCATTACCAGCTGTTGCTGTAATTTTATAATAAATTATTTTAAAACGTCTGCACCCAGAGGTGCCTCTTTCTCCTTGCTTTATAGTGCTACTGGGATATGGCTTTCACTCCCATTGGAAGGCTGCCCTGAATGTGGATTTTACACTCTATTCCTGCCTCCTTCATCTGCAGTGTTACAACACGGACTAACCTTTTTCATGGAATTTCCTTTTCCCTATTGTTTATGCACATTATTGTATAACTAGGATCTGTTTGTCTTTTTTTTGCGCCGACTACTTGCTGTATTGATGCCTTTGAATGCCTTTCGTGCTGCATACTGACTATTATCCTTATATGTGTGCATATGTATGTGTGCGTGTGAGCTTATACACACGCATAGATATACGCATATAAATACAAATATTATGTGTTTGTAATTCCATTTTATTTTATTATCCATTTTTTTTTTTTTTAATTACCTATTTTTTGTACAAAGAACCCCCCCCCGCTCCCTCCCCCCCATCCCAGATTCACCTCTTTCCCATACACACATAAACGTGTACTTCTTGTAATCTTATCACACATATACGCACTAATACATATAATATTGTGCGTTTGCTATCCCATTTTTTTTTTTTTTTTTTTTCGTAATAACAACCCCCCCGCCCCCTCCCCTTTCTTATTCCAGCTTCATCTTTTCATGTACATCCTTTTGTAATTTCATCTAAACCAATAATCATGGATCTTCCAGCCATTATAGATGACCATAGATATAAGTTCCTAGACCAAATCTTTTCCAGTCTACTTCAGGTCACTTTTTCCCAGGAGGCCACACTCACAGGTAAAACTCGATCACATCTTTGTGGCAAGTTCAAACAATTGGAAAGATTGATACATTCTGCCAACCAACAGTGGTGGGATCAATTCTTCCTTGAACAGTATACCAAAACTCGGATCTCACCCAGAGGCCTCAGAGTTCTGAAAGAAAGCCCTGCCTTTCTGAGTGCTGAGCACACCAAAGAATGGGCCAGTTTAGCCGAGTTCTGTACGGCTAAATGGATGGGAATTTTAATATCACATAGGAAAAATAGATTTGACAAGCTGCAGGATCAAATACTCTCTATTATAAATGATATAAAAACTACATCTACCATCATTCCCCAAATATGGTCTGATATACTTCAGAGCAACACCAAAAGAGATGAAGATTCTCTTGTCAGTTCCAAAATGGGAAAATTCAAAAGAGACTTAGATGATTACAATTCTGACAGAATTTTCACGTGGAATAAAAAACCTCTACCCAGTTCCGCCAATATATCATCTACCCAGGCCCCAAGAAAGATGGTACCTCCTTCCTCATATTCCTCTGTTTCAGCCCCTCCACCTCTTATGAGTCTACCATCACCTGTCCCCACTCCTTATCCACCCCCCCTTATGAGTATACAACTCCATATACCTCAGAGATCCAAAACGTTCCCTATATCCCAAAAAGCCCAACCTCCTCCCCACATACATGGTTCACATCCTTCAGGTACCCACCATCCCACACCTACACGGAAGAATAACAACCAACGATATGATTCAAACCAAAAATATCCTAGAAAGTACATACAAAAAAATAGAGAATCAATCACTTCTCTAACCCTATTTTACAATAGGCAAAGTCACACTCCTACAGTTTCATCCAGCCAGACCACGAATGTGGATACTCATAATGAAGCCAGTGGCCCTATACACTCACTCACTGTGCATGCGGACACCATACACTCCCATTCAGAAACCGCAATAGCAGACACGGCCAATTGTCAGACTGACTCGTCCACCCCAGTCTTACATACCATAGGAGGCCATACCTCTGTCGGTCCCCTCATTGCCTCTTCCCAGGATACTTTTTTAGTTCCCAGTCCCCCTCCGGCAACTATATCCAGAAAAAGAAAACTCACAGAAGAGGCCGTCGAGGGGGACGAACTAGACGAGCAATGCTACACCCAGAACCCAAAAAAACGGTAAAAATCTTCAATTTATCCAACTACATGCTGTCCTCCTCCGACACGGCACTTCTCAGTCGAGGCTTGAACTTCGCCCCTATCAATAAGCCAAACCCTTTCTTGCTGTTCAAAGACCTGAATTGCTATATCAGGAACCTAACCCTCCAAAGACATTTCAATATTCAAAAAGCGAAAGATCTACAAACCCCCATCTCACAGACTAATATCGTTCCATCTTCACCCCCACCAGTAGATGTCGACAATGTCTCGGACATCTTTGACTATGATTGCTCAGACATTTCATACACCACGGACAATCATCCATATACAGAAGAGGACCTATCTAGGCTACTTACACAACATCTTGCCACATCCCCACCCATCATACACTCCGGTTTAAAGCCCAAATCCATCTTTTTTCCCACACACTCGAAAGGGCCCTATATAGAGAGTTTTTACAGAGTGGTCTTCTCTGACATGACTAAACTCTGTAATACCACATCCACCTCCACATCACACAATCTCTCATCATCTGAAACCAGATCCCTGCAACAATTTATTCAGGCAGAAGATATCATTATCAAGCCTGCTGATAAAGGAGGCGGTATCATTCTCCAAAACAAAGCTGATTACATTGCAGAGGCCGAAGGGCTCCTGTCAGATCATACCACCTACATGAAACTTTCTAAAGATCCCACCAACGATTTCACATCAGAAGCTGAGCTTCTGATTTCCACTGCCCTCAGTGATAATATCATCTCCAAGGTGGAGTGTCTTTTTTTCCACAAACCATTTTATTCCATCCCTTATTTTTACCATCTACCCAAAATCCACAAGAACCAACAGAATCCCCCAGGTAGGCCTATCGTGGCCTCCATGGACAGCATTACTTCAGGCTTCAGCCTATATGTTGATAGATACTTACAACCTCTAGTCCACCAACTTCAGTCCTATATACGGGATGGGACACACCTTGTGGAACAACTTTCACCATATAGTTGGGAACCTACGTACTCTTGGTTATCTTTAGACGTAAGTTCCCTGTACACTTCCATTCCCCACGATTTTGGCATTATGGCCCTTGAGTACTTTCTCTCCACAGACCCACTCATCAATCCCCGCCAGGCCACCTTTATCATAGAAGCCACCAAGTTCTGTTTAACACACAACTACTTTACATTCAACGGTGACTTCTACCTACAGTTACAAGGGACGGCGATGGGGGCGAACTTTGCCCCCTCGTACGCGAACTTGGCCATGGGGTTTTGGGAACAACAGTACATTTATCACAATAACCCCTTCTCGGCTAATATCGTCATTTTTGGAAGATATATCGACGATATCATAATTATCTGGGATGGACCTCTAGATCTCATTCCATTATTCACTACACACTGTAACAATAACAAGTACGGATTATCTTTTACACATGATAGTAATCAGACTTCTTTAGCCTTTTTTGATCTAGAATTAAGACACGACAATCAGGAGAATTATACCAAACCTACTAGTGGCAATTCGTATCTTCACTTCAAAAGTTGCCATTATCCCCCATGGATAAAAAATATCCCCAAAGGCCAATTTTGTCGTTTGAGACAGAATTGTACTAAAAAAGCTTACTATATAGATGCCAGTATCCATCTTAAACAAAAGTTTTCTGAGAAAGGATATCCGAAAGACTTAGTGGAGACTGCTTATGAATTATATCTCTATGGAAAACCTCCACGCAGTAATACGCCCCCGACGAATTGCCCCATCCGGTTCATCACTACCTTTCATTCCCAACATAACAAAATGGAAAAGATGCTCCGAAAACATTGGGATATCCTTCAACAAGACCCCTACCTCAGATCCATTCTCCCCACACACCCACAGGTTACCTATCGAAGGGCTCCCAACCTCAAAAACAAAATTGCCCCCAGTAAACTTAAGACCACCCCGACCTTCGCGCCTATTACCCCACTCATCCCTCTAGTAGGGATGTTCCAATGTCGGAAAAAACTATGTAAGACCTGCCGCTTTGTCCAACATGGCCAAAAATCCTTTTGTACCAGGCCAGACATACATCCTCAAAGACTTCTACAACTGTTCATCCGACTACGTAGTGTATGGCTTGACTTGTCCATGTGGCCTCATCTATGTCGGCCGCACTATTCGGCCCCTGAGACAATGTTTTGGGGAACACAGGAGATACATTGAGGGTGGTACAGACCCCCATAGTGTACCGAAACATTTCGCTGTAGCGCACAAGGGCTCCACCCTTGGACTCTCAGTCTGGGTCATAGAACAGATCCCTAGGTCTCTCTCGCCTGCCGAAAGGTTAAAAAATTGTGTGCGAGGGAGACCTATTGGATCTACCGTTTAGATGTCCTTTCGCCCGGAGGAATCAATGAATGCATCGAAACCTCAACTATCTTGTAAGGCGGACATGAATATAAGCCAATATGGTACCCATATTCTTATGTTTACTCATTTTCATCATCCCATTGAGTTTAATACTTTTTTACTCATAGTTTTATTGATTTTGAATCTTAACTTGATTTTTATCTAGTTGCATTTTGTAATGTATATGTTGTTAAAATGTAGATATGCAACCCTTGTTCCATTTTTATTCAGAATTTGTATGTTACAACATGCATAGGTGTCATTTTCCCCTTCCCTTCTCCCCCCCCCTTTTTTTCATTCCCCCCCCTCCCCATATCTTTCTTTTCCCCTCCCTCCCCCCCCTTCCTCCCTCCCCACAGATATATACGTATATATCAATACCAATATTATATATGGATGCACAATATTGCATGCATGTATTACATATACATACCTCTATATGTCACCCATTTCATGTAGCGACTGTTTATTTTCCTTTAATACTATTTTTTATTATTTATATGAGTTTGAATCCACTGATCTATATGCAGCATATATCATATTGTTGTTGCGCATATATATGCGCACACATATGCTTGCCAATATACTTGTCTTATGTCTAATATATGACACATATGGTCATCATTCATTCCCCCATATAGATATCTCCTTTTTTCTTTTTTTTTTTTTTTTTTTTTTTTGTTTGGTTTCTTTACAGTCCTCACCCTGTGTCGATCACAAGACTTACAGCTTTTACTTATATTTTTTTACATATATGACTTTTTTATATATATATTTTTCTTTTCCAGTTTTTTTCCCATTAACTGCATTACAGCCCTCTGCCCCCGCCTATCCTATTCATCACATCTGTGTATATCATGATATTATCCTTCCCTTTTTCACATTTGTTCCCTTTCCTTCCCATCGTAGCCAACAGTTTTTTTCCCATTAGCACAATATATCCCTTCTCTTAGTTGCTTTTCCTCGATTCCCTCCTCTGCTGACCCTTCCATACACTAGGTTTCAGGCCCATCCCTTATTCCGCCCCCTTTCCCATCAGCGCTCTCCATTTATACTTCCTCTTCAGCTCCCAGCCAATCAGCTTGACAAAGGAGCGCCGCTGTCATACCACTCACGGCGAGCCAGCTTAGGAAACGTGTCGCATATAGAGTGACGTCATCATCCCTCGCCTGATCGGCTGCAATCCAAGCCTCTCTCTGGAGCCTGTCTCCGCTGTTCGGCCGGAAAACATCCAGCGTCTACAGACTGCCCAGAGCTTCCACCATCCATCAGCCGAGAGAAGATGACCCCACGGATCCCCTTGATTGCTTTGGGACATTCTTTTTGCCTATAATCTTCTTCCAAAATGTGAGTGCATTACCAGCTGTTGCTGTAATTTTATAATAAATTGTTTTAAAACGTCTGCACCCAGAGGCGCCTCTTTCTCCTTGCTTTGTAATCAGATCAGCAGACTGCACCATAAAGGAATCAGGAAACAGATGGATAAGTGAAATAAATGTATTTATTAAGGATAAAGACACACTAAACAACCAACATCAATAAACCATCAACAAACACGTGCAAAAGCACAAGAACATGGAACCCCTAAATACACCTAAGTAAGTATACACAAATGCAAGGAACAAACAGGAATAACAGATAAAGGGGGACTGGAAACAGGTACCAGGGGACAGATCTCAGGGTCAGGATTTGAGATACAGAGTCCAGGACAGAAGACAGTGGTTTTTTTTTTTTTTTCAGTATGTGTATTGTAAGTTTTTGGTATGTGTATTGTAAGTCAATCTGTTTATCACATTTCATGATTTTGATTAAAATAACATTAGCACTATAAATATATATATATATATATATATAGCCAAAGGTTTTGAGAATGACACAAATATTAATTTTCGGAAAGTCTGCAGCTTCAATGTTTTTAGATCTTTTTGTTATCATTTCATAAGTGTCAAAGGCTTTTATTGACAAATACATTAAGTTTATGCAAAGAGTCAATATTTGCAGTGTTGACATCTGAAATTCGCCCTGGCATGCTGGCAATCAAGTACTGGGCCACATCACGGTGGATAGCAGCCCATTCTTGCATAATGAATGCTTGGAGTTTGTCAGAATTTGTGGGGGGTTTTCTGTTCACCCGTCTCTTGAGGATTGACCACAAGTTCTCAATTGGATTAAGGTCTGGGGAGTTTCCTGGCCATGGACCAAAAATGTTGATGTTTTGTTCCCCAGGCCACTTAGTTATCATTTTTGCCTTATGGCAAGGTGCTCCACCAGGCTGGAAAAGGCATTGATTGTCACCAAACTGTTCTTGGATGGTTGGGAGAAGTTGCTCTCGGAGGATGTTTTTGTACCATTCTTTATTCATGGCTTTGTTTTTTGGGCAATATTGGGAGTGAGCCCACTCATTTGGCTGAGAAGCAACCCCACACATGAATGGTCTCAGGATTCTTTACTGTTGGCATGACACAGGGCTGGTGGTAGCGCTCACCTTTTCTTCTCTGGACAAGGTTTTTTCCGGATGCCCCAAACAATCGGAAAGGGGATTCATCAGAGAAAATGAAATTACCCCAGTCCTCAGCAGTCCAAACACTGTACCTTTTGCAGCATATCAGTCTGTCGTTGAGGTTTTTCCTGGAGAGAAGTGGCTTCTTCACTGCCCTTCTTGACACCATGCCATCCTCCAAACGTCTATTCCTCACAGTGTGTGCAGATGCACTCACACCTGCCTGCTGCCATTCAAGAGCAAGCTCTGCACTGGTGGTGCCCCGCAGCTGAATCAACTGTAGGAGACGGTCCTAGTGCTTGCTTGACTTTCTTGGGTGCCCTGAAGCCTTCTTCACAAATGCAGTGAAAATGTTTTTTATGGGATTAAGTTCATTTTCATGGCAAAGAGGGACTTTGCAATTAATTGCAATTGATCTGATCACTCTTCCTAACATTCTGGAATATATGCAAATTGTCATCATAAAAACTGAGGCAGCAGAATTTGCGAAAATTAATATTTATGTCATTCTTGAAACTTTTGGCCACGACTGTATATATATATATATATATATATATATTGCCACATCTCTTTGTGTTTGGGGAACAACAATTGTTTTTTTTTTTCTTTTGATAAACCTTAGTACTACAGTACCTTGTTCTTTCATTTAAAAATGTGTTAAAAGGACAACGATAAATGCTTAAAGATGAACTCCAGCTTTTGTTACACTTTACAGTGTGTTTTCATACAAAAGCAATGTATTCTACAAAGCTTCCTCTGATTGGCTGAGTAAGAGGTTGTGACTTCATCAGCCCTCCTTTCTGACTCGGAGGAAGCTTTGTATTCATTGCTAGAATACATCACTTTCTATAAATGGCTAAACATTGCTCAGACAGACTCAATTGTATTCTGAGTATGAGACAGGAAGGTCTCGGCTCACACTCGGAACACAGTGCTGTATACTGTAGATAGCTTCAGCTACTTACAATTTATACAGCACACAGTGAGGCCAGCTTAGCCCTAAGGAACTATGTGAAGTGTAACAAAAGTTGGAGTTCAGCTTTAAGGGGCTCCGCTCAGGCTGTCAAAGTCTGATGAGTTGGATGTTGCTGACTAGTGAAGGTGCAGGCTGAGAAGAGGTCCATCCAGACCCAAAGCACACAGCAGAAATAGGAAGTGATAGCCTGGCCGCCATACACCTCGCCAGGCCTGGACCTGGTTAGGAGATAAAAGCAGCCTCAGCTCGATTCATCCAGGCCATGTCCCCAACATGTTTCGCCCCGCCCCCATGATTAAGCCCCAGGGGTGGGGCGAAACTTGTTAGGGACATGGCCTGGATGAATCGACCCAAGGCTGCTTTTACCTGCTAACCACTCAGGCTGGGAGAGGTGTGTGGCAGCCAGGCTATCTCTTACTATTTCTGCAGTGTTAAAAGGACAAGCTTAATTTTAGAGAACTTGTGCTTTAATACTGAACTTTTGGCTATTGTACAATATAGGCTGAAATAAGTTGTTATTTTCTGCGCTATGGTAAAACAGGTGTGGCTGCTGCCTACCCCCAAAGTTGGTAAGAAAGACATAAGGAAAGGGGAGGTAAAATGTCGCTGCCTAAATTTAATAAGTGGTTGTGTTAAAAAAGTTGGAAAAATAAATCGTCTAATAATGTGTATCTCTTCAAATCACACAAACATTATTAGTATTAAATCGTATGCGTGCTCAATATAACATTTGCAATCCTGGATGGCTAATAAAAAGTTCTAAAAAAACAAAAAATACACATATAAAGTCCTCAAAAAAGGCCGCTTCTTATGATGTCTGTATGACGAAACATGTAAGTCAGAGCTTGGAGTGCCATCACGTTACTTCCTGTCTCTGACCCTGCAACACTATTGAAAGTGCGATTTTAAAACTTTGATTTGAATAAAATTCATTTTTATGGATGCACGCTATGAGGAGCATTTCTTTCCATCCACCCATAGGTAAGTGTACCCAATGCCCAGACCCACTGTGGAGGAGAAAGTACCACCAGACAAGAGACCAGAGATGACCCTGCTTTAATGCGCTTTACCCTTGCAGGGGTACAGCTTTCTGGTGAGTGTGGAACCGAGAGGGGACCACGTGTGGAATTCACTTAATTTTTCACCAAGAGATATTGTTTACCCCGGAACAAGTCACTTTGGAAGTTAATTTTATTTTTTGAACTGTGATTTTTTTGAGTTTACACCAGTGGATTCTTGCATATATATATTTGTATACTGAGTATAATCCAGTTTTTATGGACAAATATTTTGTATTGACCCTTTTTGCACAATAAGCACACTGAACAATTTATATGCGTATTTATTGGTTTATGGAACTTTTTATGAGCCATCCAGGATTGCAAATGTTATATTGAGCACTCATACGGTTTAACACTAATAATGTTTGTGTGATTTGAAGAGATAGGACACGTTATGAGACGGTTTATTTTATTTTTCCAACTTTTTTAACACAGCCACTTATTAGATTTAGGCAGCTCCATTTTACCTCCCCTTTTTCCTTATACATATTGTGCCCCCCCGGCACTGAATGGGTTAAATGCTCATTTTGGATAGGGGATGATGAATATGGTTGAATTACTCACCTTGATTCTCTTTCCCCGTAAAAGCCAGCACTCTTCTCCTCCCTCCGATGCTCTCAGGAAAAGGACAGGCCATTGACACTTTCATATACAGCGCAGGACTGCTGGTCCTGCATTGTAAGTGAGGATGTTGAAATGCCTGTAATTGATTGAATGATGAAGAGAAATGGCTTTGGGGACCAGTCCTGAGAAAGTCTGCAGGATCAATGTAAAAGGTAAATACATTTGCCTTATTCATCAATCTAAGTCAAATCGGATGTTTAACCCGGTGAAAGCACGGGAAGGGGGAGCTGGTTTACTGCACAGGAATTTTACAGCAGTGCAGAGGGCTTTAATAATTTCCCCCACACCCCTGAGTGCCATGTTAAATACCTACCTTCTTCCACATTTCAGTGATTTTCACTGTGTGGCATTCCTGGCGCTGCACAGTCTTTCTCCCAGAAATGTCCCTGCTGGCTCCTCTTTTTTACTATGGGTGAGCTGTAATGCACCATACTACAGATACCCAAAGGAATGCATGGGGCTTCAACTCAACACAGCCTTTTTTCGAAAAAAGGCTGTGCATGGCATGGGGCAGGGTTCTTTATGTTGAACCATTGCCAGCACACTTTTAAAGGTGCAGTACCTGGTGCGTAGTTTTATCCGCAATTAAAGTAGTAAAGTGAAGAGCTTTGTGTTACTGTATGTATGTATGTATCCAATAAGAGAGAGAAATAATGTCCATGAGGTTTTGGTATGGTAGCAGGGAATGAAACCCGGCTCAGCTAGCATCCTACATCCATGGGTTTCACTAGTAACCAGTCTACGTTCTTCTAAGCCAAGGAAGGTGCTTAAAATTAGGTGGTGCTACACTCAATCCCACATCCTTACGTTATACAGGGATTCTGGTGACTTTATCCTGATTTCCCCTTTACCCAAATCCCTGATTCCTTTAGCACTAATCAATGACATGAAAACTAACAGGGCACTGCTTAACAGCTTAATCGTCTGGCTCTCAGTAGCAATCATCTAATGAAGGTGATAATTAATCTAGGGATATTGTTAATAAACAAATCTATTCAAAGCAGTAATGGAAGTTGATGGATTTCAGGTGTAGATCGAGCAATTTATTTGCAGTCAATTTCTAAATGCTAAGGTATATTGTATGTAATTTCAAATCTAAACGTTGCAATTTTCAGCATTATGTCGTTTTGTGATGAATGCACTCTAAAGATATCATTATACTAAAATGAAATAAAAAGTACTGCAACGTTTGGTAAATAATATAGTAGAATTGTAGGTTTTGGACACCAGAGTCTGTTCAGGGGCTGGGTCTTCTCCAACAGCTCTGCTTTCAGCACAAGCTATGTACAGCACAATGATGATGTCACTGCTATTTTAAAGATAATATCTGGGTTTCAAAAGGCATTTGGTGCACATAAAGTTATATCGTTATAACGTTATATCTTTATTAGCTTTTGAGGTATAAATGTATGTAACTGAAAGTATTTGTGCCTGCAGGTCAGCTTTAAAGTGTATCTGGTCAAAATGTAAAATCATATATTTATTTCCAAATTTTATTTTAATTATTTCCAGCCTACTCCTATTACTCTGAATTAACTTGAAGTTTACGGAGTCTGCCTACTGAACTACAGAGGTGCCAAGAAGAAGAGTTTTAGGAAAAAGTCAGTACAGGAATCACTTCTTGCAGGCAGCAAGGTTCCATAGGATATGTAGTCATTGAAAATTGAAAGCAAAAAGCAGAGGATAAGCTGCAAAGAATGCAGGGAATCCAAGAAGTTGTGGAAAAAGATGGCCAAATGACAGGCAGCACTCGCAGCATGAAAGGAGTAAATGTATACTGTATTGTCAAAATAACTAGTTTGTATTTCTATTACAATGCTGATGTTATAAAATGAAAGTGTATGCTGTGACCATAGAACCCCTTTAACCACTTCCCTACCCGCCCATTGGCATATGGCGTCCGCAGGAACACTCTGTCCCTCCGGGCGAGCGTCACACAACGTCCTTGGCTTCCCGGCGGTATAGGGGGTGTGCGCGCTTCACCCGCCGCGTCACTCTGGAGCCGATGCGCTTGCCCGGCGGCCACGATGTCCACCGGGCACCTGCAATTGCTGGTGACAGAACAGGAACAAACAAAGCAAACACACAGATCCACATCCTGTCAGGGGGGAGGAGGCAGATCGTGTGTTCCTAGTATATAGGAACACCAATCGGTCTCCTCCCTTTGTCAGTCCCCTCCCCCCACAGTTAGAATCACTCCCTAGGTAACACAGTTAACCCCTTGATCGCCCCCTAGTGTTAACTCCTTCCTTGCCAGTGACATTTATACAGTAATCAGTGCATATTTATAGCACTTATCGCTGTATAAGTGTCACTGGTCCCAAAATAGTGTCAAAAGTGTCTGATGTGTCCACCGCAGTGTTGCAGTCATGATAAAAATCGCAGATCACCGCCATTACTAGTAAAAATAAAAATTATAATAAAAATGCCATAAATCTATCCCCTATTTTGTAGGTGCTAAAACTTTTGCTCAAACCAATCAATATACGCTTATTTTTTTTTACCAAAAATATGTAGAAGAATACATATCGGCCTAAACAGGAAAAAATTTGTTTTTTTTTTTAAATTTGGGATATTTATTATAGCAAAATATAAAAAATATTGTGTCTTTTTTCAAAATTGTTGCTCTTATTTTGTTTAAAGCGCAAAAAATAAAAGACGCAGAGGTGATCAAATACCACCAAAAGAAAGCTCCGGGCCATAGCCAAAAGACGGCTGCAGCGTCCATGGACGTCCTCCCAGAATCTTGCTCCTGCACACCCCCTGGGGCACACACCCGGGAATATCCGTGACTATACGCAATACTCATCCATCCATCCATATTCAGCAATACTTACCCATCCATCC
This sequence comes from Aquarana catesbeiana, assembly GCF_042186555.1. Classification (NCBI taxonomy): domain Eukaryota; kingdom Metazoa; phylum Chordata; class Amphibia; order Anura; family Ranidae; genus Aquarana; species Aquarana catesbeiana. The sequence continues at coordinate 152,245,166 of NC_133325.1, read as the reverse complement.
ATGCTCAGCCATTCATACACAGCAATACTTATCCATCCATCCATGCTCAGCAATACTCACCCATCCATCCATACTCAGCCATACTCAGCAATCCCATCCACACTCAGCTATACCCACCCATCCCTTCCACACTCAACCATATCCAGTCATACCCACCCAGCCATACTCAGCCATACCCAGCCATACTCATCCATACCCAGCCATCCCATCCACACTCAGCCATACCCACCCAGCCATACTCAGCAATACCCATCCAGCCATACTCAGCCATCCCATCCATACTCAGCCATACTCAATCATACCCAGCCATATTCAGCCATACTCAGCCATTCACATTCATGGCTCAACTATGCTTAGCCATCCCCATCCACGGCTCATCCATGCCACATCAGTTCGCATCCATGCCACTATAGTGCCCATCAGTGCCACTACAGTTCCTCAAATTGCAATAGGTAGTCAAATTAGATTTGAAATGTATGCCCCTAGAACATCTGATGGTGCTCCCTGCATGTTGAGCCTCTGTATGTGGCCAGGCTGTGTAAAAGTCTCACACATGTGGTATCACCATACTCAGGAGGAGTAGCAGACAATGTTTTGGGGTGTAATCTTTGCTATGTACATGCTATGTGTTAGAAATGTTGTAAAAATAGACAACTTTGTGTAAAAAAAAAAAATGTGTTTTCATTTTCTTTCCACATTTTCCAAAAACTTGTAGAAAAAAATGACATGTTCAAAAGACTCATTATGCCTCATAGATTATACATTGGGGTGTGTTCTTTTCAAATGTTTTGGGCGTTTCCATTGTCATGGTGCTCCAGGGCCTTCAAAAGTGCAAGAGGTAGTCAATAAATTAGATGTGTAATTAACGCCTGAAGGTGCTCCCTGCATGTTGGGCCTCTGTATGTGGCCATGCTGTGTAAAAGTCTCACACATGTGGTATTGCCATACTCAGAAGTAGCAGAATGTATTTTTGGGTGTAATTTGTGGTATGCATATGCTGTGTGTGAGAAATAACCTGATAATATGACAATTTTGTTAAAAAAAAATCTTGATTTTGCAAAGAAGTGTGAGAAAAAATTACAACTTCAAAAACCTCACCATGCCTCCTTCCAAATACCTTGGAATGTCTCCTTTCCAAAAAGGGGTTATTTGGGGGGTATTTGTACTGTCCTGGCTTGTTAGGGTCTCAAGAAATGAGCTAGTACTTCAAGTGTAATTAATTTTCAGTATATTGGCAGATTGGCACCATAACTTGTGGACTCTATAACTTTCACACAGACCAAATAATATACACCAATTTGGATTATTTTAACAATTATATGTAGCAGTATAAATTTTGGCCAAAATTTATGAAGAAAAAATACTAATTTGCAAAATTTTATAACAGAAACAAAGAAAAATTTATTTTTTTTACAGAATTTGTCTTTTTTCATTTATAACGCAAAAAATAAAAAACTCAGCGGTAAATACATACCACCAAAAGAAAGCTCTACTTGTGTGAAAAAGGGACAAAAATGTCATATGGGTACAGTGTTGCATGACTGAGTAATTGTCATTCAAAGTGTGAGAGCACTGAAAGCCGAAAATTGGTCTGGTTAGGAAGGGTGTTTAAGTGCCCAGTGGTCAATTGGTTAACATCCAAAATCCCTTATATTTCTATGGTGGCTGGTCACACATATGAGAGCTTATGAGAGCTCAGGCATCTGATGCTCCGAAAGCTACATGAGCTATTTTTGAGGGAGAAATGGGCATTTTTGGCCCCACAGACTTGAATGGAAATTTCTAAAAAATGACAAATTGAGCATTTGTGTGCATTTTTAATGCTTTTCATAGGCTAAAACAAAAAGATATGAAGCTTGAATACACATTTAAAAAAACACTTCCGAAATGCTTATATACTTGAGTAAAACCGAGTGAAAACACTCAAAAAATACAATGGAAAGCATCTGAAAATCACTCTGCTCAGCATTGGATGAAGCCGTAGGAAAAGAGATGTGATTTTAGTGCCTCTGTTGTAAACTTTGAAGATAAATTTCTCCAAGATGCTTATATGTAAATGTGTGCATAGTCTGGACACAGATTTTCTTTAAAACTGAAATTCAGGTATAAAAAATATTTAATCCTTTTATCTATACAAAATTATTAAATACACTAATATAGAACTAACATAAGGGCTTGAATCTAACTTTATATTAGCTTTATGTAATTTCCCGAAGAGCAGTAGTTAGAGGATGAGAGGAAGGTGCAGCATACTGAACCAAAAAGGGCTCAATTGCTTTTGAAAGAACTGATGCTGTTACCGGTGTGAGAACAGGACCTCATCAGTGTGCTTCTGCTCCTTTATTGTCTACTTACAGGCAGGAGTGGTGCCAGAACCAAGTTGTATTGCTTAAAGCTAGAGTTTAGATATGGCAATTTTTACATAAGCACCAGACTTCAAAAGCTAGCAGTAATTAGTGTAGTAGTCCTGCCTACTACAGTGATTTCCAGCTTCCACCAGAATCCTGCAAGTATGCGGTTACCAGTGTAACTATGTAAAAACTGCCATACCTAAACATCAGCTTCAAAGGAAATCTATACTGAGAGGGATACCCAGGCAGTCTACCATTGCCAACTGCTGATGAAGGAGGTGTGGCCTTGCCTCCGAAACGCGTTCTGATTGGACAACACAGTGGTAGGCGGCACCCAGATTGACAGCTCCGGAGCACCTCCACGCCGAGAGACCCTGCTGGCATCTTCCAGAGTATCCTCGAGGCTACAGCTCCTGCTGACACACGGCACTCGTGGCTAACAATGAAGGATCCATTGGTGGCTTCCTCAACTGCTGTACCTGATAAGCCCTCACCTATTGAGCACTATGTGAGTGCATTTTACATTGTTTTTAATGTTGCTACTTTTTATTAAAGCGATGCTGCACTAGGAGTGGCCTGGCACTTTTCTGCTTCTTTCCCCTGTCCTCTTGTTTTTACCATATCCAACCTCCCGTTGAAATGTTAGATCCCTGACTGTCTGTGGCTTCAGTACTTTGAGAAAAAGCATAATGCAAGCAGTGAAAGAGTAAAATAAAAAATCCTCATCTGCATACCCGTTACATACATTTCCTCTAAAATCACTATAGGCATTGTATCATCATAACAGCCAGACAGCTAGCAATTTTGAGAGCAGTCAGCAATGGCTACTTTCATATTTCCAGTACAGTTTTCCTTAATTGCAGTGTAGTTCGTAGAGGGGTCCAGGCCTGGTTTGGATGTCTGGCAGGGCTGTTTGGATCACAAGACTGGCTAAACAGAATTGAGGATCCTTCACTAGGTAAAAACAGTTCACATATATGTACTTATACCATGAATTTTCTGTTTGTTTTAATTCAAATTTAAACAGGACTTATCCCTATTTAGTGACTGTATGCCCAGATTACACACTGTACAGAATAATATTGTTCCATCACATGTGTTTCTCCATTCTACTTGTTCGGTTTAACACTTTTGTAGATGTACAGCATATAGCTAAGTTCACACTAGCGTCCGCGGTGAAACGCTGCATGTTACCGTGGAGTCTAGTGTCATTTAGGCCATGGCTCAGAGCTGCGCAATGTGTCTTTTAGCGCATCTCACTGTTTTTTTTCTTTTTTTCCCAACTTTATTTGTAGTATCGCATAGTAGCACTTCATAAATGTCACTGCACCGCAGCACAGTGTGTTGCGCTACTGTGCTGTGACATGTGGTGCCATCTAGTGCGGTGCAGAAAAATGCAGACATGCTGCATTTTTCTGCACCGCACCGAACATCACACCAGCATTGTGGTATGAACAGGACACCTAAGGCTTTCTAAAAAAGAAGAAACTTTATCCCATTACATCAACATTTATCTAAAAGAACAAGACCCTCAAAGGTCTTTGTTATTTGTATGTTCCATTAGACCAGCCTTTTTTAACCAGGGTGCTCAGGTACCCTGGGGTGCTTTGAGGTTTCTTCAAAACTGTATACAAGCCAGCTGGTGGATCAAGCATGCCTTTTAGTTACACAAAGCCACAAGTTTTTATTGTGCACCATTTCAACCTTACAGCCACTGGCATTCTAACAACCAGTGATGTCATCAGTGTTGATAAGAAGGGTGTTGATTGTCTGCACAGCATCCTTGTTTGCCTCTCCCCGTCAGCACTTAGTGATGAAGAGAAACTAAGGGAGTGGGCAAACACTGGAATACTAGTCGGTACTAGTGTGCAAAAGTGTATTTGCTTTGGAAGAATAAATCATCTCTAACTTTGGGTGTCCTACGTGAGTCAATGCTGCCGCATTATGTAAAACTATTAGAATCATTTTTTACATTTTAGAATGGGGTGCCTTGTGACTTTCCATAATTTTAAAGGGTGCCTTGAGACTGTTCTTAATTTTAAAGGGTGCCCTGAGACTGTCCATAATTTTAACCACTTCAGCCCCGGACCATTTGGCTGGCCAAAGACCAGAGCACTTTTTGCGATTCGGCACTGCGTTGCTTTAACTGACAATTGCGTCGTGGCTCCCAAACAATATCCTTCGTTGTTAGCCACGAGCGCCGTGTGTCAGGAGGAGCTTTTTTACCCACAAATAGAGCTTTCGTTTGGTGGTATTTGATCGCCTCTGCGGTTTTTATTTTTTGCGCTATAAACAAAAAAAGATCGACAATTTTGAAAAAAACTCAATATTTTTTACTTTTTGCTATAATAAATATCCCCCAAAAATATATAAAAAAACATTTTTTTTTCCTCAGTTTAGGCCGATATGTATTCTTCTACATAGTTTTGGTAAAAAAAAATCGCAATAAGTGTATATTCATTGGTTTGCGCAAAAGTTATAGCATCTACAAAATAGGGGATAGCTTTATGGCTTTTTTATTATAATTTTTTTTTACTAGTAATGGCGGCGATCTGCGATTTTTATGGGGACTGTGACATTATGGCGGACACCTCGGACAATTTTGACACATTTTTGGGACCATTGGCATTTTTACAGCAATCAGTGCTATAAAATTGCATTGATTACTGTAAAAATGTCACTGGCAGTGAATGGGTTAACCACTAGAGGGCAGTGAAGGGGTTAAGTGTGTCCTATTGTGTGTTCTAACTGAAGGGGGAGGGGACTGTTCAGGGGAGATGACAGATCGCTGTTCATACTCTGTATGAACAGACAATCTGTCTGTTCTCCCCTCAGAGAACCGGAAACTTTGTGTTTACACACACAGATCCCAGATCTCGGTGTGCCCCGAGCGATCGCGGGAGCCTGCCGGCGCACTCGCATCGGCTCCGTGGGCGAGCAGGTGGCACGCGCCCCCTAGTGGCCACTTATGTTACCGTCGTAACATGACGGCAATTCGCGCAGCCGAGCCATGTTGCCACAGTACAACTGCGGCAGCTGGTCGGCATGCGGTTAAAGGGTGCCTTGAGCCTGTCCATAATTTTAAAGGGTGCATTGAGACTGTCCATAATTTTAAAGGGTGCTTTGAGCTTGTCCATAATTTTAAAGGCTGCATTGAGACTGTCCATAATTTTAAAGGGTGTCTTGAGACTGTCAATAATTTTAAAGGCTGCCTTATCTGAACAAAGGTTGAGAAACACTGCACTAGACCCAGAAGTCTTTCAGCTGATCCTCTGTTCTTTGCCAAGCACACATATCTCTATCTCTATTTTCTTATATGTACAGTTATGTTATAAAATGAAGAAATAAACCATTGTGGCAGAATAACATTTTACTAATAGACAGATGAGGCAAGACAATGCTTTATGAGGTTAGTAGTTGTGAATACAAGTAAAAAAAAAAACATCTCAAACATGAGTCAAATGTAGCGATGATGCAGACTAACAAATAATAACCTGATAACAGTGGTGACATTTCTGCCTTCCTAAAATGCCACTTTCTACTTCATCTCATCATTGATCTCTCCTGCACCTTTTCTGCGCTAGTACAATGTGTATTATTTAGTAAATGTGGCTGGGCAAGTCGGATTTCAGTGAAGTGTCCAGAAAAACAAATGAGAATACAAGAAAACAATGACAACTTTGGCATTTTAAAAGCAATGCAGCATGTGATTTACTTTGGCTGCAGGCGGTTATAATTGGCAGCAGAATTCTTTGTGTTCCAATGTTATTATTTTGCCTTAACATTCGCTGAAAACACTGTTTTGGCTGCTTTGTTATTAAAAGTGATAGAGCAAAATAATCATCCCAGCTCTTACACAGCGGGAGTTATCGAGAATATGATAACATTATTTCACAAACTTACAGCGGAAGAATGTAGAAATGAACCCTAAGGCACTACTGATCACATTAACCTGAGTGGCAGCTTTTTCTTACAAGTACCAGAACTTTATACATGGTGTTCACTTCTTCAACTAATACATGCTGGAGAGATGGAGTGGAGGCTAGCCAAGCATGTACAGTGCCTTCCACACTTGTTCTCTTAATGGCATGTGCAATTAGGAGGGTATCATGGTTGGAAAGGTACGATGGACTTCATGGTAAGCATTTCGGAGTAACACGTAAGGAAAGCAGGATTCCAGCATGTCCACGGTTAGAAATGAAGACTCTTCAACAATCTGTAAGAAACAGAAGGATATGATCACTTAATTAGGAAAGATTAATGTATAGTGTCTTATTGGCCATGCACGGGAGTTTACTGGCCATGCGGGATTGAGAATTATACTCATGGACAAATAAAAATAACTAAGAATAAGTACTTTAAAGGAAACCTGTTACTAGTACCTAGATATTATTTTCCACCACTGCCTTAAACTTCTTTGGCATGGAGTTCACCAAAACTTCACAGGTTGCCACTGGAGTCCTCTTCCACTCCTCCAGGACGACATCATCGAGGTAGTGGATGTTAGAGACTTTGTGCTCCTCCAACCTTCTGTTTGAGGATGCCCCAAAAAATGCTCAATATGGTTTAGGTCTGAAGAAATACCTGGCCAGTCCATCACCTTTAACTTCAGTTTCTTTAGCAAGGCAGTGGTCGTCTTGGAGGTGCGTTTGGGGTCGTTGTGTTGGAATACTGCCCTGCGGCCCAGTCTCCAAAGGGAGGGTATCATGCTCTGTTTTAGTGTGTCACAGTACATTTTGACATTCATGGTTCCCTCAATGAACTGTAGCTCCCCAGTGTCGGCAGCAGTCATGCAGCCCCAGACTATGACACTCCTACCACCATGCTTGACTGTAGGCAAGACACACTTCTCACTCATCTGGTTGCCGCCACACACGCTTGACACCATCTGAGCCAAACATGTTTATCTTGGTCTAATCAGACCACAGAACATGGTTGCAGTAATCCATGTCCTTAGTCTGCTTGTCTTCAGCTAACTGTTTGCGGGCTTTCTTGTGCATCATCTTTAGAAGAGTCTTCCTTCTGGGATGACAGCCATGCAGACCAATTTGATGCAGTGTGCGGCGTATGGTCTGAGCACTCACAGGCTGACCCCCCACCCCTTCAACCTCTGCAGCAATGCTGGCAGCACTCATACATCTATTTCCCAAAGACAACCTCTGGATATGACGCTGAACACATGCACTCAAGTTCTTTGGTCGACCATGGCGAGGCCTGTTCTGAGTGAAACATGTCCTGTTAAACCGCTGTATGGTCTTGGCCACCATGATGCATCTCCAAGACGACCACTGCCTTGCTAAAGAAGCTGAGGGTAAAGGTGATGGACATGCCAAGTATGTCTCCAGACCTAAACCCTATTGAGCATCTGTGGGGCACTCTCAAATGGAAGGTGGAGGAGTGTAAGGTCTCTAACATCCACCAGCTCCATGATGTTGTCATTGAGGAGTGGAAGAGGACTCCAGTGGCAACCTGTGAAGCTCTGGTGATCTCCATGCTCAAGAGGGTTAAAGCAGTGCTGGAAAATATTGGTGGCCACACAAATATTGACACTTTGGGCCCAATTTTGACATTTTCACTTAGGGGTGTACTCATTTTTGTTGCCAGTGGTTAGACATTAACCACTTGAGCCCCGGACCATTATGCTGCCTAAGGACCAGAGGTCTTTTTCCAATTTGGCACTGCGTCGCTTTAACTGCTAATTGCGCGGTCATGCAATGCTGTACCCAAACGAAATTTGCGTCCTTTTCTTCCCACAAATAGAGCTTTCTTTTGATGGTATTTGATCACCTCTGCGGTTTTTATTTTTTGCGCTATAAACGGAAAAAGACCGAAAATTTTGAAAAAAAATGATATTTTCTACTTTTTGTTATAAAAAAAATCCAATAAACTAAATTTTAGTCATACATTTAGGCCAAAATGTATTCGGCCACATGTCTTTGGTAAAAAAAATGTCAATAAGCGTATATTTATTGGTTTACGCAAAAGTTATAGCGTCTACAAACTAGGGTACATTTTCTGTAATTTACACAGCTTTTAGTTTATGACTGCCTATGTCATTTCTTGAGGTGCTAAAATGGCAGGGCAGTACAAAACCCCCCCAAGTGACCCCATTTTGGAAAGTAGACACCCCAAGGAAATTGCTGAGAGGCATGTTGAACCCATTGAATATTTATTTTTTTTGTCCCAAGTGATTGAATAATGACAAAAAAAAAAATATTTACAAAAAGTTGTCACTAAATGATATATTGCTCACACAGGCCATGGGCCTATGTGGAATTGCACCCCAAAATACATTCAGCTGCTTCTCCTGAGTATGGGGATACCACATGTGTGGGACTTTTTGGGAGCCTAGCCGCGTACGGGGCCCCGAAAACCAATCACCACCTTCAGGATTTCTAAGGGTGTAAATTTTTGATTTTACTCCTCACTACCTATCACAGTTTCGGAGGCCATGGAATGCCCAGGTGGCACAAAACCCCCCAAAATGACCCCATTTTGGAAAGTAGACACCCCAAGCTATTTGCTGAGAGGCATATTGAGTCCATGGAATATTTTATATTTTGACACAAGTTGTGGGAAAGTGACACTTTTTTTTTTTTTTTTTTTGCATAAAGTTGTCACTAAATGATATATTGCTCACACAGGCCATGGGCATATGTGGAATTGCACCCCAAAATACATTTAGCTGCTTCTCCTGAGTATGGGGATACCACATGTGTGGGACTTTTTGGGAGCCTAGCCGCGTACGGGGCCCCAAAATCCAATCACCGCCTTCAGGATTTCTAAGGGTGAAAATTTTTGATTTCACTCTTCACTGCCTATCACAGTTTCGGAGGCCATGGAATGCCCAGGTGGCACAAAACCCCCCCAAATGACCCCATTTTGGAAAGTAGACACCCCAAGCTATTTGCTGAGAGGCATGGTGAGTATTTTGCAGCTCTCATTTGTTTTTGAAAATGAAGAAAGACAAGAAAAAACATTTTTTTTTTTCTTTTTTCAATTTTCAAAACTTTGTGACAAAAAGTGAGGTCTGCAAAATACTCACTATACCTCTCAGCAAATAGCTTGGGGTGTCTACTTTCCAAAATGGGGTCATTTGGGGGGGGTTTGTGCCACCTGGGCTTTCCATGGCCTCCGAAACTGTGATAGGCAGTGAAGAGTGAAATCAAAAATTCACGCCCTTAGAAAGCCTGAAGGCGGTGCTTGGTTTTCGGGGTCCCGTACGTGGCTAGGCTCCCAAAAAGTCTCACACATGTGGTATCCCCGTACTCAGGAGAAGCAGCAGAATGTATTTTGGGGTGTAATTTCACATATTCCCATGGCATGTTTGAGCAATATATCATTTAGTGACAACTTTGTGCAAAAAAAAAAAAAAAAAAATGTGTCTCTTTCCCGCAACTTGTGTCGCAATATAAAATATTCCATGGACTCGACATGCCTCTCAGCAAATAGCTTGGGGTGTCTACTTTCCAAAATGGGGTCATTTGGGGGGGTTTTGAACTGTCCTGGCATTTTATGCACAACATTTAGAAGCTTATGTCACACATCACCCACTCTTCTAACCACTTGAAGACAAAGCCCTTTCTGACACTTATTGTTTACATGAAAAAGTTATTTTTTTTTTGCAAAAAAATTACTTTGAACCCCCAAACATTATATATTTTTTTAAAGCAAATGCCCTACAGATTAAAATGGTGGGTGTTTCATTTTTTTTTTTCACACAGTATTTGCGCAGCGATTTTTCAAACGCATTTTTTGGGGAAAAAACACACTTTTTTAAATTTTAATGCACTAAAACACACTATATTGCCCAAATGTTTGATGAAATAAAAAAGATGATCTTAGGCCGAGTACATGGATACCAAACATGACATGCTTTAAAATTGCGCACAAACGTGCAGTGGCAACAAAATAAATACATTTTTAAAAGCCTTTAAAAGCCTTTACAGGTTACCACTTTAGATCTACAGAGGAGGTCTACTGCAAAAATTACTGCCCTCGATCTGACCTTCGCGGTGATACCTCACATGCATGGTGCAATTGCTGTTTACGTTTGACGACAGACCGCCGATTGCGTTCGCCTTAGCGCGAGAGCAGGGGGCGACAGGGGTGCTTTTTTTTTTTTTTTTTTTTTTCTTTGTTATTTTTCTGATTTTTTTATCTTATTTTTAAACTGTTCCTTTCATATTTTTTTTTTTTAATCATTTTTATTGTTATCTCGGGGAATGTAAATATCCCCTATGATAGCAATAGGTAGTGACAGGTACTCTTTTTTGAAAAAATTGGGGTCTATTAGACCCTAGATCTCTCCTCTGCCCTCAAAGCATCTGACCACACCAAGATCGGTGTGATAAAATGCTTCCCCAATTTCCCAATGGCGCTATTTACATCCGGCGAAATCTAAGTCATAAAATGCTCGTAGCTTCCGGTTTCTTAGGCCATAGAGATGTTTGGAGCCACTCTGGTCTCTGATCAGCTCTATGGTCAGCTGGCTGAATCACCGGCTGCATTCTCAGGTTCCCTGTTGAGACAGGAGAGCCAGAGAAAAACACGGAAGACGGTGGGGGGGGGGGCATTCCCTCCCACGGCTTGTAAAAGCAGTCTAGAGGCTAATTAGCCGCTAGGATTGCTTTTACATGAAAGCCGACCGCTGGCTGAAAAGAATGATACCAAGATGATACCTAAATCTGCAGGCATCATTCTGGTATAACCACTCAAAGTCGTGAATGGCGTGCCTGAAGACAAAAAAATGGTTAACAATAAAGCACAGTAAACGGTAAAGTATAAAAAATTGCATACCTGAAAAAGCAAACATGATAAAACATAATAACAATAAAACATTGCAGAATAGAATACAGTAAAAAAGAGCAGAACAATAGAGAGAGAATAGAGAGAGAGAGAACAATAAAACGACAACTATTTTTTTTTTTATTTTATATATATATTTTTTTTTTGACACTTTTTTTGTAACTAACTTTTGTAACTGTAACCGGTTCCAGGTTCGGGTCTCACAAAATGCGATGGCATCTTGGGAGACCCTGTGAAAGTGTGCCTAGTCTGTGCAATGCTGTACCCTACGCTAATACTCAACTAGTGCATGGTAGCGTTCAAAACATTCACCAATGCAAAGACCAGGATTGTCAGGACAGGAGGGACAATAATAGCGGGTGTCACGCCTATATCCGCGCTTCCTGAAGACACAACATCTTTTTTGGGGGTTCGTTGGGTAGGGGTACTCGGGAGGACATAAAGAAAATGCCTCTCATGCAGCCGACTGCATTTGGTTGGGGATGTGAATGGGGGGAAGTACGGGCGCTGCAGAAGTGGTGGGTTCCCAATTAGGATTGGCGAATGCAGCAGGAAGGGCACTATGGGCACGACGGGCCTGTGTTTGTCTTTTTGGTGGCAGTGGGACACTACTTGTGCTTGTCACCTCACCAGCTTGAACTGCACTCATGGGACTCGCCACGTCACCAAGTGTTGCTGCAGTGCTGGTTTGACTACGACCGGGGTGTACTAGGCCGCTGGTGCTTGCCAGTTCACCAAAACGCTACCAAAAAAACTGTTAGCGATCGCAGGGATCAAGGCCTGACTCTGCAAACGCTGCAGTTATGCGTTTAGTGTTTTGTAAGTGTCAGTGATCGATCGATACTGCACTTGGGTGGGCTGGGCTGGGCCGGGCGGAGGGGCAAAACGCAGGTGCTAGCAGGTATCTGGGCTGATCCCGCTAACACTGCGTTTTTGGGAACCCTAAACTGCTGGGGACGCTAGTATAGATCTGATCGGATCAGATATTGATCCGATCAGATACTATACCACTAAGGGAGGTGTACGGTGCGTGCGTGGGTGTTAGCGCTACTGGCGCTAACCTGACGCTGCCTGGTGCTTGCTTGCCAGTTCACCAAAATGCTACCAAAAAAACTGTTAGCGATCGCAGGGATCAGGCCTGACTCTGCGAACGCTGCAGTTATGCGTTTAGTGTTTTGTAAGTGACAGCGATCGATCGATACTGCACTTGGGTGGGCCGGGCGGAGGGGCAAAACGCAGGTGCTAGCGGGTATCTGGGCTGATCCCGCTAACACTGCGTTTTTGGGAACCCTAAACTGCTGGGGACGCTAGTATAGATCTGATCGGATCAGATATTGATCCGTACAGATACTATACCACTAAGGGAGGCGTATGCTGCGTGCGTGGGTGTTAGCGGTACTGGCGCTAATCTGACGCTGCCTGGGGCGACGCATATCACCGCCGGGCGATCAGGGGGCTAAACCTTTATTCGGTAATAAACGGCGGGTGCCCTGACACTATAAAAAATAAACGAACTAACCAGCGTCAACCGTAACGTTTATACAGTGATCAGTGGTGAAAGGGTTAACTAGGGGGCAATCAAGGGGTTAAAACATTTATTAGATAGTATATGGGGGTCCCTGTCACTATAAAACGCTGACGGCGAACCTAAATATTTACCTCACTAACTAGCGTCACCAGAGACACTAATACAGCGATCAGAAAAATGATCGCTTAGCAACACTGGTGACAGGGGGTGATCAAGGGGTTAAAACTTTATTAGGGGGGTTAGGGGGGTACCCTAGACCTAAAGGGGGGTAATACTAACTGTCCCAACACTGTAACTGTCACAAACTGACACTATGCAGTAATCAGAAAAAAAAAAAAAAAAAAAAAACCTGCTGGTGTCAGTTTGTGACAGGGGGGGGGGGTGATTGGGGGGGGATCGGGGGGGGGATCGGGGTGTTTTGTGTGCCTGGCATGTTCTACTGTGTGTGTAGTGTGTTGTGCACTCACATTGATGTCTTCTCCCCTCGGCGCTGGAACGGAATACCGAGCCGAGGGGAGATGACATAATTTCCTTTGCTGCTGTTTAGCATACAGCAGCAAAGGAATGTTCCCATTGTCCGGCGGCGATCGCGAGGGGGGGGCCACGAACGGATGGCCTCCCCCTCATCTCGGATCGCCGGGGAACAGAACGGGACCGCCTCGGGCACCGGGGGGGTCCGATCGGACCCCCCACCCGCGGAAGGCAAATCACGTACATGTACGTGATTTTGCCTGCCCGTGCCGCTTTGCCGACGTAAATCGGCGTTAGGCGGTCCTTAAGTGGTTAATGGCTGTGTGTTGAGTTATTTTGAGGGGACAGCAAATGTACACTGTTATACAAGCTGTACACTCACTACATTACATTGTGGCAAAGTGTAATTTCTTCAGTGTTGTCACATGAAAAGATATAATAAAATACCTACAAAAATGTGAGGGTGTACTCACTTTTGTGAGATACTGTGTGTGTGTGTGTGTGTGTGTGTGTGTGTATATATATATATATATATATATATATATATATATATATATATACACACACACACACATTGAGGCAGAACTCCAAACTGGTGAGAGGGAAAGCAAGCAATATAACCCAAACAGGTTTCTAACGCTTTGCACTGCACTGTCTGTCTAACATTGTGGACATGCTTACAGAAGGGAAGAGCACAAGGATAACCTAATAGTGCTACATTGTTGACAGCTTGGGGCAGGTCCTGGACCAGGCTGCATTGCTTAATGCTGAACTCCAGGTATGGATTTTAGCAGGGAATCACTGTAGTAGTCACTGCTACTACAGTGATCACTGCTGTCTTCCAGGTCCCATGCTAAGAAGCTGTCCTGCTGCATAGTAACCACAAGGGGTCACTCACTAGACATGAGTGCATTCATAGAACGCCTTGTTTTTTCTCAATGAACACATAGTATTCTCTGATTGGACAAGGTGGGGATCATAATATCGCTGCCCCACCTATTCACCTCATTCAATCAAAGAGCACCTTGCAATCATTGTGAAAACTGCAAGGTGTCTGTGCCAAGTGAGCGCCCCCCTGTGGTCACTATGCAGCGTAACAGTGGCTTAGCACGGGATGCAAAAGACAACAGCAATCACTGTAGTAACAGTGACTACTACGGTTATTCTATACTTCCACAGTGGTCTCACAAGTATGGCATAAGCATACTTACATTGGTCCAAGCTGGACACGGATTGGTCTTCAGAGAGCAAAGCTAGTGCGAAGGAGCCCTTATAGTGTGCGCATTGTGGTGTACAAAAGCATACATTGAATTACTGTGAATCAACAGTTCCTAAAGATAAATCAGTGCATGTCTCTTTTTTTTATACTTATTATACTTTTATACTTTTTATACTTTTATTTATACTTAACATGAATGTTACAACCCTGTTTTGTGATATCTCACTTGATTTTGATTAGCAAGATTGGTTGTGATTACTGTCTGCTGCACTAGAACATGACCAGTACCGTGATAGCTGTCAGACCACAGCAGCATCCTGCACCAATGACTGGTGTTTCATTGTCCTTTCTTAGAGCATAACTGATTCCTATAGATGAACTCAGTTTGCATAGACTTCAGCCACAGGCAATACCTCTTTTTTTAAGCATACATTTTTATTGCACGCATGCAAAAATAAATGTCTTTAAAGCTGAACCTCAGGCAAATAGCTAAATAAATAGAAGCTGTTTTACCTGCCAAATGATTTGTATTTTGGTCCATCTGATCCTGAGATTTATGTGTCATTGTCCCAAGCACAATCCTATTAAATAGGTTGCTGCAGTTTCACTTTCACTTACAGGTCCCTGCCTACCATGTGACTGGACATTGAAATTATAAACAGCACATTGATGAGCCCCTAGTTCTCTCTCACAAATGCTCCTTGCACTGCAGCAAACCTGATTGGCTCCTTGTACCTCTTCTTTCACCTCTGAGATCTGCTGTACAGAGTGTACAGTAGACTGCAAGAGGCTGATGCCAAGTCAAACTCAGGTACTTGCAGTGCTTGCATTTAAAAAAATACATTTAAATATGTATAAATTAATACAGGAGTGAATTTATTTGTGAATTTTATAACTGCTTGTAGTTCAGCTTTACGTTGGTTAATAGGTTATGAGTAGTTTAGTATTTTGCCATTTCAGGTGAACAAAAATCATGACCTATTCAAGGCAAATAATCTCACATGTGGACTTCCCATACCCTTCTATAGTTTGCTTAGAGTAGTTAGTGAGATCAAAGGGGAATTCCAGTAAAATAACATAATTAGAAACAAGGCAGATGAATGTAACACTTTGGTCCTGAACAGGCTCGTATGCAGTCTTCTTGACTTGATCCTTGGAATACAGGTTAATAGAGATGAGGTTTGGGATCGCTACTACCATGGGTTCAGGCGAATTCTATGGGTTCAAGATTTGTGGTCCTGAATTTATGTGCACATTTACATACAGAGATTTTTTTTTAAATGTGAATGCAGTACACAATCTCTAAACCAGTAATGGCGAACCTTGGCACCCCAGATATTTTGGAACTACATTTCCCATGATGCTCATCGTACTCTGCAGATTGCAGGAGCATCATGGGAAATATAGTTCCAAAACATCTGGGGTGCCAAGGTTCGCCATTACTGCCCTAAACAATGGTCAGCAAGCTTAGAAGGACTCATATGAAGGCCTTTGGATAAGCCAGTCTGCTCACTATAAAAGGGGGACACAAAGCAGCCATAGAATCAGAATAGCATTATCTGCATTAACCTAATGAGAGTCCTGGCCAGTGGCTGGATAGTTTTGCATTAGCAAGAACAGGAACAGCCTCAGCAAACTACTGGCCAATATCTACCCAGGCCTATTACTGTTTGGTGAAAAAGTATGTATCCCTGCTAAAACTACATGAATGAAGTCTTTATTTATTCCAAACTGAAATGAATTAGATCAGGTTTGCTTCTGTATGTAAACCAAGCTAATAAAGAAAAATAAATCAATTTTGCGGACAAATACTGTATGTACTGTTAGTGTATGCTGTCGCTGAGAATGTCTGTGGAAATCATACTGTTTGTAACACTTCATGCTTTAAGGCATCCTCAAAGGATGCCCCAAAGGTTTTGTTTTTTAACATTGTCTTCAAAATCACATGAAAAGTCCCCAGTACTTTTGAAAAATGTATTTTTGCAAAGATACATGCCCCCCATGACAATACCCAGCTTCCCATACTTTTTTTTTTTTTAAGTTGTATGCCTGTTAGCCCAAAAAATGTCTGAATTTCAAACAAGATTTGCCAAACCTTAGGTGGATCGAACCTGGCAAATGTACTCATCCCTACTGAGTATAAGCAAGCCCTGGTTGCAAATGTAATATTCTGTCTTTCCTAACCAATTGCTGTAACAGTTTTGAGCAAAACAAGGTGACCTTGTCCAAATTAGTATTATTTTTCCTAATGCTGTAGTGCCACTGGTGGATGGTCTGACACCTTCGGAAAGGCACAAGCCAGTTAGTGCTAGAACTGCACCAACCAAGACTTGTGAAAAATGGCACAAACTAATTTTTAAGTTCACCTTCAATCTTCTGCCATTGACTGGGTGCCATTGGGTTACATTACACTTTTTAGTACCACTTAGCATACACAGTAAGCTCTAAATCTAACTGGTAAGCAGGCATTGTAACCTATTATCTGTGTACTTTACGTTTGACTTGAATTAAAGGAGTACAGCCAAAGCTTGTTTGGCTGTATTTCTCCTGTGGATCACGGGAGTGCAGTCCATTTCTGCACTCCTGTGACCCATTTTCAGCTGACAGCGGGCCAAAGCCTCTGTCAGTTGACGTCACAGAGCCGGTCCGGGCTCTGGCAAGATCATGACCATATGGAGAGCCTGAGAGCCTGAGGCCATCGCACTTGCCCCCTCCACAGCCCAGTGATCCAGTAAGTGCGCGGGGGGGCAGTCACCAGTTCTTTGCTCAGGGAGCTCTGAGAACTGAGCGATCGAAGATGTTTGATCACTTGGTTCTCAGTAATAATAATTATACAAAAACCCTGATTCCCATACTTTTCTTTTAATGATGCCTGCAGATATAATTTTTTTAGTCAAGAACAGATGTCTAACATAGAAAACATATTGTACAGATGGAAAAGTAAACTTCTATAAGTTCAACATATGAATGGAATACTGAGTAATGAAACAATAATCATTGTTGCAAGGATGAAAATGTGCTTAATATGAAACCCCTGCTACGCATTGATGAGAAGCCACTATATTTCCCTTTGGACCATGTTTATTCCACAGTAAATGGGTAATAGGAATTATCATGTGTCTTCATAGACAGACAAATGAAACAAGGGTTGGTAAATACATGTATTGATTTAGACAGCTTTGGTCATTCTCATCCCCACTGTGATAATACAGAGCTGCTCAAAAATAGGTCCAAACTTCATTACATCTGTCACAGCGAGTGCACATCAGCTCTCAATGCAGAAAAAACACCCACACGGAATTAGCTATGTAATTGGCTTTGCTGAGCAAACCTAACCAAGCAAACAGAAAATACTTAAATTATTTAACGTTATTGGAAATTAATTATCCGTTTTATTTTGGAACACTGGGAAAAGAGAAGATTTTGTCAGATGTATAACTCAGATATAAATGCTGCTCATATGTTTGCAGTCTTCCTAGCTAACCCAGTCCGGTCTGAGAAAATAGACAAAAGCAAAGTTCTGTGTCAAATTTATGGAACTTTTTTCAGTTGTCAGCAAAAATAAACATTAAGGAAAAACTCCAGACAATACAGATTTGTATGATTGGTGTGGGGCATGGTTCAAACTTATGCTAGATATTTTACAAACTAAAGGGTTCTGTATGACAGTCTAAACAAGTTGCTGTGGGATGCACAAGCAAACAAAAAACTTCCTTTACCTTCACTGAGTGAGCCAATTCCTCCTTCATTTGTGTCTTACACACTAATCCCACATGCTGCAGCTCACAGTGGTAGGGTTTCAGCAAAAGATGCAGTGTTGTCAGACAAGAAAGTAGTGCTCAGGACAAGGCTTTTCTGGCAAGATCAACAGGTATTTGTGGAACTTTGCAGGGAGACTGTAAATGCAGATGCACTTATAATTAGGTGCTGCAGAGCATTTTTTTTTATGGAAAACCATAGTTCTACCTTAAAGTATAAGTAAACCCCCCTATCATTTTCAGCCAAGGAAGCTACCATATTTGCCTCTGCTTAATCTACAACTGCCATGATGCTACACATGTGATCAGTTATGACACCAGCCATTGGATGGTTTGACAGTTTGGTTGAGAGCACAACCAATGGGAGTGTTACATTTCCGGCACGTGCCAGAAATTAAACTGTTTTATGGATGGGTTTACTTCCACTTTAAATTAGTTATGACAAAGCCCTGACAGGCCATAATGAGCTTCTGGGCCAACTTGCTGGTGCCACTGTCCAAGGTGAAGCCTCGATATGAGTGACAAACAAAGCTGCAGAAATATCCACAAGGTTTCAGGAGGCCTTAATAGACCCATCATAGCAGTATGCTGATTTCCATCCTTTAAAAGCTAATTTTTTCTGCTCGTATATGTTATATGAATATATAGCACGCAATCCAGTAGTGGGACCAACCATAACCCTCATCCCAATCAGTAACTTAAACCTAATTACTAACCACAACGTTTGTTAACTGGTCCCTTAATCCTACCTCTTAAGTACAGTTTTCTATGTACCAATATACCATTAATGCACCTCTTTTGCAGAAAAGAAAAAACTGTCCCTATGTTCTGGAGCAGACATCACCTCTTCCTCTGCTTTCTTATATTGAAAAATCCTCCATGTCTTCCTGCTATCCATCCTGCAGGACGCTAGAGCTGTTAGTAGAGTACAAAAGTTCTTCAGCGGCTAAAGCTATAGGAAGCTAGGGCTTAGAATACATCTTTTGAGAAAAGAGAGTGTGCAGATTTATGGCTGTCATGGACTGGGTAAGAGATAAGCACATTGGGAAGGCTTGGGCAGAAAAGACATTAGAAAAGGCTTCTATCTGTTGTTTAACATGAAATTCTGCTTGGAAAAGTGAACTTAGCCTTTAAACCTAACCACAAGCATATGATTAGGATATTCTCCAGTTATATTACTTAGCATTAGGAAAATTACCAAAATACTCGTATCTTTTCATTTCAGCAACCCTACTAATGTAAGGGCATTTGTTTATTCATTCCAACAAAAAAAATGCTTTGGCCATCAAGAAAGCTACTGCTCACCTCCTCAGCTGTGTGACAAGAGTTAGGGAAAACCTAAAGCTCATTCTGAAACAACTAGCTGCAAATGCACATATCTGCTGCCTGACTGGTGGCACACTACCTTGCGCCTTTGTTTTGGTACTGGGAGTAATCAGGTTATTAATTAGCCTGCCATTCAGAGCTTTAGATTGCTCTCCCTCACATCACTGAGAAGAAAGATCAGTCTACTTATCGGAGCTTGCGCTATAACAAATGAGTTTTGATCATCAGCTGTTTTTCAGAGTAATTAATTCACAGTAATGGGTGGATTAGCTCCAAACGGCAGCTTTAGACACCTATGGAACCAATTTATCTCTGGGGAAAATACGGGGAATGGTCAGGATTCACATATGTCCTATTGCTACTTCCCTTGAGTTCTCTTGGCTGGTAAATGTCTGCTGATTCTCAGAGTTAAGGTAATTGCCAATTCCAGTAAAAAAGTTGCCAGACCAGCTGCTAATCTTATAACATCAATGGTCACTTGATCAGTACACTAAGCTTTAAAAAAATAAAGAGCATTGCTATCTAGTGTAATTGCCAGCCGTGCCCATGATTATGATGGTGAGCCTTATCATGTATTAAAAGTACCATGCTTCCCTTCCAGGTGCTCATTTAATATACAATGAATTGTTATATCCTTTTCTGTAAATGAAGCATGTGCAGTGTCCTCTGTGTGTCAACTATCCCGTTTCATACCTGGAAGACCATTGTCTGAGAGGGCTCTTAGGATTATTTAATTCATGTGCTTATTGTTCCTAATTATAGTATATGATACTCAGCACACAATAAAATGTGCATGTTTTTTACTTTAGCACAGAACATTTCCCTTCTGTCTCCTAGCAGCATCCTGGATAGTCGGGAAGAAATGTCAGAGTATTTCCATATATCTGATTCATTTTCAACATCAAGATGATTCTTTTTAACCTTGTCCTGTCTGAAACATTCTTCATTGTAGCCTAACAGCAGAGACACTCAATTGTTGTTTAAAAACACGCAGGATAGACATAAAAGTATTTACAATGTGACAAGTGATAAAATAAGTATTGATATAGAGATGATACAGTGTAGCCAATGACAGACCTGCAAACTTCTGAAAATAGGCATTAAATATAGTGGAATTTATTAAAAAAAAGGCATGTATGGTTTGTGATACAGCTACATTATGTCAGGTGACACAAAAACTTGAGTATACATTTTGATAGTCAGTATAGTAATGTATAGTAATGTTTTTAGAGATTATTAGAACTCAGAGAACAGATGTTTAGATTGAAGGGAGTGAACCATAGAGATACTGGAGGTAAGTACAGAAGTTGGCAGTAGGTCTTGTCATAAGCTGAAGTTTCGGAATGCAAGCAACTTGAGGATGGTGGAATAGTAAATTGGTTTCTAAGTTAAACTAAATTAAAAGGCATAAGTCAGTGCAATTATACACAAGGTAAGTGTGACTACAAATTAGGAGGTTAGTTGTCAGCAGAATTAAAGGAGAAGTATAGCCAAAGCCTTTTTGGCTATACTTCTCCTATGAATCACAGGAGTGCAGTTCGTTTTGTTTCAGTCCAGGCTCTGAAAAGATCCTGACCATATGGTCGGGATCCACCCAGAACCCTGGACCGGCACCTGGCTCAGCCTCTCAGCGAGCTGCTGAGAGACTGAGCCAGCACCTCCTGCCCTCTCCGCAGCCCAGAGCTCCAGTCCCGGCTCTCTGCTCAGAGTGGAGGAGGAGAAATGAGCTCAGTTCTCACTACAGAGCCGGTGGGAGGACAGATGCAGCATTGGAGAGCATAGTTGAGTATAATGTTTTTTTTTTTTTTTTTTTTAGAAAGCCATACTTCTCTGTTAATGGATTATACTTGGAAAAGACCAGTGAAAAAAACATTGCATTTGTCTAGTAGACATGACAAGAGCGCAATTGCATGTGGTTTCTCGTGTTACATTTGATAGTCTTTTAGAAAGTTGGAAACAATGCAGTTGATTTACTAATGCAAATAGACTGTTCACTTCGCAAGGTTGTTTTTACTTTGCAAGTGAATGTGACAAAATTTCATTTCACAATAGTACCCAATCACGTGCAAGGGAAATAAAAAAAAAAGATTTTTTTGCCTGCACATGATTGTATGATGGAAGTCAGCAGAGCTTTGCCTCATTCATTATGCTACAGGTAAGTGAACAGCCTATTTGCCTTTCATAAATAAACTCCAGTAAGTTTAATTTAGCAATTGTGTTCGAGGCTGAAAGGAGAGGTCAAGGTTAGTCCTACCATGGCCAATGTGTTAATTTATTGTGCTGGCCAAGCTGACCAGGTCTGTGAGAGGGGGTAAATGCTTGAGGTTGCCAATCATGACATTAATGAAGCAGGAAGTCCATGTTTTAGCAGCTATATGGTTAAAGCAGCTGTACATCAACCAGTAGGAGTAAGAGACATTGACTGCAGCAGATTTGAGGATAGCACATCTGCCAGTAGTTCACAGAGTAACAATGCAGTCTCAGCATTGAGAGCCAGTGGAAAAAAGGCAGGCCTCAGGGACAGCAAAAACTGTCTGGACCAACAGGATTTTAAAGTGTAACTCCATGTTCACGTTTACCTTAAATAGTTTCTTTGGGACAAACTGGCCCCGACATACAGTTTTCTTTACTAAGAGATGTGCCCAATGTCAGCTACATATTGTAAATGGCACTGTGTTCCATACAAGGACTTCCAGTCACTGCTAGAACAAAATCAAGTCTAGCTGAGTGCTTCTCAGCTATTCACAAAAAGCCTTGTAGTTTTATCAATGAATACAAGGCTTCTTCTGATTGGTTGAAATGGTGACATCATCCGCCAGCTTCTCTACTTCTCTACTTCAGCCAATCAGAGAAAGCGTTGCAACCACTGATAAAAAAAAAAACAAGGATTCCTGTGTATGGCTGAGCAGCATTCAGCCCAGCTCAATTTTTTTCAGGCAGCCAATGGGAAGTCCCTGTATCACTGCTGAATCACAGCACTGTATACTGTATATAAATGATGCTACATGCAATTTAAACACTTCAATACAGGGCACTTATACACCTTCCTGCCCAGACCAATTTTTAGCTTTCAGCGCTGTCGCACTTTGAATGACAATTGCGCAGTTATACAACACTGTACCCAAACAAAATTTTTATCATTTTGTTCCCACAAATAGAGTTTTCTTTTGGTGGTATTTGATCACCTCTGCGATTTTTAGCAGGACTGCGACATTGCGGTGGACAGATCAAACACTTTTGACACTTTTTTGGGACCATTGACATCTATACAGCAATCAGAGCTAAAAATAGCCACTGATTACTGTATAAATGTCACTGGCAGGTAAGGGGTTTACACTAGGGGGCAATCAAGGGGTTAAATATGTGTCCTAGGGAGTGTTTCTAAGTGTGGGGGGATGGGACTGCCTGGAGGAGGAGACCGATCGTTGTTCCTAATCAGTAGGAACAACAGATCTGTCTCCTCTCTCCCATCAGTACGGAGATCTGTCTGTTTACATTGATGGATCTCCGTTCTGTCTCTCTCAGGAGCGATCATGCATCAGCTCCTACGTCATGCGGTGGGTGCCCGCCCCCTATACCCCTTAAAGTGCGCACCGTACAGCTGCGGCGATTTGCGCAGGGGAGCCAACCTGCCACAAGTAGTTAAAGTCATTGTAGGCAGAAGGTTTATTATCTTCATGCATTCTATGCATGAAGATAAAAAGCCTTCTGTGGGCAGCAGATCCCCCAGCCCCCCTAATACTTACCTGAGGCCCATCTCGATCCAGCGATGTTGCATAAGAGACTCGGCTGTCTGGGACTCTCCCTCCTCATTGGCTGAGACAGCAGTGAAGTGCCATTGGCTCCTGCTGCTGTCAGTCAGTGAACCAATAAGGAGGGAAAGGGGGCAGGGCTGGGCCACAGCTCCGTGTACGGACACAGGGAGCCGCGGCTCGGCTTGGGTGCCCCCATAGCAAGTTGCTTGCTGTGGGGGCACTCAACAGGAGGGAGGGACCAGGAGCACCAGAGAGGGACCCGAGAAGAGGAGGATATGGGCTGCTCTGTGCAAAACCACTGCACAGAGCAGGTAAGTGACATGTTTTTAACAAAAATATTAAAAAAAAAAAAAAAACAACAAACAAGACTTTAGTATCATTTTGATAAACGTTAATGCGGACCAACATAAACAAAAACCTTGCCTAACTTAAGTAATTAGCCTTCTTTTAAATTAGCCGATAAAGTGTATTACTTTAACTCCAAACTTTGCACAAGGTAATCTTGTGAAGGAGTTTTCCACTTTCTCTAATAGTGGTTCACTTTAAACCTCTTTATGATAAGTCTTACTATTTTAATTGCAGCTACATCCAGCAATTGTATAGAATATAAGGTTATGTACCTCCCAGGCACAAAACCATTTAATGTTCTCTACTGAGCTGCATCTGTTCAACATTTGTGCTAATCCACCTTCCCTTGTGTTTATTGTCTGGCATAGTCTTTATCATTCTTCTAATAACATTCTGTGGTGGCCCACTCTGATATACTATTTTTTAAGCCCCCTGGCAGGCAAGATTAAGGACCTTTCTAACTCTCACCAATTTCCTAAGCAAGGATGTGGGGACTAGTGCATTAGCTCTTAACTTGTGCTCCCTCCTACAGTATCAGCTCTGTCCACTCTC
Source organism: Aquarana catesbeiana (assembly GCF_042186555.1). Taxonomy (NCBI): domain Eukaryota; kingdom Metazoa; phylum Chordata; class Amphibia; order Anura; family Ranidae; genus Aquarana; species Aquarana catesbeiana. Next base: position 152,221,050 of record NC_133325.1, on the reverse strand, counting down.
ATTAGCAGCACTGGCCCTCTGCAGGCATTTGCATTTAAATTGCTTCTGCCGGTAAATCTGGGTGCATTTCCCGAATATAAATCTGGAAATTGAGAAGCAACATAGAAAAAGGGAATTTTTTTGTGGAAGGACGAAAGGACAGCAAGGAAAAAAGTATGATTGAGAAGCACCGGACAACTCTAAGAAAATACTGAATAATATTTCATTATGGTGGCTAGAAACAGTCCATATTTTCAAGTGACGTGACAGATTCATGTAGACAATAACATGTAAGGGACAGATGCAAAGCAATAAGTGTTGGGACTGACTAGGGACTGTCAGGAAGGACATTCCAACAGACAGAATGGCTCTGCTAGATGGCGTTCTGTGTATAGGCACAGGTGAATTTATGTTCCTGTTCATGCTAATAGGAATTGTGCACGTGCATATTTGTGCACACATCTGTTGCTCACATGCGCGCATCTGTTGCTCGTATCAGCGCCAAGCAGGCTATTTAAACTGAGCCTATGCTATGCTTCAGTGCTGTCTTGTCTACAGCATTCCTGTGCATACCAACAACCTGTAAATCTGCATCTGACTATTGTTATCGACAGTCTTGACTACTCCTGAACTCTGCCTGCATTGATCCCGACTTGCCTCTGACCACGCTTCTGCCTTTTCCCCTTGCTGCTGCTCCACTGATCTGTTACCGACTTGGCCTGTATCCTGACTATTTTCCTGTCTACGCATCTGTACCTGATCCATCTGCCTGTGTATGAGCCAGTTCGCCTGACACTGCTTCTGTCTCCATCGCTGCTTGACTGCCTGCTATTAGCCTCTGCCGATATTCCACCAGTGTCTATCCGGCACTCCTGCTCTGCTGTGGTCTACTGATGATCTCTGCCTGCTCCTGTCTCCTGCTCACTAGTGTCCATCCAGCACTCCTTCTCTGCTGTGGTCTACTGATGGCCTTCCCCTGCCTGTTCCTGAGAGTCCGTACAGCCTTGCTGCTAGCAAGACCAATAGGCACTCGTGCCACTCTGCATTCCTGTGCTACTTGTCTGCTCTATCAGGGGCCCCGAGTCAGAGGTGCAAGAGAGGCCTTCCTCACCGTGTCAGGCTCTTCCACCAGGTACGTAACAGGAACCAATGAATAATTATATGCTGCAGTACCCAAAAAAACCTATACATGATTTTAGTAGTCTAATTACTCATATGTACTGGTGCATAGGCACAAGGTTCAGGTTTGCCACTACCATGGGTATGAGGTGATCCTGCAGGTTTCAGTTAACTTATGTGCAGATTTGCCCAGGGGAATTTGTTTTAAACCATAATGCACTGAATGCCTTTTAAACTATAGTCAGCAGGCTTAGAATGGTTGATAGGAGGACTTTTGAAAAATCCAGCCCCATCACTATAAAAGGAATAGGGGGCACAGAGGGGCTATGGTGTCAGTGTAATGGAAGGTACTGTAGAGAAAGCTGACAAAGTCTGTTTTCACACAGCAGTTTCCTCTCCTAGCTGCTATTAGTTCCAGCTACTGTAGGGGGCGATGTGGTACGCAAATAGTATACTTCAGGTCACTGTACAACATCACCAACCACAGCAATCACAGTAGTAAACAATGGCATCATAAATGATGCCAAACACATGTAGAAATGATTAAACAACACAGCGAGTGCAGCGCTAATATTGATGTAGAATATGATATCGTTATGATAATAAAAAAGTGGAATAATCAAAAAACAGTGATAAATACAATGATAAAAAGAAAAAAGAAAATAAATTTAAAAATGGAAAAAAAGGAAAAAGAAGAAAACTAAAGCAATGTCCCATAGTGATCAATAAGAAAATCCATAAGCAATATACCTCCACAGGAGAAAAGATGAATTGCAGGAAACAGAAGCCGTGACACCAATCCCCCAATGCAAAACCAACGCACATCCAGGTCAACACCCAAAAGTGATGTAGCTTGCTTACCAAAAAGCCATGACTGCTGCTAGCAGTCTCGCCCAGCACAGGGAATTTAAAAGTCTCCCCAGAACTTAAGATCATCCGGACCAGCCGATCTTTCTATTGTTGCTCAAAGATAAAAAATAGAAACTTCCATAGTGCAGTATGTCAGTTCAATATCATTATTTATTTTTAGTTGCTAATTTCTATCTAGCGCAGCAATGACCTTAGGGTTTTTTTCTTTTATACATGTAGAAATGATTGCTTATACAGTGATCATCACTATATAAGCAATCGTGCTACAAAAATCCTGATCACACCCTCAGAACAGGACAGTGTCATTATTGTGACACTGCACTGCTCTGGTGACAATATGTAAAAAAATAAATAAAATACATTTTTTTTTTTAAATATACTGTCATCAGAGCAGGTGCAGTTTCACTATGGTAATATTTGTAGCGCTGGTAGATTTTTTAATCTACCACTGACAGGTAAATTTTGTGGGTTACTTGTTAGGTGAAGTTAGATTTGCCTCTGTTCCAGCTTGGCTGAGTTGCGTGTAGTTCCACATTGCGCCGGTGGGTGTCGTTGTCACCATGGGCTGGTGTTGGAAAGGCAACGTGTTGAAGCATATGAGTTCTCCTCTGTCCCAGAGACAACTCGGTGGAGGTGGTCCTCCGAGTTGCATTCTGGGAGAGGGTATTTATGGGACAGACGCCATGTTTAGGGGTTAGTTTCCAGCCACCTGCTGGCCCTCCTGGCCGACAGGTATGCATTAAGAGTACCACCTCATGGTCCTCCGTTCCGGAGGCCCAAGTCTGTGGGTGGGCCCAGAAGCCTGTCTGGGGCCTACCACAGCAGCGGAGGAACGGTCCTGAGCTGTCTATCCTGAGTGAAGAAGCTGGACAACTGAGGAGATCCCAGGGGAGGACCTGTCATGGAAGGATCATGCAGAGTGCTGGTCTGGAGAGGGGCCTGGTGACTCGGTTGGAGGACATATCCTGAAGTGATCTTACTGCATAGTACTGCCGGGTCGGCTTAAAGGTTCAAGTACTGTGTCTGACATTCATCATAAACCAATACATCCTGTGGCAGAGGATGGTATGGGTTTTATTCCAAACAAGTCTGTAGCAGAGACTTTTGTTCGTGCTACGTACTGGCTGCTAGGCAAGTGAGAGAGGCCTATTCAGGCGGGCAATGATTGAATACCACAAGGGGAGTGCATTCAACTACAAGTGTTCAATTCCAAATAATGTTCTAAAGAATACTAAGGAAAGGTATTTGAACTTCCCTGCAACTTTCCTTCTGCCTCTTTCCTGCTACTTCCTTTATTACTTGTTCATTAAAGCATTGGAAAAACATACTCAAGTGTTTGGTGCTTATATCGTCCAGAGGTAAACTCAACGGGACCCTAGACCCGGTGACGGTGAAACAGAGGTATTGAGAGTGAAGGTAACAGCCCGCTTTAAACCAGCAGCTCCACCAAGAGTTATTGCTACATGTGGGGCGTCGTCCAGGATTTGTTGGCCATCAGTTTCTCGCAACCTAGAGAAGTGTTTCACCGGGAGTTTACGGTGAGAGCTGGACTTTGCCAATTTCTCAGGAGAAGAAGATGTTAAAAGTTGCAGGACTTTATTTCTGACTACGTAGGCGGCGGGCACCAGTGAAAGCCCGGGAGCTACGTGATCAGAGGAACAAGTGGGAGGAGCCTAGCCTACTTGATACCGTGTGGGATGCGTGTGTGTTGGCGCCAGAGAAGAAGAGTGGTCTCGTGATCATGCTGAGAAGATCAGAGTGTGGCCATGTCTTTTTCGGTGATGCAACCAACTGTGGGGCCTAAGATGTTCACTACCAGCACCGCTGCGGGTGCTATGCTGACCGGAACCTTGCTTACAGATACCGGCATTCATCTGAAACCGCAGGGGAGGTTTGTTCTTTATACAACTGGAGATATTGAAGGACTGGGCATGCTTTGCCACAAGTGTGAAGGACTGGTCATACATCTCCGTCCATTTGTTCGCTGCTCGCAATGTGGAGAATATTTGTTTGTGGTGGAGCAACCTACCATGTCGCCCCATGCTTGTCGTATGGACTGGGCTACAGGTATCGCCACAGTAGAAGCTGCTACTACTGCTGAAAAAGAATGGCAGGCTGTGATTTCTCCTGTTGTCACCGAAAGCGTTCCTGAGAGAGATACTGCGGTAACTGACTCATCAGCGGACATTACTTTGATTTCCACCTCCACTACGCCTATCCCTGTAGTACCTGTCCAGAGGAAGGTGGGATATGTAAAGGCTTCCCGTGGCCGTGGTCGAGGCCTACCCCAGAGACTGCCCGAACTGGAGAAGTCCATGTCAGGAACGGGTGAGAGATCAGAGGGGAATGTATCTGGGACTTTGTGTAAATATTTGCCGGCAGAAGAGTTGAGAGATTCGGAGATAGATTCCATGTCGGATCTCTCCGGTGATGATGATTTATTTGAGACAATGTCATAAGAACTGTTATGGGCTCAGGGTGAAGATGTTGCTTTTGCCTTAACTTTCTCAGAATGGACAGCCCTGAATTCTTTGAGAACATCACCTTGTGTGGAGCCACACAGTACTGTCGGGGAGACATAAAGTTACTAGTCTATAGTGAGCAAGTCATTGAACTCTTGTGTGCCACCTGGTTTGGGGAAAAATAGATCGTTGCCTAAACTTTTACACGTTTACAGAGAATGCTTAACAAGCGTGTGGCCAGGGAATATGGTCTGGAGTTCCCATATGTTACCCAGGACATTATGCAAGAGATTGAAGCTAACCGGGAGCTGTGGTACAGTGAAGCTGTTTGGGACTATTTGTCTGTGCCTAAGCCTTTCTGGAAATCTGGATGTTCTGTCGCTATGGATGAACGCTTCAGTGGATGTTTCCTACACTGGAACTATGGTCGGCACATTTATGCTGACAAAGTGGTCGTTTGCAGACCAGGAAAAGATGATGTGGTGTACTTTAATACTACAGTGGATAAACAAGGAAAATCACTAACATTGCCAGATCCTCGGTTCTACTGGTGATTATGGATAAGGAACTGTGGGGTATGTAGATAGATAGTGTCAGTGTTCAGAGATCTTCAAGGTCAATATTTGGTGTTCAGCTTTGTGTTTCTAAATCCAAGGTTTGTTTTTTCGCTAGTCGGACTTCCTTCGTTTAAAGATATGACATACCTAAATATATATAGGGATGGACTCCTCAAGTTATTCTAGTTGGTTCCTTAGTGGGAACATAAGAAAGATTATGGGAAGAGAGTTTCATATTTTTTTAAGAATGAGACGTTGCTCCTAAAACTATATATATCTCGTGTGTGTGTTTAACTTTGTTTCTTTTCAGGAGCAAGTGGACCTGCTATCAAGCTGTTAGGCTTTTCAGCTAGATAGATAGTGGGGTTGCAACAGTATTAATGTGGTTTTGTTTACGGATGTGAACATATTGTTTAAAAGAAAAATGTTGAAATTGTAATATCTCTCTACTGTCTTCTTCTCTTCTTTACTTTAATCCAAGTTTTAAGCTCAAATACCTGCTCTCTGGCTTGGGAGTTATTATTTTTTTTTGACAGATGTTGAGGACAACGTCTATTGTAGTGGGGGGAGTATGTAGCTCTGGTAGATTTTTTTTTTTTTTTTTTTTTCAAATAATATTTATTGAATTTTATCAGATTTACAATTACAACAATATGACAGGCAGAAAGCAGGCATGTTACAGCTTCTACAGTGTAAATTAGCAAATAAGGAAAACAGAAAACAGGAAACAATAGGTTAAGCCAACCATAAAAATTTGGTGTTCCCGAAGCTTCCGTTTGAGTTTGGTGAGATTGGCTACAAGCTGCTAAACATAAGAGAGTCGTTGACAACTGGGTTGAGAAGAGTTCAGTAAGACATGGGGATAGCATGGGAGTGTTTTGAGGGCTTATTGTGTGTAGGGGGAGAGAAGAATGCGTGGTCGTATGTGAGTAAAAGAAGAGACGGTATATACCAAGATGGTCTGCCCGGGACCCATTCACCCCTAAAGGGACCGTGCTGTGAATGGGTGGGGGCCAAGGTAGACTGGATGGGGGTTAGACATGTTCGGTATATCAGAGTCCGTGAGCACGTTCCCGTGAGGTTAGGGATTTTATTATGGGGAAAAGTACAGAAGTGTGTCCATATATATTCAGGAAGAACCTCTAGTTGGATCGGTAAGGGAGTAGACAGGGTTAGGAGGGGGAAGGTAGGAGGTTAATGAGTATGTTAGGATGTGCCGTCCAGCGCTGAGTGTGTTTGGGGGGGGGAGAGGATACATGAGGGGATCCTTGGGGGGAAGATCTAAGTATACAGGAGTGTTGAATTCCGTTTATGGAGCGTGTAGGGGTGGAGGTGGGCTGACAAGTGGTGCAGCTTGTATGTTTGATTCCCTGAAATGGGTCCAGCAGGCCCATGTGGTAGTAAATTTGAGAGGAGTATCTTTAGCTTGGTTTATAAGTTTTTCCATTTCCGCCATCCTATCCACCCGTCGGAACCAATCTTCCACAGACGGGGGGGTTGAGTTTCTCCATAGTGCAGGAATGCAGTGGTTAGCAGCATTGATAAGGTGTATAGTAAGGGATTTTTTGTAAGCGGAGGGGGACATGGGGGTATGATGGAGCATGTATTGAGCAGGGGTGAAGGAGGGGGTGTAGGTGGTTATTTGGGTGATCTTGCTTTGTATCTCGGTCCAGAACGGTTGGATGAGGGGGCATTCCCACTAAATATGTATGAGGGTGCCTTCGGATGAGTGGCATCTCCAACAGGTGGGAGGGACAGATGGGTGGAATTGATGGACCTTAACGGGCGTTCTGTACCATCTCGAGAATATTTTGTATCTATTCTCTTGGATAGATACGTTAATGGAGCCCTTGTGAGTATGGCTTAATATACGTTCCCATTCCATTGTGGAGAGGTCAATAGATAGCTCAGATTCCCAGCGTCGAATGATAGCATCATCTTTAAGTTTGTGATTGGAGAACAAGAGAGCGTAGATGATGGAGATCAAGTGGCGCTGGGGTTCTTCACCGCCACAAAGCAGTTCGAAAGGAGTAAAGTCTCTGTGCCAGTTGGAGGTTGGACTAGTCTGCGTGAGAAAATGCCGGATTTGTAGGTAGGTGTAGAAGGGAATGTCATATTCTGGAAGTTTTGAGATCAGGGACAAGTGGGGTAACAATTCGCCTTGGTGAAAGAAAAGGTGAGCCCGAGCACGGGAGTAGTAGGTATGGTTGGTCTGGTCAGACAGCCGTAAGCCTGGGGAGAAGTCAGGGTTATGGTCCAACGGGGTCATTGGTCCTGGGAAGGGCGTGGGTGCTAATGGCTTGCATGCCTCTTTAAAAATTTGTAATGTAGCACCAATGAGTGGATGGTCTAGATAAGGTTTAGGGATAGATTTGTGGTTAATCCAGGGTAGGGTGGATATTGGAGTACTGGTAAGTGAACCTTCTATGGAGATCCAGTCTTTATCGGAGCGGTGTAAGTGCCAATCCACAATCCTGGTCAAGTGACACGCCCAATGATATTTTTGGAGATCAGGAATACCTAATCCTCCCAACAGCTTGGGGAGGACCAGTCTATCCCAGCTCAGTCTGGGGGTCTTAGCTGCCCACAGGAAAATTCTGCACATTCGTTTGTAGGCAACGAAGAAGGATCTAGGTAGTTTAATTGGTATCGCTTGTAATAGGTAGAGGAGTCTAGGCAGGATGTTCATTTTCAGAACGGCTGTTCTGCCTATCCAGGAGAAGGAGCCCAGACGCCATTTCTGGAGGTCCCCTTGAATATTCTGTAAGGCAGGTTGAAAATTCCATGCATACAGGTCTCTGAGGTTGGCTGGTATTTTAATGCCTAGGTATGTTATCGCCTGAGATTCCCAACCGAAGGGGAAGTTGAGTTTGCATTGCGTGACTAGTGTGTCAGGCAGTGTGATATTGAGCGCTTTCGACTTCGTAAAGTTGATCTGGAGGTTAGATACATTTTTGAACAGTGAGAAGTCTGCTAGGAGGTTAGGGATAGTGGTGACCGGGTCAGTGAGAAAGAGTAAGATATCGTCCGCATATGCGGCAAGCTTATGATGTTTATTGTGGATTTGAACGCCCTTCATATCCGGGTTATCACGTAACCTGCATAGCATGGGTTCCAAGGTCAGTAGAAAAATTAAGGGTGAGAGGGGACAACCCTGTCTGGTGCCATTAGAAATCGAGAAGGCGTTCGACAGGTGGCCGTTGACCCTTATCCTCGCCGTCGGGGAGGAGTACAAGGTCATAATCATCCGAATCATGTGGGGTGGGAAGCCCATGACACGTAGTGTAGCTTCCATGTAGTCTCAAGCCACCCTGTTGAACGCCTTCTCGGCGTCCAGGGATAGAAAAAACCCCTGAGTAGACGTTTTGGCAAGCCAGTGGTGAATATTCAGAGCTTTAACCGTGTTGTCCCTGGCCTCCCTGCCAGGGACAAAACCGACCTGGTCTAAAGATATTAATTTGGGCAGTAGGGGTAAGATACGGTTAGCCAGTGCCTTGGCGTATAGTTTGACGTCTACGTTGAGTAGAGAAATCGGACGATAATTGGAGACTAACGTTGGATCTTTGTCCGGTTTGGGGATAAGGGTAATATGGGCTTCAAGGATATCTCTATTAGTCTTTCCGGGAAAGATTTATAGTAACCAACCGACAGGCCGTCCGGGCCCGGGCTTTTACCTGGTTTCATCTGTTTTAGAGCTGTGAGGATCTCAGCATTTGAGAGTGGACGGTCCAGATCCGAAGATTCAGACGGGTTAATAGGGGTTGGGGCGTATTTATCGAGGAAATCTGACAGAAATGAGGTGCGCTGGAGGGTAGTTTTAGTGGGGCGTGTTGGAGGGAGATTGTATAAATCAGAGAAGTAGCGAAGGAATTGGTCAGAGATGTCTTCCGTAGTAACTAAAGTGTCACCCGTGGGAGTTTTGAGTTTGTGGATAACATAGGAGGCTTTCTTGGCTTGTAGTGCCCTTGCTAGAAATTTACCCACTTTGTTGCTAAATTCATAGTACATTTTTTGAGATAAGGCAAATTTGCGTTTCATTTTACTGTTAAGTTCCGTGAGAAGTTCCTCCCTAGCCTGTGTAAGTTCGGTTAACTTGGAAACAGCTAATGAAGCTTTGTGGGCACGTTCTAGTTTAGTGATTCGTGTAGTAAGTTCGGTGATACGAGCTTGTGTAGCTTTAGCGCGGTTGGCGGCCAGGGAGATGAATTTACCTCTGATGACACATTTGTGCGCGGCCCATGTGGTGGAAATGTCAACGTCATCGGACGTATTCTCTGTGAAGTACTGGGAGAGGCTTGTGGCTATCTGTTGTATATTACCGGGTCGGTCAAAAGGGAGTTGTCAAGCCTCCAAATATGGGATCTGGCTTGGGTCATTGGCAAGGTTAATGTCATAGAGATCGGGTGGTGATCCGAGAGTACCATGGGTTCGATTGAGGCTTTTGTGAGGTGGGATAGATCGTTTTGGGAAAGAAAGAAGTGGTCAATCCTAGAGTATTTACTGTGTGGGGCAGAGAAGAAGGTGAAATCCTTCACATTGGGATGGAGTGTGCGCCATGTATCGTGGAGTAGTAATGTTGTAAATTGCAATTTGATTGCTCGAAGAGCCCTGTAGGTAAGGTAAGAGGCACCATTGGAGGTGTCTAAAGAGGGGTTAAGTGCAACGTTGAAGTCGCCACCGACAATCAAGGTTCCCACTTGGAAGCCTATGAGTCGTTGGATGGTGGAGCGATAGAAGGAGACTTGATGGGAATTGGGGGCATAGATATTGGCTATGGTGATGGGTCGTTGGTGAAGGGTTCCCTTGAGGAACAGGAATCTGCCCTGTGGGTCTTTGACAACCTCAGTAACCTGAAGGGGGCAATGTTTGGAGATTAGATTGGAGACACCTTTGGATTTTGCCTCTGCGTTAGGGGCATGGTATACCGTGGGGAAGTAGTTACTCTGCAGTTTAGGGATGGAATCTGATCGGAAATGTGTCTCCTGTATAAGGGCTATGTGTGTTTTTGTTCGTTGCAAGGAGTAAAGGAGTTTCGACCGTTTTTCGGGAGTGTTGAAGCCTCGTATGTTGATCGAGTGAAGTGTAAGCGTCTGTACGGGTGGGCGCATATCGTGGAGAGACGGTCGGGGGTCTACGGGGTTGGCCATGGGTTGATCGCGGGGGAGGAAGGGAGTGGACCGGGGAAGGCGAGCTGATGTTATCACGTAAGAGGTTCGCTGGGAGGGAGCAAAAGGGACACTAGGACCTACCGATGAGGTGTGGAGGAAAGTATCCACCTACCTCTATATGTACACTAGATCGGTAAGTTACGGTGCGTATACAAGGTGAGCACCGATGAGGTGGTGACCACACCAAGTAAGGCGACCATATTGGGGTTGGCCTAGAACCAGAACGGTGGAGAAGGACTGTGTATATAAAAACGGTCCGCCGCCACAGGTTCATTTATTATCTTAACGGAGGAATATGTTCAAGAAAAACAATACTATAGGTAAACATTCTAAGTAATACAAAATTGTCATATAAGTACTATAGGTAGGCAAATTATATCAACAAGGAGGCCCGGAGACGGGCATGTTTTAAGTTCTGAGCTAGGATCTATAGCCAAACTCAGAGCCATGCCCATGCGATAGCATCCAATACAGCTGGAGTCTGCGATTCTGGGGAAGCATCGGAAGGCCATGAACAGCTGAGTCAGGCAGGGAGCCCGGGTCAGAAAAGCGAACTGAAACATATTAAAAGAACAATCTAGAAATGAACTGAAATGATTGAACAGGTGAGATCAGTCTCTTAGGGTTAGAATAGCAATACAAAAATACTTGCGGTCTGAGCAGATGGTGAACATGAGGGCTCATAGTCCAGGACTCTGGAAGCTCTTCAGTGGTATGAGGAAATACTAATAAGAAATGGCCTGCTGCTCATTGAAATGCTAATGAATCGGCCCAGAGATCAGCATTAGATTGGGGAGGTTCCAACCAAGATCCAGAGTTCAGGTTAGGAGCCAGCCAATCGAGCCGGGCAGCGCCCATAGAGCCCATGTATGCCAGTGCGAGTCTTGGGTTCGGGGGCTGTCCTAGTAGAATGGTCCTTAAATGAGGGCGAGGGAAGCGGTCTGCGGGAGGAAGCCCAAATCACATGCAGGGCGGGTTGGGTGCAGTTCCGCGGTCTATGAAGCAGGGTTGTAGTCAGCGGCTCAGAAGGAGGCGGGGCGGAGTATGCGTGAAGGTCAGAAGCGGTGGCCTCTGTGTCGTGGCGCGTTATGGGTCTTGTAGTTGCCATAGTTCAGGTTAGGAGCCAGCCAATCGAGACGGGCAGCGCCCATAGAGCCCATGTATGCCAGTGCGAATCTTGGGTTCGGGGGCTGTCCCACTAGAATGGTCCTTAGATGAGGGCGAGGGAAGTGGTCTGCGGGAGGAAGCCCAAATCACATGCAGGACGGGTTGGGTGCAGTTCCGCGGTCTATGAAGCAGGGTTGTAGTCAGCAGCTCAGAAGGAGGCGGGGCGCAGCATGCGTAAAGGTCAGAAGCGGCGGCCTCTGTGTCGCGGCGCGTTATGGGTCTTGTAGTTGCCACTGTGAAGGGATGTTGCCGGGCAGAGATGACAGTGGGCGTGGAAGTAGACTTTCAAACTGAGGACATTTGATCCGCGCCCATATTAAGGTTTCGAGAGAGGGGAGGTGAGAACCTGTATTAAATGCCAGGACAGGAGAGAGTCAGGTTCGCTGGTCCTTGTGAAAAAAAAAAAAAAAAAAAAAAGGAAAAATATACGGAAAAACAAAGTGAACATAAAAGCCAACAATTGTCAGGAACAGAGTGAAAACAGTTCAAACATGTTCAACCATGAATGAGTGAGCTAGCTTCATTAAATATGTGGCATAGGTTAGCGGTCCCTGCGAGCCCTTCTGTTGCGTGGGGAATCGGTAGGACTGACATCTGGATATCCAGGACGAGGTCCGGTGGGGAGCCGAGGGGCCGACGGAGATCTTCTCCTGCGGTACCGAGTTTCTTGGGCTTCCATCGGTTCTGCCTGAGGAGCTGATTTCTTGGCAACTGTGTGACGGAATTCAGCGTACCAGTTAGGTACAGCAACAAGTGGAATTCTCATGACGCTGCAGAAGTGCGGCAGGTCTTCTGGCACTTTCAGAAGGGCCGTGCGACCCATCGTGGAGGCTGACAGGCAAAAAGGATATTTCCATTTGTACTGGATACCTTTCGATCGGAGGGTGTCAAGTAGGGGTTTTAGGTCCCGACGATGCTGCAGAGTAATTCCAGACAGATCTTGGTATATCTGAACAATATGTCCGTCGTGTAAAATCTGTGTTCTGCCCTCTTTGATTTTGTAATCAACGATGCAGCAGATGATGTCCCTTGGAGGGTCTGTCTCCCTGCCCTTGGGTCTCAGGGCCCTATGGATTCTTTCCATTGCTATCGGCGTTTGTGGAGGTCTGCTGAGGAGATTGTTGAAGAGGCTATTCACAGCGGGGGGCATATTGTCTCCCTCGATCGTTTCCGGCAGGCCTCGGATCCGGTGGTTGTGACGTCTGCCTCTGTTATCGAGGTCTTCTAAATGTCGCTGCATGTCCCTCATCTGTAAGGTATGGGAATCGATTTGGGTGGCTGCATTGTATATGTACGAATCATGGCGTTCTGTGGCCTTTTCAACGGTGAGGACTCTGTCAGTCAGGGAGCGTATATCCAATCTGAGCTCCGAGATGGCGGAAGAGAGGGTATCTTTTATATCGTCCGCAATCGCCCTCAGGTCTTGCATATTGAGATGCGGTTGTGGGGAGAGTACGATACCAGCACTATGAATCTGGGAGTTTGATTGTGGGGGCAGCGTGTGTACCGTCGGAGGCGAGGGCTGGGGCTGCGTGTGGGTCGCTCCGTGGCGGGAAGCCGCCATGGTCCCTCTATGCGAGCGGAACATCTCCGGGATATTTTGACTTAATCCTCCGTTCAGTTCCCAAGGGGAGCGAGATCTGGATGCCGAAGAATTCCGGGAGGCAGTACCCATAGTTTGAGAGTTGTGTGGGTTCTGGATTCCTCTAAAGTCAGTCAGGATATTCCTGTGGCGGCAGGAGCTCAGGGATTAGGCATCCATCTCCATGTCAGGTCAGGCCACGCCCCCCGCTCTGGTAGATTTTTTAATCTAACGCTGATAGGTAAATTTTGTGGGTTACTTGTTAGGTGAAGTTAGATTTGCCTCTGTTCCAGCTTGGCTAAGTTCCATGTAGTTCCACACTGCGTCGGTGGGTGTCGTTGTCACCATGGGCTGGTGTTGGAAAGGCAACGTGTTGAAGCGTATGAGTGCTCCCCTGTCCCGGAGACAACTCGGTGGAGGTGGTCCTCCGAGTTGCATTCTGGGAGAGGGTATTTATGGGACAGACGCCAGGTTTAGGGGTTAGTTTCCAGCCACCTGCTGGCCCTCCTGGCCGACAGGTATGCGTTAAAAGTACCACCTCGTGGTCCTCCTTTCCGAAGGCCCACGACGCTGCGGCATGTGGGTGGGCCCAGAAGCCTGTCTGGGGCCTACCACAGCAGCAGAGGAATGGTCCTGAGCTGTCTATCCTGAGTGAAGAAGCTGGACAACTGAGGAGATCCCAGGGGAGGACCCATCATGGAAGGATAATGCAGAGTGCTGGTCTGGAGAGGGGCCTGGTGACTCGGTTGGAGGACGTATCCTGAAGTGATCTTACTGCATAGTACTGCCGGGTCAGCTTAAAGGTTCAAGTACTGTGTCTGACATTCATCGTAAACCAATACATCCTGTGGAAGAGGATCGTACGGGTTTTATTCCAAACAAGTCTGTGGCAGAGACTTTTGTTCCTGCTAAGTACTGGCTGCTAGGCAAGTGAGAGAGGCCTATTCAGGCGGGCAATGATTGAATCCCACATGGGTAGTGCATTCAACTACAAGTGTTCAATTCCAAATAATGTTCTAAAGAATACTAAGGAAAGGTATTTGAGCTTCCTTGCAACTTTCCTTCTGCCTCTTTCCTGCTACTTCCTTTATTACTTGTTCATTAAAGCTTTGGAAAACATACTCAAGTAAATAGAATAGAATATAATAGAATAAAATAGAAAATAAAATAATACAATAGAACAGAATATATTAGAATAAAATAGAAAAGAATAGATTAGAATAAAATAACAGAACAATTTTTTTCGTTCTATTTTATTCCATTCTATTGTAATCTATTCTATTTTTTTCTATTCCATTCTTTTCTATTCTTTTATTTTTTATTCTATTCTATTCTATTCTTTTAACTTCTATTCTATGCTTTTATTTTCTATTCTCTTCTTTTCCATTCTATTCTATTTGTTTATTTTCTATTCTACTCTGTTCTATTCTTTTCTTTTATTTTCTATTCTATTTTATTAAATTCTGATTTATTTTATTCTATTTAATTATTATATTCTATTCTTCTGTATTCCTTTCATTTCTATTCTAGTCTGTTTTATTCTATTCTTTTATATTGTATTATATTCTATTCTGTTTTATTCTATTCTATCCTATGCTATTATATTCTATTTCATTCTATTCTATTCTTTTCTATTCTATAAAGCAGCCTAAGTAGAACTCATCATCTTATTTCACTATTATACCTTACTGTATTTATTGCAATATGTTTCCATTTCAAATTCAAAATAACTTTCAAATTCAAATTCAAAGCCTATTTTTAATCGATTTGAAAACAACAAACATACGAAATGAATCCGAATATACAAAACAAATTCCGAAAACAAAATCATTCTAATAACAATAATGAGGAAACAAAATTATCAGAATGAAACAAATGTTTCCATCGTGCACATCTCCACACTCCACCTACTTTAACTCATTGGACCCCACACAAGCACCCCTATTTACTTGAATAGGTCACGATTCGGATAATTCCTGCCACAGCTGAGAAGCAAAGCAATGCAACCACAGCATATATGCACCCCCTGGCTGCTTCCTCTGCAGCTAAATCGAGGTTGCAGTTGAGGGGCGGTAAACTCCATGGCTCAGCTGCAAGGTTTTACCCCCACCCCCATATGTGAACGAGTCCTAAAAGTGTAGCCAGTCACAGTTCTCTGATCACCACCGCATAAGCCACAGTGTTGACAGACTAGTGTAGCTAGAATTAGTGTTTGCGATTGCCACCACACCAGACCAGTGCAGCAAGCAACTGTTTTTCTGATAACCGGCATGCCAGTCGCAGTGTCACCAGACCAGTGTATGCAAGCAACAGTGTTCCTTATCACTGTCACACCAGTCACAGTGTCACCACATCAGTGTACGTCAGCAGCTGTGTTCCTGGTTGCTGACACACTAATCCCCAGTGTCACCAGACCACTGTAATTCAGCAACAGTGTTCCTGATCACAGCTATACCAGTGCAGTGTTGCCTCTGCCTGCCCTCTGAACTGATCCCAGCCTGTTTATTGACAAAGGTTTTTGCCTGCTGCCTACACCAATCCTTTGTCTGTATGTTGACCAGTCTCTGCCTGCCGCCAGAAATGCCCCATCTGCATATCCGACTGACTACACTCCTGTGAGGCACCAGTCCCCGCCATCCCCTGAGGACAACTGCACTCCTGGAACCACAGGAACTCTTTTGCTTTTCCTATCTCCAGCCTCCTGCACGTAATTGCCTGTGAATAGGGCATACCTGGGGCTGCCACATACCAGTAGGCTAGGTTTGCTTGGCTTATAGGAATGGGGACTGCTATAGGTAACAGTATATTTTGGCACAATTGGTTGATTTGTGTGATACACAAGATACAATGTCTGGCACATAATTAGTAGGGATGAGCTTGATGTTCGGGTCGAACATAAGTTCTACTCGAACATCGGGTGTTCGCCCATTTGCCGAACAGCGAGCATTATGGGGCGTTCGCAGAAAATTTGAACTCCACGGAACGCCCCATAATGCACTACGAGATCGCAGTGCATTGCTGTTTGATGATTGGCCAAAGCATGCACCTGACCTGCATGTTTTGGCCAATCACAGCGCACTCTGCTAAGAGAGCCATAATTGGCCAAAGACAGGGTGCCTTTGGCCAATCATGGCTCACTAAGTCCACGCCCCCACACTATATAAGGCTGGGCTGCTTACACGGCGGCTGTGTGTAGTGTTGCTGGCGTGGACAGAGAAATAGTTTGATTTAGATTAAATAGGCAGGTTATTCAGTTAGAGGCAGTGTATTTGATTATATATATATATATATATATATATATATATATATATATATATATATACACACTCTGCATCCAGTGTAGCCTATATCTACAGTGCATTCCGTGGTGTACTGTTTCTAATACACTACAGGCGGTGTACACAGTATCTAATACAGTGTGTACAGTTTCTACTACACTCCTGGTGGTGTACACAATACAGTGCAGCCGTAGTACAGTTTCTACTACTTTGCTGGTGGTGTACACAATATCTGATACAGTGTGTACAGTTTCTGCTACACTTCTGGTGGTGTACACAGTACACAATACAGTGCAGCCGTAGTACAGTTTCTAATACAGCGCAGGTGGTGTACACAGTATCTAATACAGTGTGTACAGTTTCTACTACACTTCTGGTGGTGTGCACAGTACACAATACAGTACAGTTTCTACTACTTTTCTGGTGGTGTACACAGTATCTAATACAGTGTGTACAGTTTCTACTACACTTCTGGTGGTGTACACAGTACAGCCGTAGTACTGTTTCTTTTACTTTTCTCGTAGTGTACACAGTATCTAATACAGCGTGTACAGTTTCTACTACACTTCTGGTGGTGTACACAATACAGTGCAACCATAGTACAGTTGCTAATACAGTGCAGGCGGTGTACACAGTATCTAATACAGTGTGTACAGTTTCTACAACATTTCTGGTGGTGTACACAGTACACAAAACACTGTAGTGTGGTGTTACAAAACAAAAAATACATCATGTCTGGAAGGCCACCAAGGAGAGGCAAACGCTCACAGGCCACTTAAAGGGGGGCAAGCAGCCTCTGTGTCTACAGTCAACAGTGGTGGTCATGGATATGGTGCATCCTCTGCAGGTGGCCATGGGGCACATTTGTCCTTTTTTTCTGCTGCTGGCCGTGTTATTGAGCCGTCCTCATCCTCCTCATCCTCTGTCACCCAGGGTCAGAGTAGTTTGCCTTCCAACGCAGCTGACAAAGCAGCCTATTCCACCGGCTCCTTGTCCACAGTCACTCCTTCCGTAGCCCCACCATCATGCACGGAGGAGTCTCCAGAATTATTCAACCACAGTGTCAGGTACATGCTGCTGGAGGATGCGCAGTGATCTGAAGGCTCCGGACGTTGGTTCCCAGGTTGAGGAAAGGAGTAACATGAGCCTAGAGAGAGGGGGTGCCCAAGAAGGACAAGAAACTGGCAGTCATGTTCCCCCATCTGCAGCATACTGACAAGTTTGCTGCAGTGACGAGGAGGGAGGGGATGATGAGGTCACTGACTGTACTGGGGAGGAGGAGGAGGGAGGGGATGATGAGGTCACTGACTATACTGGGGAGGAGGAGGGAAGGGATGATGAGGTCACTGACTGTAAGGAGGAGAAGGAGGAGGAGGAGGATGAGGGAGGGGATGATGAGGTCACTGACTGTAAGGAGGAGGAGGAGGATGATGAGGGAAGGGATGATGAGGTCACTGAGTGTAAGGAGGAGGATGATGAGGGAGGGGATGATAAGGTCACTGACTGTACGGAGGATGATGATGAGGGAGGGGATGATGAGGTCACTGACTGTAAGGAAGAGGATAATGAGGGAGGGGAGGATGAGGTCACTCACTGTAAAGAGGAGGAGGATGAGGGAAGAGATGATGAGATCACTGACTGTAAGGAGGAGGAGGAGGATGATAAGGGAGGGGATGATGAGGTCACTGACTGTAAGGAGGAGGACAATGGTGAAGGAGGGGATGATGAGGTCACTGATTGTAAGGAGGAGGGAGGGGATGATGAGGTCACTGACTGAGAAGAGGAGGAGGATGATGAGGAAGGAGATGATGATGAGGAGATGATGAGGATGATGAGGAGGAGGAAGATGATGAGGTCACTGACTGTAAGGAGGAGGATGAGGGAGGGGATGATGAGGTCACTGACTGTAAGGAGGAGGAGGAGGATGAGGAGGAGGATGATGAGGTCATTGACTATAAGGAGGAGGAGGGTGATGAGGGAGGGGATGATGAGGTCACTGACTGGGAGGAGGAGGAGGATGATGAGGGAGGGGATGATGAGGTCACTGACTAGGAGGAGGAGGATGATAATGAGGGAGGAGATGATGAGGATGATGAGGGAGGAGATGATGAGGATGATGAGGAGGATGATGAGGTCACTAACTGTAAAGAGGAGGAGGAGAATGAGGGAGGAGTTGAGGAGGAAGAAGGCGCTGCTGACTCCCTGCTGACTTGCACAAGTTCCTTGGTGTGGGCCTTTTTCGACACGTGTGCAGCAGATCGCATCGTTGCTGTTTGTAACCTATGTCTGAAGCCGATCAAGTGTTGCCAGAACAGCAGCCGCTTGGGCACCACATGCTTGACCAGACATATGATGACCTGCCATGCAGTCCATTAGCAACAGCACTTGAAAGACCCAAATCAAAGAAAATGGCGGACTTCTCCTTGCTCCTCATCTGAGATCTCCAACCCTACTATACCTCCAGTCCTCTCAAAAATTTGCACTGAATGAAGGTATAGCAATAGATGTCCCAAGTACTTGCAGCCAATCTGCTAGCAGTACACCACCATCTGATTTTAGCAGGCAAATTTCCCTACCCCAGTTGCTGAACCGTAAAAAGAAATTCAGTCCCAGCCATCCACTTGCTCAGCGTCTAAATGCTAGCTTGGCCAAATTGCTAGCACTGCAACTGCTGCCTTTTCAGCTGGTAGACTCTGCCCCCTTTCGTGAATTTGTGGAATGTTCTGTACCTCAGTGGCAGGTTCCAAAACGCCATTTCTTTTCACGGAAGGCCATTCTAGCTCTCTACCGGCATGTGGAAGGCAATGTTTTGGCCTCGTTGGACAGGGCAGTCAGCAGTAAGGTTCATATTACCGCTGACTCATGGTCCAGCAGGCATGGGCAGGGATGTTACTTTTCCTTCACGGCACACTGGGTAACTCTGCTGGCAGCTGGGAAGGATGCAGGACACGGTTAAGTGTTGTTGGAGCTTGTCCCGCCACCACGCCTCCAAAATGCTAGTAGTGATTCTTCCACAGCTCTCTTCTCCACCCCTCTTCTTCTTCCTCTATGGCCTCTTCTGCAGATTTGTCCTCTGAACCAGCGGTGCTCCGTAAGCGTTCAAGGGGCTACGCAAGCAGTCAGGCTAAAAGATGCCATGAGGTGCTTGAGTTGGTCTGCCTAGGGGACAGGAGCCACACTGGGGAAGAGATTCTGTCAGTTCTGCAGGGGCAGGCTCAGAGGTGGTTGACGCCACGTCAGCTTCAGCCAGGAATGGTTGTATGCGACAATGGTACCAACCTTCTCTCCACTCTCCAACAGGGACACTTGAGCCATGTTCCATGTTTGGCACATGTCCTGAATTTGGTGGTGCAGCGGTTCTTGAGCAGGTACCCAGGCTTACAGGATCTCCTGTGACAGGCCAGAAAAGTCTGTGGTCATTCCTGCTGGTCAGTGCTCGGCTGGCTGACATTCAAAGGGAATGCAACCTGCCCATCAACCGCCTCATTTGTGACATGCCCACCAGGTGAAACTCAACACTGGCAATGGTGCAGCGGCTGCACATACAGCAGAGGGTCATCAATGAGTACCTGTGCGAGTATGGCACCAGGACATGGTCAGGGGAGCTTGGCTTCTTTTCGCCACGCCAGTGAATACTGATCAAGGATGCATGCACTGTCCTGTCACCATCTGAGGAGGCCAAAAGGATGGTGAGCAGTGACAAAGCATGCATCAGTGACACTGTCCCTCTAGTCTTCCTGTTGGAGCAGACGTTTGTGGAATCATGGACAGGGCACTTGAGACAGAACAGCAGGAGGAAGAGGAGGACTTCCTTACCCCTCAAGTCCCCCTTTATCCAGATAGCATTCCTGCGGCCTGCCAAACACACAGGAAGAAGAGGAGGATTGTGTTAGCATGGATGTAGAGGAGAACACTCAGCAGCAGTCTTCAAGGGATGGTTTTCAGTCCCCAGAAACCCAAGGAGTTGTACATGGTTGGGAGGAGGTAGTTACGGATCATGTAATCCTTAGTGACCCAGAGGACTCAGAATATAATTCCTCTGCAAATTTATGCTGTATGGCCTACCTGATTCTGCGAAGCCTGCAAAAGGACCCTAAAATTTGAGGTATCAAGGAGAGGGATCATTACTGGCTGGCAACCCTTCTTGATCCACATTACAAGGGTAAGGTTGCAGAACTCATCCTGCCTTTGCAGAGGGAGCAGAGGATGAAACATCTTCAGGAGACCTTGAAGAAAGGTTTGTGCAATGCATTTCCAGACCCTTGCTGAGGCTTTGTTCGGTCAGAGGAAGAGCAGTGGAGAAGGTGGCCAGCTGACCAATGCCTTTAAATAATTTTTCAGTCCTCAGCGCCAAGGTCTGATCAGTTCAAGCAACAATCACCAGCATCTGCATTACATGGTGCAGGAATATCTAGGGGCAAGAGCAGACTTGGAGACCTTTCCAACAGAGCATGCACTGGGTTACTGGATCTTGAGGATGGACCACTGGCCAGAACGTCCTCAATATGCAATTGAGCTACTGGGCTGTCCTGCTTCCAGCGTGCTTTCTGAACGCACATTCAGTGCTGCTGGAGGGTTTGTAACAGATTAAACAGAGTGCGCCTGTTCACAGACTCCGTTGATAGGCTCACATTCATAAAAATGAATCAGTCTTCGATCAGCAGCTATCAAGCACCTGATGCTGATGTAACTGATTGAATTTGCTATTGATGTGGGATCCCTTGAAGACTGCCTATGCTGACTATCCTATTCCTCCTCAATCTTGATGATGCTAGCTTCCAACAATATTTTTGGTTTAGGGCACCACCACCCAAGGGCCACATTTCTTGCCCGTTTAACAGGGGCATGTAATTACAATTTTTTATATAATATTTCACAGCATGGCCTGTTCCTGTGCCCAACAAGTGTATTTGTGAGGGCTTACAGTGTAGTGGCACCACCACCACCACCGTCCAAGGCCCAATTTTTCTGCCCCTGTTTAACAGGGGCATGTAATTACAATTCTTGGTATAATATTTCACAGCAGGGCCCATTCCTGCGCCCAACAAGAGTAACTGTGAGGGCTTACAGTGTTCTGGTACCACCAACACCTAATGCCCAATTTTCTGCAGAGTATATAGGGCAGGCCGTATAGTGTATCTATACTGCTGTTCAGAGTATATAGTACCTGGGAGCCTGGGGGAACACCATGCCATTTAAAAAAAAAATTGGTGCGGGGTTCCCCTTAATATCCATACCAGGCCTGAAGGGCCACAGCAAAAAAGTCATTTTGCTGTGGCACTGTTATAAACGTGGGAAATATGCGCTACTTTACAGGCATACTAAGGACACCCCCCAAGCACAATATTTAAAGGAATATTTCATTTTTATTGTTTCACTTTAAGCATTATTAAAATCACTGCTCCCGAAAAATTGGCAGTTTTTAAAACTTTTTTTTGCATTGATACATGTCCCCTGGGGCATAAAACACTTTTTATGGCAATAACTTGTATATAAGCCTTTAAAATGAGCACTTTTGATTTTTCATGTTTGTGTCACATAGACTTTAATGGTGTTCGCGTGTTCGAACTAATTTTTTGCCTGTTCGCATGTTCTGCTGCAAACCGAACTGGGTGTCAGGGCTGGGCTTAGCTCTTCCTTCTCTGAGCCGGCCGCTCAGCTGTCGGCTAATTTCCAGCTCCTATCTCTCCACAGTTACTCAGCTGTTGATGATATCCTGCTCGTCAGTCCTGCCTACTTAAGCCGTCCAGTCCACAGGTTCTCTGCCTTCGCCCTGGTCAACACCACAAAAACTATCTCCTGCAATCCTGTTCAAGACTTGCTTTACTGATATCCCTTCTGGCTCCAGATCCTGTTTGCTGTTCCACTACATTGATCCCTGACTTCTGGCTTGGTTGACTATCCGTTCCGGTTACTGAACCTTGGCTATGTTTTGACTACGTTTGTTCTTTTTACTTTTATTATTAAACAAGTGTGATTTAACTGTACTTCTGTCTCGGCCTGATTTCATGGTTAATGACACCGGGGGGGGGGGGGGGTGTCCGCTGCATAAGAGCTGGGGGAGGAGAAGCAACAGCACACTGAGCTTGCCAGTGGCTGTGCATAGGGAGCATGTCAGGACAAGTCTGTTAATTGGAGGACAGCTGAGTTTCCAGCACAGCTAGAGAACTAACCACAGTGTGTTCTCCTCCTAAGTGTGGTCAGTTCTTAAAAGGAAAGCAAGGGGACTAGCAGGATTACCAGGGATTTCACATAAAGGAAGCAATACAAAGAGAACAGGATACTTTCTTATACAAGTACATGGTACAGCATACACATATCAGGAATATGAAGTGTTGGGGTAACACACACTTTAAAGAAGTGGCTAAAGAAGTTGCACCTGTGCCACATCTTTCTTGGGTTAATGTTCATGGCCATCATGCTTTTCAAATTCATGAGAATATGCTATTCAAACACACATGCATGTTTTAATGAGAAAAGAATGTTCGCTGAGAAAAAGGCTGTGTTTGACCAGCTTTGCCTTCATAGGACATGCTGTGTCCCTAAGAAATATTCTCAAAATACAAAGCATTCTCTAAATGGACAAGCAGAGACAGGGGAATATAAATGAAACTATCACTTCTTTGTACGAGAACCTGCAGCAGGCCACAAGTATTGCAAAAGTTCTTTTATCTGCCATGAATGAAACTGTAAATATTAAAGAGCAGCAAACATGCATGTGGCATACATCTCATGAGAGTTAGGTTACACAGCACATTTAAATAAAAAATATCTGCCTGGAGTCCTGCTTTACTGAGATTCACAGGCCAAAGGTCACCTGAAGTCTGACAGCCGCTGTCCCCCTAACTGTCTGCATTTATGGCCATGACTGCGAGTTATGAAAATGAATTCAGACAGTTGACATCACAAATGCTTGACCTCATTCAATCTTTTACTCTCATAGCTAAAGGTTCATTTGTACCTCTGAATTTTACATTTCCTACCATTAATCACTATGGAATCTGCACTTACAGCAAACCACACCAAAGCCCGGATTTTTTTATGAAAATCTTTTTGATTAAAAAAAAAAAAAAAAATAAGAAAAGTGGGAAAACATTCATCAATGCGAACTGTGCCTAGGAAGGAGGCTCAGACAATGTAAGCAAGGCTAAATAGAAAAAATATAAATCTTTCTTTCTCTATTGATATAAAGAAATAATCAGAGTCTTGCATAAACATAATTATGACTGGTTGATGTTTGGCTTTTATATCTTTCCTATCTTCCACATCTGCCATTTTTTGTATATTTTTCATTCCTCGCAGTTGCATAGCAGAAATAGATTCAAGAAAATAATTTTTTTTTGAAAATCAAGAAAGTTCTGACTCGTTTATAATACCTTTATTTTAGGGGAGGCAACTGTCAACAAGGAGTTAAATTTCCGTTGTCAATTTATATCTAAAGAGACATTGGGCTCCATTCACAAAGCGGTACCTTACTGCATCCGAGTATACGTTTTTCAAAAAGATTTTTAGTATTCACTAAAAAAACGCTAATAAAATACCGCATGAATTATTTTATAAAGTCAGGCGGTATTATAGTAGTGAACACATGCGGTAATTTAACTCCTGGTAGTAGCCAGTGTATTTATTAAGAATAAAAAATAGGCACTGTTAAGGAAAGGCCACTGTGACCACTTTAGCCCCGGAAGGATTTACCCCCTAATGACCACGCAATTTTTTGTGATATGGCACTGCGTCGCTTTAACTGAAAATTGCACGGTCATGCGAGCGTTGTACCCAAACAAAATTAGTGTCCTTTGTTTCCTTCACAAATAGAGCTTTACTTTGGTGGTATTTGATCACCTCTGCGGTGCTTATTTTTTGCGCTATAAACAAAAAAAGACCGACAACTTTGAAAAAAAAACAATATTTTTTACTTTCTGCTATAATACATATCCAATATATATATATATATATATATATATATATATATATATATATATATATATATATATATATATATATATAAAACTAATTTATTCATCTGATTAGACCAATATGTATTCTGCTACATATTTTTGGTATAAAGCGTATATTGATTGGTTTGCGCAAATGTTATAGCGTCTACAAAAGAGCCTCTGTCTCTGTTCATTCATCTTCAGTACAGCTGAGGCTGCAGAGAAAGGGACTGGGGAATCTCTGTCCTCAGTCCCTTTCTCGGTCTCAAAGGGGAGATGCTGGGGGTCTGTTTAGACCCCTAAACCCTCACTAAAGCCCCCAACAGGGCTGACAAAAAAAAAAAAAAACAGAATTGTAATACATATTAAAAAAATTACATTGAAAAAAAAAGAATAAAATTATGAAAAAAAAAAAACATTGTGAAAAATAATAAAATTGTAAAAAAAAAAAAAAAGTGAAAAATAATAAAATTGTCAAAAAAAAAAAAAAAAAAAAGAGAAAACTACCTCCCTAATGAAACAACCCATTGACCCAATCTAACCCCCCCCCCCCCCCCAAGAAGCATTGTGAGGAAAAGAATAAAAAAAATACATTTGTAAAAATAAATAAATACATATAAAAAACTACAGACACCATCCACTGCTCTAATGACACTGTACACCCCCCCCCCCCCAAGGCACTGTCAAAAAAAGTATTAAATAGATAAAAATGATAAGATTGTAAAAAATAGAAAATAAAATACAAACAAAATAAAAAACACTGACACTGTCCACTGCCCTACTGACACCATCCACTGCCTGGCAACCCCCCCCCCCCTTCAAGCATTGTGAGAGCATAGTCAGTTTTTGACAATTCCTTTATTCAAAAATGTAGATCCATCATCAATCACACCATCTGCCGCACCGCCAACCCCCCCCAATAAAAAATAAAATGGTACTATGTACCCCATACTCATTCACATAGGGGGGGGGGCGGAATCTGGGGGCTTCTAGGTTCAGATAAGCCCTCTGCCTGCAGACCCCCACAACCCAGGATAGTGGGGAAGAGACCCTTGACCCCCATGTTGAGGGCATGTGGCCTGATATGGTTCAGAAGGGGGGTTGCTCACTTGTCCTATACATGCTACAGATGTGCCACTTTACGCGCAGACTAAGGGGATCCCCTAGGTACTATATTTAAAGAAATTTGTACATTTTATCGTTGCACTTCAAACATCATTAAAATCACTGCTCCTTTAAAAATTATTGTTTTTTTAAAAAAATGTTGCATTGATACATGTACCTCAGGGCAGTACCTGGACCCCCATACCCGTTTTATGGCCAGTTACTTGCATATAAGCCTTCAAAATGGGCACTTTTGATTTTTCCTGTTCGCCTCCCATAGACTTTAATGGGGTTCTGGTCTGAACTTTTTCCCTGTTCAGGAGTTCTGCTGCGCACCAAACGGGGGGGGGTGTTCGGCCTATCTCTAGCAGCAAGATTTGCATGTAACATTGCATAATATGATATATATTTTATAAATCTTTATTACCAGCACTGAAAGTACAGTAAAGCAAATTAAATCAATTTATTAGTAAAATAACATTTCTGAAGGCATGGTATTAAACAAAAGCCTCCTAGTTTTCTTTTATTTGGAAAATTTGTCAGATGAGCAAAACATCCTTATCCTGAATTTGTTTTCGCTAATCCTATTATGATTGAGATATTGTTTCCCATTGTGAACTTAAGAAGTTAGACTAAAATCACATAATCCCTTTCTCAGTGGCGGAAAAAAGGGAAATACACTCCTGGAGTGCCCAGTTACTGTGACAGCTGTATATCGAACATCTTTGCACAGGATGCTATTACAGATTAAGTTCAATTCCTGCCAATGGGGTGCAAGCATGCAGCATGACACTTACCAAATGAAGCAGCAGTAAAACAGATTCTCGGTTCTTGGCTTTTAGCTTGTCTGTTTCCTCCCCGAGATGTAGTAGGCTTCCTGATGCCATCTGTAAAAAAATATCAAAAATTAGGAAAGAAGTTTGGCATTCTCGCTGTCAGTCACACTCCTCCGTTTGCCTAACAAAAATACATAAGCTGTTCGTTTTAGTGTAAAACGACTTTGTCATACAGTCTATTATATCTTTTAAAGCTATACATTTAAATTGTGTGCAGTGAATTTTTAGTGGAAAGCACACTAAATGAATATGAAGGAAATGTGGAAATTGCTAGTATCATGGCTGTCACTTGCCTCAACACTTTCTTAGTCACTGACCCACAATAAGCATGGAAGCGGTAAACTCAGGAAAGTCAGAATTGTAGCTCTGCATACTGTATGTGTTCAGGATAAGTGACGTAGAAAGAATCAAAGCCTTTCTATCAAAACAGAAAAGTGACGAAAATCCCCCCATAACATCTAGTAGAACAGCGTAAGGTGTACCCTGGACATCAAAAATGCCACTTTTACCATTGTTTGATGTTTTCTTCTGCCAGGTGATATGACTTTTTGTAAAAGGTAAAATCCAATCCAGACATTTTTTTTTTTGGCTAGACTTGGGAGGAGCAGATACTTCTGTAAATTTTTTAATGTTCTGATCATGTTAGAAAATTGACCTCACTTTCTGCCCCTGTGATTGTCTAGAATTAAAGGGGGAAAAGAGGAACAGAACAACACAGATGGTAAGAAATACTGGATGAGAATTACTAAACCTAAAGCACTGAACAGGTGGACCCCCACAGCAGATGGGTATGGTCTATAAATATCAATATGTACATATCTGATCCATGGGCTTCAGACCATCTCAAACCGTTTGGTAGTATCATTAATTATGCTGGCCAGGTTTTCATTGAACATAATCTGGTGCGGCTGTGCATGGTAGCCAATCTGCTTCTAACTTCAGCTTGTTCAATTAAACTTTCGCAATAAAAACTGGAAGCTGATTTTTTTCCACGCAGAGCTGCACCAGAGTTTGAAAGCTCCAGTTTTAGTAAATCAACCCCACTGTCCCTTAAAGATTTTAAGCGAGGGGTAACACTAGGAGCCAAACAGACTCTGCTGCGTGCACATGGAGCTTACAGAAGGTGAGTAGAGATGACGCAAAGTCCATGACTTATCTGTGTATTGCTCCCTTGACATTGTTCAGTCAGCAGGCAGGGATAAGATGCCACCATATTTTACTTTAAACCGTTTTATTAAGAAGTTTGAAGTACTACGCACAAACAATACAGTAGCAAGATTTCTGGTGAATCATGGTAAAGAAGCGGAACAGAAACATCACAATGGAAAACTTGATGTAATCAAGGTTCCACAAAACCAGAGGGCAACCCAACACAGGACTCAACATGAATCCAGCTATATAAATGCCTCTAAAGGGTCGCCAGGGTTATCTGAAGAAGTCACATAACATCAAAATGTAGCTCCATGAGTCCAACACGGTGCAAGTTATAGGGCACTGCACAAATAGAGGAAAGTAGAACAAGGCAAATAAAAAGGAGGAAGAGAGCAAAAAGCAGAAGAAAAAATAAAAAGGAGGAAAGGTGGAGGAAACCCAGAGGGGGGGAGCAAGTCTCTCTGAACAGGTGGACCCCCACAGAAGGTAACTATGGTCACTAAATATCAATATGTACATAGCTGACACATAAGGCTCCAGACCATCTTAAACCGTTTGGTCTTTTGGTAGTATCATTAGATATGTTGGCCAGGTTTTCATTGAACATAATCCAAGACACCATGGGGGAGATTTACTAATACTGGAGAGTGCAAAATCCGGTGCAGGTGTGCATGGTAGCCAATCAGCTTCTAACTTCAGTTTGTTCAATTAAACTTTGACAATATGATTGGTTTCTATTCTAAGCAAGTAAGAAAGACTGGCAGTGATACACGTTCACAGCCCGCACTACCTTTGGCCACCACTAGAGGGAGTCTCAACTCCAATCCAGCTTGCTGACCACACACAGGCAGATACAAATCTTATATACAATCTGGTGCACTCTAATGCCCCGTACACACGGTCGGACTTTGTTCGGACATTCCAACAACAAAATCCATGTATTTTTTCCGACGGATGTTGGCTCAAATTTGTCTTGCATACACACGGTCACACAAAGTTGTCGGAAAATCCGATCGTTCTAAACGCAGTGACGTAAAACACGTACGTCGGGACTATAAACGGGGCAGTGGCCAATAGCTTTTATCTCTTTATTTATTCTGAGCATGCGTGGCACTTTGTGCGTCGGATTTGTGTACACACGATCGGAATTTCCAACAACGGATTTTGTTGTCGGAAAATTTTATATCCTGCTCTCAAACTTTGTGTGTCGGAAATTCCGATGGAAAATGTGTGATGGAGCCTACACACGGTCGGAATTTCTGACAACAAAGTCCTATCACACATTTTCCGTCAGAAAATCAGACCGTGTGTATGGGGCATAAGGGTTGGGGAGCAGTCTCGCAATCAGCACACACTTCCATGATTCCTCCAGCTATCCTACAAGCTAGAAGCCTGGTGTTAATCACTCTTCTTACTGTCCACACACCAGACACACAAACTGTATCCTGCCACCACCCAGCAGTTTGTCCACAGACTGATCTGCTAGGCCACCACACACACACACACAGATCTCCTAGTTTACAATCTATATGCAATCGGCCAACACACAGTGTAGTTGCACACAGATTGGCAATTATCCTTTGACAGAAGCATTTTGGAAACCATTTGTTCCCCAGTCAGAGGGACTGACTTCGTAGGAATCGCCTCGTCCATTTCCCGTGCTCAATTTACTGGAATATGGATGTGGGCTGGATTGTTGCCCTTGCCCACAGGACGGGTCTGTGTTCTGAAATTACCAGAGTTGAATTGGCCCAGAATGGCTCAGACCATTGTGTCAGGGATAGGATTACCGACACCTGCGCGTCAGTCCGATCGCAACAGTACCAATAACTGTTCAGCTGTTGCAATCAGGAGCCATATACAGGCAGTCCCCGGGTTACAAAAAGATAGGGTCTGTAGGTTTGTTCTTGGGCTGAATTTGAATGTAACTCAAAACAAGTAAATTTTTTAAGTGTAGCTCCAGCCAAAAAAAACATTTGTAGGCTTTTTGGATAGCATAGGGAAGGGTTAACACCCCTGTAATGTTTGTTTTGCTGTCTGCGCCCTGTTCCGAAGATTTCACCTCATTTTCTGTCCCAATGACAATTGGATTTTGAAAATGTTGGGTTGTTGTGGAAACAAGGATTGGTGATAAACCTTCAGTGGAGACTCCTTTTTCCCATGATAACACTTACAGGAGTGAATTTCCCTTCCTACGGGTAGATTTTCTCTCACTTTCTGTTGCCTCCTTCTGCTTGCAAGTAGGAGTCGTTTGTAAGTCAGGTGTTTGTAACTGTTTTGTGTGTTTCTCCTGTATTCTAAATTCTAAATGTGCTACAAATACAGATTTACATGTACTTGTAGCCCAAAATGTGTACGATCAGAAGGAATTATTTTCATCTATCTACAACTAATATTTTAGTTTTTATGAGAGATAAAAATAGATTGTGTTGATATCAAAGCAGGCAGACCGTTCCGGGCCTTCTTCGGTCCCTTGCTGATTCTTGTAGTCAAAATGCCTAGGCCAATCCTTTTGAGGCTTCAGAAAGGTGGCAGTTTTTATGTGGATGGGATACTTTTAGTGGCATCTAGGTGTCAACTCTAGCCTAGAAGCTGAATCTGTCCTTTCAAATGCTAACTGAAGAACATATGTATATGACTGAATACTGTGAATACAGTATCTTTAATAAAACAGAATTAAACTATATCTACAATTACACTACTTCTACAGATCACATCACATCTCAACTACTGGCAAAACTACCCTACTCTTACATTTATGTTACATCCACGGTCACGTTTATGTTACAATAAATAAGATCATTTTTTGCATGGAATGAAAAAGCTTCTCCACTGGTATATTCAGTAAGGAGATACGTGGTAGTTGAGGTACTGTGCCCTTAAAACTTTTCTTATTAAGGCAAAAACCTTATTCCAGAAGCCCGTATTTTAGAACATTCCCACCAAACTTGATACAGGGTACCGTAAGAATGAGCCTCGAAAGCATAACGGTGAGGAGGTTGGATATATCTTTAAAAGACAAAAAGGAACCTTATACCATCTGGTCATAAACTTCCCTGCATCCTGCGTGCACCGTCTCTTGTAGGGAGTCACCTTGGGGTCCCTGGTTACCCTTGGTCCCAAGGAGCACAAAAAATGCAAAATTTGGTAGGATCAGAAGGTCTCCGAGGCAGGCATTTGTAATTTTTAGCGACAAATGTTGCAAAGTGAAGGAGTTCCTTGGCAACAAAGAGTGACCAATCCTACCACCATATTTGATAAAGTCCAACCTCAAGCAATACTTTTCTTATAGTGGTGGACAGAGTGAGTTGGCGACAGTGGCACATTTAGGCAATTATGCTAGTTTGATTTTTTCTATCAAGTATAGAGTGGTTAAACCACTTTCAGTTATTTTGCCTGTGTCCTACTGGGACGATAACCCTGCATTTCCTGATACAACAGTACATGCAAAGTGTATGTGATCATGGGCTTCAAATCCCTTATATACCAAAGGCACACAATATTTACTTAGTGGGATCTCTGATCTCTGATCTACAATCCAGTTCAGGTCTTGGTCTTCTCCCCCAGGCAAATTTATGCTAACCTGAGACAGACAGCCAGTTCTCTTGGCCTGGGAAATCAGGCAACTCCTGTCTATGAAAGCAAGAGGTTGGTAAAAGCTAACAAGTTGTATATGTGGAAGCTGACAAGCTGTAGGCTTGCTTAGCCTGGTAATTAGGCCTTGTATATATTGTATAGTTAGTGCCGAGACACGGCTAGGTTTTTGTTTTGCTATTATATATCCTGTTTGTTTTCTGAGACACTGTACAGCACCTGTATATAGACATGTAAATATCACAAATAAACATTGCACTGTTTTGTCACTACCTCACTGGTTTTGGTATATGTGCCTGAGAGACTACTTATCCCAGAGAGCTTAGTACCTGCTACCTGTTCCCCAGCTTACAGTATATATATATACATATATATTGATATTTTGTAAATCCTAGCAAGTTAAAAGGGCCTCCATGGTAACAAAAATATAGACAATATATTCAATAAAATGCAGACCTATATAGTGAGGTCTCAACAATATCTTCGGTAGCCCGCCTCCTACAACATATTTACCACACGCTATAGCCAAAAGGCGGCTACAGAACAGGCTTCCTTTGCTGGGAGGGCGTACATGGACATCCTCCTGTGATCGCGCCGCAGGGGGTCCTTCAGACTCATCTGATCACAGATCGAGGTAAAGGGCCAATCACAGCAGCCCTTTACTACGTGTCAGACAATGACAGCTGATCACAGGATGTAAACACAAGCCGGTTAATGGCTTTTTTTTCCTCACGCTGATAGCGTGAGGAGAGAAGAAAGCTGATAACCATCTTATGTTAATCAGAACACTGATAAAGGGACATTGGCACTGATAATCAGTGCAGTCCCACCAGTGCCGCCAATTAGTGCCCACCAGTGCTGCCAATCATTGCCCATCAGTGCCACCTGTCAGTGCCCATCAGTGCCTCCTCATCAGTGTCAACTAACAGTGCTGCCCATCAGTGCTGCCTATCAGTGCCCATCAGTGCCGTCTATCAGTGCCCATTAGTGCCGCCTATCAGTGCCCATTAGTGTCGCCCACCAGTGCCACCGCTGTGTCCTTCAGTGCCACCTATCAGTGTAGCCTCATCAGTGCTTCCTCGTCAGTGTCAACTAACATTGCTGCCCATCAGTGCCGCCTATCAGTGCCCATCAGTGCCGTCTATCAGTGCCCATTAGTGCCGCCTATCAGTGCCCATTAGTGCCGCCCACCAGTGCCACCTCTGTGTCCTTCAGTGCCACCTATCAGTGTAGCCTCATCAGTGCTTCCTCGTCAGTGCCCACCAGTTACATCTATCAATGCCACCTATCAGTGCCCATCAGTACTGGCTCATCAGTGCCCATCAGTGCAGCCTTATCAGTGCACATCAGTAAAGGAGAAAAATTACCTGTTTGCTAAATTTTATAACAAACCATGAAAAATGTTTTTGTTTTTCAACATTTGTGTTCTTTTTTTCATTTAGCAAAAAAAAAAAAAAACAGTGGTGATCAAATACCATCTAAAGAAAGCTCTATTTGTGTGAAAAAAATGATAACAATTTCATATGGGTACAGTGTTGCCTGACCGCGCAATTGTCATTCAAAGTGTGACAGCGCTGAAAGCTGAAAATTGGCCTGGGCAGGAAGGCAGTAAAGGTGCCCAGTAGGCAAGTGGTTAATAAATGGTAGGAAGTGTGCTACTAGGGATATTATTCAGACCCCTTATATAG
This sequence comes from Aquarana catesbeiana, assembly GCF_042186555.1. NCBI lineage: Eukaryota > Metazoa > Chordata > Amphibia > Anura > Ranidae > Aquarana > Aquarana catesbeiana. The sequence goes on along the minus strand of NC_133325.1, from coordinate 152,188,557 downwards.
GTCTGAATTTTATTGAATATGTTTGGAAACCATGGAGGCTGTTTTGATTTGCAAGAATTTTACAATGTATCAAATATATACTGTAATGTTTATATGAAAAAAAAATGTGTTATTAATGACTGGCACCAAAAAAAGTCACACTAAGTAAATACCCTGTGTCTTAAACAGAACAGTAAATAAAATAAACTTTCTTTGAAGTTAAGGGACATTTCCTCTTAAAAAGTTGTCAGCAGAACAGTTGTTCGCTTTGGAAGATTTCCTCTCTACTCTTGTTCTGATGAAAACTCTAAATTGATAGTGGTCGTCAAGACAGATAGAGAGGATGGCTCTCCCCAACGTCAACGGCAGAGAGAAGTCAAAACCTGACAGATTTTATCAAGTCCATACATTATCCAAACCAAAAAGAAAAAGTTTTAGCCTTAGATAAACTACTATTTTATAAGGAATACACAATTGTACTAGATGATTTAATTATATATCTGCCTGGAGTTCAGTTTTAATAGCCAGACATTTTGATGAAGTGATATACAGTCAAACTTAAACTGCTAGAGTTTATCTCCAATTAAAATAAAATCGTATTTGCATTGCCACATGGTCAGTCTAATGCCACATTATTATTATTCCTGCAAGCTCCAAAATCAAGTCAGTTTCACTCATTACAAATGTCACACAATGACTTACTTAAACATAATAATACATTAATTAAGTCAATAGTATTTTACAACAATACGACTTCATCAAGCAGCAAAAAAGGGTTTTAGGTACAAATTAGTGCCAGGAAATTTATTATAACTATTATTGTTCTGCCAGTGTAATCAGAAATTCTTGTAGGAGATTAGAACATGTTGTAATTGATTCTCAGCTATGAGCATTTTTTGCATCATAAATTGCCACCACAATATTTGTATGAATTTTAAAGAGTTTATTTTATGTGGTATTGTGAAAGAAATCTGTCAAACATTAATCCGATTCAATAGATTAGCAGTGAATTTAATTCTGCAATGATTAACAAGTAAATGTACTAAATAATTAAATACGCTTTGAATTTGCTTATTGCTTGATTAATCTCTGACTTTTCTGTCTTCTGCAACTTTTTTTAAAGCATTTTAAAAGCATTTTAATTGATATATGATTTCTGTATTATTAAACCTTAAGTTGCATTTAAAGCTATGATTTTCATTTTATTATATTTATGTTAAATAGTATTGAAAGGGGCCCTATAAACAAATATTAACCTTAACGCTTTGTTAACTAATCTATAGCTAATGCATGACAGAAGGTTTGATATACTGTTTCTGAAGAAAATGCTGACCTGTACTCAATGTTATGAAAGTCATGCAACCAAAAAGCCCGCTAGTCTAATAATTTTTGCTGAAGGGGAGGTTAAACTAATTTGACCCAAGATCCTTCACTGCAATCTGTGGTTATGTGAACTGTATTGAAGTTTGCATGGACCTGTAATATAGGATAATATATATAGGATAATATAGAAAAAGCATTAGGTTAGTTGATTAGAAATAAATAATGTTTTTGTAGTTAAATTTAAAAAATTGTACTTAGGATAATTTTTAAAGAACAACATCACCACCTTAGGCTTTTCCAAGATGGCATTGGAGTGCCATCTAATAATGCAGGTGGTTGTGTCATTTAGAAGAGCAGAGATGCTCGGGATAAGATTTGCGGCACCCTATTCTGGACTCAGCTGTGTGCCTTGCACATAAGTGAATACAGCTGCAATACTTCAGGCTCTATAGTATGCATTCACATGACCACCTAATGAAAGCAATATGGAAGCAGTATAAAGCACACACGCAGTAGCATAGATCTCTGAGGTTGATATATTTCTGTCATCACAATATGGCTGTGTTATTTATCACAAGTGCAGTAGTGATCTTGCATCCATTACTACCATGCAGGTGCAGTATTCCACTTCCATTTTGCTTTCATCAGGGGCCCATACAAGCACAATTGTACAGCAGGCCAAGTATAGGCATGCTGCTGAGTATGTCTTGTAAGAGTAATGGGCTCACGTACCGAACACCTGGCAGCATGTCTGCCCACTCTCCTGCCCTGTTACTTTATTGAAGGAGGAGAAGGACAAGCTTGAGAAGAAGTACTGGCAGACAGAAGTTTGGGAAGTTAATTCCACTCCTGATCCCACCACTCTGCTGTCCTCCCTAACCCTCCCCTTTTTAAACTTCTGCCCCCCCAAGGTCGGAGAATAAATGTATAATGTCTCACAATGCTAAGAAAGAAATGTACCATTTTTTTGTAAGGAGATGAGACCATTTTTGGATGGCTTATTCAGTTAGCATTTGATGACGCCTCTGCCTTTTCACCCTAAACCCCTTCTTCCATAGAGCATTCAGGACTAATTGAATGTTTTCTTAGATCCAACTTATGATGGTTTTATCCAAGTAAGCCTTCTGAGAATTCCTTATGGGGTCTCAGGACTTCGTCCATGACTCTCTAAAAGATGTACACTCCAGTGGGAACTGCCTCAGTATATGTTGGAGTCAGAGTTTAAGTCATTCTTTTGGTATACCAGGAAATCAGGGACTTCTGCCTACAGTTGTGCTCATAAGTTTACATACCCTGGCAGAAATTATGATTTCTTGGCCATTTTTCAGAGAATATGAATGATAACACAAAAACTTTTCTTTCACTCATGGTTAGTGTTTGGCTGAAGCCATTTATTATCAATCAACTGTGTTTACTCTTTAAATCATAATCACAAAAGAAACTACCCAAATGACCCTGATCAAAAGTTTACATACCCGGAGGGGGGGCGTGGCTACCATGCTGCTGAATGGACAGCTGATCTAAGAGCCCGCTCCAGTGATGGCAATCAGAGCACTCTGAGGTGTCTCTGACCGACCCCACCAGCACCTCACCTAAGTGCCGCATAACAATCGGAGATGACCCGCAAAACGAAGACTCCTCACACCCGAAGAAATTACAGGATTTCTTCCCACCTACAGCCCGGAGCACACTCATGATGGCGCAGACGGCTGCTTTCCGGTTTCCTCAGGCAGATCTCTGTCAGCCACACCGAGCCCGGGATCGAGAGATGGCTCTAAACAACATTCTCCTGATGCCTCTACACCGCTCTCCTGCAGCCCAGTGAAATCCAAGTCCTGCATAGCAGCGGCCTCCCACAGCACTAGGGTGAGCACATGTCAGGGCTCCATGGAGGATACGAGGGAGCTGGTAGTACCAATTAACTCTTTCCCCACTGCCAATCAGCCCATCTCAGACACTACATTAAAAGATATGCTGGTCTCCCTGCATAATTCTCTCCATGCAGATATGATGGAATGCATGAGAAATTTTAAAGCGGAAGTGGGAGAACTAGGAGGCAGAATTGCCCATGTTGAATAAAATGGGTGAATATGCATCTTTCTACAACTCATTAGTAGACGCACATAATGACCAGTCTGATGAGGTGACCTAGTTTAAAGCTAAAGTAGCAGATCTTGAAGACAGGTCACGAAGGAACAATGTGAAAATACACGGGATACTGAAACCATCCAACCTGCGTAGCTTTACCAATATGGCCATGATTTCATGACAGCTTTCCTGCTATCAGTAATGGCTTCGGAGCTGGTTATTGACAGAATCCACAGCCTCCCCAAGGATAATTTTCCTAGAGATGTGCTGACGCGGGCACATTTTTCCATGTAAAAGAGCAGTTTATGCTGGCCTTTCAAAAAACGCACAACCCCCTGAGCAATTTTCCTTTATCTTACTATTTGCAGATCTCTCACAGTACACTATGCAAAAACACAAATCTTTGATATCTGTGACCAAAGCACTTCGAAACCATAGCATTGTGTACAGATGGAGATATCCATCAAAGCTAACTATCATCAGTGAGGGTAAGTCCTCAGTGATCAAACCTAGAAGAAGGCCTAGCTTTGCTACGATCCTGGAACATCCTACCTGAACAGAACCCTGAAGGATCCCTATCCACTTCTAGGATGAATACCCAGAATGACTGGTATGTTGTGTCGTATAAGTAAAAAAAAAAAAAAGCACAGCACTTACACCTCAGTTATAATACCTGAGCTACATGATTCCTGAATCACTATGGAGCTCACAGTACATGAACTTCCCCTCCTGAGAACTGCACAGTAAATCTGCCACAAGATTCCAGTTGGAATCTACTTTTTTATCTTGTTGGTTACACGTTTGTTTTTTGACTTTCTCTTTATTACTCTCTATGTTTCTTCCCTACTGTTATACCCCACCTGAGATGGAAAATGAGTATACACATATGAGGACGACCTTATCTACTTCAGTGCTCACAAATTCTTGCTTAAAGACCCTGTGGAGATGCCCTAGGCTTGATAAGGTACCCGCAAAACGAAGACTCCTCACACCCGAAGAAATTACAGGATTTCTTCCCACCTACAGCCCGGAGCACACTCATGATGGCGCAGACGGCTGCTTTCCGGTTTCCTCAGGCAGATCTCTGTCAGCCACACCGAGCCCGGGATCGAGAGATGGCTCTAAACAACATTCTCCTGATGCCTCTACACCGCTCTCCTGCAGCCCAGTGAAATCCAAGTCCTGCATAGCAGCGGCCTCCCACAGCACTAGGGTGAGCACATGTCAGGGCTCCATGGAGGATACGAGGGAGCTGGTAGTACCAATTAACTCTTTCCCCACTGCCAATCAGCCCATCTCAGACACTACATTAAAAGATATGCTGGTCTCCCTGCATAATTCTCTCCATGCAGATATGATGGAATGCATGAGAAATTTTAAAGCGGAAGTGGGAGAACTAGGAGGCAGAATTGCCCATGTTGAATAAAATGGGTGAATATGCATCTTTCTACAACTCATTAGTAGACGCACATAATGACCAGTCTGATGAGGTGACCTAGTTTAAAGCTAAAGTAGCAGATCTTGAAGACAGGTCACGAAGGAACAATGTGAAAATACACGGGATACTGAAACCATCCAACCTGCGTAGCTTTACCAATATGGCCATGATTTCATGACAGCTTTCCTGCTATCAGTAATGGCTTCGGAGCTGGTTATTGACAGAATCCACAGCCTCCCCAAGGATAATTTTCCTAGAGATGTGCTGACGCGGGCACATTTTTCCATGTAAAAGAGCAGTTTATGCTGGCCTTTCAAAAAACGCACAACCCCCTGAGCAATTTTCCTTTATCTTACTATTTGCAGATCTCTCACAGTACACTATGCAAAAACACAAATCTTTGATATCTGTGACCAAAGCACTTCGAAACCATAGCATTGTGTACAGATGGAGATATCCATCAAAGCTAACTATCATCAGTGAGGGTAAGTCCTCAGTGATCAAACCTAGAAGAAGGCCTAGCTTTGCTACGATCCTGGAACATCCTACCTGAACAGAACCCTGAAGGATCCCTATCCACTTCTAGGATGAATACCCAGAATGACTGGTATGTTGTGTCGTATAAGTAAAAAAAAAAAAAAAGCACAGCACTTACACCTCAGTTATAATACCTGAGCTACATGATTCCTGAATCACTATGGAGCTCACAGTACATGAACTTCCCCTCCTGAGAACTGCACAGTAAATCTGCCACAAGATTCCAGTTGGAATCTACTTTTTTATCTTGTTGGTTACACGTTTGTTTTTTGACTTTCTCTTTATTACTCTCTATGTTTCTTCCCTACTGTTATACCCCACCTGAGATGGAAAATGAGTATACACATATGAGGACGACCTTATCTACTTCAGTGCTCACAAATTCTTGCTTAAAGACCCTGTGGAGATGCCCTAGGCTTGATAAGGTACTGTTATCATTTTTCCTTAATTATCAACTATGGTACTTAAAGTAACTTCTTTCAATGAGCATGGATTAACCACTTCAGACCCGGAAGAATTTACCCCCTTCCTGACCAGAGCACTTTTTGCGATTCGGCACTGCATTGCTTTAACTGACAATTGCGCGGTCGTGCGACGTGGCTCCCAAACAAAATTGATGTCCTTTTTTTTCCCACAAAAAGAGCTTTCTTTTGGTGGTATTTGATCACCTCTGCGGTTTTTATTTTTTGCGCTATAAACAAAAAAATAGCGTCAATTTTGAAAAAAACGCATTATTTTTTACATTTTGCTATACTAAATATCCCCAAGAAATATTTAAAAAAACATTTTTTTTCCTCAGTTTAGGCCGATACATATTCTTCTACATATTTTTGGTAAAAAAAATCACAATAAGCGTTTATTGATTGGTTTGCGCAAAAGTTATAGCATCTACAAAATAGGGGATAGTTTTATGGCATTTTTATTGATAATTTTTTTTTACTAGTAAAGGCGGCGATCAGCGATTTCTATTATGACTGCGACATTATGGCGGACACATTGGACAATTTTGACACATTTTTGGGACTATTGGCATTAATACAGCGATCAATGCTAAAAAATTGCATTGATTACTGTAAAAATGTCACTGGCAGTGAAGGGGTTAACCAATAGGTGGCACTGTAGGGGTTAAGTGTGTCCTAGGGAGTGATTCTAACTGTGGGGGGAGGGGCTGTGTGTGATAGTGTCACTAGGCAGAATGGGGAAATGCTTGTTTACATTAGCATCTCCCTGTTCTTCCTCACCTTGAGACGATCGCGGGTATCCCTGCGGACAGCGGGTCTGCGGGAGTCGCGATCGCGGTCACGGAGCTCCCGGTCAGTGGCGGGCGTGCGCCGCCGCCTCTTAAAGGGCAATGTACAGGTACATTACTCTGCCTATACGTGCCCTTCTGCCGCAGTATATCTGCGTGAGGTGGTCAGGAAGCAGTTAAATCATCCAGCTAAAAGAGCCTCGGTCTGGAGAGAAGCCCTCAAATTGCAATCTGACATCTCGTGCATACAAGAGACACACTGGTTGGCCTCAGGCGCCCCCACTTTTTATCATAAAAAATTCCCACACATATTCAAAGCCTCAGCACCTAAAAAGCAGAAGGATGTCCTTATTGCTATCAAAGACTCTGTAGCTTTCTCCCTCCAAGAGATACATGCAGATCCTGAAGGATGTTACCTGTTCTTAGTGGGTGAATTCAACAACAAACCCTACACAATCGTCAACCTGTATGCACCTAATACTCTCCAACTTCGCTTTCTGAAGAAATTATTCTGAAAAAATTAATAAAATTAAGAGAGGAGCCTTAATAATGTGCAGAGACTATAATGTATTGGTGGACTATAGGATGAACACTATCTCTAAGTCCCAACGCCCTCTACCTGCCTTACAACCCCTACTCTATGCTGAAGAAATGTATGATGTCTGGAGGTGTCAACACTTAAATAAACGGAACTACGCAATTTATTCCTCCAGGCATAACTATTCCTGCATCGACTTAATCTTGGTTGACAAATTCCTACTACAAGCAATCTCCTTCTCCACCGTACATAACATCAAGTAGTCTGACCACGCACCTGTCTCTATAACAGTGGGCGAGGAAAATACTCCAGCTCTTGCATATAACTGGTGTGCTAACTCTCGTTTGTTTCAACAATCCTCGCAGGTGGCCTCCATAGCTAACCACCTAAATTAATATTTTGCTTTGTATGCTCAATCTGTGTCTAATCCATTTTCCTTGTGGTGCACCCATAAGGCTTACATCAGAGGCATTATACTCCAAATGTGCTCATGGGCAAAAAGGCAGAGGACACAGAAATTAGACTCTCTTCTATCTGATATTAGAGTCTTAGAGACCCAAAACAAAAATGCATCTGACACTATCACAGCAAACAAATTGTCTAAGTTGAGCTCTGATCTCAGGCTCATGGTTTTAGAACAATATGATAAGCATATCCAATCCCTCAAATTGGCCCACTACTCTTCTGGCAAATGAACTGGAAAATTCTTGGCCCAGAGGCTAAAAGTAAAATCTTCAACCCTGTTCCTGAATATTACTCTTCTTTATATAATCCTTCAAAATGCTCATATTCCCTGAAATATTGTATGTTTTTTGAATGCTACCTATTCCTATTAAAAATACCCACCTTAGATCGCTAAACTCCCTTCTTAAACAGTATATTTGGGGTTCCAAGCGACCTAGATGCTCCAGAGTCCGTCTACCTAAACACAGATCTGTGGGCGGTATGGGATTAATTGATATACATGACTACTTCCGGGCATCCATGCTTACCCAACTTAAATACTGGTTCTCAATATCCCCTGATATCCTTTGGAGCAGTATTGAACAGGCCTTGAGTCCAACTTTGGACCTACGAACCATTTTACTACTAGACTTATGGAGACCATTCCCCTTATGCCAGGGGTCTTCAAACTGCGGCCCTCCAGTTGTTCAGGAAATTCAATTCCCATCATGCCTAGTTATGTCTGTGAATGTCTGAGTTTTACAATGCCTCATGGGAAATGTAGTTCTGCAACAGCTGGAGGGCTGTAGTTTGAGGATCCCTGCCCTACGCCCTAATACAACAGATATCCCAATACCTATTGATATCCTAACATATGCAATTCCACATACTACTCACTCGGATTGGCTTGCCAAAAGGTACCTCCTGGATTGCTGATTTATACGACAACAACACTCTTAAACCATTTGATGTACTAAAGAAAGAATTTAACCTACTACCCACTGATTCTTATAAATACTTTCAAGTTTCCCACTTTTTGAAATCCTTAAAGTCCCATCATATATTCCTCCAAAATATAGTGTGGCAATTCTATACAAAGACATCGGCACCTTCCAAAGTGATATCTCTCTTCTACAATCCTTTTCAAGACAAACTGAATTTCATCAAATCCCTTCCTTACCAAAAATGGGAATCAGACTTATGTAAAACTTTTACCACTACCCTATGGCAATGTGCATTCAGAACAATATACAAAGCCTCTAGATGTGTAAACCATTGGGAAATATCCTCAAAAATAGCTCTGAGGTGGTACCTCACACCATATAAAATGTCTAAATTCACTCGCTCCAATTCCCCACTATGTTGGAGAGATTGTGGAGCTGTGGGAAACATCATACATGTTTTGGTCATGCAAACATCTCACTAGTTTTTGGAAAAGCATATTTAAATATATCTCACAAATTGCAGGAGTCCTGACATCACCAAGCCCTGGTGTGGCATTACTAAATTTAGGTATTGAGGACTTCCCTCCCTCCTTCCGTATGGTGGTCACACATGTCCTATTAGCAGCTAGAACATTGACAACTAGATACTGGAAATCCAATAGCGTACCCAATGTTTCAGAAGTAATTGAAATGACACAATCTAACTACATCTATGAATCTTTATTGGCTAATAAAGATGGCAATAGAAAAAACTTTGACAATCAGTGGAAAATTTGGACTGACTGGTTTAAAGTCGATTAAGGTTTTTCTTCATAAATATGTATTTTTGATCACATTAGTATCGCAGTAATACTCGTCTTTTACTTAATTTAAAAATGGTTAATATACTACTCGTTACTATCCATCTAATACCTTACCCTTCCCTTTTCTTCTTAGAGTTATTATTACACAGGAACATACTGCGATATCCTTATAGGTAAATCTATAACTGCCTACCCCTTGTATGTTTACACCTCATATAGATAAACCTACCAACATATACAATGTATGTTCTGGATGACTAATGCTTTCCTATGTACTCTTTGTACTACTTTGTGCTAAATTTTGTACTTCGAAAAATATCTTTAATTAAAAAAAAAAGAAAAAAAAAAGCTTACATACCCCAGTTCTTAATACCGTGTATTGCCCCCTTTAAACATCAATGACAGCTTAAAGTCTTTTGAGGTATTTGTGGATGAGGTTTTTTATCTTCTCAGATGGTAAAGCTGCCCATTCCTCTTGGCAAAAAGCCTCCAGTTCCTGTAAATTCTTTGGCTGTCTTGCATGAACTGCATGTTTGAGATCTCCCCAGAGTGGCTCAATGATATTGAGGTCAGGAGACTGAGATGGCCACTCCAGAACCTTCAATTTATTCTGCTGTAGCCAATGACAGGTCGACTTGGCCTTGTGTTTTGGATCATTGTCATGTTGGAATGTCCAATAAGTCCCATGCACAGCTTCCTGGCTGATGAATGCAAATGTTCCTCCAGTATTTTTTGATAACATACTGCATTCATCTTGCCATCAATTTTGATCAAATTTCCTGTGCATTTGCGGCTCACACATCCCCAAAACATCATCAATCCACCTCCGTGTTTCACAGTAGGAATTGTGTATTTTTCATCATAGGCCTTGTTGGCTCTTCTCCAAAGGTAGTGTTTATGGTTGTGGACAAAAAGCTCAATATTGGTCTCATCACTCCAAATGAGTTTGTGCCAGAAGGTCTGAGGCTTGTCTCTGTGCTGTTTGTCGTATTGTAGGTGGGATAATTTGTGGCATTTGCGTAGTAATGGCTTTCTTCTGGCGACTCGACCATGCAGCCCATGCAGTGCCTCCTTATTGTGCATCTTGAAACAGCCACACCACATGTTTTTAGAGAGTCCTGTATTTCACCTGAAATTATTTGTGAGTTTTTCTTTGCATCCCGAACAATTTTCCTGGCAGTTGTGGCTGAAATTTAAGTTGGTCTACCTGACCGTGGTTTGGTTTCAACAGAACCCCTCATTTTCCACTTCTTGATTAGAGTTTGAACACTGCTGATTGCCGTTCTCAATTCCTTGGATATGTTTTTATATCCCTTTCCTGTTTTATACAGTTCAACTACCTTTTCCCGCAGATCCTTTGACAACTCTTTTGCTTTCCCCATGACTCAGAATCAAAAACGTCAGTGCAGCACTGGATGAAAGATGCAAGGGTCTGTCAGGAGTCCAGAAACTCATTGACCTTTTATACACACACATTAATTACAAGCAAACAGATCACAAGTGAGGATGGTTCCCTTTAATAGCCATTCAAACCCCTTTGTGTCAACTTGTGTGCATGTTATCAGGCCAAAATCACCAGAGTATGTAAACTTTTGATCAGGGTCATTTGGGTAGTTTCTGTTGTGATTATGATTTAAAAAGAGTAAAAACAGTTAATTGATAATAAATGGCTCTAGCCAAACACTAACCTTGAGTGAAAGAAATGTTTTTGTGTTATCATTCATATTTTCAGAAAAATGTCCAAGAAATCATAAATTCTGCCAGGGTGTGTAAACTTATGAGCACAACTGTACATCCTCCCACATCATCCACCAATTGTGGGGGTCAGGGGGGGAAACAGGTGCTTGTAACACAGTTCTACAAAGTATTCTTTATTTGTTAGCAAACACAACCTGGAAATTACAGAACAAACAAGCATCTGAACACAAGTTTGTAGCATTACAAGTACAAGACTCACCAGCCAGGAGAGAGGCCAAAACATGAACATCTTTTAGGCAGCCCAGTTTAACAGCTTTTTCCTGGAATACAAGCTTGCAGCTCTATCATCTTCACAAAATAGGGCTACAATAACATGGTTGTAACATGGCCATAAAAATGTTACTGATCATTAGGCAAGGAACAAAAGTTTTTTTAATGTATAAAAATTGTCATGTTCTTTTTCTCAATGGTATACATGTACAGCCAAGGCCTTTTCTCCATAAAAATCAGGGACAGACTGATATTCTGCAAAAGGTACAGGAATTGGACTGCTGAGGACTGGGGTAAAGTCATTTTCTCTGATGAATCCTCTTTCCGATTGTTTGGGGCATCCAAAAAAAAACCTTGAGAAGAAAAGGTGAGTGCTACCATCAGTCCTGTGTCATTCCAACAATAAAGCATCCTGAGACCATTCATGTGTGGGGTTGCTTCTCAGCCAAGGGCTCATTCACAATTTTGCCTAAGAACACAGCCATGAATAAATAATGGTACAAAAACATCCTCCGTGAGCAACTTCTCCTAACCATCCAAGAACAGTTTGGTGAGGAACAATGCCTTTTCCAGCATGATGGAGCACCTTGCCATAAGACAAAAGTGATAAGTGGCTTGGGGAAAAGAATATCAAAATTTTGGGTCAATGGCCAGGAAACTCCCCAGAACTTAATCCCATTGAGAACTTGTGGTCAATCCTCAAGAGGCGGATGAATAAAAATAACACGACAAACTCCAAGCATTGATTTTGCAAGAATGGGCTGCCATCAGTCAGGAGGTGGCCCAGAAATTGATTGCCAGCATGCCAGGGCGAATTGCAGAGGTCTTGAAAAAGAAAGGTCAACACTGCAAATATTGACTCTTTGCATAAACTTAATGTAATTGTCAATAAAACCCTCCGACACTTATGAAATGCTTGTAAATATTCTTCTTCAGTATACCATAGTAACATGTGACAAAAAGATCTAATAACCCTGAAGCAGCAGACTTTGTGAAAATTAATATTTGTGTCATTCTCAAAACTTTTGGCCTGTAGAGGCTGTATACACATGTCCTCTGATGCAAAGCTTTTGGTTACAGATCTGAATGCAGTGCATGTTTATGCAATTTCTCAATTGAAAACAATGCAGCTACATTCAGATACCCAAATAAAAAATGGCTGTATATTTGTTTTTCTATGGTTGTATGAATAAGGCCTAACAAAACCTGTCTCTCTAAGTTCAACTATTTAGACAGGGTTATATGGGAAGTATCTGTCCTCCTAAAGTAATATATATATATATATATATATATATATATATATATATATATATATATATATATATATATATATATATATATATATATATATATATAATATTATAATATTTATAATATATAATAATATTATATATAATATATTTTATATATATATTTATATACATAGATACATACATACAGTATCTCACAAATGTGAGTACACCCTTCACATTTTCGTGAGATACTGTATATTGTAAAGGACTAGTATCAAATGTAGGGCTTTAAGCACTCCGCCACTCGCTGGTTCTTCTTTTTAAGGGCTTTGTTTGCCAATTTTTATTACAAGCAAGTTCAGCAAACAAACATAGGTTTCCCTCACAGGGGTTTTCAGGGGTTTTCAGCATTCCTTTGTCCATCAACAAAATGAAATTCAGCCTAGTTGGCTCTCGCTTGCAGCACTGCTGTTCTGGCCTTACACTCCAGGCCCTTGTCTCTCTTGAACAGACTGTATCACCGATCACCTTGGTGCATATAGCTAGCAGCCTCTTGCTGCACTGGCTCCCCTGTGGAGCCCTCCGGACTCCTGATACTCAAACTTCTTATCTGCCAGGGTGGAGCCCAGAACTATGGCCAGGTTACTACTAAAATCCCAGAACACACCTGACCAATCAGTATGCTGGCTGTTTTCAAAATCAGGACCCAGGACTGGGGATTTCATCCCACCCGAATCTCTCAGAAATCCCCGGGCTCCGGGTCCCAAAGTGGACTTTTCTAAGAAAGGAGGAAACTGAAAAGCCAGTTTCCTTTTCATGTTACAAGCTCCTTGAAGCCCCTCAACCCGTTCGTTTGAGAATTCTGGGTCACAACCTCCTTCTAGACCCTGGCAGGGCAACTCTCTGCCACAATATATATATACTATATTGTGAGTGAATTAGTAGACCAGACTGTGTGGACTGCACAGAGAGAACCAGAAATGCATGTAAGATGAATAATAATGATGTTTATTAAGATAGGTGATAAATAAGTAAACACAAACAGTGCACAACCAACCAAACAAAACCCAACAAACAACAAATAGTATATACAGCAAAGGGGCAATACCCAGGGCTGGTGCAAGGATTTTTGACACCCTAGGCGAAACCTCCCCCCTCCCCAATTGGCTCCGCCCCTCACTGAGATTTTTGCGGCACCTCTTCACCTATTTCTTCAACCGTGGTCCACTGGCCTGCACCTGTGCCTCTGGACCCGGCCCGAAGTCAAATAGTGGATGGCACCAGCTCACTTCCTTGCGCCAACCTTGGTCCACAGGCTAGGGCAGTATACAGACAGACTAACTGTGTAACTGCCTGTCTGTACGAGCATACAGATACACTGACAATGTTTTACAGGCTCTTACTAAAAATAATAATAAATTCACATTTTTGTACCTGCAAAAAGATCTGCATTTATTTATTTTTTTACAAAGGTGAACTTGAACCTTCACACCTCAGATCACCCCAATTCCTGTATTTTCAGGTCTCAGATCACCACAATTCTTCCACTTTCATACCTCAGATCACCCGATCACTGTATCACCCTAAATGGCTGTTCCCCTCTGCACCCCCCTCCGTACCTCTGTTCCCCTCTGCACCCCCCACACACATATCTGTACCCTCCTGCACATCTGTCCCCCCTCCCCACACACACATATCTATTCCCCCTCTGTACCCCCCTGCACATCTGTCCACCCCTCCCCACACACACACATCTGTTCCCCCTCTGCACCCCCCTGCACATCTGTCCCCCCTCCCCCCACACATATCTGTTCCCCCTCTGTACCCCCTGCACATCTGCCCCCCCCCCACACACACACACATATCTGTACCCCCTACACATATATCTGTTCCCCCTCTGTAACCCCTGCACGTCTGTACCCCCTCTGTACCCCCTGCATGTCTGTACCCCCCTGCATGTCTGTCCCCCCCACACACACACATATATCTGTTCCCCCTCTGTACCCCCCTGCATGTCTGTTCCCCTCTGTTCCCCCCTGCATGTCTGTTCCCCCCCACACATATATCTGTTCCCCCTCTGTACCCCCTGCACGTCTGTTTCCCCCCCACACACATATATATCAGTTCCCCCTCTGTACCCCCTGCATGTCTGTCCCCCTCTGTACCCCCATGCATGTCTGCCCCCCACACACGTATCTGTTCCCCCTCTGTACCCCCTGCATGTCAGTTCCCCCCCACACACACACATATATATCAGTTCACCCTCTGTACCCCCCTGCATGTCTGCCCCCCCCACAGATATATCTGTACCCCCTCTGTACCCCCCTGCACATCTCCCCCCCCCCACACACACATATATATCAGTTCCCCCTCTGTACCCCCCTGCACATCTGCCCCCCCCCACACACACATATCTATATCAGTTCCCCCTCTGTACCCCCCTGCACGTCTGCCCCCCACACACACACATATATATATCAGTTCCCCCTCTGTACCCCCTGCATGTCTGTCCCCCCCACACACACACATATATATCAGTTCTCCCTCTGTACCCCCTGCATGTCTGTCCCCCCCCCCCCACACACACATATATGTATCTGCTCCCCCTCTGTACACAGTGAAATGCACTGTAAACTTGACAGCAGAGTATTTTTTTTATTTCATGTGACTGCAGGCTGCAGCACTGAGCGTGCTACCTGTGCTTCCACTTTACCTGAGCCAGCGGCGGTGATGGCTTTACTCCATGAGTGCGGCGCTGCTGCCTGCCTGTTCTCCTACAACAGATCATCCCTGAGCGACCAGGAGGAGGGGGAGCGGATATCGCGGCAAGCCCGTATGCAGGGCTTCTATCTCATCCGCTCCAGCCGGTTCCATCGATCATGCAGCACTTCCGGTCAGCTGCTCCTTGTCCCGGCTCTCTCCCCTCATGTCCTCACTGCTAGGGCGGCACTGCAGGCTGGGGACAGAGCGGTCCGGGATGTCTTCACAGGCGCAACCGCCCCTTAGCCTGGCAGCTGGCGCCATAAGGCAGTATGTTTTTAAAAAATGTCAGTCCTGGAGGTATTTTAATAATCCGAATCCCCAGCGAGTGGCTGGAGGTCCGGATTTTGCCGCCCCCCTTACCCCGGCGCCCTAGGCAGCCGCCTGACCCACCTATTGCTAGCGCCGGCCCTGGCAATACCAGGATCTCAGACGTAAGCCAGGCCAGGGTCATACACAGCATATAAGCAGGTGAACAAGGGATATTCCGGAAACATAAACGTTAGCCAGGCCAAGGTCATACACAGGAAGATTAGTAGATGAGGGACAGGGACCCAACAGGACAGGGAGGAGATGGATCGGGCTGTAGGATAAGGTAAAGGTAACAGGAACGCAGGTGGAACTGGGTCAGAATAATCTCAGGAACAGGGTCGGATGCAGTCTCAGGATCGGTACAAGGAGAGAGATACCAAGGCGATGAGAGTACTCATCAGCTGGGTATTTATGAGACTGCCAGTAATTGTCCTCACGTAACACCTGAGCACAGGAAGTGTTGTCTGCTCCACACTGCCAGGATCCATCTGCTGGTGGACGCCAGTACTACAGGCCAAATGATAGATCTTACCAGCAGATGGACCCTTTCCTGACAGTACCCCACCTCAAAGGAGCGGCCACCGGACGCTTCAACTGGCTGAAATTGTCCATAGTCTATGGCATCAGGCAGAACAGCGGATGGGGGTATGTCAGGCTGGGCAACAGGCGCTTGAGGCAGGGCATCAGTTGCTTCGGGCAGGGCAACAGGTACATCAGGGCAAACAGCAGGCACATCAGAGCAGACAGCGGGCTCCGGGTCATCGAGCTGGGCAGCAGGAATGGGTACTTCAAGCTGGGCAGCAGAGACATCAGGCTGGGCAGCAGATAGTGGCACATCAGGCTGGGCAGCAGGCTCCAGGTTGTCGAGCTGGACAGTGGCACATAAGGCTGGGCAGCAGGCTCCGGGTCATCGAGCTGGGCAGCAGGCCCCGGGTCGTCGGGCTGGACGGCAGGCTCCGGGTCATCGGGCTGGGCAGCAGGCACTGGGACATTAGGCCGAACAGTGAGCACCGTAAGGGCTGGCTGGATCACAGGCACTGGCTCAGCAAGCTGGGTAACGTTCCCCGGCCCAGTGGGCTAGGTAACGGGCCCCGGTTCAGCGAGCTGGACACTGGGCACTGGGCACTGGTCCGGCAAGCCGAATAAACCGAATGGGCTCCGGTTTAGCAGACTGGGTAACGGGTACCGGTTTAGCAGACTGGGTAACGGGCACCGGTTTAGCAGACTGGGACACGGGCACCGAAACTTCAGGCTGAGACACGGGCACCGAAACTTCAGGCTGGGACACGGGCACCGAAACTTCAGGCTGGGACACAGGCACCGCAAATTCGGGCTGGGACACCGGCTCTTCAGGCTGGGACACCGGCACTAGAACTTCAGACTGGAAGGCAGGCACCAGGACATCATACTGGAAGGCAGGCACCAAGACATCAGACTGGAAGGCAGGCACCGAGACACCAGGCTGGAAGGCAGGCACCGAGACATCAGACTGGAAGGCAGGCACGAGACATCAGACTGGAAGGCAGACACCGAGACATCAGACTGGAAGGCAGGCACCGAGACATCAGACTGGAAGGCAGGCATTGAGACATCTGACTGGTAGGCAGGCACCGAGACATCAGACTGGAAGGCAGGCACCAAGACATCAGACTGGAAGGCAGGCACTGAGACATCAGATTGGAAGGCAGACACTGAGACATCTGACTGGAAGGCAGACACCGAGACATCAGACTGCACCAAGACATCAGACTGGAAGGCAGGCACCGAGGCATCAGACTGGAAGGCAGGCACCGAGACATCAGACTGGAAGGCAGGCACCGAGACATCAGACTGGAACACTGGCAGCGGAACATCAGGCTGGGACATGGGCACAGGGTCACCAGACCAGTCAGCAGGCACTGAGACATCAGACTGGGTAGTAAGCAATGGGAAGTCAGGCTGGGTAGCAGGCACTGGAGCGTCAGCCTGGGTAGCAGGCACTGGGATGTCAGGCTGGGTAGCAGGCACTGGGACGTCAGGCTGGGTAGCAGACACTGGGACGTCAGGCTGGGTAGCAGACACTGGGTTGGCAGAATTAGGTGGGTCATCAGGTTCAACTGGCGTGAAGGCAGACTGGGGTGGGTTGGCTGGTGTGGAGGCAGACTGGGTTACTGGCAGGATTGTGTGGGAAGGAAAGAACTTTAATTTCTTTTTTGGTTTAGCCACTGCAGCTTTGTAGGTAACTGCAGGGCTGTAAGAAAAGGATGTAACTGGGCAAAGGGAAGACCAGGGAACAGTGGATGGAGGAGGGTTTTGTGGGATTGTTACAGGTGGAAGAGAAGAGGCGGGTGGATTGAAAGCAGGGTAGGTGCAGTGAGTAGAGACTGGGTGCTTTTGTATACTGGGCTGTAGCTGAGGTTGCCATGGGCAATGGGGAGATAGATTCCTGGGAAGGCAGGTAACTAATGGCAGGGCTGGATTGTTGTGGCTTGGCTAAATACAGGAGATCTGACCATGCCTGTAGCACAGATTGAACAAAAGTTGGTTCACATACAGCCTGTTTAATCAGAGATTGTACTGAACAAATGCAATCAGATTATTATTTATTATACAGTATTTATATAGCGCCAACAGTTTACGTAGCGCTTTACAACTTGAGGGTAGACAGTACAAATGCAATACAATTTGATACAGTAGGAATCAGAGGGCCCTGCTCCTTAGAGCTTACAATCTAAGAGGGAAGGTCAAGAGATACAAGAGGTAATAACTATGGGTGATGTGCTGATTGAGAAGATAAATGTAGAGTTGTTAAGTGGGGGCCAGATAGGCTTCTCTGAAGAGATGAGTTTTCAGGGATCGTCTGAAAGTGGATAAAGTAGGAGAAAATCTGACGGATTGGGGTAGAGCATTCCAGAGGATGGGGGAGGCTCTGGAGAAGTCCTGAAGGCGAGCATGGGATGAGGTGACAAGGGAGTTTGAGAGCAGGAGGTCTTGGGAGGAGCGAAGAGAACGATTAGGTTGGTATTTTGTGACTAGGTTAGAGATGTAGCTGGGGGCCAGGTTGTGGATGGCTTTGTAAGTTATAGTTAGTATCTTGAATTTAATTCGGTGACTGAGTGGCAGCCAATGGAGGGATTGGCAGAGGGGTGTGGCAGACGCTGAGCGGTTTGTGTGGTGGATGAGCCTGGCAGCAGCGTTCATGACGGACTGAAGTGGGGATAGCCTATTTAGAGGTAAACCAATGAGGAGGGAGTTGCAGTAGTCGAGGCGGGAGATGACCAGGGAGTGGATTAGAAGCTTTGTGGTGTCATTGGTTAGGAAGGGGCGTATCTTGGAGATGTTGCGAAGATTGAGGTGGCAAGTTTTGGATAGTGATAGAACGTGGGGTCAAAAGGTTAGTTCAGAGTCCAGGATTACACCTAGGACCTTGGCTTGGGGAGATGGGTTGATAGTTGAGCCGTTGATCTTGACAGGGAAATCAGGGGAAGTGGCACCTGAGGGAGGAAATATCATGAGCTCGGTTTTGGATAGGTTGAGTTTGAGAAAGTGATGTGACATCCAGGCTTATATGTCTGCTAGTAAGTTGGTAATGCGTGAGGAGACAGATGGAGAGAGCTGGGGGGGTGGAGAGATAGATTTGGGTGTCATCAGCGTAGAGATGATATTTAAAGCCGTGGGAGGCAATCAACTGACCCAAGGAGGTGGTGTAGATTGAGAAAAGGAGAGGTCCAAGAACAGAACCTTGGGGGACTCCAACGGAAAAAGGAAGAGGAGAGGAGGAAGTAGAGTTGTAAGTGACACTGAAGGAGTGGTGGGATAGGTAGGATGAGAACCAGCGAAGAGTACAGTCATGGAGACCAAAGGAGTGGAGTTTTTTGAGGAGGAGGGGGTGGTCCACTGTGTCAAAGGCAGCAGAGAGTTTTAGGAGAAGTAGTACAGAATAGTGTCCATTGGCTTTAGCCATTAGTAGGTCATTTGAGAGTTTAAGGAGAGCAGTTTCCGTGGAGTGTTGAGGCCGGAAACCGGACTGAAGGGGATCAAGAAGTTTATTCATGGTCAGATGGTCGCTTAGTCGGTTGTAGACCAGTCTTTCAAGAAGTTTGGAGGAGAAGGAGAGTAAGGAGATGGGACGTAAGTTGTTGAGATTGGTGGGATCCAGTGAGGGCTTTTTTAGTATGGGGGTGACTAGCGCATGTTTTAGAGAGTTTGGGAAGATGCCACAAGAGAGGGAGAGGTTGGAAATGTGAGTTAGAGAGCGTAGAATCGAGTCAGAGGGTGAGCGTAGCATTTGCGAGGGAACAGGATCCAGGGGGCAAGTGGTTAGATGAGTGCTAGATAAAAGTTTAGCAACCTCAGTAATAGTAGCAGGGTTGAATGAGGGAAGTAATGATTGTATCTGTGGACATGGGGTGTTGCATGGGGGAGGTTTTTGCGCATTGGTGATCTCCTCATGAATTGTATCAATCTTAGTTTTGAAGTGATTGGCAATCTCCTGGGCAGTGAGTGAGTTGGTGGGTGGAGGCAGTGGAGGACAGAGTAGAGTGTTGAAGGTAGAGAAGAGTTGACGTGGACTGGATGAGAAGGTGTTAATGAGTGTGATAAAGTAGATCTGTTTGGCAGTGTGAAGGCAGGAGTAGTATTTTAGGAGGGCAGATTTATATTGTGTGAAGTCTTCCTGGGTCTTAGTCTTATGCCACAGGCGCTCAAGAGCGCGGCTACATTTTCTGAGACTTCTGGTGTCATCTGTTTGCCAGGGTTGTAGAAGTCGGGGCCTAATTCTGCGTGTAGTGAGGGGGGCAAGCTTGTCTAGGGAGGAAGACAGTGAGCTGTTGTAGATGAAAGTAGCTAGGTTGGGGCAGGACAGAGGTGAGATTTTGTCATAGAGGTGATCAGTAGCAGAGTAGAGAAGAGAAGGGTTGAGGTGTCGAAGGTTTCTACGTGTAACTGTTAGGCGGTTGGAGGGAGAGGAGGTGGAAGACAGGGAGAGAGCAAAACTAATAAGATGGTGATCAGAGAGTGGGAGTGGATTGTTGGAAAGGTTGCACGGAGTGCACAGATAGGAGAAGACAAGGTCAAGGGTGTTGCCGTTGGAGTGGGTAGGAGCCTGTATCCATTGCTTCAGGTCAAGCGATGAGGTTAGACTGAGAAGTTTAGAAGTAATAGTAGTGTTAGTGTTGACAGGGATGTTGAAGTCCCCTAGAATAATTGTGGGGATTTCAGAAGAGAGAAAGTAGGGTAGCCAGGCAGAGAAGTCATCAAGAAAGGCTGATACTGGTCCAGGGGGCCGGTAGATGACAGCAATTCTTAGAGAAATGGGAGAGAAAAGACGAATGCAATGTGCCTCAAAAGAGGAGAGTGTCAGAGAGGGAGGTGGGTGAAGAACTTGATAGGTGCTGCATGGGGCTAGAAGGATTCCCACTCCACCTCCCTTCCGTCCACTTGGTCTGGGGGAGTGAGTCCAGAGAAGGCCCCCATGGGAGAGGGAAGCAGGAGAAATAGTATCCGATTCATGAAGCCAGGTTTCAGTAATGGCAAGTAGGTTAAAGGAATTTGTGATAAAGAGGTCGTGAAGGGCGGTGAGTTTGTTGCAGACAGAACGTGCATTCTACAGGGCACAGGAAAAGGGGGGGCTGGTTTTGGAAAGAGGAATAGAGACCAAGTTCTGTGGGTTGCGGCTCCTGCCAGAGGGTGTAGGGGGATGGGAGCGATGGGCAAAGACAGATGATGGTGGCCCAGGGTTTGGGGATATGTCACCAGAGATTAGGAGAAGCAGGAGGGTGTGGTAGATAATGTGGGACTGTGATTTATGTGAAGGGGCATGTCTCAGAGTACTGGAGGTTTTATCAGTGTATGGATGTAGAATGAGCAAGAGTTGGTAGGAGCAGTAGTAGGGAGAAGACAGAAGGCAGGGTGATATGTATAAGCAGGCGGGTGGAGAGGGGGGGGTGAAGGTGAGAGAGTTTGAGGAGAGAGGAGAGGAGTGTCAGAAGCAGTGGTAGAGAGTGCATGTTACAGAGCGGAAGGAGAGCCTATTATAGAGACAGGGTCACCTGCAGTCTGTTAGCTGTTTTCCAGTGCAGATTGCTGCATTTGTTTGCTTCGTGCAATCGCTGAAGTGCAGAGATTGAAGTGCATATCACTTGTAGAAAGAATCACTTAGAGAAAGAAGCCTTAAGGATAGAAGCCATTGCAATGTGCTCCCCGAGCAGATAACACCTGCTGGGAACAAGAGGAATAATGTTCATCGAAAAAAGCCGGATCATCCTCTAACAACCATACCAGGGATTCTACTTGGCCACCATTGAAGGGAGGAGAGAAGTCATCACTTCCTTTGGGAATACATGACAGGGTTGGCTTTGCACATAACTGGATCAAAGGCTAAACATCTTCAAATAACATATGACCCTGATCCACTAGGAAATGAGCTGATTGGATCGTTTCCAGCAGCTGGTCACTGGTCCAATTTTTTAAAGTCTGGCGACAATATTCACCATGCTCTGCCGCCAGCAGAGAATAATAGACAATTTCTTTAAAATCCATCTTTAGCGAGCCCAGCAACCAGGATTATTCCTCAGTGCAGCCACGTCTGGTCAGGGATGTCCTTGGTTTACTGTTAGTGAATTAGTAGACCAGACTGTGTGGACTGCACAGAGAGAACCAGAAATGCATGTAGGATGAATAATAATGATGTTTATTATGATAAATAAGTAAACAAAAACAGTGCACAACCAACCAACCAAAACCCCACAAACAACAAATAGTGTATACAGCAAAGGGGCAATACCAGAATCTCAGACGTAAGCCAGGCCAGGGTCATACACAGCAGATAAACAGGTGAACAAGGGATATTCCAGAAACATAAACGTTAGCCAGGCCAAGGTCATACACAGGGAGATCAGTAGATGATTGACAGGGAACCAACAGGACAGGGAGGGGATGGATCAGGCTGTAGGGTAAGGTAAAGGTAACAGGAACGCAGGTGGAACTGGGTCAGGATAAGCTCGGGAACAGGGTCGGATACAGGCTCAGGATCAGGATCGGGTAACAGGCCAGCACGGTCAGGGCACAAGGAGAGAGATACCAAGGCGATGAGAGTACTCATCAACCGGGTATTTATGAGACTGCCAGTAATTGTCCTCACGTAACACCTGAGCGCAGGAAGAGTTGTCTGCTCCACACTGCCAGGATCCATTCACTGGTGGACGCCAGTACTGCGGCCCAACAATGACATAACACTAGCAGGGAAAGGCTCCCCTGACAGTTCCAAACTGCCAGGAGACACCTGCTGGTGGACCTCAGTACTGCACGCCAAATAATAGATCTTACCAGCGGATGGACCCTTTCCTGACATATATATACACAAAGCTTTGGAACTAAGCTTAGGAGCGTTAATATATAGATTGCAGGCTGAAAGGGGTTGTAGTTCTTCCTGAGAAGAAGGAAAAGAGAAGAAGAACCTTGGAAAGGTGAATAGTCATTTTCAAAAATTTACTTTCAGTGTTCATGCTGTCTGAACAAATGGAAGCATATGACATTATGTTTTGCATGTTGGTGGTGCTTTAAAGGAGACAGTAAACACAGATTTCCCATTAAGTGTTTTTATGCAAAGTAATAAGCAGTTACAACAATGCTGTATTCTTCTTCCAAAGTTCAGTTCTATAATACAATGAACATATGAGTGTTGCGGTTGCTTGAAGTGTGCTTCCTTAAACGTAAACCTATAAGGCTACCTTCTCAAAGAGATGATGTCCTAGCCACTTTGGTCAGCAGAGTTGCACAAGCCAGAAATCCTTAAGGTGTCCTGTTCCAGTTGCAAAACTGATGCCATAGATGTCTATTCCTATTCCTACTCATTTTAGGCTTACTTCTCCCTCACAAGTGTGTCTCTGTCCCTACCTAAGATTTTTCATACTGTGAACCACCTAATATGACACAACAGGAGCTATATCTATATAATCTTTTTGTCTCAATGATGGCTGCCCAGATCGTAAGATAACTTTGTGTACAGGCTTTCACAAGATGGCACCCGTAGTCCATAGCAGAGAAAACATTTGTGCCATGCCTGCCCCCACACCCCCTCTCATCCCCCTATACGAATCAAAAGGAAAAAACTTCCACCCTGGTGGTTGTGGGTGCAGGGACAGGTGCGATTCCTGCAAACAGCCCGCAGACTGTGGATAATTGTGTACTGAGCCTAATGGAGGATATAAATCCAAAACAGGTATAGAAACACGTGCAGGTCTTGCAGCAGAGATAAATCACAGCAACATTATTTTATTGTCGTGAGCTTCCTTGAATGTCAGACTACATAAAGGTCAAAGTACAAAGGGTAGCAAAGACTGAATCACCAGGGTTACTCCAATTATACTAATTTATTGATGGAAGAATATTTTTTTAGAATAAGTACACTTAAATATAACCTAGACACCTGCTAAACATAAATGAAACCTAAAGGACAATTTAACATATTAGAAGCCCTAAGTTCTTTATAGTTATCTCTTCCTATGTCTAGAATGAGCTATCTGTAATATAAGACATATTTTATAGCTCGAGGGGATGACTTCAAAAACACTCTTCAATAAAAGCACCAGGGACA
This sequence comes from Aquarana catesbeiana, assembly GCF_042186555.1. NCBI lineage: Eukaryota > Metazoa > Chordata > Amphibia > Anura > Ranidae > Aquarana > Aquarana catesbeiana. Next base: position 152,164,367 of record NC_133325.1, on the reverse strand, counting down.
GAACAAAGCCTCTTATAGCAGTAGAAGTAGAACTCTCTGGGGCCTTATTAGCACCTTCGAAGAAGAACAGTCCATTAAAATTACCAGTAACCACAACTGGCAAACCTATTTTAATCTACGATGTGCTCTCTAAATACTAGAATTATTGTTTTTGATAGGTGTTTCCATAATATTTATTTCATCAATAAAACACATTCATCTCTCTTCACTGGTAAACCTGAATTAAAAGTTGGTATGTACTTTCATTTTTTAATAACACTCATAGATAAATAAGTAAAAAGATTCAGGAGCAGAACATAAAGGCTGTCTTGTAGGGAAATATAATTAGGCAAATACTATTCTGAGGATTATTATAACAGCCAGGGATGTATTACCTATCTAAGTCATAGATATCATAGATAATGATTTGTAAGGAGGGAAGCAGCATAGGCTAAGGCTATACATCCACCCCTGACCCTGAAGTCATTGATCTAACTAGGATTACTAGAGCTGCTGGTGCAGTTGTGATGGGGAAAATTTCACTCGTTGCACCTATTAGTTTGTTGAAAACCTCCAGTCCACACAATCTCAGGAACGCAAGTGTTGTGCTTGATCTTCACAACTGTCAATTATCACTCACTACCTTGTAAAAATAGAGGGTAAGCTCACTTGGCAGGTTCTGCATGCCACTTACACTGGATCTCAAGGGCAAAATGGCAGAATTGAGGCATTGACGCAGAACTCCAGTTTCTAAAATTATTTATAATATAAATTACTTTTTGAGGTTTTTTTTTTTTTTTTGAATGCAGGTTTAAACTGCAATACTCACCCTCTCTCCTATGCTATTTTCTGCAGAAAGTCCACTTCAACACCAGTCCTCTTCTGGCTTGAATGGCTGTCAGCATCATTCAACTCACTTCCTATGAGTTTAGGCTGACATAGGCACCTCCCAAGGAGGTTTCACTAGGTAGGCCCGGGCTCACAGTACAATACTGTGGAGAATAATTTGTAACGTCAGTGCAGAACCCTGAGATGCCACACAAGAATGGCCGTCCGTAAGTATGCTGGATTAACGGTATGTATGGGGGCATTTTTATAAAAATAGTTGATAGAGTTGGGAGAGAGGAAAAGGAAATGTACTTTAGAAGTTCAACTTTAGTAGATTTGTCCTTAAGCACGACATACACACACAAACACCCATGTGCAGCCTGCTGTATTAAAGCAGACCTATAGAGTTTTTAAATACAAAAATAGTGGCATTTAGGGATAAGCCGAACACCCCCCGGTTCGGTTCGCACCAGAACCTGCGAACGGACCGAAAATTTGCACAAACGTTAGAACCCCATTGACGTCTATGGGACTCGAACGTTCGAAATCAAAAGTGCTCATTTTAAAGGCTAATTTACATGGTATTGTCCTAAAAAGGGTTTGGGGACCCGGGTCCTACCCCAGGGGACTTGTATCGATGCAAAAAAAACTTTTAAAAACAGCCGTTTTTTCAGGAGCAGTGATTTTAATGATGCTTAAAGTAAAAAAAAAAAAAAGAAATATTCCTTTAAATATCGTACCTGGGGTGTGTCTATAGTATGCCTGTAAAGTGGCGCATGTTTCCCGTGTTTAGAACAGTCCCTGCACAAAATGTCATTTTTAAAGGAAAAAATCTCATTTAAAACTGCTTGCGGGTTTAATGTAATGTCGGGTCCTGGCAATATGGATGAAAATCAGTGAGACAAACGGCATGGGTACCCCCCAGACCATTACCAGGCCCTTTGGGTCTTGTATGGATATTAAGGGGAACCCCGCACCCAAATTAAAATAAGGAAAGGTGTGGGGCCACCAGGCCCTATATACTCTGAACAGCAGTATACAGGCGATGCAAACAAGACAGGGACTGTAGGTTTGTTGTTAAGTAGAATCTGTTTGTAATTTTTAAACGGGTACATTTTTAACATGTTTAGCTCCAGCCAAAAAATCTTTTTTAAGCTTTTTGGAAAACATAGGGAAGGGTTATCACCCCTGTGACATTTGTTTTGCTGTCTTTCCTCCTCTTCAGAAGATTTCACCTCACTTTTTGTCCCAATGACAAATGTTTTTTGAAAATTTGGGGTTTTTTGTGGAACAAGGATTGGAAAGCATCAGTGGAAAGGATAAATGTTTTTCCCATATTAACTCTTACAGGAGAGAATTTCCCTTCCTAGGGGTAGATTTCATCTCACTTCCTGTTGTCTCCTTCCGTTTGCAAGTAGGAGTCGTTTGTAAGTTAGATGTTTGAAAGTAGGGGCCTGCCCTATATACTCAGCAGAAATGTGGGCCTTAGGTGTTGTTGTGGCCACAACACTGTAAGCCCTCACAGGGCCCTGCTGTGAAATATTAGATCAAGAATTGTAATTACATGCCCCTGTTGAACAAGGGCAGAAAAATTGGGCCTTTGGTGGTGGTGGTGGTGGTGCTGGTGCCACAACACTGTAAGTCCTCACTCGCTCTTGGTGGGTGCAGAAATGGGCCCTGCTGTGAAATATTAGATCAAGAATTGTGATTACATGCCCCTTTTGAACAAGGGCAGAAAAATTGGGCCTTTGGTGGTGGTGGTGCCACAACACTGTAAGTCCTCACTCGCTCTTGGTGGGTGCAGAAATGGGCCCTGAAATATTAGATCAAGAATTGTAATTACATGCCCCTGTTGAACAGGGGCTGAAAAATTAGGCCTTAGGCACTGGTGCTGGTGCCACAACACTGCAACCCCTCACAGATACTCTAGTTGGAACGCAGAAATGAGCCCTGCTGCAAAGTATTGCATCAAAAATTGTAATAACACGCCCCTGTTAAACAGGGGTTGAAAAATTGGGCCTTAGGCACTGGTGCTGGTGCCACAACACTACAACCCCTCACAGATACTCTAGTTGGAACGCAGAAATGAGCCCTGCTGCAAAGTATTGCATCAAAAATTGTAATTACAGGCCCCTGTTAAACAGGGGCTGAAAAATTGGGCCTTAGGCACTGGTGCTGGTGCCACAACACTGCAACCTCTCACATATACTCTAGTTGGAACGCAGAAATGAGCCCTGCTGCAAAGTATTGCATCAAAAATTGTAATTACATGCCCCTGTTAAACAGGGGCTGAAAAATTGGGCCTTAGGCACTGGTGCTGGTGCCACAACACTGCAACCTCTCACAGATACTCTAGTTGGAACGCAGAAATGAGCCCTGCTGCAAAGTATTGCATCAAAAATTGTAATTACATGCCCCTGTTAAGCAGGGGCTGAAAAATTGGGCCTTAGGCACTGGTGCTGGTGCCACAACACTGCAACCCCTCACAGATACTCTAGTTGTAACGCAGAAACGAGCCCTGCTGCAAAGTATTGCATCAAAAATTGTAATTACATGCCCCTGTTAAACAGGGGCTGAAAAATTGGGCCTTAGGCACTGGTGGTGGCGCCCAGAACCAAAAATGTTCTTACAAGCTATCAGCGTGATGATTGAGGAAGAAGAGGATAATTACTTAGGGATAGTCACTCAGCATCAGCATAGGCAGTCTTTGAAGGGATCTGAGATTTCAAAAAAAAATATTCGGTTACATCAGCATCAGGTGCTTGGTAGCTGGTGGTGATCCAAGACTGATTCATTTTTATGAAGGTCAGTCGATCAACCGAGTCGGTGGACAGACGCACCCTGTGATCGGTTTCAAACCCTCCAGCAGCACTGAATGTGCGTTCCGAAAGAACGCTGGATGCAGGACAGGCCAGTAGCTCAATTGCATACTGTGCAAGCTCTGGCCAGTGATCCATCTTCAAGACCCAGTAACCCAGAGGATTTTCGGTGGGAAAGGTGTCCAAGTCAGATCTTGCCCCTAGGTATTCCTGCACCATGTAAAACAGACGCTGGCGATGGTTGCTGGAACCGATCATACCTTGGGGCTGCGGACCAAAAAATTGTCTGAACGCATCGGTCAGACGGCCACCTTCTCCACCGCTCCTTCTTTGACTGACCGAAGCCTCAGCAACACGTTGTCAAGAAACAGGAGTTTGTAACCTCCCAGTCTCTGGGAACGCATTGCACAGACCTTTCTGCAAGGCCTCCCGAAGATGTTTCATCCTCTGCTCCCTCTGCGATGGCAAGATAAGGTCCGCAACCTTACCCTTGTAACGTGGATCAAGGAGGGTTGCCAGCCAGTATTGGTCCTTCTCCTTGATACCACGAATACGAGGATACTTACGCAGGATTTGCAGGATCAGGGAGGCCATGCAGCGTAGGTTTGCTGAGGCATTCGGTCCGGAGTCCTCTGGGTCACTAAGGACGACATGGTCCGCAGCCACCTCCTCCCAGCCACGTACAAGTCCATGTGTTTCTTGGGACTGATCCCTTAAAGACTGCTGCTGATGCTGAGTGCCAGGCTCCACCTCCATACTGACACAATCTTCCTCCTCCTCCTCCTCTTCCTGTGTGATCAGCGGGCACGCAGGAACACTGTCTGGATAAAGGGGGCCTTGAAAGCTAAGGAAGTCCTCCTCTTCCTGCCTCTGTTCTGCCTCAAGTGCCCTGTCCATTATTCCATGCATCGTGTGCTCCAACAGGTGGACAAGGGGGACAGTGTCACTGATGCATGCACTGTCACTGCTCACCATCCTCGTGGCCTCCTCAAATGGTGACAGGACAGTGCATGCATCCCTGATCATGGCCCACTGGCGTGGGGAAAAAAAAAACAAGCTCCCCTGACCCTGTCCTGGTGCCATAGTCGCACAGGTACTCATTTTTTTTTTTTTATATCTCAATCATTTTTATTGCACATATGCCAATAAATTATAACAATGTGAGGCAAAAGCCAGATCGACCCACACAGGGGCTATGTCTGGCAAAAAAAGGAAGATCATAATTTCAATCATTCACATTATATTGTAAAGCAAAACATGGTATAGGGTGTGTAGTTTATATAGTCCTATTCTCGTGTTCCCGCCCTTCCTCCATACAAAATCATATCTCTATTGCTAGTTCATTGCTCCGTTTCCCTTCAATTTGTTCCAACCCTCCCCTCCACCCCTCCCTACCCCACCCCCCCTCCGTCACAGCAAACCTTTCATATTACCTCTGATGGTTCTTGTACCACCTATACAACTACCGCGGGTTTCCCTCCTATCCAATGTTCTTATTTATCTGATTTTGTTGTCATTAATTTTACAGGCCATCTTCCTGTTCCTCCTTCTTCTCCCCCCCCTGTGTACTTACTCTCGCTTTCCTTCCCCTCGGGTATCTCAATCTCATTCTTCCTCTCTACATCACCCCCCCCCAGTCACTACATCTGAAGCCTTTCTACTATCAATTGATGTGGGGCCAGGTCCGCATCCCCCAGCCATGGGTGCCATATCTTGTTGAATTTACTCCGATCGCTTCTACGGGCGTAAGCCAGTCGTTCTCTGGGGAGAAACGAATTGACGTAGGCAATCCATTGCTTAACTGTAGGGACAGTTGAAGCCATCCAGTACTTTGCAATAAGTTTCCTGGCAAGATACATCAGTCTAGATAACATGCAGTACTTTCCTCCCGGGTACATCTTTACACTTATAGCTCCGAGCAGGTATACGGTCGGATTAAGGGGGATGGGGACCCGCGCCAACCTTGAAATATGTTGGGAAACCTCATCCCAGTACCTATGCAGCTTTGGGCACCTCCAAATTAGATGAATAAAGTCCCCACTGTGTACCTTACACTTGGGGCACAGTGGGGAGTCTCCTCGACCCCATTTATAGAGCTGTACTGATGTCCTATAGGCCCTATGAAGAATGAATAATTGTGACAGTCTTTGGGTTGCGGAGAGTGACACCACTGGAATAGCCTCGAGCGCCATTTCCCATTGTTTTTCATCTATTTCTCCTATGTCCTCTACCCATTTATTTCGGCACTTTAACAATGTATGATCCTGGACTGACCTCAGCAACTCCTTATATATTTTGGATATTAACCCTTTCCTTGTGTCTGCCAAAAAGATCTCATTCAAAAGTGAAACTGCCGGTACTGTCTGGGAGTGTGTTATTTGTTGTGCCTGTATCGCATGGCGTAATTGAAGGTACTGGAAAAAGCCCCTCGGATTCAAATGGAATTCCCTACATAATTGTTCGTATGTCTTCAACACCTCTCCCTCATATAATTGTGGGAAGAACTGAATCCCCTTTTCTTGCCATTGTGTGAACCCCTGTAGTCCCTGGATCTCAGAGTATCTGCTATTGTGCCAGATCGGCGTGAATGAAAGCACGCCTGTTATCTTTAGGATTTTCCGAACCTCACCCCATACCTTTTTAAAAAGCGTACTAATTGGATCTACCCCCTTCATACTTGGCAAGTCCATTTCCAGATGAGAGGCCGCTTCTAGTGTGGGTTCCATCATAGTCACCAATTGGTATGTAGGGTCCTCATTTCCCTTTCGACCCCATCCTGCCATTTGTTGAAATTGTGATGCCAGGAAATATAGCCTAGAGTTGGGTATTGCAAGCCCTCCTCTATCCTTTTCGTATTGCAATGTTTCTAAGCTAATTCTGGGTGTCTTTCTTTTCCATATCAATTCCCTCATTAGTGTGTCAATTTGCTTAAACCATTTTTTTGGTATCCATGTCGGAGAGTTGTGGAAGACATATAATTGCTGTGGTGCCCACACCATTTTTATTAGGTTTGCTCGTCCTATAACTGATAGGGGGAGCCTGCACCAGCTGTTGCTTTTTTGTTTCTGCCTAGAGAGCAGTGGTTCCAGATTCAACCGGAGATACTCGGCCGGGTTCGGGGACACCATCACTCCCAAGTACTTAAAACTATCAACTATTGTTATTTGTTCCGTTCCCACTGGTAGTCGGTCCCTCTGCTGGTCTATAGGCATTAGCGTTGATTTTGACCAGTTAATAACAAAGCCTGAGAAGCTGCCATATTCTCTCACTATCTCCATCACTGCCCGCAAGGATGAGGTCATGTCACCCAGATATATAAGTGCATCGTCTGCATATAAAGATATTTTTTCTTCTCTCTGATGTCTACGGAACCCCACCACCTCCATTGAGTTCCGGATCTTTATAGCTAAAGGCTCTATTGCCAAGGCGAACAGTAATGGAGACAATGGGCAACCCTGCCTCGTCCCCCTATGCAATTCAAATGGAGGCGAAAGGTCACCATTAATACGTATTCTGGCTCTGGGTTTAAAATAAAGTATCTCTACCCAAGCTACAAACCTACTTCCCAACCCGAATCTTTTCAGTGTTTCCATGAGGCAGGGCCACTCCACACTATCAAACGCTTTTGAGGCGTCGAGAGATAGAATGGCCCTACTCCCTGGGTTATCCACTGGCATCTGAAGGTTCATGTAGAGTCTCCTTATATTATCTGATGTAGATCGGGTAGGTATAAAGCCAGACTGATCACGATGGACCAACTTGCTAATCACTCGAGATAACCTTTTGGCCAAGACACTTGCGAACAGTTTGACATCCGCATTTAGTAGCGAAATTGGGCGATATGAGTCTAATAGAAGATTATCTTTCCCAGGCTTTAAAATTACTGTTATTATTGCCTCACGCATGCTATCCGGTAGATAACCCAGTTCCTCAGCCTCCCTTATAGCCTGCAGTAATGATGGTAGGAGGTCCTCTCTATAGTGGGAGTATACCTCTGCCGGAATCCCGTCCGGGCCTGGTGATTTATGGTGACCTGTCCCCTCCAGTGCTTCTCTTAATTCCACTAATGTGATTGGGCAGTTCAACATTTCCCTGTCTGCTTCCGATAATTGCGGGAGCGGACAGGTCTGCAAAAACTGTATCAACTCAGACGGGTTATATCTAGTTTTGCTGGAGTACAAGTCCCCGTAGAACTGCTGAAAGCTGCTCAAGATGTCTGAACTACGGGTCTGCCTCTCCCCGGATTTAGCCCTCACAACCAGGATACTAGTAGGATCTCTTTGCTCTCTGGCTATAAGGGCTAGAAGGCGGCCAGTGTTTTCCCCCTCTTCAAAGTAACTTTGTTGTTGAAAGTATCTTCTCTTCTCTGCTGCTGATAACCAAACCAAGCTGTATATCGCTTGTACCTCTCTCCAGGATTCTTGATTAGATTTTGATGGGTCTCTTATCAAAACCTGTTCCCTTTCTATCAGTTCTTCCCGTACCTTGTTTTCCCATTCCCTGGAGCGTGTTTTAATTCCCGCAATTTCTTTAATAAGACATCCCCTCAAGAATGCCTTAAGTGTATCCCATATTACCATGGCGCTTGCAGACCCCCTATTAAATTGCAGGAACTCCCGTAGCGCCTTTCTTGTACTATCTATTTGGGGAAACAGAGATAACCAGTAGGGGTTCACCTTCCATAATGGTCGCCCCAGCTTTCCAGTGGTGCCTAACCGCACCCAGAATGGGGAGTGGTCAGATAATAAACGTGGCTCATACGCTGAGTCCTCCACTAACTGCAGGAGTGCCTCATTCCCTAAACCCAGGTCGATACGGGAGAGGACATCATGTGTTGCAGAATAACATGAATAGCATCTATCCTCTTCGTGTCTCTCTCTCCATACATCCCGGAGTCCTATTTCCATAAGCAGGGCTGCAAAAGCAGTCCTGCCAGTTGTCTGTTTCGTAGTTCTAGATGTCAAAGACATTCTATCCTGGGAGTTGTCTAAAATGTTATTGTAGTCACCCAGTGCTAGTACCGGGACATCCGGGTATGAGGCTATGAATTGTGATAGACACCCGAGTGAAGCTGGTGAGAATGGTGGTGGAATGTATATTGATGCAATTATGCACGTTAGACCATTAATTTTACATAGCAAGAAGACAAATTTTCCTTCCCTGTCCACCCTCTGTTCTATGCATTCAAAGGAGACATCCGAGGAGACCACTATACTGACTCCTCTTGAATGTGAGGTGTGCATGGAGTGGAACTGAGTCGGGTATCTCCTTGAGCGCAGTAGGTGGACAGAGTTGGAACACAAATGTGTTTCCTGTAAACAGATTATCTGAGGTTTCATTTTATCAAAAAATCTAAACATTGCCCTTCTCTTGTCGCTATCCCCCAACCCTCTCACATTCCATGTCATCAAGAGTAGGCCTTTCCTTTTCCCAGTTTCCTTACTCATATTGGGGATCATACCAATTCAAATAACTATAAGGCAAGAGACAACAACATGAGCAGGGAATGAGAATACAATTGTCCCTCAGAATTTTACCTGCCCCTTGGGTCCCTTCAGTGAGTAATACATAACAGTCAGCATTCCTCCTAATCCCCTTACCATCCTTGGTGGAACGTAGGGGGTATTTGTATATGATTTTATATTTGTGGTGTTTTTCATTATTTGTTTGAGTTGTGACTTTCCCACCCACCCCTCCCCATCCTCCCCCACCCCCCACCCCACTCCACCCCCCCTCCCACCCCTTTCCCTCCTGTCTCCCCCACCCCCTCTCCCACCCACCTCCTTCCTTCCCTCCCTGCCCAGCTGGGCCTACCCTAGGGGCTATGTTCCGGACCTCCCGCTTGCTCTCATTCCCCATACTACACTGGCATACCTTGCCAGTGCCAAACATTTACGATACCTCTTTGACCCAGGGGTCCCTATCCCACCCCCTCCCCCCCTCCCTGACCATATTAGTGCTATTCAAGTGTTCTAATTTATTATACTTGTAAACAAAATCGTTTATCGTGGCAGCTCAGTGTATTCTAAAAAGTGAATATCCCACTAGTGCTAATTTATAATCCTAATCCTTCAACCTTGTTAGTACTGTTCATGTGTTTTTAATTTTTTGTGTTCGTATAAGAAATAATCTGTCGTGTCAATCCAGTGAATTAAGTAAGTGTATACTAACCTTTACTACTTTATGATCTATCCCTGTACCTCTTTCTCAACTCTACCTGCAACACATCATTTACTTAATTCTTTAGTGTGTTACTCATTGTTTCACCCTCCCCTCTTCTCTCCCCCCTCCCTAGAACCACAAAAGGACAGAAAAAAAAAAAAAAAAAAAGGGGGGAGGGAAGGAAAAAAGAGGGACCCAAGGAAACAAGAAAACAAAACAACCCCCCCCTCCTTGATCTAATCAGTCTCTAGTCTCTCCTCTCCTTCATTCCGTGTTGTTCTCTCTGCATTCTCCAGCCAATCTTCCACTTTACGGGGAGAATCAAAGAAGAATGTCCCATTCCTGTTGGTTATTCTCATGCGGGCGGGGTACAGTAATGCATAATCCATCTTTTTTTGCTGAAGCACACGTTTAGTTGGCATGTATGCCGCCCTGAGCTTTTGCAGGTCTGGGGAGAAGTCTTGATATAGTGAAATCCGCGCTCCCCTATACAAGATTTCTCTCATTTCTCTCGCTTTCCGAAGCAAAGACACCTTATCTCTGAAGTTGAACATTTTCATAATTATAGGTCTTGGGTACTCCTTGCCCTGCCGAGGTTTGGAGGGGATTCGATGGGCGCGTTCAATGCCAAAGAAAAGAGAAAAAGATGTGGCCCCAAATCTCTCCTTAATCCATCCCTCCAGAAATTCAATAGGATCAGGTCCCTCGCTCCGTTCAGGCATGCCTATTACTCTTATGTTGTTTCTTCGATTTCTATTTTCTAGTTCATCTATTTTGGCGGATTGATTTTCTATGCGTTTCTTCATATCAGTCATATCTTGTCTAAGCGGAGATAGTATATCTTCCACCAGGCTTAATCTTTCCTCTAGGGCTGTTGTTCTTCCCTCCGTTTCTTTCAATCTGCCACCCAACGCTATCAGATCTTCTCTTATGCTTTTTAGCTGAACATCCAAACCAGAAATTGATTCCTTACATGCAGTAATCGCATACAGGAGGTCCCTCATTGATGGCTCTTCCGCTCCTCCACTTTGGCCACTCTCCATCCCGGGCTCAGTTGTGTTGGGTAGCCTTTTAGGGTCTGTGTCACCGCTTATAGGGGCAAGTTTTCCTGCTCCGTGACTTTTTGAGGGCGGAACTGCGAGTGGGCTTGTTGCGGCCGATATTGGCCCGCTGCTTTGGCTTTGACTTTTCCTACTCGCCTGGGTACTCGCTTGAGTTAGCTGTTGGGATTTTACTGGTGATAGGGATGTCCTGGAGAAACGCTCTAATTTTGTTGCTGCCGCTACTGCAGCTGCTGCTGCGACTTTCGCTTGGTTTGTCTGGTTTCTGGCCGAGCGTGTAACCTGGCCTCCTGCTTGATGCGGCTGATTTTGTAACTGGTGCTGGTTTAATTTTTCCTCTGCTGCCCGCTTCCCAGCCATGCTATTATGCCATGGGGGAGGGAGAGAGAAAAAAGAGAAAAAAAAAAAGGGGGGGGGGGTAGGAGAGAAAAAAAAAAAATTCTTTTCCTTTTAGCAAATTGAGATATAAAATTGTTACAGTCCCGGACTACTAGTTTTGCATGGAGAAAAAAAGAAAAGAGGTATCACAAAGATAGCCCTCCGTATAACTCTGCCAGCGTCAGATCAATAACTCTTAGGACAGTGAACAAGTACTTGAGCAACGCCGTTTCATTTACAGCTGATGATTATAATAAGCAGCTTACATCACACAGTTCCACTGGTTCTATTATTGTTTTAAAAAACAAAAAGGTGAAACCTCATACGCCAGTACCCCGTCCGTCTCCCTCTTCGGGCTGGGGTTGCTATTTTCCTCTATTTCAGATGTTACTTCAATAGGATAAATAAACTCAAAAAGTAATAAGGCAGCATGTTTCTATTTAACCCAGGTTTCACATTACAGACTCAATTAGGTTTCTTCAAGAACCAGTCAATCAAAGGCCAACTCACAGGCCAACTCTTTAACCAGGGACCAGGGAAAAAAGTCATCCGCCACAAACATAGTATATAAAAAAAAGTAGGAAAGTTTTCACCTATGTCTGGGGTCTTCTTAGCAGCTCTCCAAATTCACAGCGTTGCGATGTTAATTCTGATGGTTTACTTCGTTCACTGTCCCGCTGCTGCTGCTGTGTTCGGCCAGATTTGATTGCTGCTGATAACCCGGGGGGGGGGGGGGGCCTCTCACGCCACCCCTATGGCTCCGTCTTCCTGGCTCTCCACCACCACACTCACTGACGCCGCCACTGCTGGTGCTGCTATAGCCGCCACCGGAGCATCCCCTCACCCGGCCGTTAGCACGCCACAGGGGTCTCTCACACCCCACCTCAGCTCCGTCCACCGCGTCTGCGCCGGGAGACCGATCTGCTCAGTAGTACTATAGTTAGCCGGGCACCGCTGCTTACACTGCCGCTTGTGCTGCTGCACACACCGGTAATCTCCTAAGCCCGTAGCTTAGCTGGTCAGAGCGGAGGGAGAGGAGATCTCACACACCCTCTCACTCCCACATCCGGTCACGCCCCCCTTCTGCACAGGTACTCATTGATGGCCCTCTGCTGCATGTGCAGCCGCTGCAGCATGGCCAACGTTGAGTTCCACCTGGTGGGCATGTCACAGATTAGGCGGTTCTTGGGCAGGTTAAACTCCTTTTGGAGGTCCGTCAGCCGAGCACTGGCATTATATGACCGGCGGAAATGCACACAGACTTTCCTGGCCTGCCTCAGGACATCCTGTAAGCCCGGGTACCTGCCCAAGAACCGCTGCACCACCAAGTTAAGGATGTGAGCCAAACAGGGCACATGGGTCATTTGTCCCTGTCGGAGGGCAGAGAGGAGGTTGGTGCCATTGTCACAAACCACCATTCCTGCCTTAAGTTGGCGTGGCGTCAACCACCTCTGAACCTGCCCCTGCAGAGCTGACAGAACCTCTGCCCCAGTGTGGGTCCTGTCCCCCAAGCACACCAGCTCAAGCACCGCATGGCATCTTTTGGCCTGCGTACTTGCGTAGCCCCTTGAACGGCTACGGAGCACCGCTGGTTCCGAGGACAAAGCACAGGAAGAGGCCATGGAGGAAGAAGAAGAGGAGGGGGTGGAGGAGAGAGGTGTGTCACAATCATTAGCATTTTGGAGGCGTGGTGGCAGAACAACCTCCAACACTACTGCACCTTGTCCTGCATCCTTCCCAGCTGCCAGCAGAGTCACCCAATGCGCCGTAAAACTTAGGTAACCTCCCTGTCCATGCCTGCTGGACCATGAGTCAGCAGTAATATGCACCTTACCGCTGACCGCCCTGTCCAGCGAGGCATGGACATTGCCTTCCACATGCCGGTAGAGAGCCGGAATCGCCTTCCGTGAGAAAAAGTGGCGTTTGGGTACCTGCCACTGAGGAACCACACATTCCACAAACTCACGGAAAGGGGCAGAGTCTACCAAATGAAAAGGCAGCAGTTGAAGTGCTAGCAATTTTGCCAAGCTAGCATTCAACCGCTGGGCATGTGGATGGCTGGGAGCAAACTTCTTTCGGCGGTGCAGCAGCTGGGGCAGGGAAATTTGCCTGGTACAATCTGACGTCGCTGTACCAAAAGCAGATTGCCCACAAGTACTTGGCTGTGACACACCTAATTCTACACCTTCATTTCTCTCAGTGCAGGTCTCAGAGAGGACTGAAGGTATAGTGGGGTTGGAGATCTCAGCTGATGAGGAGCAAGGAGAGGTCCTCTTTGTTCTTTGGTGTGGGTCTTTTAGATACGCCTGCCAACGAACTGCATGGCAGGTCAACATATGTCTGGTCAAGCATGTGGTACCCAAGCGGGAGATGTTTTGGCCACGCGAGATACGCTTGAGACATATGTTGCAAATAGCAGTGGTGCGATCTGATGCACTCGTCTCAAAAAAGGCCCACACCAAAGAACTTTTTGAATAACGCGCAGAGACTGCAGCTCCCTGCACATGTGGAGCTTTGGGGTGTGATGCAGTCAAGGTGTTGCCCTTAGGCTGGCCCCTGGAGGGCATCCTGCCTCGTTGGTGATGTGCCGCCTCCTCCTCCTCCTCTCTCCTATCAGGCACCCACGTTGAGTCAGTGACCTCATCATCCCATCCCTCCTCATCACTGGAGCAAACCTGGCAGTATGCTGCAGCAGGGGGAGCATGACTGCCAGATTGCTGTCCTTCTTGGGCACCCCCTCTGTCCGTGCTCACGTTACTGCCTTCATCGAGCTCAGTATCATCATCAGAGCCTTCCAAACACTGGCCATCCTCCTGGAGCATGTACCCAACACTGTGGTCAAACAGTTCGAGGGACTCCTCAGGAGGACATGGTGGGGCTAGGGAAGGAGTCACTGATGACATTGAGCCAAGGGAAGAGGCCGCTGCTTTGCCAGACAAAGTACCCTGGGCATGGGTGAGAGAGGATGAGGAGGATGAGGACGGCTTGGTCATCCACTCAACCAAGTCTTCCTCATGTTGCGGCTCAGCACGGCCAGCTGCCGAAAAAAAGGCCAAGCGTGTCCCACGGCCACGTGCTGATGAGGATGCACCGTCTCCATGACCAGCACTAGACACAGAGCCTGCTTGCCCTCTCTTATTGGCTTGTGACTGTCTGCCTCTCCTTCTTGGCCTTCCTAATGGCCTGTAGCTGCACTAAGCTGGGATATATATATATATATATATATATATATATATATATATATATATATATGTACTGATACTGCAGCTATCAAAACTAACTGCCTGCCTGTAGTATGAGAACACCACCAACCTTCTACAGGTAGCTTTAGCTGAACACTGTGCAGAGCTCGCAAAAAACTAACTTGTAGCTTTTTTAGCTGCCTGCGGTAGTGATAGGATCAGGAAAACACCACCAACCTTCTACAGGTAGCTTTAGCTGAACACTGTGCAGAGCTCGCAAAAAAATAACTTGTAGGTTTAGCTGGACACTGTGAGGAGGACGCACCACACTAACTTGTAGTTTTAGCTGAACACTGTGAGCAGGACGCACAGCACTAACTTGTAGTTTTAGCTGTACACTGTGAGCAGGACGCACCGCACTAACTTGTAGGTTTAGCTGAACACTGTGAGGTAGACGCACCACACTAACTTGTAGTTTTAACTGAACACTGTGAGCAGGACGCACAGCACTAACTTGTAGTTTTAGCTGTACACTGTGAGCAGGACGCGCCGCACTAACTTGTAGGTTTAGCTGAACACTGTGAGGTGGACGCACCCCACTAACTTGTAGGTTTAGCTGAACACTGTGAGCAGGACGCACCCCACTAACTTGTAGTTTTAGCTGAACACTGTGAGCAGGACGCACTGCACTAACTGTAAATAGCCTAGCTGCCTGACTGTGGTACTAATAGGATCAAAAGAACACCAGCAATTTTCTTCAGGTAGCTGTAAATACTGTAAGAAGACAAGCCTGCCTGTCAGTAAGAAGATAACAGGAACGGATCTAGCTGAACACTGTGAGCAGGACGCACTGCACTAACTTGTAGCTTTAGATGAACACTGTGCAGAGGTCTCACTACAGTAACTTGTAGGTTTAGCTGAACACTGTGAGCAGGGCGCACAGCACTAACTTGTAGTTTTAGCTGAACACTGTGAGCAGGACGCACCGCACTAACTTCTAGGTTTAGCTGAACACTGTGAGGTGGACACACCACACTAACTCGTAGTTTTAGCTGAACACTGTGAGCAGGACGCACCGCACTACCTTCTAGGTTTAGCTGAACACTGTGAGGTGGACGTACCCCACTAACTTGTAGTTTTAGCTGAACACTGTGAGCAGGACGCACTGCACTAACTGTAAATAGTCTAGCTGCCTGACTGTGGTACTATTAGGATCAAAAGAACACCAGCAATTTTCTTCAGGTAGCTGTAAATACTGTAACAAGACAAGCCTGCCTGTCAGTAAGAAGATAACAGGAACGGATCTAGCTGAACACTGTGAGCAGGACGCACCGCACTAACTTGTAGGTTTAGCTGAACACTGTGAGGTGGACGCACCACACTAACTTGTAGTTTTAGCTGAACACTGTGAGCAGGACGCACTGCACTAACTGTAAATAGTCTAGCTGCCTGACTGTGGTACTAATAGGATCAAAAGAACACCAGCAATTTTCTTCAGGTAGCTGTAAATACTGTAACAATACAAGCCTGCCTGTCAGTAAGAAGATAACAGGAACTGATCTAGCTGAACACTGTGAGCAGGACGCACTGCACTAACTTGTAGCTTTAGATGAATACTGTGCAGAGGTCTCACTACGCTAACTTGTAGGTTTAGCTGAACACTGTGAGGAGGACGCACAGCACTAACTTGTAGTTTTAGCTGAACACTGTGAGCAGGACGCACCCCACTAACTTGTAGGTTTAGCTGAACACTGTGAGGTGGACGCACCACACTAACTTGTAGTTTTAGCTGAACACTGTGAGCAGGACGCACTGCACTAACTGTAAATAGTCTAGCTGCCTGACTGTGGTACTAATAGGATCAAAAGAACACCAGCAATTTTCTTCAGGTAGCTGTAAATACTGTAACAAGACAAGCCTGCCTGTCAGTAAGAAGATAACAGGAACGGATCTAGCTGAACACTGTGAGCAGGACGCACTGCACTAATTTGGAGCTTTAGATGAACACTGTGCAGAGGTCTCACTACGCTAACTTGTAGGTTTAGCTGAACACTGTGAGGAGGACGCACAGCACTAACTTGTAGTTTTAGCTGAACACTGTGAGCAGGACGCACCGCACTAACTTGTAGGTTTAGCTGAACACTGTGAGGTGGACGCACCACACTAACTTGTAGTTTTAGCTGAACACTGTGAGCAGGACGCACTGCACTAACTGTAAATAGTCTAGCTGCCTGACTGTGGTACTAATAGGATCAAAAGAACACCAGCAATTTTCTTCAGGTAGCTGTAAATACTGTAACAAGACAAGCCTGCCTGTCAGTAAGAAGATAACAGGAACGGATCTAGCTAAACTGAATACAGTGTATATATATATATATATATATATATATGCAACACCTGGGATGCATATATATACACAATACACTGTAAGTGCAGCTAACTGACTGACTATTCTGCCTAATCTATCTAACTCAAATCAAATGACACCGTCTGTCTCTCTCTCTCTCTATCTATGAACGCCGGAACACACACTACACAGGGCCGCCCTGCAGGCGGCCTTATATAGTGTGGGGCGTGTGCTAAATCCCCTAAGCCGTAATTGGCCAAAGCCTCCTTGGCTTTGGCCAATTACAGCTCTCTGTTCAGACGGCGCTGTGATTGGCCAAGCATGCGGGTCATAGTGCATGCTTGGCCATTCATCAGCCAGCAATGCACTGCGATGCCGCAGTGAATTATGGGCCGTGACGCGCCACATGAATTTGGCGCGAATGGCCCATATCGTTCGCAATTCGGCGAACGGGCGAACAGACGATGTTCGAGTCGAACATGGGTTTGACTCGAACACGAAGCTCATCCCTAGTGGCATTATTCATTTACCCTCTTCATGGTCCAATGCCAGAGGTTCTCTTCAAGGCTGAACAACATTCTGTCATTCTGCTCATTTCATATGGGCCCAGCTTGTCATTTATTTGTCCCAACCCTAGTGGGTGCATCACCACACAGTATTCCAGGACTGAGTAGCTCTCACTTTATTACATAATTGATACTGAATATCACATCATCACATGGCTCCACTAAGACTTGGAAGATTATTATTATTATTTCCTCCACTGGAGGAAGCAGAAAATATTGCTTCCCTGTTCCAGCAATCTTAAAGTAATACTAAAGTCTTATTTTTTTTTGTTTAAAAATAACAAACATGTTATACTTACCTGCTCTGTGCAGTGGTTTTGCACAAAGCAGCCCAGATTCTTCTCTTCTCAGGTCCCTCACCCGCGCTCCTGGCCCCTCCCTCCTGCCGCGTGCCCCCACAGCAAGCAGCTTGCTATAGGGCACCCAAGCAGAGCCGCTGCTCTGTGTGTCCATTCAGACACAAAGCAGTGGCTCGGCCCCGCCTCCTCTCTTTCCTTATTGCCTCACTGTGCCTGTTGTGTGTCTCAGCCAATCAGGAGGGAGAGTCCCAAACAGCTAAGTCTCACGTGTAACATTGCTGGATCAAGATGGGGCTCAGGTAAGTATTAGGGGGTTGAGGTGGGCTGCTGCACACAGAAGGTTTTTTTATCTTAATGCATAGAATGTATTAGGATAAAAAAACCTTCTGCCTTTAGAACCACTTTAACTGTGCAGCACTGCTCTGGTCCTATTCGTTTCTATAGGTCAGCCGTATCTGCAGGATGGCTGGAATATGGCTCACTAATAAGAGCGAATAGGGCCACAGTGTACGAGCACACTAATGCCTCGTACGCACATTCTGAATATCGTACGACCGTTCTCGCTTATAGTCGCAAGTAGAAGTTGAATAGCTAAATAAAGTCACGAAAATTCTCGTACGACAGACAAAAAAATCGGAAGTGATGTCATGTGTTGTAATGTATTTGTATTGTATTTTCGGACGACAACTATACTGACTAAACAAAAATCGTACGATCTGGAATCGTACGAGGAAAATTTTTGTCTATGTCCGAACGAATAATATCAGATGAACGGTCGTGATCGGCTGTCGAAAGTAGTGTACACGCGATCCGAATATCGTACGATCCTTCCTCGGACGACCGTTTTCGTACAATATTCGGATCGTGTGTACGGGCCATAAGGCCTCATGCACAAGTTTGGCATTTATTTTTTTAGTCTGTAAATGTACCTGTATGTTAGCTTATGGGGTTGATTTACTAAAACTGGAGAGTGCAAGATCTGGTGCAGCTCTGCATAGAAACCGATCAGCTTCCAGATTTTCAGTCAAAGCCTCAGTGCCGGTTCACACTTGTGCGAGTTTATAACGAATGCGTTGCGTTAAACAAAAACTAGATTTGCATGTCATCCAAAGAGTAATTGTTTTCAAGTACGGTCGTTCACATATATGCGCTGCGATTCCTCCCCGAATGCGATGCGATAAAAAAAAGGGTCTTGTGCGAGTTTACAGTGTTGCGTTGCGAATTTAGTCTCCATAGACATCAGTGTAAATCGTTCTGGAAGCGCATTGTTGGTTCAGATATGTGCGAATTCTTCGCACAGCTCCTCCAGCTCCTCCAGCTCCTCCTTTCAACAGTTCAGTTCAACTCAGTTCTGCCCCCTCACTTCCTGTTTCCTGTCTCATGTCCATCTGTAAGCAGTCAAGATGGCCCCCAGGCATTGGAACACCATTGATAATGAGGAGCTCATCAGACTTGTTCGTGACAGGCCTTATATATGGGACAGCCGGATTGAAGAATACAAAAACAATGCCCGGAAGAGCAGAGGCTGGAATGAAATTTGTAAAAGTCTGTATGGAGACTGGGATGACTTCACACCCCAGGTTCGCAAACATAAACGTAAGTATATTTCTATTTATTCATCCCACTGACCACCAATATAAGGGCATGCATCCCAATGACCACCAACGCCACTGACCACCAACGCCACTGACCACCAATCCCACTGACCACCAACCCCACTGTCCACCAACGCCACTGACCACCAATGCCACTGACCACCAATCCCACTGACCACCAATGCCTCTGACCACCAATGCCACTGACCACCAATGCCACTGACCACCAATCCCACTGACCACCAATCCCACTGACCACAAACGCCACTGACCACCAATCCCACTGTCCACCAACCCCACTGTCCACCAATGCCACTGACCACCAACGCCACTGACCACCAATCCCACTGACCACCAATCACACTGACCACCAACCCCACTGACCATCAATGCCACTGACCACCAATGCCACTGACCACCAATGCCACTGACCACCAATCCCACTGACCACCAATGTTGTGGAATGATATTGCATGCTCTGTATGTTGACACAGAAAGTGCAAAAAATAGATGGACACACTGTCGAACAATACAACTTTATTACATTTATAGAACAAAGTACAGATAGTAGACGATGCAGCATTGACAGGGAAAAAGTTATTGGTCTTTATTGAATGGCATCAAGCTGCCATGATACCTGACTGGCAGGACTCATAAAGAAGTCAGTAAATTTCTCTTGGATGCTGGCCCCTCTGTAATTGCCCCTTGTGTCCAATCTGCGCCTTCCATCTCATCCATTAAAGAGTCCTCGAAAAGGTAGCCATCTTTTTTGCAGACAAAATTGTGGAGTGCACAGGCAGCTTTTACGGCAATTATGGCGTTTTCCATGTTTAAACTTATTGGTGTGTGAAGAAAACGCCATTTGTTTGCTAGGATTCCGAAAGTACACTCCACAACTCTTCGTGCTCTTGTTAGCCGATAATTAAAGACCCTTTTCTCCACAGACAGTGACCGGTTAGCATATGCCCTGAGCATTTTTTCTGAAAGAGCGAAAGCCTCATCACCGACAAATATTAAAGGGAGAGAGGGTTCTGATGTTCCAGGGAGTGGTCATTCGTTTGGGAGGTCTAGTGCGTTCTCCCGAATCATTCTTCCAAAACTTGAGTGGGAAAAAATGCTGGAGTCAGAACTGCTCCCTTAAGAACCAATGTCGATGTAGGTGAACGAGTAGTTTGCATCAGCCACTGCCAGAAGAACAAAAGAAAAATATTTTTTATAATTAAAAAATGTTGTCCCACTACCGACTGGCCTCACAATTCTGATGTGCTTGCCGTCTATGGCACCAACACAGTTAGGGAAGTTGCAACGCTCCCAAAACAACTCAGCTTTGGTGTTCTATTCCTCTTTGTTTGGTTTTCTCATGACCACATCTCTTAGGACCTCCCAGATGGCGATACAGGTGTCACGCACAATTGTGCTCACCGTAGATTTTCCCAATTTGAACTCGTAGTGTAAGCTGGGAAATGAATTTCCAGTTGCTAGGTACCTGAAAAAAATATAAAATAAATTAGTTATGTTTTTTTTTTTATTACAGAAGGACTCATACGCACTAGGTGGAGGAGCCTCAAGGACACACTTCAGAGACACCAGAGACTGCAGCGTGAATCAAGGAGTGGGTCTGGTGCCCCCCCAAAGCGTCCCTATGCCTTCGCCAGATATATGGATTTTTTGAAGCCAGTACTAGAATTGAGGAAGTAAGTTATGATACATGAAATCGGTCACTCTACCATCTCTATCTAATTAACCAGTCCTAACCCTAACCTTTACTTCTCCCTCTATCAGCTATACATTTTATTTCATAACAGAGTTCCAATTTAATGTATTGCAGCACATAAGCAAGTTGGGAGGAGGAGGAGGAGGAGGGGGAGGAGGAGGCGCATGCTCCTAGTGTTGACGATGATGAAGGAGTATCATTTGTTTGCACAAATCAGGAGGATTCATCTATGGAGCTCCAGGGTGAGCTGATTGAGGTACACGAGTCCTCTGCTCAGGAGCGGGATAATGAGGATAGGGATGTTTCGACACCGTCCAACAGAAGGCAAAGGCAAGCATCTGCTTCCCGCAGGAAGAAAAGCAGCAGGGCAGCAGAACAGGTTGAAGACCAGGACCAGACCAATAAATTACTAAACATAGTGTCAGGTATCACTGAACAAATCGATGCCCAGCGATGCCCTCACACTATGTTTGCCATTAGTCTGGTGCCGCTTCTCAAAGAGGTCTTGCCAGACCATTACTTTAATATGAGGATTGCAGTGCAACATTGCATCCATTCATTCACTGTGCCACGCCATGTTTCTGTGCCAATGCACGACATTCCTAGTCCTCAAAAATTTACTCCCATTTCTTCTGCCTCAAACACTGCACCAAACCCTTATCCCTCTAGTTTTGCAGAACCCTCTAGCATTTATGAGACCCCCAGATCACGAATCCCATATCCTATTCCTTCACCTGTTGCCTCAGTAATTTCACCCCCAAGAAGAACCACGGATATCGGCAGACAAATGGATATGAGACCACTTGACTCAACATCTTACCATGTCCCGACACAAAACAGACCAGTACAGCTCTACGAGCAAATACCGTCCGTGGCAAATCAATTTCCACCTGTAACAAGACCAATGGAACAGCAGAAACCGACAATTCCAAGTCATTATCCATATCACAATCGATCGCTTGAAGTAGCCTCAAACATGCCTACACCCTATCGACAATATGGATCCCCAAGTGTACCACCAGATAACAAGATATTCCCACCTGTGTTACTGAGAAAATATCCCTCAACACAAGGTAAAGCCTTGCAGCTAACACCACCAAGCTCTTCAACAGCAACACTACAATGGCACACCAAGCCTGATGAACATAGTTCACCAAGTTTTTTGAATTTGTAGATGACTACCTGCTAATGCGGCTACCAATGTCATGTTGAAAATTGATACTTTCTTTGTTAGCGTTATGTTTTTGTTAAATTATTTTTTATAATTTTGAATAGTGTATTCCAAAATGCTATCATATTTTGAATGGCTCGGGGAAATAGAGATGTAGAGAAAAAAGATTAGGGGGAAAGTGGAGATGAAGATGCGAGGGAGGGAGGGAGGATGGAAGAGTTGGAGATGACAGGGAGGATGAGTTGGAGAGATAGAGTTTGAGTTACTAAAGTTTTGTAACTTAATATTAAAGTTCAGTTACGTTCAAGCTAGACAGTCAGAGGAAGCAAGACAGTC
This sequence comes from Aquarana catesbeiana, assembly GCF_042186555.1. Lineage (NCBI taxonomy): Eukaryota > Metazoa > Chordata > Amphibia > Anura > Ranidae > Aquarana > Aquarana catesbeiana. Next base: position 152,141,930 of record NC_133325.1, on the reverse strand, counting down.
AGAGGAATTAAGAGAGTCAGGGGAAGTTAGAGAGTCAGAGGAAGTAAGAGAGTCAGAGGGAGTTAGAGAGTCAGAGGAGGTTAGAGAGTCAGAGGAGGTTAGAGAGTCAGGGGAAGTTAGAGAGTCAGAGGAAGTAAGAGAGTCAGAGGAAGTAAGAGAGTCAGAGTGAGTTAGAGAGTCAGGGGAAGTTAGAGAGTCAGAGGAGGTCAGAGAGTCAGAGGGTGTTAGAGAGTCAGGGGAAGTTATAGAGTCAGAGGAGGTCAGAGAGTCAGAGGGAGATAGAGAGTCAGGGGAAGTAAGGGAGTCAGATTGAGTTAGAGAGTCAGGGGAAGTTAGAGAGCTAGAGAGTCAGAGGAGGTCAGAGAGTCAAAGGGAGCTGGATTGTTTCCAAAATATTTCATGCCAAGTATGTAATCCGAAAAAATTACGTATTACGTTTTTTAAAATAAAAAAATAAATACTTTTTTTGGAACACAATTTTGTTGTCATATCTGTCTGCATACTTTGCATTCATTACTATAGCTTACTATTGTGCATAGCATAAAATTTCACACACAAAGTATATCTATAAAATTTACCTTAATGTAACAAGCAACCTTTCTGCTGGCTCTACACTATTCCAAAAGGTGGTGTTCTGATACTCCAAACGTGTACCAAGCAGCCGAAGCAATTCATCGAAACTAAGGAATAAAACCACAAATTCAATGTAAGTGACAGTCTAAAGCCCATACACAAAATCAAATAAAATGGTAATAGGAAAGATTCCTAGTAAAAGGAGAAAAGCGATCAAAAGTTGGATTGGTGGTCAGTGGGATTGGTGGTCAGTGGGATTGGTGTTCAGTGGCGTTGGTGTTCAGTGGCGTTGGTGGTCAGTGGGATTGGTGGTCAGTGGCGTTGGTGGTCAGTGGCGTTGGTGGTCAGTGGGGTTGGTGGTCAGTGGGATTGGTGGTCAGTGGCGTTGGTGGTCAATGGGGTTGGTGGTCAGTGGCATTGGTGGTCAGTGGGATGCATGCCCTTACGTTGGTGGTCAGTGGGATTGGTGGTCAGTGGGACTGGTGGTCAGTGGCGTTGGTGGTCAGTGGGGTTGGTGGTCAGTGGCATTGGTGGTCAGTGGGATGCATGCCCTTTCGTTGGTGGTCAGTGGGATTGGTGGTCAGTGGCGTTGGTGGTCAGTGGGGTTGGTGGTTAGTGGGGTTGGTGGTCAGTGGCATTGGTGGTCAGTGGGATGCATGCCCTTACGTTGGTGGTCAGTGGGATTGGTGGTCAGTAGGATGCATGTCAGTGATAGATAGTAAGAAGGAGGGAGGAGGAGAAGGAAGAAGGGTACAGGTACTAACCTATTTACTGACATCCGGGAATAGTTGAAGAACTTCTCCTCATGCTGCCTGAGATCATTGTAGAGTATCCTGAACTGGCCTCTCTCTTCCCTATTTTGAATAATTGGATGGACCCAATATCTTCTTGTACTCATCAGTCTCTTCCTCATCCTCCTCCTCCTCTTCCTCCTGGCTTTGTCCATCAGGACTGCAGCAGTAGCAGTAACAACTGCTGCCATGATCAACGGCATTTGATGAAACATAATGATCAAAAATCAAAATCCTCACTGACTACTCACAAACAAACCACACTCCTCGCGACAATACTCTCCCACAAAGGAAAACAAGGAAGAGCACAGGAAGTTAACACCCATTTTTTTCTTGCCTTTTCGATTGGCCTGAGCACAAATCGCATCTGTGCCTAATTTACATTGAAAGCGCAAACAATTCGCATTGAATTCGCAATACAATCGCGCTGGTAATAATCAAACACGCAATGAAAAAATTTGCCTCAAAATCGCATCGCACAAGTGTGAACCGCCACTGATTCAACAAGCCCATGTTAGAAGCTGACTGGCTACCATGCACATCTGCACCAGATTTTGCACTCTCCATGTTTGTTAAATTAACCCTAAAGTGACCATGCACACATAGGCGTTTCCAGGCATTTTAGAAGAGGAGCATTTACAGGCTAAAAAAAAAAAACATCACCAGTGCATTCAGGAGAGGAGTGTTTGGGCAGTTCCATGTTAATACATTATAAGGGCACGAATAAAATAATAGTCTGACCAATAGAATACATTAATGCCAAACGTGAGAATACGCATAAACGTGTGTGCAAAATTGGTCTTTTACTGCGTTATTTTAAGCAGCTTTTCTCCTGCCAGGAGAAACTGTGTTTAGAGGAGCTCAAAAACACTCAGTGTGCATGAGCAGTAAATGTTTTTGCAGGAAAGGCTGTGCGGCATCAAGCAAGACCTCAAAGTGAAGATGGCTGGAACAAAGAGGAAGATATTTTTTTAGTCTAGGTTCACACATATCTGGAGTGGGAACTGCAGCAATCCCTGTGCATATCCCACACCGCATCGATATCACACTGTGTTTGCAATCCGCCACAGGTGTCAATATAAGGTTAACGACACCCCAAAAGGATCACAAATGCATTGTTTTACAAAATGACCATGCAATGTGGTTGAGGTGCGGCTCCAAAAAAGGTGACTGCACTTTTTTGGTGTGATGTGGTGCGATTTGAGCCCATTCAGCCTAGGTTCACACTAATGTGATGCAGGAAACGTTACGATCTGTGTGCAGTTCCCCCACCACATTCCAATCGCACTGCCCTTATGATCTGCTGCGGGTGTCAATACAAATTTAATGACACCCCAAAGGCAGGTTGCAAACGCAGTGCGTTTGCCTGCATGGATCGCATGGTGCAAAACCACCATGTGTTCTGGTTGTGGTGCTGCTCTAAATAGGTGCATGCACATTCTGTGTGATTGGCTAAAATCTAACTGCGCTGAATCACTTGTGAATTGCACAGGAATGCGGTGCAGTTCCTGTGTGATTCACAATTGATTCAGAGTGTGAGCCTAGGCCTAAAATGAATGGGCTCAAATCGCACTGCACTGAATAGCTTCTGAATTGCACCGTAATGCAGTGCAGTTCCTGTGCGATTTACATGCAGGTTATAGTATGAATTTGGGCTAAGACACCAGACTGCACTTGGGGGAGGGGGATTTATTGAAGAACAAGTTCAGTTGTCCTTTGAGAATATTCTCTAGATCAATTAATATGAATTTGCCCTTTGGACCAGCATAAATCAAAATTTTAAATACTTGTGTAGCGATACCCCCGAAGGAGCTGCTTAGGTTTGTTCAGTCCGTTACTCTGCCTCTCAACTCCAAAGAACTGAGCCCCTCTGGCACACCTAGCATACAGTGTACTTGCAAACACAATAAAGCAGACACAAATGTAGTGAACAGGAAGTTTGTTTACTGGGAAACTTTCCACAACCAAACAGTGATCTGGTAACTCAATAGTCAAGAATGGCAAACTATGGTCTTTCATAGTGTTAATCAAACTCAAAATGCAGACTTCAAAATAACACAAACAACTTAAATAGATCTAGAGTGGCCTATGCACTCAGGCATAAAGAGGAACTGATCTGACTTAACAACGGTCAGTCTCTTTCCCTCAAGTCCTGAAATCACAGACCCATGCAATTAAATGTGAGGCAATAGGCCACAGATGCAAGTTATCACTAACATTTAACGTGAGAGTTCCCCTTTAAAGGTAGTCACTGGAATCACTAAATTACTGATTAAATAGATTTAAAATAAACCCGCGCTATGGAGATAAATATGTGATGCTGTGAATATGCAATTTGGGCTGTTGTTGTAGTGCAAGGTGAAAACCCCAAGTGATAAAAAGATAAATATTGTACTCAGCGCTGCTCTTTTAAACAATAAACACTAGTATAGTATCCGATGATAATAATACAGTGCCTACATTGATGGCATGGTATTACTTAACAATATAGTATAAAGTGCTCAGTGCAATTGTAGTGCAAACAAATAAAGTGCAATCATATAAAGTCCATCCAATACAGTGTGCTGGGCTTGTGCAAATATGCAGTTGATGTGATTCTCAAGTGACACTCCATGCTCCCCTCGGTCTCCAGTGATTCCTGGGGCTGCTGGGTGGTCCCCAGTAACCTCCTCTCCCCCTCTAGCCTCTCCATGGGGGTCTGCCATGACCTCTGTCCCGATAATCCCCTCCATAGTAAGGTGGATACCCATTGTGTTCATACGATCTCTGATAGGGGGGTCTCCCCTATAGGGGGGGTGGGGGTGAATTACTGGAGACCGAGGGGAGGACACAGAGGATATCCCCCACCACAACACACAGGAGAGGTATACCCACCACCACAGCATACAGGAGAAGGAAGAATAGAGATAGCAGAGGGGGCCAGAAAAAGAAAAAGGGAAGTTTAGCTGGAGGCATTTTTAATTTAAGTAACATACAATTTAGTATTGAGGAACTGAAAGTTCTAGAGCTAGGTCTCAAATATGCCCCACCAAAGAATGTCAACAAATTTAGAACCTTTATTGCCCTTTATCAGAAGATTTAATATTAAGAAACATTTTGCAATGAAAGCCCAGGATGCCACTAGCGTGGATTCACAATATGAACTTAGTGGGTTAAGGAATAAGTCCACGTTTAACCCTAGACATAGCAATAATCAATGCCTTGATGTGTTTAAAATGATGGTTGAACAAGACATTGCAGAGATCCATTTACATCCCACTAGAGGCAATAAACATATGCAACAGGGCCTTAAGAAATTTGAAAAAAAGAAAGATATCATTGTAAGACCGGCGGATAAGGAGGGAGGAATAGTGGTATTAGATAAAAAAAGATTACAAAAAAGAATTAAACTGCCTAATAGAGGGTAAAGAAACATATAACAAATTAAAAGCCACACTTATCAAAAAAGTTTAAAAAGCCCAAGAGAAAGGCATACTGGACAAAAAGGAAGCCAAATATCTTGTCCCGATGGCACCTAAGACCCCTATTATATATCAGGTCCCTAAAATACATAAGGACATTCATAAACCCCCAGGACGCCCCATTATCAATGGGGGGGACTCTTTATTTTCTAGAGTTGGAGAATATTTGGACCATTATTTGCAACCCATTGCCCAACAATTCCCATCCTACACGAAAGATAGCAGGGACCTTATTATTTATATCAGGAACACCCCGGTGAATGATCAAACGATACTGTTTAGTATAGATGTTGATTCACTATACACCAATATCAGACAAAAGGATGCCACTGCAGCAATCAAATGGGCTTTGGAATCCAACACTACCCTACAGAATACACAAATAGATTTTATGTTGGATATATTGCAATTAGCAATGGAAAACAACTATGTTTGGCATGACAAACAATATTATAAACAAATAAGAGGTGTTGCAATGGGAGCTAAATACATTCCAATGGTGGCTAACATCTTTATGAGCAAGTTGGAGTTGGAGGAAATATGGTAGAAACATCCCAGGACTGAAAATATATAGAAGGTATATCGATGACATTTTTTTAATTTGGGAAGGCAGTGAGGATACTTTGAAAGAATTCCTACAACATATTAACATTATTGAATATAATATTTCTTTCACAGCAGGTCACAGTGAAGAAAAAGTAAATTATTTGCATTTAGAAATTTTCAAACAAGGAAACAACATATATACCCGTACATTTTTTTAAAATACAGATAGGAATAGTTATATTCCCACCTCAAGTGGCCACCATCCTAAATGGATTTCAGGTATACCTAAAGGTCAGCTCATGAGAGTAAAAAAGAAATGTGACCTCCAAGAGGACTATGAATCACAATCCAGCATGTTATTAAATAGAAATTGCACAGAAGGGATAAAAACGCCCACAACTTATCAAAACACAAAAAGAAGTAGGATTAATGGACAGGAAACAATTACTTATCCCAAAAATAAAAAAGGACAAGAAATATGATTTAACCTTCTGCACTGAGTTTAATAGACAACATCAACAACCAGAAAAGATCATTAAAAGATCATTAAAACTCATTGGCCCATTTTGCTCAGAGATCTGGTGTTGGTCAAACATTACCTAAACGACCAAAATTAATTTATAGATGCCCACCAATACTTAAGGACAGAATTGTTAAAAGTATCCCTGACTCCCCCCCCCCCCCCAAAAAAAATGGTCACTTTTTTCAACCAGATAGGATTTTTTAAATGTGGCAAATGCCTAACATGCAGAACATGTAAAGGAGGAAAGAAAAAATCAACGCATTTTCAATCTAAAACTACTGGACAAGTTTATGAGATACCTAAGTTTAATACATGTCGCACCACACACGTCACATATTTTTTGGAATGTGAATGTGGTCTCCAGTATGTGGGTAGGGCCACCAGAGAACTAAAAGTGAGACTACGAGAACACATTAATAATATTAAAAAGGGATTTCGCAAGCATAGTTTGTCATACCATTTTAGAAGATTCCATAATAGGGACCTTTCCAAATACATTTTTTGTGGCATTGATAGAGTAGAGAGACACTGGAGGGGCACCAATTTAAAGGCTATTTCACAAAATGAAACTCAATGGATATACCAATTACAGTCATTATCACCTAAAGGGTTAAACATGGACTTAGATGTGAATTGCTTCATAAGCAATTTTCAATTTTTATTTTATTTTTCATTTATATATTTTTTAATATTTATTTTATTTTTATTATATTTTTATTTTAATTATTTCATTTTGCTATAATTCAGAATGTTGACTAATTTAGATATGTTTACCAAACCGCATTAGAATTGTCATTGAAATAATGTATAGTCATTGGAAATTAGTAAGGCATTATTATTATTATTATTCAAGACTTATATAGCGCCAACAGTTTACACAGCACTTTACAATGTAGAGGGGGGGACAGCACAATTACAGTACAAGCATGATATTGTGTTCATTGACTGTATAGTCCCATTGGGGGAATTTCTTTCACACATTGCTACCTAAAGTAAATTAGATAACATCTGTAGATAAAACATACGCCCGATACATTGAGAAGCGTATTTGCTGAGTAAAAATACCACACAAAGTACTACATATATATATGATAACAACAACACTGAGAATAATACTAGTATGGTGGTATTCACACTGTGTATACAGGAAGTTGTCATATACAAAGAAGTAATAGCAGTGGGTGTAATGTCTCATAATGAGTACTAAGATGACGACATGAGTACTTCCTGTGGAAACAGGAAGTGATCTCATGTTGATCACAAATGCAAATGGCGGTTACAGCACTTCCGGTTCTGGCGGTAACCGGAAGTGTTGTAAATTATTACTGCACACTTAGTGAGAGTAGTAGGAGTTATTGGGTGTAGTAGGCGGGACTTAAGGCATAAAAGGCAACTAGTCACGGGCCCCACTAGCTTCTAATGACACTCAGTGGGAGGGGCGAAACTCATCTAGCTGAGGAGACCTAGCGATGGTTGTTTGCACGCCAAGGCGGCGTTTTTCTGCACGATTTTAACGTTTTTGATGTAAGCGTAATAATTTGGGATTTTATGAATAAACCTAGCAGTATTACACTATATACTATATGCTGGCAGTATCCAGATAGGCAAAGTGGGATGTGGGATGCTAGCAGTATCCTGGTAGGCAAAGTGGAATGTAGTGACTGTTCAGCAGGGTGCAAGTGTTCCTACAAATGTGGGCACTGGTGATGCACTGTTGCCTGACTATCGTGTCTTTAAAGATGGGCAAACGCCCGCTCACCCACCCTGTGACCAAAGGATTAAGCGACAAGTTCCCCGAAAGGCCCGACTGGCCACCTTGTAACTGGATCGGCCCACGCCCTCACGAACGTCTGGAGATATAGCCAGGATCCCTCTCAGGTGGGATGTCCAACTCCTGGAACTGTGGCAGGATCAGCACACTGACCTCTGGAGCTGTGGTAGGATCAACACACCGACCTCTGGAACTGTGGCTGAATGGATCACCTCCGTGGAAAACAGCAGCCCCTCGTATCACATCTGTGTCTCTCTCTGCCTCATGGAGCACTGAGAATCTCCTCAGAACACAAAATGGAGTCCTCAGTTCCTTTTTGTACAGAGCATCCAAGGCTTTGTAGTTTCTCCCTGTATACCAGTCTATGGGGTCGTTTTGTGAGGTAACTGCATGTCCCAGAATTCATTGCGGCTCTTCCTGCAGTTCAGTACAGTCTCTCTGATTGGCTGCTGTAACTGTGCCTTTAATTGGCTTTTTTTTTCCTGTCAATCCACTAATCCTGACCAGTTTACTGTTTGTAAGACAATTTTTATTTTGGAAATTGGATGTGCTGCTGCCTTGTCGCTTGGTTGTACTTTTCAAAGGAGGATTACTGACTTGATCTTGCAGAGCTGGTTTAAATAGAGTGGTGCAGCCCTGCGATACTAGACACTTTTACACTGGGTTCAGCCATATATGCAGTCTCTGACCATCTCCTGTAGTATGTCTGCAGTCTCTTACCATCTCCTGTATCATGTCTGCAGTCTCTGACCATCTACTGTAGTATGTCTGCAGTCTCTGACCATCTCCTGTATCATGTCTGTAGTCTCTGACCATCTCCTGTAGTATGTCTGCAGTCTCCGATCATCTCCTGTATCATGCCTGCAGTCTCTGACCATCTCTTTATCATGTTTGCAGTCTCTGACCATCTCCTGTACTATGTTTACAGTCTCTGACCATCTCCTGTAGTATGTCTGCAGTCTATGACCATCTCCTGTAGTATGTCTTCAGTCTCTGACCATCTCCTGTACTATGTCTTCAGTCTCTGACCATCTCCTGTACTATGTCTGCAGTCTCTGACCATCTCCTGTACTATTTCTGCAGTCTCTGACCATCTCCTGTACTATGTCTGCAGTCTCTGACCATCTCCTGTACTATGTCTCTGGCCATCTCCTGTACTATGTCTGCAGTCTCTGACCATCTCTTGTAGTATGTCTGCAGTCTTTGTGTCGTAAGGCTGCATTTAATTGGCACTGGCAAGGCTGCATTTAATTGGAGGGGGGGGGGGGGGTCGGTGCCGGCGCAGAGCATCACCTCCCTGAAATGAGTTTGCCACCTTCCTGAAATGATTTTTTTCAGATATTGGGATGTCTGCGCTACACTTGCAAATATTTTTATCTCCAAAATAAATGTTAATATAAATATATAACAAATTGCATTCTGTTTTTTAATGAGAATAACTCAGTTGGAATACTTTTGTTTCTTGATTATTTTACTGAAGTTCCACAAAAAAATGGCTTCTAATTTTACAGCTAGTAATAACTGAAGAGTTCTCGATCTCTGTCTGCAGAATTTTAAATATTAATACAGTGTGCCAGATAATATATGGAATATGGATAATTATGCAGCTCTGAGAATTTTTGACAAGTGGTATTAAAATAGAACATGAGCATTGACACCATCACTGCTCCCTAATCCATTTTAAAGCCTAAAGGCCTGAATTATAGGCCTAGCAGATGTTTACCTCATCATCTGTCTACAGAAATTTGACTAAGTATGTTAACGCTAGACATAGTTAGTATTTATCATACATTCATTGTGATGTAAACCCAGAGTAACCATACCTGGGATGCAGCATTTTCTAGGGGAATGCATTTCTCATAATAACCTAAGTATGCGTTGATGTGTGTAATGTGGATTGTGTAATGCGGTCTTCACTTGTAGGTCTGTGTTATTCCAGCTGATTTATTCTGCCTTGTGTGCAATTGTTTATACAAGGGCCTGCAACGTTCCCAGCCTTTCATTTAACATTCCGCTAAAAGCATTTATGCCATTCGCATTCACGAGCGGTGTTCGCTGAGGTACTGCTGTTTAACCACTGAAAGCGGCCATTTTCTAATCAGTGGAATTTTCACAAAGTGAGGATTGCTTTATGGTATTTTTCTAGTTCTGTTAATCATTTTCTGATCTTTTTCTCAGTTACACTACTACAGGAATCAAATTTTGCGCAATTAGTTATAGTGAATTGTCATACATCTTTTAATTGCTTTCTATCAATTTAAACATTAATTACAAATGTCATGACAGGATGAAAAAAATGCAATGCCTTGTACAGTATATGGGATTATAAGAACATTTAATGAAATAACATGATTGACTGCAAATATTACCATGAAGCTAGAAGGTGTAATACCCTGTACACATGATAGGATTTTCCAACGGAAAATGTTTGATAGGAGCTTGTTGTTGGAAATTCTGACCGTGTGTAGGCTCCATTTCCCATCGGAATTTCCGTCACACAAAATTTGAGAGCTGGTTCTCAAATTTTACAACAACAAAATCCGTTGTTGGAAATTCCGATCGTGTGTACACAATTCCGACGCACAAAGTTCCACGCATGCTCGGAATCAAGCAGAAGAGCAGCACTGGCTATTAAACTTCATTTTTCTCGGCTCGTCATACGTGTTGTACGTCACCGCATTCTTGACGTTTGGAATTTCCGAGCAACTTTGTGTGACCATGTGTGTGCAAGACAAGTTTGAGCCAACATCCGTCAGAAAAAAGACATGGATTTTGTTGTCGGAAAATCCTATCGTGTGTACAGGGCATTAAAGTAAGTAGGTGTGATGAAAGGCAACAATGACCTATGAAATTGGCTTAAATATGAGAACTTGTTATACCTCATGGGTAGATAGGTACAGTAAATGCAGTAAATATGTAAGTTAAAATTACTTTACAGTCTTATCCTGCACAGAAGGACACAGCCAAGTCAAGTTTATATAACTTGTAGACCAAGCCTTTTCTGGCACTTTGTTTAAATCAGTACTTTTTGCTAGAAAATTACTTATAACCCCCAAACATTATATATATATATATATATATATATATATATATATATATATATATATATATATATATATATATTTTTTTTTTTTTTTTTTTTAAGCAGAGACCCCAGGGAATAAAATGTCATCGTTGCAATTTTTTGTCACGTGGTATTTGTGCAGTGGCAATGCTTTAAGCGCCTTTACAGGTTACCTGTTTAGAGTTACAGAGGAGGTCTAGCACTAAAATTATTGCTCTCCCTCTCGGAATACCTAACATGTGTGGTGCGAACACCGTTTACATATGTGTGCGCGACCTACGTATGCATTCTCTTCTGTACGTGAGCACCAGCAAGCTTTTTTTTTTTCTTTACACTGTCCCTTTCATTTTTATTTATTTGTTATTACTTTTATTCCTATTACAAGGAATGTAAACATCCCTTGTAATAGAAATAAGGGTGACAGGTCCTCTTTATGGAGAAGTCCTTGGTCAAAAAAAACCATATCTCTCCTTTACCTTTAAAAGCAAAAGATCAAAAAAATAGTTTTTTTTTTTACACGTTTGTTTTAAAACAAAAAAAAAATGTTTACTTCCACCCTGGATCGGAAGTGACATCATAACATCCATCGGGTCCTCCAAGGCCATAGAGGCTTTTAAAGACGATCCAGTCTTTTATCGCCTCTGTGACACGCCGACTGCACCATCGGATCATTTCTCAGGCAAGCCGGTGGAAATGGTAAGCCCGAGAAACACCAGGGAGCTTGTGAGCCACTCAAATTGCTTTTAAGAGAAAGCCAGTCGCCGGCTGAAAAAAATACCAGGTATATGGCTAATAGCTTCAGCCATAATCCCAGTAAACCACTTGCAAACTGCAACGTATATATACACATATTGCAGTCGGCAAGTGGTTAAGAGCAAGGGCTTCCCTGACATGCAAATTTCCATATAATCCGATAATCAGCATTAATGGTTTGGCATGAAGAAACTTTTTAAGCCAGTAAATAATTATCCTCACTGTTATGTGTTCCTCTAGTGCAGGGATCTTCAAACTACGGCCCTCCAGCTGTTGCAAAACTACACGTTCTATGAGGCATTGTAAAACTCTGACATTTACAGAAATGACTAGGCATGATGGGAATTGTAGTTCCTGAACAACTGGAGGGCCATCATTTGGAGACCCCTGCTCTAGTGCATGGGTGCTCAACCTGCGGCCCTCCAGCTGTTGCAGAACTATAAGTCTCATGAGACATTGCAAGGCTGACAGTTACAAGCATGACTCCCAAAGGCAGAGGCATGATGGGACTTGTAATTCCACAACAGCTGGATGGCCACAGGTTGAGCACCCATGCTGTAGTGTGTCTAAAACTTGTAAATTACTTCTTGGATGCAAAAACAGACACCTTAAAGGCTTACCTGTATGTAGCGGTGTAGTTGCCAATAGTAACAAACATCCACCATATCACCCTGTTGCCAGACCTCCATATATCACATCTGAGACAATGAACAGTCTTTTGCTTTGTTTTATTTTTGTTTATTGGGGGTATAACTTGGTTGGGGGAAGGGGTATATGGGATGCCCATAGATCAGATCACTCTGCCATCATATTTAAAGACTTTATAGATTAGAACCAGGTTTAAGCCTGAAGAAATGAAGCGCATATATATAACAGCTACAGTCTCTTCCCTGCATCACCATACAGACTATTGCTCCTCCTCTGCATGACTCCTGAAGACTATTGCTCCCAGAAATTCCTCATCAGCTACCGTGTAAAGATAAGGACTTCACCCATGACCGTGTAAGGGTGAAGTTTCCAGAAATCGTCTCCTCCTGCACAAACTTATACTGAAGCACATTAATTTCCCATCACATCTTCTTCTCTGTACAAAAGATCCCACTCTGAATAGTCTCTAATGCTGACTCTGCTTGCTTGCTGCTACTAGGCCAGAGGCCTGCAGTAACTCTCCCCGGAGGCCTAGTAGTTTAAAAGCATGTGTTGGACAGTGGACCACTATTCCCAGCTAGCCCAGCTTGCAAATCCTGTGCCCTCGGGTCACATCCATTTGACACTATTCTCCACAGTCTCTCCTCTAAACCAGGACTCCTTATCAATGACCGTGTAAGGATAAGGACTTCACCAATGACCGTATAAAGGTGAACTTCCCTCACAGACTTCCTGGCATGTCTCCACATCCAGCCCTCCACTGTGGTACACTCACTGACCTTTCTCTGCCCTGAGTCCATGATGGAGAACTTAACCGGACTGTATGTTCCGACAGCTTCACCTGCCTCTCTGCCACAGGAGTTTCCTCATCAATGACCATGTAATGATAAAGACTTCACCAATGACCGTGTAAAGGTGAAGTTCCCTCACAGTTCTCCCCAGGCCTCCTTCTGTGATCGACGCACCCCCCCCCCCCACATGGGGGTGCCCTCCTGCTGCTGTCTAGTACTCATAGTTACATAGTAGGTGAGGTTGAAAAAAGACACAAGTCCATCAAGTCCAACCTATGTGTGTGATTATGTGTTAGTGTTACATTATATATCCCTGTATGTTGCGGTCATTCAGGTGCTTATCTAATAGTTTCTTGAAGCTATCGATGCTCCCCGCTGAGACCACCGCCTGTGGAAGGGAATTCCAAATCCTTGCCGCTCTTACAGTAAAGAACCCTCTACGTAGTTTAAGGTTAAACCTCTTTTCTTCTAATTTTAATGAGTGGCCGCGAGCCTTGTTAAACTCTCTTCTGCAAAAAAGTTTTATTTCTATTGTAGGGTCACCAGTATGGTATTTGTATATTGAAATCATATCCCCTCTCAAGCGTCTCTTCTCCAGAGAGAATAAGTTCAGTGCTCGCAACCTTTCCTCATAACTAAGATCCTCCAGACCCTTTATTAGCTTTGTTACCCTTCTTTGTACTCGCTCCATTTCCAGTACATTCTTCCTGAGGACTGGTGCCCAGAACTGGACAGCATACTCCAGGTGCGGCCGGACCAGAGTCTTGTAGAGTGGGAGAATTATCGTATTATCTACTAGGACCCCCAGGTCCTTTTCCATCCTAGATTCCCCCAGAGGTTCTCCCCCCAGTGTATAGATTGCATTCATATTTTTGCCACCCAAATGCATTATTTTACATTTTTCTACATTGAACCTCATTTGCCATGTAGTTGCCCACCCCATTAATTTGTTCAGCTCTTTTTGCAAGGTTTCCACATCCTGCGGAGAAGTTATTGCCCTGCTTAGCTTAGTATCGTCTGCAAATACAGAGATTGAACTGTTTATCCCATCCTCCAGGTCGTTTATGAACAAATTAAATAGGATTGGTCCCAGCACAGAACCCTGGGGAACCCCACTACCCACCTCTGACCATTCCAAGTACTCCCCATTTATCACCACCCTCTGAACTCACCCTTGTAGCCAGTTTTCAATCCATGTACTCACCCTATTGTCCATGCCAACGGACCTTATTTTGTACAGTAAATGTTCATGGGGAACTGTGTCAAATGCTTTTGCAAAATCCAGATACACCACGTCCACGGACCTTCCTTTATCTAGATGGCAACTCACCTCCTCATAGAAGGTTAGTAGATTCTCCACTTCTCTCAGCTGACAACTCCCCCCAGTGGTCTGTTACCTCAGCTTATATAGGAGGCCCGCCCCTTGCCAATTCCAGTTGGGGATTGGTCAGGGCTCCCACATAAGCTGCCTGCCACTCCTGTTCTAGGCCTTGCCCCTCTTCCAGAACATTCTCCCTGGAAGCAGGGGAGGCGCCTTAGCACTGAAGCACAGGTGGACACCCACTGCTACACTAACCACTCCCTGCCCCCATATCAAAACAGAGAGGCCTAGCTCAAAACAAAGGCCTGCCTAAATTTACCTGTGTTGACAGTTTTCCCTAGAAAAAAATCCTATGCTAGCACCTATATGTATATAGGGTGCTATATGTAGGTACTGGAAATTTCTCCTAAACCTGCACGGTTTAGAAGATATTTACCATTTACTCTTGCCCTGACATCATCAACACATGCGCATTTTAGAAAGGGCAAGATCGTTGGAGTGACATCACGCGGCTCTGCCCAGTCAAAGAGCCGGAGTCCGCGGCCCCAGAAGGAAGAGGGGTGAAGATGGATGCTTCCACCAGTGGGGACATCGTGGGCTTCATTTGCAGGTAAGTGGCACATAATGGGCTAGTATGCGATGCATACTAGCCCATTATGCTTTTACTTTGCAAGGGAATAAACAGGAAGTAAAACCCATCAGTTTACTTCCTCTTTAAGGCAAATGAACATGCATTTACCTTTTATATAAAGAAAAAACAAACTGTGCCATATATCCTCAAAGTAGCAAAAGCGGCAGCTCTGCTGAGAGATACACACAGTAATAAACAATGGGAAAAATAGAGCCGCGTTACATAAATGTAATAGGAGAGAGATAGATTAGGTTCAGTCCATAGTAGTTATTGATACCACTCGTGGAAAAGAAACTTCATAAGTCCTCCTTGTGATGTTAGTGACTCACAACACGACCAAGAATAAACCTCCACCACACAGAGTACACGCTTACCTGACAGCAAGCGTTAGGTCGCTTGTGGCTTAATACTCAGCCAGGGCCTTTGTCCTCAAGTTAGGAATCAATGGCGGTTCACAACAGGAAACCTCTCATGTAGTGGAACAAAGTGAATAGTTCAAGCCCTTCCAGGGATCCAAAGAAGCTGGAATCATTTAGAGTGGATGTGCTCAAAAGGATGACCCATGACATCACGAGGAGGACTCATGAAGTGATATACACTTCCTCACTTTCTTTTCCACGTGTGGTGTCAATATCTACTATGGACTGAACCTAATCAATCTCTTCCGTATTGCATGCATTTACTTTTGTTCTAGTGTGCCCCAAGAGTGCCAAAACCTGAAGCTCTCCTTATGCAAAAGCCAACTATTAAGTCAACACTCTTACTAGCCCCCCCCCCCATCTTCTCTCTATTGGATGATAATTGTGATGAGAAGCTTCAATGTAACTGACCAATAGAGAGCTGGGAGTGAGCAAGCCAAATCACAAACTTCCAAGATAGAACTTCCATAATAAAGTACCCTGGGTGTTGGGTTTCCCAGGCTCTATATTAGAAAGATAAAGCCACAAACAAGTACCTGGAGGTGGACAATTTTGCATCCAAGTGGAGACTGATTTTAGGATCATTAGCGTTTGCTTTAAAGTATTATATTAAGAAATATTGTCATTTTACAGTAAAAAGCCACATAATCTAAACACACCACTGAACCTCTTGATGTTAAAGAATTTCAGTGTCCCATTGTGTCTAACCACACAATATGGAGACATTTTGTGTGCCTACTCCTTCTCCTCAAGCATAAAATAGCTGATAGACCTGCACCAAGAAAAAAAAAACTGTGGTGTAATACAAGATTTCAGTGCTTTGCTATGTGTAGGCATTCCTCTTTACTGAACACTTAAAAAAAAGAAGAATTATACATTAAATTTAACTGTGATATTTAAAAAATACCATGACAACTGCTTACCAGCAAGAATTCTTTGAGGTGTGTCTCTATGTTCTTATGATAAATGGTGAAGAATGCAGCAGACACCTGAATGATAGCTTTGGCCAGGCAGTGGATGTTATTATTGTATCCTGCAAAAACAAACACATTTGCTGTATATAAGGTTAGCCAATAAATAATTCCCTTGTGGAGCATGTTAACCAACACTAACTATTCTGCAACCCCAGTGTCATATGCAAGGATATGAATAAGGCCAGCTACCCTAATTCACCTTCCTATCAAAGCGCAACAAAGTCCTTTAACTTTCTTAAATTTATTTGTAAAATAACAGCAGAGAGTTTGTAGATGTTGTAGGATGTTGAGAGAGAGCTTCTCTATGTGGAATGCTTATCCAGGAAGGAGATAACAAATGTAATGCTTATTGCAAGATTCCTCAGGATGTACTTACAGAGCCTTCCGTGAGTAAAAAAAAAAAAAACAGGGGACAGGGCTAAACAGGAAAAGGAACAGGGAGAAACTAATGAATTTAGACAGGGAGAGTGGGCTAATCCATTCTCTCTACCAGGGAATTGAAAGGGTACTATGGCAACCAGACTCTAGTAGATCAGAAAGGTAAACACTGTGTAGCGCCCTGCTCCTGTTGATCAGGCGCTTGCATGTAAATTTAGGGGGTTATCTGTTCTGTATATAGTTCAGATTTAATCTGTGGCTAAATTAGCTTCTGTTCCAGCACTGGCTGTGTTGCGTGTAGTTCCACACTGTTGTCTGTAGGTGTTGTTGTCACCACAGGCCAGGGTTGGAAGAGCAACAGGCTGAAGTGTATTGAGTACTCTTCTTTCTCAGAAGTAACCCAGCAGAGGTGGTCCACCGCTGTGCATTCTGGGAAAGGGTACTTAAGGGACAGACGCCATTTTTAGGTCTCTTTTGCCTCCTGGCCCTCCTGGCCTAAGGTATGTGACAACTTATTTCCTGTTTTGGGACCATGCTGGCCCAAGGCTATGTTACTACAAGTAGGCCCAGAAGTCGCCTGGGGCCTATTAGTTCAGAGGTGGTCCTGTGCTGTCTATCCTGCGGAAAGAAGCTGAGCAATTGAAAGATCCAGGGGAGGACTCATCTTGGAGAGGATCGTGCGAAAGGCTGGTATCTTAAGAAGAGCCTGGTGACTCAATTGGAGGATGCATCCTAACTAACCTACTGCACAGTACTGCCGGGTCGGCTTAAAGGTTCTGGTACTGTGTTGCTGTTCATCCAATATTAAATCCTATGGCAGAGGATTGTTCATCTAATACTACATCCTGTGGCAGAGGATCGTACAACCATTTTTGTTTTTCTCAATTCTGTGGCAGAGACTTTTCATCCGTGCGCCATTCCGGCTGCTAGGTCAATGAGAGAGGCCTATCCGGGTGGGCAAAGATCTGTAGACTGAAAGTGTGTTTGTCTTCAGGATCTTAAATTCCTCAGTGATCTGCATAAGGTATTTGAACTCTCCTGCAACTCCCTTTCTACCTCTTTACTGCTACTTACTAAAAAGTTTTGCAATAAAGCATTGGAAACAGAGCAAAGTGACTGGTGCATACATTGGTGGGCGTAAGGCCTAATATAGACTCTAAGTCCCGTATATGGTGGAAATACAGGTAAGAGGGTGACGGCAAAGACCCAAATAAAATCAGCAGCTCCTTCGGGGTCAGTGCTACAACTGCAAAAAGAGACAGGGCAAACAAACTAGGCACTCTTGTTCCATGATACTCCCTGTCTGGTATCTGGAGATACCACTGTTACTAATTATGTGGTACATATGTGAAAACAAAACAACAGTGCATAACATCATGTACAGATAATAATGCAATATCAAGTCGGCACCTCTGTCTCCAAAGTCCCTTCCAGCAATTGACGCCAGCGGGGTGCACTGTTCAGGATGGTTGAGTGCACCACAATGTCTTTGAAGATTCCCAGAATGGGTGTTCAGTCCTTTTCTTTGTTATAGTCCGATTTGGCCATTAAAAGGATGGTTTCTATAATGGGCCTTGTAAAGATTTTCACAGTCCCTTGTCTGACAATTTTTACTTCAACCTTGCAGACCTTCCGATTTAACGATAAGACCTATAGGCCACTCATTTTGCGGCACCTGCTTGTCTCTTAAATGGGTTGTAAAGGTAAAAGTTTTTTCACCTTAATGCATTCTATGCATTAAGGTGAAAAAACATCCGACACTACTGCCCCCCCCAGCGCCCAGTTTTTCTTACCTGACCCCTCGTAAGTCCCGCGCTCGCTCCCGACATCCTCTTCGCCACTCAGCCTGGCCGTTGATTGGCTAGAGTGGATGGATTGAAAGAAGCGCAGCCATTGGCTCGCGCTGCTGTCAATCACATCCAATGAAGCGGCGCGCCGGGGGGTGGGGCCGAGTGATACAGTTGGCGGCTATGGCCACCGGCTGTATCACGGGAGTGCGCTCACAAGCACTCAACACCATGCGAGGGAGCTCGCATAAAAGTGTTGAGTCCTTGCGGGGGGGGGAGCCTAGACAGTCGCCGAGGGACCCCAGAAGACCAGGTTCGGGGCCACTCTGTGCAAAATGAGCTGCACAGTGGAGGTAAGTATAACATGTTTGTTATTTAAAAAAAAAAAATAGCTTTAGTGATCCTTTAACAGAATGACATCTCCTTCTTGAATGTTCTGTTTGACGGCTTGCCATTTGCGATGTTCCTTAAGTTTCACAATATATTCACGCCTCCAACGGTGCCAAAAGGTGCTAGCGAGGCACTGCACCTGTCTCCATTGGCGTTTATACAGGTTTTTTTAATTGAAATCCCCAACTGGAGTGGGAATGTTTCCTATCTTCTGTGTAAGGAGCATTGCTGGGGTCAGAATGCTTGGTGATTCTGGATCTGTTGATACTGGAATCAAGTGCCTTGCATTGACAATGGCTGACACTTCAGCCATAAATGTGGTTAGCACTTCACGGGTGAGTCGAGCTAAACTAGTAGTTAACATCATAGAGTCTAAAATGCGTCGAGTCACTCTGATCATGCGTTCTCATGCTCCACCCATGTGAGAGGAATGAGGAGAGATGAATATCCACATGCACCCTTGATCACGCAGATACTTTTGGATGCTGTTACCTTTAATGTCTTCAGTGTCTATTTGTAATTCCTTACATGCTCCAATGAAATAGGTTCTACGGTCGGAACGTATTTGTTTGATTGGTCCCCTGATTGCAAAGAATCTTCAGAGAACATTTATAAAACTGGATGCATCCATTGATTTTATGACATCAATGTGTATGGCCCGTGTACTCATACAGGTGAAAAGCACCACCCATCGTTTGCAGCCAGCTTGCCCACCCCTCGTTTTACGTGAGATGATCATCCATGGTTCAAAAACATCGAGTCCTATGTGAGTAAATGGGGGTTCTGTGCCAAGTCTTTCTGGTGGCAAGTCCACCATCCTTTGTTCTTGGATTTTTCCCCCATCAATATGCGGCACCACGCTTGTGGAGAATTCTGGCTACGCACCTCTTGGTGCCAATGATCCATATTCCCGCTTCTCTAATAGCTCCTTCAGTAAAGTATCGTCCCTGATGCATGACTTGTTCATGATAGCGCCGAACTAATAGAGTAGCGATGTGATGTTGACTGGGACCAATAGGAGGATTTATTTCTTCTCTGCATAAATGGGACTTACTAAGGCGACCCCCTATTCTCATGAGGCCGTCTTCATCGATGATAGGATTTAACTTCAAAAGAGGTACTTTTTTTTAGAAATGCTTCTCTCTTTGTAGATGCAATGGATCTCCTCTGCATACGTTTCTCTCTGAACGTGATGGAGGACAATTTCTTTTGCTTTCTTGACTTCCTCTACAGTGTGTAATTTTCGGCAGATATGCCAACTGTGGCAATTGGTTGTGTTCTCACCAAGCGTTTGGCGGAAGGAGATGGCTATGTGTCTATGGTGCGCTATTGCTCGCAGGAGAGCTGTCCAGCTTGAGAAGCGATGAAAATGATGAGAACCAAATACATTTCCGGGCTGTACGTTGGCAAGCAAGACAGATACTTAGGGCCTTACTTCAAGGTCTCTTTCAGGATATACAAGATCAAAGTCATTAATTAGGGTTGATGGTATACCATCTACTTGTGTTAGGAATGTTGGTCCTGTGAGCCACGACGTATCCTGTGGATGCGCTGCAGGCACTGATCTGGTCGCAATATCTGCAGGGTTCTGGTCTATGGGCACGTAGTGCCATTGTTCTGATTAGGTAGACTTCCTGATCCTTTCCACCTGATTTGCCACATATACATAGAATCTTTTCTTCGCATTGCATATGTAACCTAACACCACTTTACTGTCTGTGTAGAACCTGATAGCATCAAATTTACAGTCTATTTCATTTTCAATGAGTTCCGCCAACTCTACTGCCAATACTGCGCCACATAACTCAAGTCTGGGTATGGTATGGTTAGGTTGTGGTGCCAGTTTAGCTTTGCCTAGGATGAATGTGGTATGGTGTTTACCACTTGCATCTTTAGTTTTTAGGTAGGCCACTGCTGCAATTGCCTTGGTTGAGGCATCTGAGAATACACAAAGTTCTTTGCTGTGTACAGCGGTGAAAGTGACGGCGAGTAGGGGCGTGGGATCTCAAGTTGTTCAAGGAACTTCAAAGAATCCTTCCACATTTCCCATTCTTTTTGTCCTTCTGGAGTCCCAGTACTGTTTCCCAAAGGACAATTCTCTGAGAAGTGACTTGCCTTGAATTGTGACTGGGGCTACGAATCCCAGTGGGTTGTAAAGACGGTTGACTGCAGACAGGACTACCCGCCGGGTGTAGGGTTTTTCCTCAGTGGACACCTGGAAAGTGAATGTGTCCATTTTGAGATTCCAACTTAACTCCAAACTATGCTGTAAGGGAGGTGTGTCGATCCCCAGATCCAAATTCTTTAGGTTGCTTGCATGATCATCTGTAAGAAATGCCTTCATTACTGTAGCGCTATTGGAAGCTATTTTATGCAACCTTAAACTGGTCGTTGCTAGCATCCCTTGCGTTCGTTTGAGTAGGTCTATGGCTTCTTCTTCTGTATGTACCAATTTCAACCCATCACCCACATAAAAGTCTCTTTCCACAAAACTCCTAGCATCTTTCCCATACTCTTCTTCCCTTTCTTGGGCCGTTCTTGAGTCCATAGGCGGCAACTGCTGGGGATGGTCTGTTACCGAAGATGCGTACTTTCATTCTATATTCTATGACTTCATCATTCATGATGTTTTTCCGTAACCGCAGGAACCTTAGATAATTTCTGGTATCTTCTCGTACAAGGAAACAGTAACACATCTCTTGAATGTCTGTCGTTATGGCGATTGATTATTTGCGGAAGCGATAACCAAAACTCCTAGAAGACTATTAGTCAAGTCTGGTCCGTTGAGAATGACGTCGTTTAGAGAGACTCTCTGGTACTTAGCGCTGGAGTTGAACACTACTCGGATTTGACCAAGTTTCTGAGGATGGTAGACACCGAATGAGGGAAGGTACCAGCTTTCTTCACCTTCCTTCAGTGGGGGCGCTGGTTCTGCGTGACCACTCAGGAACATTTTCTGCATGAAGGCTACAAAATGATCCATGCTCTCCATTTTCCTTTGTAAGTTACGACATAGTGAAGTGAACCTAGAGATGGCATGCTCTCTGTTATTCGGGAGACGTCTTCTAGGTGAATGGAAGGGCAATGGGGCCATCCAACTACCCGATTTGTCTTTGTAGAGCTCCTTGTCCATCAACCTCAGGAATTCTTTATCTTCTATCGAAGGTGCTTGTTTGTTATCATCCCTTGTAGCCTGGAATGCTGTCCTCCCTAGGTTATCGGTGCATTTCTCTAACCCATGTATCTCTTGTTGTGTTCCGACGACATGCCTATGTCTCCCTTTGATCTCGAGTATCTCCTTAACATGAAAGTGGTTTTGACATGGGTTAAAGATAGATGCACAACCATTTTCCAGAAAGTTTGTACATAGGGCTTCTACATTGTCATGCCTGCATGTCTTGTCAATGCATACTTTGCCTACTATCACCTATCCTAGATCAAGCCTCTGAGTGCATGGGGCATCATGTTCCCTATCCCGTTGTTCGTGGATTTTATGAGCTCTCATGATGTCACTACCAAGTAGCAGCAAGAGCTGGGCACTTTCATCTAGTAATGGGATGCAGTCAGCTATCGCCATGAGATGAGGGTGGTGGCGTGCCACATCTGGTGTTGGGATTTTGCTCCTATCCCCCACCATGTGATTACACTCGATAAGTGTGGGAGTGGCATCTTTACCTTACCATCCACGGAACATATGATGTAGCATGATTGGCAGAGCTGGTGGGCACTGATAGGTCGCACTGATGGGCACTGATAGGTGGTCACGTGTTAAAGGGCTGCTCTGATTGCCCCTTTCCCCTGTTCTGTGATCAGCCTAGTCTGAAAGACTTGAGTGCAGGGGGCGCGCGAGCAGCTCGATCACGGGAGGACGTCTATTGATGCCATCCTGGCACTGGAAGCCTACCTGTAGCCATCTTTCAGCTATAGTGTGGGCAGAAAGTGGTTAAAATCTATTATTTCTCATGAATTTAAATAAAATGATTTTTTTTTTATTAAAGTGCGGAAGTGTTAGAAGCTTACAAGTTTTTGTGTGACACCAAGGACAGGAAATGATCAGAAATACACTCTAATTGGAACATATGAACACAGCATGAATAAAAACACAATGTTATTACCCCTCCCTGCTTTACCCAAAGCAGTAAAAAAAATATGTCTGGAGTGTCAATTTAATATTTATCCATTTCAGCACACATTATATATAGGCATGGTCCACTGTTGTGTGTGCTGGGAAATCTTTTGTTTGCTTGCGATGTGTGTTGCCCTTCCATGTGCATCGTACTGCAAATTATAGTTATAGGTTGGGGTGGTTGCCACTTTTTCGTACAGTTAGTTGAATTGGGTGAGGGGAGGTACTGGATGTCTTTGCAGATGTTGTGCTCTTGCTGGGTGTCATGTGCATCCTTGTGCCTTTAAGGGGTGGCGGCGGGCTCCCTCCAGGCACACTGGCCCTTAATCTATCCACTGCTATATTTTCTCCAACTTGGGAGACTCTTAAAACTTTAGAGTTAAGACCACAGTATACAGAGGTGCCTTGACATTGGCACTGCGGCTTACACATATATTTGCAAACGTGTACAAACAAAACCCTCTGTTTTTAACGTAAACGTTTAGACAGGGTCAATTTCGTTGTTTTGCAGGCTGGCTGGTAAGTGTGCTGGGAAATTTTTTGTTTGTGATGGCCACTGTTGTCATAATCAAGAAATCTACCCTAACAAATGCCATGCAGATGCAACAAAGGATAAAAAGGATGAAAAATGTTTTAATAAAAATAGAAAGGCAGTAGTTTATGATACACCATGCTTTAAAAAAATGTCCCTAAATGCTAACTTTCCCTTCAAATGGTCTAAAACCACCATTAAATATCTTGGCACCATGATCCTCAAAATCTCTCCACCACTTTTGCATTACCCCCCCCCCTTCCCTACATAAAATAAAATGTGACCTTATACAATGACAATGTTTGGGGCTCTTTGGGATTCTTGTATAGAATAAGGACCACTTGGCAAAAGAAGTTGCACTTTGCAGGGAAATCTGCCCCAGAGTTCAGTGAAATAAGTAAAGCTCTGCTGACTTCCATCATTGAATCATGTGCAGGTAAAAAGGCAGTTGTTTTTATTTTCCTTGCACGTGACTAGGTATTCTTTCCAAAGGGAAACTTCACAACATTCAAAAAGCTCTGGGACACATTCCCTTGGAACTTCTCTTTCAAAGTGAACAGCATATTTGCCTGTAGGAAATTAACCTAGCAGTCTCCTTAATGCACTCTTCGATCATTTCTATACCACAATATTATACCCCTACCTACTTAACTATGTGGGAAAAAGATGTACACGTTCAGTTCACAATAGAGCAAACAGACAGAATACTTTATTAAACTAAGAACCAGGAGCCTGGCATCACAATTCGTACCCACTGGTACAGAGTACCACAAATCATATGTTCCCAGCCTCCCCAGAAACTTGCTTAAAATATGGCCAAGTAAAGAGAGACATACTCCATGTTCTGTTCATGTGACATTCTTAGACCATTTAATGTGTCTCAAACATTGTCAGATTTTACCATTTCCAATGACCTGGCCTTTTATCATCACAACTCCATACCAAGAAAAGCTTCCTTCCCTCATTTGGCTAATGCAGTAAGGAGCTACATACCTGCAAAGTGGAAGCAACCCGGCACTCCTCCAATCTCACTGTGGATAGCCAAACGCTAATGAAGCACATTGAATGGATGATCATATTTTCTTGCGGGGGAACACATGACAAATTTGAGGAACTTGGTTTTAATGTATCAAATTTACATTCTCCTTCAAGTATAATGCTCTCTTATGCAGTGACTCCTCTGTACCCTTCTAATGTTCTCTAAGCAGCTCAAGCATTACAAGCAGGGGGGCATCCAGGGGTGGAGGGAGGAGAAACCTAGGCACCTACCACCTCATTATCTCTACTCGCTATAAAATTCACATCCTCCATGTCTTCCTCATCACCTCCCTTGTGCCCTTCCCAATCTCACCGCCTCCATTCCCTACTGTTCCTACCCAACCTGGATCTCTATACCTCTACTCACACCACCTCTCCTCTCTGCTACTCAGTCAGTTGTTTAAAAGACCCATACATTGGGATATGCTTACCTTCAGTACACAGTTTCCACATTCATAACCCACTGTTTTATGCAAACAGATCTCACAGAAAATGTTGGATATACTGTGCCCCGATTATAACTAAAATGTTTACATTTCAGATATCTGGCAAACTTACTGTACTAAACCAAAGAATTTACCCTGATTGCTGTGTTTTATGTGTTCAATCTTAAACATATAATGTTGTATTAAATGTGTATGTTCCTTTTGTATGAATAATAATTATATATAAAACAAATATCATTCTTTTTTGGTTGTCTATACTGTAAAGTGGTTGTAAACCCTTGCATATACCCAGTGAAGTGACTGGCCTCAGGTGATACGCTGAGATGAAACAAATCCTCCTACATAAGTTGTACCTGTTTATCTGCAGCCATTTAATCTGTAGATCATTCTAAAAACACTGAGGACAAATTATTTTTTTCTCAGCTTTAGCAGCAGGGGGTGGGGATCTGACGTCACACACCCTGCAGAGCTAGAGCATAGAGTACTGATCTGATAGATGACTGTAGGGAAAGGGTGCTGTGTGCTGGAGGGGCTTGGCCTGTCTCCCTCAGGGCTGTTGTATTGATTGGGAAAAAGTGACTGAGGTTACTCATGCAGACAGCAGAGAGAGTAGAGAGATCCAAGAGGAACCACACTTGGTGCTTTGGATTCAGATGAGTACACAATATAGCGGGATGTGCTTTGTTCATTTTTAATGTCTGTGCTTTGTTTTTTTTAAATAATTCCTACTGCATATGAACTTTTACAATTCTCACTTTAAAACAATGCAATGTCTTTGTCTGTTTGCTAAAAAGTCAGCAAGAGCTTAAAGCAGATCTTCACTGCATCTGAGCACCACAAATCAAAAACACTATCTAATTCATTTTTAATATTCAAAGAAAACTCCTCATCCATGTCTCAATGGTTTATTTTGTTGATAAATCACTTTGAAAAACACCCCCTAGTCGTGGCCATCTTGAGT
This sequence comes from Aquarana catesbeiana, assembly GCF_042186555.1. Taxonomy (NCBI): domain Eukaryota; kingdom Metazoa; phylum Chordata; class Amphibia; order Anura; family Ranidae; genus Aquarana; species Aquarana catesbeiana. Next base: position 152,116,006 of record NC_133325.1, on the reverse strand, counting down.
AAGGGCAATTGATTCATGTAGCATTTACTTCCTTGAATCCATCTGTCCTTAGCTCAAGCATTCATACAGGAGAGCTGAGAAAACACCTAGCCCCCCCCCCCCCCCGAAGACTCCTGGCATAATTTGCCTAGGAAAGAAACCAGGAAGTAACTGAATAAATGTAAAAGAAAAGTTTAAAACACGTGAATATGACATACTTTCCTATCTATTCACTAATGCTAGCAGCATGACGATTATATAATCAATGTTGATTGAGAGAGTGAAGTTCCACTTTAAGTGTACATAGAGAAAGGTCATTGCGTTTTTTTCCTACTGCATAGTGTTTCTTACCGTCATTTTCGGTGCTGTAGGAGGACATGGGATCGGAGGCGAGCAGAGGGAGAGACACTGCCAGGAACACCTGCAACAGACAGGCCACTTTGTACTCTTCATCAAGAGAGGAACTTTCTGTGAAAGAACAGTAATGAATGTAAACAACATAGGAGCGGGCCTCATTAACAGATATCTATGCTCGAAAGGAAATTTGGAAAAGTAACCTAATTCTATTACTTAACGTGTTCACCTAGTTAATGCATTGAAGTACAGTGATCCATATAATAAAAGAGGACCTTTTTTAAAGAATGACAAGTCACAAACACTCTGGATAATATACCCTATACTTGTGTGACTGAAGCCATGACTTCGATAAATTGGATATCATAGTCTGATCAACAGAAGACATGACTAGAGGAAAAGTGAACTGGTATAACATTTTTAAAATGGCAATTACAAGATCTAAAAAGAAATCTCTGATTGTGCTTTTGCTGGTATCTTTCACTTCTACCCTTGAGTATATGTTTATGTAGCTACTGAACTCTAAAATTTGATTGTATACTCTCTATTTGTTGTAACCAACAACTATGAACAAGAACTGGTGTTATTGAATAAAAATGTAATTGAAATTTAGGTAGCCCCTTATTTTGCAAAGTTTTCGTAAATCTACAAGGGATTGAACATGGATTGTTCAATTAGTTTGTAACATATATTTTAAAATTTTTTAGCATCAACAAATCAACCACACTTTCCTATTAACATAACCATAATTGTTAATTTTGGAAACTGGTGAATGGATGTCTTCCTAGGAGTGTAACAATTAGCGGTCCCAGCACTCTGGAAAGCCCCAACCACTCTGGTGTTGTGGTGTTCTGATCCTTTTTAGGACTTGGAGGCTTCCTCATTTTGCCTTCATTGAAGACTTTGGTTGAATCCATGGAAGATACTCTCTGAGCCTTTGGACTTTCCTACTATCCCTTAATCTATTGGGGACTGGGGTTATAGCTGTCCACATTCTCTTGTGGATATTGAGTTCATTCACAATTCTACTTTTTGTTTATTCACTATTGCTTATTTTGTTCACACACCATTATATTTATGCACTTGTTTATCTAAGTGAACTATGTGGGATTTAATCTTATTTGATATAATTTACTATATACAGTTTATTGTATTTAGTAAGGAGGTTTCTCTAACCTAATAGCGCTGCACTGTTTGGTTTTTATTTTAGTAATTGTAACTCATGCTCCCCGTTGATTAGAACAGCGTGTCTTAATCAAGATGCTGCGGCACCCTGGCGTGTTGCTTGGGGTTGTCAGGGATGATGCACTGCATATGGTATTCTTCCACATGATTCTGCCGTCTGTGGTACCAGAGGGCTGGCCACCAGCATATGTACAGCGTCATGGACACACATGACACTAATCTAGCCACTTAAGGACCAGCCTCGTTTTGGATTTTAGGTGTTTACATGTTTAAAACAGTTTTTTTTGCTAGAAAATTACTTAGAACCCCCAAACATTATATATTGTTTTTTTTCTAACACCGTAGAGAATAAAATGGCGGTCATTGCAATACTTTTTTTTGCACCGTATTTGCGCAGCGGTCTTACAAGCGCGCTTTTTTGGGAAAAAATTCACTTTTTTGAATAAAAAAATAAGATAACAGTAAAGTTAGCCCAATTTTTTTTATATTGTTAAATATAATGTTACGCCAAGTAAATTGATACCCAACATGTCACGCTTCAAAATTGCGCCCGCTCGTGGAATAGCGTCAAACTTTTACCCTTAAAAATCTCCATAGGCGACATTTAAAAAATTCTACAGGTTGCATGTTTTGTGCTACAGAGGAGGTCTAGGGCTATAATTATTGCTCTTGCTCTACCGGTCGCGGCGATACCTCACATGTGTGGTTTGACCACCGTTTTCATATGCGGGCGCTACTCACGTATGCATTCGCTTCTGCGCGTGAGCTCGTCGGGACAGGGCGCTTTAAAAAATTTTTTTTATTATTATTATTTATTTTACTTTATTTTATTTATTTTTGCACTGTTTTAAAAAAAAAAAAATTTGGATCACTTTTATTCCTATTACAAGGGATGTAAACATCCCTTGTAATAGAAAAAAAGCATGGCAGGTCCTCTTAAATATGAGATCTGGGGTCAAAAAGTCCTCAGATCTCATATTTAGAAATAAATAAAAAATGTTATATAAAAAAAAAAAAGTTGTTTAAAAGAATGACACAAAAAAATTGTGCCTTTAAGAGAAGTGGGCGGAGCCGACGTAATGACGTCGCTCCGGCCGTCCTATGGTGTAGAGACAGGTGGGGCCATCTTGGCCTCACTCGTCTCTATACCCAGGCACAGAAAGGACTCGATCGCCTCCGCCGCTACCGACGGCTCCGGTAAGCGGCGGAGGGCGCGGGAGAGCAGCGGGAGGGGGGGTGGCACCTCTCCCGCCGCCGATAACGGTCATCTCACGGCGAACCCGCTGCAGAGACCACCGTTATCATGTACAGAAACGCCGGCCACAAAGATGGATGCCTCGGTTGTGGCAGCAGCTGCTGCCGTTACCGAGATATCCATCTTTAAAGTGATGACGTATATATACAGTGGCCGGTCGTTAAGTGGCTAGGGCAGGTGGCATTCAGGGCAGCCCCAGTAAACAGAAGAGAACTGAAGCCTGCCTCTATTTAGACCTGCACCACCTCTAGCACACTGCCATGCTGCCACAGCTGTGCTGTGGTGAAAAGATAAAAAGGTAGGATTCTGTTGTGCAAAGGTGGGGGGAGGAGAACTGAGAATTTTAATGTGAAGGGGAGGGGAGGGAACTGAGGAAAAGAGGAGATTCTGATTTGATAGACTGGGGTGCTTCAAGATTTTGCATACTTTTAAAGGGTGTCATGACTAAAAAGCGGTGAGAAACACTGGATTTGAGAGCTATAGTTCTGACCTAGCAGGGTTGTGCTGGACAGGCTCACAGTTTTAACACAGAGAGCAAGGGTACACCTAAACAGCATTCGGGTAGGGGACAGGCTCTTTTACTTAGGCTTTGACTGCTTTCTAAGGCAAGCCATAGATGATTTGATTTTCTTTCCTTCACAGGTGGAAGGAAAGAAATTTGCTCAATTCCTCAATCAACACAGTCTGTATTGATGAGGGAATCCCTCCCGCAGCGCTGTGTTCTGCCAGTGTGTGCATGTGTGGGGGGGGGGGGGGGACAAGGAGCCTTCCCACCCACCAGATTACTGCTAGTGGCTATAGCCAATGATCGACTTGGTTGCAACCAGTCTCTTCTGAACTGGCCAAGATTGGATCCATCTATGGCCATCTTAAAGAAAACAAACTGTAATGCTGCGTACACACGAGCGGATTTTCCGTCAGAAAAATCTTGGATGGTTTTTCCGACGGAATTCCGCTCAAGCTTGGCTTGCATACACACGGTCACATAAAAGTTCACTGAACTTTCGACCGTCAAGAAAGCAGTGACGTACAACACTACAATGAGCTGAGAAAATTAAATTAAATGCTTCCAAGCATGCGTTGAATTGTTCCGAGCATGCGTAGGAATTTTGCGCGTTGGAATTGCTACAGACGATCGGAATTTCTGATCAGAACTTTTTCCGACTGAAAAATTGAGAACATGCTCTCAATCTTTTGCTGGCTGGAATTCGGCCAGCAAAAGTCCGATGGAGCATACACACGGTCGCATTTTCCGACCAAAAGCTCGACCATAACAAATAAGTTGTGTAATTTACAAAGTGCAGGTGCGCTCTGAAAGAGCAATTGCTCCAGAGCTCAGTAAATGAGCAGAAGCTCTGCTGATTTCCATCGTCCAATCATGTGCAAGCAAAATTGCTGTTTTTTTATTTTTTTTATTTACCTTGCACCTGGGTATTCTTTGCAAAGTGAAGCTTTACCTCATTTATTAAGCTCTGGAGCAACTGCTTTGTCTTTAGTAAATCAACCTCATTGCACACCTTTTGTTTTCACCTGGAATGTACTTAGCTCATTTAAACTGAAAGTTCTGCTGGGCTTCAACATACAGTAATGTTCCTTGGAAAAGTGTACATAGAGGTTACAGAAATGAGCTCTAAAAACTGAAGTTTCCCCTATTTTTGTGTCTCTGTCGCTAGGAAAAATGACTTGCAAATAATGGAACAGCTATTTCATAACTATTTCAGCACTTTTGTTGCCCAGCTACAAGTTGCCATAGAAAATAATGATAGATTTGAAGCTGGTATGAAACATTCAATCAAAGACCCCAACGTGGAAAAAAGGAAAATTGGAGTTTCTGCATTAGAAAATAACAGCTAGAAACTGATTGGGCTTGGGAGCACACCTCCTCAATTTCTTCAGTTCTGTTGTAAGTAAGGTCAAACATGGTGCATTCCACACTTAAATTATAATAAATTATTGCCTCTGCATTTGCTATATTATAGAGGCCATCCAGAGGTGTTAACTGTGCCTAAGGGCCGGTTCACACTGCTGCGATGTCAGAGTTTGGATGTGATTCGCACCGCACTGCAGTGCAAATCACATGCGATCTCTGTGCGATGTGATTTCAGCCATACAAATCGTATGGCTGAATTCACATCAAACTCGCACAGGACCCTTTTTTTTGTCCGCAGCAGAATCGGATCGCATGGGTGTTCACACCCATGCGATCCGATTCCTGTCCAAGTTTGCAGATTGCACTGCGATATGCGGACTGATTTGGGGGTGTCATTAACTTTTAACTGACACTCCCAGCAGTTTGCATAGGGCAGTGTGAACTGCCGCCGGGAAACCTGCGATGTGGGAACCCGCAGTGGATTCGTAAGGTTCCCGCATCGCAGCAGTATGAACCGGCCCTTAGTAGTACCCTGAAAATGTACCCTTTGCCTTTAATTGCTTTTGAGAAATAGCAGTGCACTTCTTGGTGAGTTTCCTTGTCTAGGTGTTTCTGTGCCTTGAGTCTTAGAGCTGTAAATCTGCAGTGTGTGATCATCTAGGGGCCATGTCTGTGACTGACAGACTTTTTAGATTTGCACTGGGATTTGGTGATATCATTACTGTGATGCTCACTGTTCTTGCTGGAGAAAAATTTGTACTTGCGAACTTGCTGTGCAAGGATGTCCCTGCTTCATTCAGTCTGTGGATCTGCACTTCCGTCAGTTCTCCTGCTGCATCTTGATCATAACCCTGCCATTCATGATTAAAAGTCATCAGAGGGGCAGCTCTGACATAGGGAAGCAAAGACCTGCTCTTCCACCCAGATAGCTACTTCCACACAAAGACACAGGGGGTTATTTACGAAAGGCAAATCCACTTTGCACTACAAGCATAGGCGTGCGCACAGGGTGTGCCGGGTGTCCCTGGGCACACCCTAATCACCCCATGTGCCTTAGCATTATCCAGGGGTGGCACCAGGTGGGTGGTTGGGGTGCCGGTGGCCAATGTAAATGCCCCCATTATATTAAAGGCTAGGTTCAACTAGGAACACATTACACCTATACTTAGGATGTAAGGTAATATGCTCCCAATCAACTGTCTCCCACCATCAGAGCCTCCTCCCTGTGATAGCAGGTGGTGCTCATGTGTGTTTGAGCTTTGGGGTGCACACCCTAATGCAATAGGCTGCGCACACCTATGACTACAAGTGCAAACTACAAGTGCAAAGTGCACTTGAAATTGCACTGAAAGTGCACTTGGAAGTGCAGTCGCTGTAAATCTGAGGGGTAGATCTGAAATGAGGGGGAAGCTCTGCTGATTTTATCATCCAATCATGTGCAAGCTAAAATGCTGTTTTTTATCTTCCTTGCATGTCTCCCTCGGATTTACAGCAACTGCACTTCTAAATGCACTTTCAGTGCAATTTAAAGTGCACTTTGCACCTGTAGTTTTCACTTGTAGTGCAAAGTAGATTTGCCTTTAGTAAATAACCCCCCACAGTGTAGAACAAGGCATGACAAGTAATGGAAAAATGAAGAAACAAATCAGCAGCAGGGAGCCTACAGGCAATACAGGTTACTATTCATTTGACCTCTGCTTTCTCTGGGCACAGATTTCACAGTTCAGGTCCTCTTTTAAAAAAAAAAAAAAAACTGGCTTACTTGCAATTTACAGCCTGCTATGCTAATACGTTTTACCTGTTTTCATATTTGATAAAGCTGCCACCAAATGAGGGTCCACATCACATGGAATACCTGCTGATGTTGCCAGTTCGAATATACTAAGTGTCACCTGAAACATGGAAGGCATCAAGTTACTGATGCGCATAATTTTTCAAATCATCCACTTCTATTGAATTAAACAATAAACTTCTAATAAACATTTCAAAAGTGAAAACAAATAAATTAAACACAAACTGCAGAAGAATAATTGCCCCAGGAGATCATAAACTAATTACCTACTAGTCACCGCTACAGACAGCTGGGGATGGAAAAATCATACTGTGATATTGTTTTCTCTCAAACATGTAATAGGATGGAATAACATCACAAACAGTGAAACAGGTCAGTCTTAATGTGCTGCATGGGGTTATTTTTTTCCACCTGCCTGGTGGAAAATGAGTTCATTACTATTAACTGTCAGCACACATTCAATTACCCATTAACATCTAAAGACTGTGCATTTATTTTTCATTGTCTAGCGAGAAGATGAAATCCAGAGTTAAGACTAGACAGGAACACACGGGATATGACAAAGGATGCATTTGGTCTTTGTGATACTATTTTGTGGTTACACATTCATTTATACTACAGAATGGCTAATACAAACTGAGGTTATACAATAATTCAGCATAAGAGTGCTATCTGGCAAATGCAGATAAAGCATAACAGCTAGTAAACAAAAAAAAAACAACCCTAGTTATTTATTAACTTTACAAAATGTCTCTTTAAACCCAAAGTATTAAACAGTAAAGGATACCTGAAAACTGTCCCAGATTTGCCAGGACAGCCCCAGTGGCAGCTGCTCCATTAGGGGCACAGGGGCGCCGCCCCCCCCCCCCCCCCCCAATCCATGCGCCCAGCCCCTAATCTACATACAGGGCGCTGGACACATGGATTTTAATGGGGTTTTTTTTTTGGAAGAGCCTGAGACTCTAATTGGCTTCAAAAAAGGGTGGGCTTGGGGGGCGCAGAGCACTGCACCCTGAGCCCACCAGTTGTGTGACATTAGCAAATTCTAATTCGCTAATGTCTTCCTGCTTGTCCTCCCGGCCAATCAGTAAGTGGCTCCTGAGACCCTCGGCAAGCTGGAGTGAGGAGCAGCATCAGCCTTCTAAGACTGATCATCACCTTCCCGGCTCCATAGAGCTCGCAGTGGGCACCGTCCTCCTAGCATAGCCTATAGCTCCAAAGGGCAGGTCTTCCCAGTCCAACGAGAGCTGCCTAGGAGGGAAGAAACGGAACAGATGGATACAGAGATTGCAGATGGGACGATGAGCGGGAACAGATGGATACAGAGATTGCAGATGAGCGGGAGTCAGTGCGGAGAGCGGGGAGTAGTGTGAGTACCGAGGCCAACCTGTGTACCCGGAGGGGGGGGGATTGCGGCGTTATATTCGAGTGAGGGGGGCAGGTTTGTTTGTCATCCCCCTGCCCCCCAAATATTGAGCACCAGCCGCCACAGGACAGCCCTGTTTTTCAGCTAAATTTCCCACCTTAGCTGTGTCACAAGCTATGTCCTGGAAACACAGCATGAGGCTCATTAAGTGCTGCCTATAATGACATGGGGTGTGTTGCCCAGGATCTTACTTCTCATCTTTAGCATGCATTAGAATATGCTTTACAGCTGAAGAGTGGGGTGGGGCAGCTCTACTGGACAGATGCTGGTATCTGAATTGAAGCTTAGAAGTGTCTGCACAAGGCAGCTACATTACATTGTGGGTGGGTTTGAAACCTTACCGTCCAACCTCAGTGTGTACTCTTGCCTGACCCACCAGCACCAGACATGCAGCAAGAAGATGGCAACTGCACAGATGGTGGGGATGGGGAATTAAGTTGCAGTGCTAGGGGGTGAGAATTGGAGACTAGAGTAAGATGGGGCTGGACATTGGAGATAGAGGTGTTCTGGTAAAAGGCACATTGGAGGCAAAGGTGCGCTGGTGGAGGGGGCATTGTAAGCGAAGGTATGGGCGGGGAATAGAGGCAGAGGTGTTCTGGGGTGCATTGGTGGCAGAGGTGTGCTGGCGGCAGTACAGAGGTGTGCTGGAAGGCATTGGAGGTAGAGGAGTGTTGTGGGGGTACAGAGGTCTTCCGAGGAGGCATTGATGGCAGAGGTGTGCTGAAGGGTACGGATAATGAAGAGTTGTGCTGGGAAGACATTAGTGTTCTGGGGGTACAGACATGTACTGGAGTAGTATAGACCCAGCATAGGTGTTTTGGGGGGTACAAAGGTTTAATGGGGGGACCTTAATAACAGAGTTGTCCTGGGGCATTTTGGCAGAGGTGTGCAGGGGGGCATTGTAGACAATGGTGCGCTGGGGGTATTGAAGGCAAAGGTGTTCTGGGGGAAGTTGGCAGAAGTGTGCTGAGGGGTACAAAGGTGTGCTGGGGAATACAGACTGTTTGCGTAGTTATGTCTGCAGACCGCCATTAAAACCTTGGGATCAGTGTTTACGCATTTACTATTACTACCAGTGTTTTGTTGCTGTGTTTGTTTACATTTGTTTTTCTTCAGCCCCATATCTACAGCTGTCTTATATATGTTTAATTAAAGTACATGTTGGAATACAGAATTGTATTTTGTGCAACAACTACTGTATATCAGTATTTAGTAGAGCTATATTCTTCATCCAGTAGATGGCAGTGTTTATAAGCTTGTAGCTGCATCTATGGTATGCTCTTTGTCTTTTCCCTGAATAAAGTTCCTGTTTCCTGTTTGCAATTAAGCAGAAAAGACCATGTGGACTGTGCACTGTTTGTTCTGTAGATCTGTATAAATTAAGTCAGGTCAGAACACCCTTCAGATGAGTGGACAGAGAGAGACCAAAAAGCTTAGAGCACAGTCTCTCTTAGCATAGAAGATGATCAAATCATACCTATATGTAAGTATAAAACTGCTAAAGAAATGTGGGTAGGGTTACAAAAGGTGCATGAAAGAGCTAATCCCAGCAATAAACTGTATTTGATTAGAAAGTTATACCAAACCAAGCTGATGAAAGGCCAGGATATGCAGCATTACATAAGGCGCACATTGGAAATGGTTGAACACCTGAGAGGTATAGGAAAAGAAATAAAAGATTTTCATGTCACAGCATTATTACTCAGTGGTTTACCAGAAAGTTATGAAACGCTTGTCACAGCACTTGATGCACATCCAGATGATGAACTGACATTGAAATATGTTAAGGGCAAGCTTGTTGATGAATAAAAGTGTAAAACATAAAGCATTAATAGTGACAGTGCTTCTGTCGCAGAGTCTGCTTAAAAGACGGAAAATAGGAATAAAAACAGGAACATGCAACAAGAAACACGTGAATGTTTTGTGTGCAAGAAACGAGGTCATTCAAAAGCAGACTGCAGAATCTGGAAAGCTAAAACACAAAAACAAACTAAATTACAAAAGTGTGAATAAAGAAGCTGATTTTGCCTCATACAATGAATATTATCTGCACCTCATCTTTGCAGGCATGGTGTGTTGATTCAGGAGCTACGAGTCACATGACAAATGACAGAAATGTCTTTATTCACCATAACCAGTGTAAAACAGAACAAATCACCACAGCTAATGGGCAAATAATGGAATCAGAAGGAATAAGAGACAGTTTTCTTTACTGTCCTATTTCTCAGAGTGTCACCAGAAATATACCTGTGAAAAATGTCCTCTATGTACCTGCTCGTTAAACTTATCTTCTGTCAGTGAAGAAGCTCACAAAACAAGGCAATGTAGTGACCTTCCAAGGTGACAGTTGTGCCATCACAAAAGGGGAAATCTTACTTGAAAAGGCTAGGATTACAGATGAACTGTATCAGCTGAACTGCAATAAGGTGGTTATTACTTCCAAGGAGGAAAAATATTCAGATTGCATTCACACATGGCACAGATGCCTTGGGCACAGAAGTCCTGACATATTAAAGAAATTAACTGAGAATGACTATGCAAATAGAATAAAAATTAGTCCATGTGATCAAACAATGAAATTCACCAGCTGTATAAAATGAACAATGACAATAAAAGCCTTTCCAAAGCAGAGTAACAGCAGACCTAAGAATCCTCTGGACTGAATTCTTTCAGATCATTGCAGTCCAAAGGTAAAAATTGACTCCAGGTATACTACACTATGGGGGTTATTTACGAAAGGCAAATCCACTTTGCACTACAAGTGCAAAGTGCACTTGAAATTGCACTGAAAGTGCACTTGGAAGTGCAGTCACAGTAGATCCGAGGGGGACATGCAAGGAACATAAAAAACAGTATTTTAGCTTGCACATGATTGGATGATAAAATCAGCAGAGCTTTCCCTCAGATCTACAGAGACTGCACTTCCAAGTGCAATTTCAAGTGCACTTTGCACTTGTAGTTTGCACTTGTAGTGCAAAGTGGATTTGCCTTTCATAAATAACCCCCTATATCTGTTACACAAAAAAGTGAAGTATCAGAGAAACCTAAACAGTATTTGGCTCAGCTAAGCAACAAATTTGGCAAAATGCTGAGTGTATTGCGCACAGACAATGGAACAGAAAATACAGGTGATAACACACAAGCGATTCTCAGAAAGTATGGCATAATATTTCAAACTACTGTACCATACAACCCAGAACAAAACGGGGTTGCAGAAAGAATGAACCATACTCTATGTGAGAGTGGAAGAACCATGCTGTTTAGAACCATGCTGTTTGATGCAGATATGCCAACCACATACTGAGGGGAGGCAATTATGACCACATGCTATCTCCAAAATCGACTACCAGGAAAATCAACTGAGAAAACTCCATATGAACTGTGGAATGGAAGGGCCACGAATTTGAACCGTCTAAACATTTTTGGAAGAAAAGCCTATGTGCACATCCTTAAAGAAAAACACACAAAATGGGATGCTTGCGCACAGGAAGGTGTACTTGTGGGGCACAGTGGATCTCAAAAGAGATACAAATTTTTACACCAACACACAAGCAAGTAACCATCAGAAGTGTAATTGTCGATGAAACTTCAGTGTGTTTAAAATTTCATGAACTAACACAAACGCTTCAAACTGAGTGACTTTCCACATCAGTGTCAAGTGAAGATAAGCAACAAAGTGATATATAAGTTAACGCAGACAATCTAAATATTGTAAAAGAAGAAACCAGGCCAAAAGAGGCTTCAGTCAGAAAATCCACCAGAAGCAATTAAGAAATCCCAGCAAAAAGTCTAATCTATGTTGCGCATGTAGCATTGAAACAAGAGCCATATTCATGGGATGAGATGCAAAGACTTCCAACCCATGAGAAACAAATATATTGCAGATGCTTTGACAAAACCACTTACAAGAAACAGATTTAAAAAACTAAGATCCAAAATGGGACTAAGGAGTAGTTGTTGAGTGGGGGTGTTGGAATACAGAATTGTATTTTGGACAACTACTGTAAATCGGTATTTAGCAGGGATATATTCTTCAACCAGTAAATGGCAGTGTTTAAAAGTTTGTAGCTGCATCTATGATATGCTCTGTCTTTTCTCTGAATAAAGATCATGTTTCCTATTTGCAGTTAAGCAGAAAATCCCATGTGGACTGTGCACTGTTTTTTCTGTGGGGTTAATATAGTGAATTTCTAACAGTACATTCTCAGCCTATGGTGGCTGGCTGGACGCACAGCAAAAAAAATAAATAATGGTGTCCCTGGAAATGTTTTTAAAATGTTGGCAACTATAGTAAAGGAAACTGTAATTTTAGTACAATTTTCCATTAACCACTTGACCTCTGGAAGATTTACCCCCCTTCATAACCAGGCCATTTTACTTTAACTGACAAATGCGTGGTTGTGCATGTTTTTTTCCCACAAATAGAGGTTTCTTTTGGTGGTATTTGATCACCACTGCGTTTTTTATTTTTTGCACTATAAGCAAAAAAAGGCCGACATTTTGAAAAAAAAAAAAATATTTTTTACTTTGTGCTATAAAACATATCAAATAAAAAAAATGTAAAAATTAAAATTTCTTGGTAAATTTAGGTCAATATAAGCCTGCTACATATTTTTGGTAAAAAAAAATGCCATTAGGCGTATATCGATTGGTTTGCGCAAAAGTTATAGCCTCTACAAACTACAGAATATATACTGGATTTTTTTTTTTCTTTTACTAGTAATGGCAGGGATCAGTGACTTATAGTGGGACTGCGATTATGCAGCGGACATTCGGACACTAACTGACATTTTTGACACTTTTTGGGAACCAGTGACACAGTGATCAGTGCTAAAAATATGCACTATTACTTTACTAAAGACACTGGCTGGTACTAATGACACCTGGCAGGGGTTTAACATCTAGGGCAATCAGGGGGTTTAGACATGTGCACTGCCGAAAAAGGGGTTAAATCTGTGACTAGCCTGTTTTGGTATAGTGTGGGAGGTGCTTTTACTATGGGAAGTAATCGATTTTATTCTCTGCTTTGTGGGGAAAGAAAATCTATTAGTTCCCAGCTGACAGGATAGAGCTCTGCCTTGTTTACATAGACAGAGCCCTGTCCTGTGTAAATTCATGACGATCACTGGGTGCGGTAAACCGACACCTGTTGATCGACATCTGCTGTGCGCCCCCTACCCGGCAGTGTTAGATCACATACTTGGTACATGATTTGGCGTAGCTGAGCCACCTTGCCATCGTATATCTAGGTTATACGGTTGGCAAGTGGTTAAGCAATTCCCCCCAATGCCCTGGATACAGCTCAGCTGCTCAAATACTTATCTTCTTCCTTGAGCCAATGATCTTTGTTATGTAGCCTTGTTCAGTGGCATGCAGCTTTTCCAGTGAAAATGTTGAGATTGGAAGTCCTTGAACTGTATAGCATTTGTGCTATATAGCATTGCGGTGTAGGGTCACCCTATCATTTTTCAGGCACTGGTGACAGGAGAAATAGATACCTAGTGGGTTTACGGGTAAGAAGTGGCGGCTGGTGCTCAAAATTTTTGGGGGGGCGCAAACAAACTGAATAATTCTGAAAAAAAACCATCAATTGCAGCCTCACTGTACCATCAATTGCAGCCACTGTGCCATCAATCACAGACACTGTGCCATCAAATGCAGCCACTGTGCCCATCAATTTCCGCCACTGTGCCCATCAAACGCAGCCACTGTGCCCATCAAACGCAGCTACTGTGCCCATCAATTGCCGCCACTGTATCATCAAATGCAGCCACTGTACCATCAAACACAGCCACTGTGCCATCAAATGAGCCACTGTGCCCATCAATTTCCGCCACTGTGCCATCAAACGCAGACACTGTTCCCATCAAACGCAGCCACTGTGCCCATCAAACACAGCCACTGTGCCATCAAACGTTGCCACTGTGCCATCAAATGCTGCCACTGTGCCATCAAATACAGCTACTGTGCCCATCTTATGCAGCCACTGTGCCCATCTTATGCAGCCACCGTTCAGCATCGAATGCAGCCACTCTATCCATCATATACAGCCCCACTGTGCCCCATCATATGCAGCCTCACTGTGCCCCATCAAATGCAGCCTCACTGTGTCCCATCATATGCAGGCTCACTGTGTCCCATCATATGCAGCCTCACTGTGCCCCATAAAATGCAGCCTCACTGTGTCCCATTAAATGCAGGCTCACTGTCCCATCAAATGCAGCCTCACTGTGTTCCATCATATGCAGCCTCACTGTGTCCCATCAAATGCAGCCTCAATGTGTCCCATCATATGCAGCCTCACTGTGTCCCATCAAATGCAGCCTCAATGTGTCCCATCATATGCAGCCTCAATGTGTCCCATCATATGCAGCCTCACTGTGTCCCATCATATGCAGCCTCACTGTGTCCCATCATATGCAGCCTCACTGTGTCCCATCATATGCAGCCTCACTGTGTCTCATCATATGCAGCCTCACTGTGTCCCATCATATGCAGCATCACTGTGCCCCATCATATGCAGCATCACTGTGCCCCATCATATGCAGCCTCACTGTGCCCCATCAAATGCAGCCTCACTGTGTCCCATCAAATGCAGGCTCACTGTGCCCCATCAAATGCATCCTCACTTACCTTACAGGCAGCTCCGCTCGGGCCATGCGTTCCACTGAGCTGCCAACGTCACTTCTGGTTTCCCTGTTTCGCCCGTGCGCCCCATATAGACGGGCCGCCACCGCAGGTAAGGCAAACTGCACAGAGGATTTGATCAATATAGTGGTGCTCACTAATTGTCCATTGAGCAGGCTGGAGATGACATAGGCTTTGCATATATTGGTGGCACCTAATGACAGCATACACTACGGTGGAACGGATGTGTAAATTTGGGCTGAGCAGAATTACATACTGATTTGTCATGTTACACAGATCACATAAATAACTGGGGTTTCAATTAAAGAGAACTTGTAAGGAAATGAAAATAAAAGAGATCACCTAAGGATTGAAAGGCTGGACCCCAAATCAGGGCATGCAGTATACTAACGGATAATCGTGCTTGGCCACACCACTATATCACCCAAAAGTATGCATTGTAAGCAGAAGCAAAGTGTGGTACGGTTCTGCCTTTCAGATGTAACATCTGGAATTTGCATATTGAGCTTGCTATATTTAGGGCTCCTCATGAAGATCAGTAGAGATGATTAAAGACCAAAAGTATTACTAATAGTTTATTCCCAAGTTTAATAATATGGGTACACACTAATTTAAAAAAAGAGACTATAAAAGCAACACAGTTCAGAGGCAAAACAATTACTCTGGTCACTAACTGGTATAAAGGTTCCAATCAGCCAGGGAATATGCAGTATAAACTTTTTTGGAATTTCATGTAATGTAATGTAAATCAATGTGTTGTTTTTCTGCCTTGACATATACAAATAACCTGTGTTATGCTTATTCGTTTACCACAGGTTTTGTCACTAGGACTTTAATATCCTGATATACTACGTCAAAATTGACATCACTGATCTCTAGAAAATGTCTCACTGATATGTGGTGTCAGTTATTACTCAATACTCTTCTCATAAAGTTCCTTAAAAAAAGCTGCCTGTGCACATCTCCAGCAAGCAAAAAACTCTGCATTCTGCATAAGGCAAGACAGGCTGTTTAGTATTCCTTCAAACTCCAGACCCTGACAAGACATGTCTGCTATCTCTTAGTCACGTCAAGTTTTCTCGCAGTGCACGCATCACCAGGCAGCTCTCAGCATGGTATCACACGATGCAAGCACAGTAGACACAATCCATATGATTCTGCTGCCAAATGTCCTGGGTCCAGAACATTGCAGTGGAATTTTTGGTTTTACTCATCTTACACCATTTTTTTCCTTATCTGTAAATTTCACAAGTAAACATTTTTTCTCTAATTATAAAATTAATTATATTGCAATACCATAAGGTTAAAGATTAAGTTTAGTCTTTTCACTCCAGAAAATTAAAAGAAACCACATTGGTACTTCTCAAATACTTATTAGTTTTAGAATAACACCAGCCTTTTTTAACTTTCAAAAAATAACTCAAGGGCAATAAGTAAAATCATGAACTTCTAACTACTAACATTATTTTAATCTTAATTATCTTAAATCTAATACAGCAACATTTAAAGATGAATTTCCAGGTATTGATATTTTCACATAGTTAGATTTGGTCCAGCTTGGACCAATGTAACTATGTACAGTATATACCATACCTGTGGGATCCCCCTGGAAGCTGGAAATCACTGTAGTAAACACTGATACTCCAGTGATCTCCACTTGCTTCTGAGGTTGCCCACTTGGCACAGGCTCCATTCAGAGATTGATTTACATTTTCTCAATAAAGGCAAAACTTTCTCTGATTGGATGAAGTGGAGAGGTGGTGATGTCATGATCTCCAACTCATGCAATCAGAGAACACTTGGGACGATACAAAGTAATCTCTGAATGGCATCCATACCAGGCAGGCAACCTCCTGTGTTCAGTTAGCAGCAGGGCAAATGCTCGGCATGGGACTCAGATGATAATGGAGATCACTGGAGTAGCTATGCCTACTACAGGGATTCCACTTCGAGAGCAGGTGTGTCAAACTCAATTTCATCGCGGGCCACATCATCATTATGGTTGTCCTCAAAGGGCTGGTTGTATCTGTAATACTATATGCAGTAAATGTATCTACTCTTTATCATATGAGATAATTGCCTCTGCATGTGATTATCAAGGGTTTTAATAATAACTGTGAGGGGCAGGGGCAGGTGCAGACCGGCATGGAGCCCACTCACACTCCTGTAGCAGACGGTGCAAGTCTGAAAAGGAAGGTTGCACACTGCTGTTATCATCCACAACAAACTTTATTGGAGGCTGCTCAGACAGAACATGGTTCTGCCAGCAGTCTCCAATAAAGTGTCTTGCAGATGATACCAGCAGTGTGCGACCCTTCTGTTCAACTGGCATAGAATTGTATTATCTCATAATAATTAAAAGTAGATGGCCAGAGCACCCCACCCCTTTTACATCACAATGCGCCTCTCTTACCTTGTGCTGCTTAAGGGAAAAATCTGAGGGTGGAGCTGGAAAGCAGAACGTGCAGGGTCTGGAGGAGGACCAGAGGAGGACTGGAGTCAGCTGCCAGAGTCTGCTGAATGCTGAGACCAGGGGCAGCTGCACAGAGAGCCACAGGGTTAGTAGGAGGAGTTATATCCTTCTCTCTGCTGCTATGCTGAGACTGAGGGCAGAAACAAGCCGGTGGAGGAATCCTGTCCTCCTCCCTGCTGCTGACTGCTGAGACAAGGTGGGGATGGAGACGAAGGGGGTGCCACAGCTTCAGGAGAGGTGTGAGGGGCGCATACATTTGGCCTGATGTGCTGGATTTGGCCCACGGGCCTTGTGTTTGCCACATATGTTCTAGAGGGATCAATCAGGTATGGTTGGGGGACATAAACCTATTGTTTCTTTTCTGTGCAGGCAGCATCGTATTCCCAGATCAAGGAGGTTCTGTGCTGAACAACTCAGAATAATGCCATGCTACTAAACTTATAGCTTCCAACTGTCTCTGATTTTGAGGGACTGTCCCTGATTTAGAACAAAGTCCCTCTGTCCCTCTTTCCTCCTCATTTGTCCCTCAACTTGATCTGCTCTTTATAGTTGTATATAAAATACACTATTTATCTTCATAAATTGCTGCATTTGTAAGTTTCAAAAGCCAGTATAAAGGAAGTGTTGTGGTAAAAAAAGCACTTGTGGGTTTAACTAATATATTTTTAGTTAACCTCCCTGGCGGTATGATTATTTCGGATTTTAGGTGCTGAAAGCGGTACAATTATTTTGCATGGAAATTTGGCGTTTTATATTGTAGGTCTGTAATTCTTAACAATAACACACTTAAATCTGTCCAAACCAGAGTCTAGTAGACATCTCGGGTATGATAAAGTTTGAAACACAAAAACATAAATTATAATATAATAAATAAAAATAAATAATTAAAAAAAATAAAATAAAATAATAATAAAATAAATTTCCCCACGATTCACTATCGCTCAATTCTGCAAGTGTTCTAATTTACTATCATTGTTTTCTAGCTGGTCTAAAGCCACTTTTGATGTAAAGGGACACTTTTTGGTTGCTATGGACAATCTCCAGTTTCCAGGCAAAAAGAACAGTATATATAACATAAAACTGCATGCAGGGCATAGGACAAAGCACTGGGGACAAAAGGGATGTGAAATAATTTCATACAGTACTGTAATCTGTAAGATTACAGTACTGTATGTGTTATGTTTTTAAATTTTTTGAATTTGCCGCCAGGCTCCGCCCCTGTGCGTCGTGCAGCTCGCAGGGAACGGAGCCTGGCACGGAGAAGCTTCGGAGGAGGACAGAGCCCGCAGACACAGCGGGGGACATCGCAGGATCCCGGGGACAAGGTAAGTAAAGCCACACCAGGATCCTGCGATGTAATCCCGAGTGTGGCTCGGGGTTACCGCTAATGGTGCTGAATTTCAACCCCGAGCCACCCTCGGAAAAACCGCCAGGGAGGCTACAGGCTCCTTTAAGGAGGTGAGGCAGGGGGTGTGCCCTATGCCTACAAGGTTTTGCTAATAGGTGTCCCTCTCCCTCATTCCCATCTCAAAAAGTTGGGAGGTATGTAAACTTACAGCTGGATCCTGTTTCCAAAGACAGCATGTTCATATTACAGAATAAAGAAACACATTAGCAAAAAAGTAGGTGAGGCCAGAAAAACAAAAGAAAAAACAAAAGAAAATAATAAGCATTCAGAGAGAGAAAAATATCATTTTAAAATTAGGTAAGCACAATTACAGTGTGTAACAGGTAAAACATGTACAAAGGTAATTGTTGATGAGGCATTTAAGTCTTTGATTTTCTAAGACCTTTATATTATAAAGCTGGATTGCAACTCCCTGTTTTAGGTGCTGGAGGAATGTGTCCCCAGTAGGGAATCTATCTACATAGATCATGCTCAGCCTCAGTACAGTTTTTTTAATACTCAGTATATGTGCTTGAAGAGGGGAGTTTGTATGTATCGGTAGTGCAGTATATGGGGAACATTTATACAGCATGGGCTGCGTTCTTGTACATAAGCCTAAAAGCTCATGCTGCATCAGTTACCTTTCAGTGCCTCAGCATTCTACCTGCATGTCCATTTTCTATACTGTCTGGCTGATCACTCCTAAAAAGGTTATCCAGCTACTTCAGCTGCCACTGCAGACATTAGCTTGTTGTCTGATCAGGTCAAAAACAATGCGGAAGCGCAACTATAATTTCAAGTCTGTGGCCAATGTAAAGCAGATCTTTAGTCAAAAATTGACTTTAGGTTCGCTGATCCTCAATACTACTGGCAATGAAGAAATGACAGTCAGACCCAAAGAAAAACATTTCTGTAGAGCAGGGTTTCTCAACTCCAGTCCTCAAGGCGCCCCAACAGGTCATGTTTTCAGGATTTCCCTCAAATGAAATAGCTGTGGTAATTACTAAGGCAGTGAAACTGATTACATCACCTGTGCAAAATAATGGGAAGCCTGAAAACATGACCTGTTGTGGCGCCTTGAGGACTGGAGTTGAGAAACACTGCTGTAGAGAGTTTACATAAAGACGGACCAGTTGTGGCACTATAGATGGCAGATACTGCAAAACTCACTACATAAAAAACCCTTAAAAAAAAATTTATATGGCCATTGAATGCTACAGTGGTTTAATCTGTGAATATATGGTTATTTGTCAACCTATGTTTATAACAGGGAGTTCCACCGTTCCTGTGAATTTTGCATTTTACACAGTAGATGGACACATCTGCATAACAGGAAGCATATTTAAGGACAGTTCTTACTGTCTTTTACAGTTTATAGTTGAGTTGCATTGAGGACACAGGACCCTGAGGGGGTTGATCTATCATGTATTGGAGAATTAAAAAAGATATTTGAGAGCACTTGGATCAGATTATAGAAGTTAAACCCCAATCAGGATATGTTTTGCTGCTTGTATTCTGCTGGGGAGATTTCCCTTTGCTTCCTGTCTTGATGAAATCTCTTTGAAGTGAGAGGATTGTTTGCCTTAGAAAGTTGTCAGTGGAACACCCCCATCGGAAGACTTCCTATGACAATTTGTTCCAGTGACAACTCTAAAATGTAAGATTTCTATTTAATTTCTGGTCACCAGGACAAACACAGTAAATCCCCACCCCCATAGGTATACAGACAGCGATAAAACTTTGGCAGATTGTCTAGTCTTTTCCTGCTCTGTCCAAAGTGAAAAACAAAATGTTTGCCTCTACATACACTTTAAGGATTGAAAATATACATCCACTCCCAAAATAACTTAATTCATTAACAGGCACATATTTTCCAGCAGCATAAAAATAAAACTGATTTTATTATCCTTGGAATGGGCTTCTAATAATGAGCCTTAAACAAAACTTCAAGGATAACTTGCCTAAATCTACATTCTCTTAGTGTGTCCCATTTACATTACAGCCTTCCATCATTAATTTACGCACTGGAATAATTTTGCATCATATTATTTTAGCACATTTTCAATGTCAGATTGTAGCTTTGTGGTCATATTTTATAGCGCTTTGAAAGACAGGTCACGTGTTAGATAATGCATGCACTTGAGCCACAAAGTACAGTCAAGTGTCACTTTTGCAAGTTTCAATGCAGAATTATGGGCATTTGCCTTTTTAATTGGATTTTCCTTTTATTAACAAAGCTCCTCCACTTCCTACAATTCCAAACAGAATTCAGGACTACAAAAAACACATGCAGGTATATCAACACATAAATGAGAGATATCATGAATTTATTCTTAGCTCACTTTTCCATTTTTCATCCTCACTGCTTGTTACTAGTTTATTATCGGTTAAAAACAGCATTAATAACTTCAATAGTATGTATGTGCTATTTAGCTAATCTTTCTACCATCCTTATGTAGCCATCTTTTGGTGGGTTATGAGAAATGACCCTCCCCAAACAGGATATTGCTCTAGGTAAATAGGAGAGACAGAAACTTTACTAAGTGGAAGAGTAAGGTTTAATAATAGGGTTGGCAGTGCCTCCGCCCAGGACAGGGTCTCTGAACAGAGGCAAATTATTCAGCAATCAAATCAAAGTCATTGAGAGCAGAACTACCGCAACCAGCATTTAACATTAACTATTAGTACATAGATGCACACCAATATTGAAATAATTAAGCATTATATAAAAAGAGATTAATAATAGTACATACATCCAATGTACAAACAGGTATTTTTAGCAAAGAGCTCGATAGGAGTCATGGAGGAATTGTGCACATATACCCGAGTACACAATATATAGTTATTATTAAAGCTATCTCCAGAGGAAGGTTGCAGCAACGTCCAGTTGCAGGGGTCCCTCAGGATGATCGTGATGTAGCATCCATCATGATAACGAAAATCTGAAGACAAGAGCAACGATGATGGGAAGACCCTCCAACCATTGTCCAACCAGCCTGAAATGCAGCTTCTGACCAGCAGAAACCAAGGTGTGATGCTGATACTCAGTCAGTCCATCTACTCTGCATCTTCATCCTTAGTAACTTCTAATCTGTCATACAACCCAACCTCTAACTACCTAATTGGCTGATGGATGCTTAACCTGGTTCTAGCCTATACTGGTTATTGAGCCATGATCTAAAACTAGCTCCCAGACCAAAATAAACCGAGTTAACTAAAATAGCAGGAGCTGCATATAAACCCTATTGTAATAAACAGGTATAGTGCATGATAGTAACAATAGTGCAGATATACTTCTGCCAATATATATATATATATATATATATATATATATATATATATATATATATATATATATATATATATATATACACCCACAAGCTATGGGCAACTTTAGTAAACTATGAAACATAAAAACCCTTGTTTGGAAAACTTAATACATAGCATAGCATGCATACTGGAGCAATTTTTGCAGGGCTGCAGTGGCAATGGATGGAAAGGTGGCCGTATGGCGGAGAAGTGCCTGGGCACAGTGGCAGGCAGTGGCAAAGCCCATGGGTGCAGTATTAATGCACCGAGAACTGAGAAAGTGCAGTAGTAATGTGCAAAGAAATGCATGGTTCCAGGAGTTGTGAGCAGAAAATTCCTGGTTGGGAAAAGCGAGGACGTAGTAACAGTTGGTAGAGAAAGTACAGGCACAGTGGCAGTGGCAGAAAACTAAAAATGCATGAGAATACTGGCAGTAGGCAGGGTAATACGTGGGGAAAGTGGCAGGTAAAGAATTGTGCAGGTACAGTGGTTGTTGGTGTGGTGTTGGCAGAGAAGTGCTTGGGCACAGTGAGATTGACAGAGAAAAGTGTTTGCTGAAAACAATATAATACAAATATAAAAATGTTGTTACTAGTCTATAAAAAATTTTTGAGTCAGTCTGAGCAAATGCATAAAGCATATTATTAAAGACACCAATAGGGATATGGCTAATTGTTTAGAGTGGCAAGGCAAAATGAGAAAGAAGCCTAATATTACTTTACACTGAGGTGTTGGTGACTTTATATTTAATTATAAAAAGTAACTCCACTTTTGTTGAGTAAAAAACATTCTGCTCTGGGTGATCTATGTACATTGCAGGGATTTGAACAAACTTTGTTGCAGATTCCTACCTTTTCTTAATCTGCAGAAATAGCTGTTTGTTTGCCTGTGTGGAAAGTGAATATAATGAGAGTGATTTTATATACAGCGGGGACGGAAATTCAGACCCCCTTAAATTTTTCACTGTTTGTTATATTGCAGCCATTTGCTAAAATCATTTAAGTTCATTTTTTTCCTCATTAATGTACACACAGCACCCCATATTGACACAAAAACACAGAATTGTTGACATTTTTGCAGATTTATTAAAAAAGAAAAACTGAAATATCACATGGTCCTAAGTATTCAGACCCTTTGCTGTGACACTCATATATTTAACTCAGGTGATGTCCATTTCTTCTGTTCATCCTTGAGATGGTTCTACACCTTCATTTGAGTCCAGCTGTGTTTGAGTATACCGTTTGGACTTGATTAGGAAAGCCACACACCTGTCTATATAAGACTTTACAGCTCACAGTGCATGTCAGAGCAAATGAGAATCATGAGGTCAAAGGAACTGCCTGAAGAGCTCAGAGACAGAATTGTGGCAAGGCACAGATCTGGCCAAGGTTACAAAAAAATTACTGCTGCACTTAAGGTTCCTAAGAGCACAGTGGCCTCCATAATCCTTAAATGGAAGACGTTTGGGATGACCAGAACCCTTCCTAAAGCTGACCGTCCGGCCAAACTGAGCTATCGGGGTAGAAGAGCCTTGGGGAGAGAGGTAAAGAAGAACCCAAAGATCACTGTGGCTGAGCTCCAGAGATGCAGTTGGGAGATGGGAGAAAGTTGTAGAAAGTCAACCATCACTGCAGCCCTCCACCAGGGGCTTTATGGCAGAGTGGCCCAATGGAAGCCTCTCCTCAGTGCAAGACACATGAAACCCCGCATAGAGTTTGCTAAAAAATACCTGAAGGACTCCAAGATGGTGAGAAATAAGATTCTCTGGTCTGATGAGACCAAGATAGAACTTTTTGGCCTTAATTCTAAGCAGTATGTGTGGAGAAAGCCAGGCACTGCTCAACACCTGTCCAATAAAGTCCCAACAGTGAAGCATGGTGGTGGCAGCATCATGCTGTGGGGGTGTTATTCAGCTGCAGGGACAGGACGACTGGTTGCAATCGAGGGAAAGATGAATGCGGCCAAGTACAGGGATATCAGGGGCGGATCCAGAGTCTAGTCTCGGGAGGGGCACTGCCAGAAAATAAGGTGTTATGGTCTTACAGAACTGAATTTAAAGTATAATACAGGGTACAGAGGTCAGTAGTATGTAGGGTGGTGTACAGAGGTGAGTAGGATGTAGGGCAGTGTGCAGGGAACAGTAGGGCATACGCTGGGGGGGATCGGGAGGGCATATACTGGGGGGGATCAGGACGGCATACACTGGGGGGGATCAGGAGGGCATACACTGATACACTGGGGGGGGGAGAATCAGGAGGGCATACACTGATATACTGGGGGGATCAGGAGGGCATACACTAATACACTGGGGGGGTAGAATCAGGAGGGCATACACTGATACACTGAGGGGGTAGAATCAGGAGGGCATACACTTATACACTGGGGGGGGAGAATCAGGAGGGCATACACTGATATACTGGGGGAGGGTAGAATCAGGAGGGCATACACTGATATACTGGGGAAGGGTAGAATCAGGAGGGCATACACTGATACACGGGGGGGGAATCAGGAGGGCATACACTGATATACTGGGGGGGGATCAGGAGGGCATACGCTGATACACAGGGGGGGGGGTCAGTAGGGCATACACTGATACACTGGGGGTGGAGAATCAGGAGGGCATACACTGATACACTGGGGGGGGGGAGAATCAGGAGGGCATACACTGATACACTGGGGGGGAGAATCAGGAGGGCATACACTGATACACTGGGGGGGAGAATCAGGAGGGCATACACTGATACACTGGGGGGGAGAATCAGGAGGGCATACACTGATACACTGGGGGGGGGGAGAATCAGGAGGGCATACACTGATACACTGGGGGGGAGAATCAGGAGGGCATACACTGATACACTGGGGGGGGGAGAATCAGGATGGCATACACTGATACACTGGGGGGGATCAGGAGGGCATACACTGATACACTGGGGGGGGGAATCAGGAGGGCATACACTGATACACTGGGGGGGGGGATCAGGAGGGCATACACTGATACACTGGGGGGGGATCAGGAGGGCATACACTGATATACGGGGGGATCAGGAAGGCATACAATGATACACTGGGGGGGATTATCAGGAGGGCATGCACTGATACACTGGGGGGGGATCAGGAGGGCATACACTGATACACTGGGGTGGGATCAGGAGGGCATACACTGATACACTGGGGGGGGGGAGAATCAGGAGGGCATACACTGATACACTGGGGGGGGGGGTCAGAAGGGCATACACAGGGGGGAGAATCAGGAGGGCATACACTGATACACTGGGGGGGAGAATCAGGAGGGCATACACTGATACACTGGGGGGGATCAGGAGGGCATACACTGATACTCTGGGGGGGAGAATCAGGAGGGCATACACTGATACACTGGGGGGGATCAGGAGGGCATACACTGATACACTGGGGGGGAGAATCAGGAGGGCATACACTGATACACTGGGGGGGGAGAATCAGGAGGGCATACACTGATACACTGGGGGGGGGATCAGGAGGGCATACACTGATACACTGGGGGGGGATCAGGAGGGCATACACTGATACACTGGGGGGGGTCAGGAGGGCATTTACTGATACACTGGGGGGGAGAATCAGGAGGGCATTTACTGATACACTGGGGGGGAGAATCAGGAGGGCATACACTGATACACTGGGGGGGGGGATCAGGAGGGCATACACCAGGGGGCAGTCATAATCTTTTAATGAGTTCAATTTCTCACTTGTCATGAAAAGAAGATGAAGATCTCATGTGTCCTCTAACAGCACCTCTATGCTAAGCTGCAGTAACTCAGCAGACTCAGCATAGAGGTGCCTGTAAACAAATCCACAATGTAGTGCTGGCAGCAGAGCTCACCTTCAGGAACTTTCACACGGCTCTCTCTGCTCAGCAGCTGCACACATCTCCCTCTTCCAGACGAGCGTGATCTCGGGGAAAAGGCACCTCCCCATCCCGCCCACTCAAGCAGCAGCCTGCAGGAGAGAGGCTGAAGAACTGCAGGGGGAGGTGCAGGGGGTGGAGAGTGCAGTCCCGAGGTTTCTAAGCAATAATTCATGCTTAGAATGGCCGCAGATCTGGTTACCCGGGGCGTGCTCAGCCTCAGTCTTCAATATTTTCTCGGGGGTGCAATTGCCCCGTTGCCCCCCCCCCCTGGATCCGCCCCTGAGGGATATCCTGGACGAAAACCTTCTCCAGAGTGTTCAGGACCTCAGACTGGGCCGAAGGTTTACCTTCCAACAAGACAATGACCCTAAGTACACAGCTAAAATAACGAAGGAGTGGCTTCACAACAACTCCGTGACTGTTCTTGAATGGCCCAGCCAGAGCCCTGACTTGAGCATCTCTGGAGAGACCTAAAAATGGCTGTCCACCAACGTTTACCATCCAATCTGACAGAACTGGAGAGGATCTGCAAGGAGGAATGGCAGAGGATCCCCAAATCCAGGTGTGAAAAACTTGTTGCATCTTTCCCAAAAAGACTCATGGCTGTATTAGATCAAAAGGGTGCTTCTACTAAATACTGAGCAAAGGGTCTGAATACTTAGGACCATGTGATATTTCAGTTTTTCTTTTTTAATAAATCTGCAAAAATGTCAACAATTCTGTGTTTTTCTGTCAATATGGGGTGCTGTGTGTACATTAATGAGGAAAAACATGATTTTAGCAAATGGCTGCAATATAACAAAGAGTGAAAAATGTAAGAGGGTCCGAATACTTTTTTCCGTCCCCACTGTATATCAATCAGCTGCAGCACTTGCAGGGTTCTAATGAGGAAAGTGGCAGGGTCTCCATCTCTTTAGACATGATTTGCCTTTGGCAGTATCTCACCAAAAATGAAATTTTTGTTGCAGGGGATGCTCAAAATCTATCTTGTATCTTAGTACAAAAATAAGTAAGCCAATCACACAAACAGCAAATTAAATACCTGGGGGATTGCCAGATTGCCACATTGCTGCAGATTGAAAAGAAAAGGTAATTTTGAATAACATTTAATTACAATATGACTTGAGTAGCAATTGCATATTGCTATATTCATTTTTTTATTTGCTATTTTATTTCCTACAAAAGTGGAGTTACCCTTTAAGAGACTTGGGAAGGGAGTCATTAAAACTAAGGGTGAAATAGAAAATCACTTTAATTCCATATATTCAAAACTCACTAAAGAAATGTGGACTGTTTAGAAAAAGTAACTTTCAGTTCTAACAGTATAATAACAGTGCTGTACGCTGAAGCACAAATTATTACTCCCACTCAAACCCTAAAATTAAGTCACGTCACACTGACTGACTACTAGTCAAAGTGATATGTTGTTTTCCAGGCTGTCCAAGCTGTCACAGTTTAGGATCAGAGGTTCCTACAACATGCATTAAAATGTAGCCATTAAATTCTACGATTTCAGTTCATGTTTTGTTTTTTTTCTTCATTTTTTTAAACATATCTAAACCCCAAAACAAAATTGTAATATATTGCAGCTTATCAGTCCTTAAATGTGGTGGCTGCATGCAGGTTTTTTTTTCAGATCCAGAGCATTTTCAACAAGTACAGAAAATACCTGTTGATCTTGCCAGAAATGTAGTGTCCTTGTCATTCCTGTGAGCTGAAAAGACAGCACAAATAATCTTATCTTTCTTTTATAAACCATTTATTCCAATGGAGATTTACAAAGAAAGACATATTTAAAATCTAGCCTGTGTGACATTTATGGCTCCCTCCATAGATACAGGTGAAAAGTGTGTGTAGCCACAAAGAAACAGGAAGTGTTTTGTCTGCAGGATCACCAGGTGAAACTAAAGAAAAGAAGCCTGAAAAAAGAAAATTAATGCAACCACCACATCTAAGGACTGTTAAACTGGTGAAGCAATATATTTCATTTTTTTTTTTTTTTTTTAATAAAATTTTGCAATAAAAACATACCAATAACACAGAGTGGCAGCCTGATGATCAGGCGACAACGAAGAATAAAACATACAAAACATCAGCACCAGGTCACTAGTATGACTCCAATTCAAGAACAGGATACTTTAAACAGTAATCTATCAATACACGTGCGTCAAAAAAACTAAATATTGCATTTTTAGGTTGTCGGCTCCTATATCTCCTGACTGACATAAGTTGCATAAGAAAAATCTCATACTAATTGAGAATTATATGTATATAACTTCTCCGCAGGATGTGGAAACCTTGCAAAAAGACCTGAACAAATTAATGGGGTGGGCGACTACATGGCAAATGAGGTTCAATGTAGAAAAATGTAAAATAATGCATTTGGGTGGCAAAAATATGAATGCAATCTATACACTGGGGGGAGAACCTCTGGGGGAATCTAGGATGGAAAAGGACCTGGGGGTCCTAGTAGATGATAGGCTCAGCAATGGCATGCAATGCCAAGCTGCTGCTAATAAAGCAAACAGAATATTGGTATGCATTAAAAGGGGGATCAATGCAAGAGATAAAATGATAATTCTCCCACTCTACAAGGCTCTGGTCCGGCCGCACCTGGAGTATGCTGTCCAGTTCTGGGCACCAGTCCTCAGGAAGGATGTACTGGAAATGGAGCGAGTACAAAGAAGGGCAACAAAGCTAATAAAGGGTCTGGAGGATCTTAGTTATGAGGAAAGGTTGCAAGCACTGAACTTATTCTCTCTGGAGAAGAGACGCTTGAGAGGGGATATGATTTCAATTTACAAATACTGTACTGGTGACCCCACAATAGGGATAAAACTTTTTCGCAGAAGAGAGTTTAATAAGACTCGTGGCCACTCATTACAATTAGAAGAAAAGAGGTTTAACCTTAAACTACGTAGAGGGTTCTTTACTGTAAGAGCGGCAAGGATGTGGAATTCCCTTCCACAGGCGGTGGTCTCAGCGGAGAGCATTGATAGCTTCAAGAAACTATTAGATAATCACCTGAATTACCGCAACATACAGGGATATATAATGTAATACTGACACATAATCACACACATAGGTTGGACTTGATGGACTTGTGTCTTTTTTCAACCTCACCTACTATGTAACTATGTAACCCTCATATAAAATACTTCAATGACCAATCCCTACTCATTTGTTCAAAGCTCTACACACTTTATATTTGTACATTTCAGTTGCGTCCAGACCAGACCATTTAATCCGATACCGTAGACAGACTATTTATCCACCCACCCCACACCTTATCAAACTTGTTGGGTACTCCTTTGTCGGTACATGTGGCCTTGTAAAAGGGCAAAGCTTTGTTGATGAGCGCTTTCCAAAGAGGGACAGTAGGGGCCCATAGGTTTTTTCCATGAGATGATAATATGTTTCCTTACAAAGTAAAACAGTAACGTGGGAAGGGTGCGGATCACCTATTTAGGGGCCAAGGAGTCCACCAAACCCAAACTTCCACAGATGGTCTGATGCCAATTGTGGTATTTTCTTGAATGTATTTAACTTCTAACCAGAACTGTGCATTGGCTGTGCATTCCCAAAAAATGTGGGTAAAATCTGACCTAGAGGAGGTACACCACCAGCAATTCAATGGTTGAGTGGGAAAGATCCCAGCCAACCTGGCTAGAGTGAGGTATATTCTGTGTAGAAATGTATATTGTATGAAATGGTCTCTAGGCGACACCAGTCGGGAAAAAGTACCCTCCCAGAGATCATCCCAATCATCCCTGTCTAGCTGAGGAAAAACTGCCACCCAGGCATTTCTACAAGGAGCAAGGACTTTACTTTTCTTTGTATACATTAGATAGAGCTTTAGTCAGGGTATCATCACCGAGCGAGGCCTCCAAGTCTCCCATACGAACAGTGATTACAGCAGAATCAAATTGGGCATTATAGGCAAGACAAAGTTGCAAATAGCGAAAATATATTTCATTTTTATTTTTATTTATATATGTAAAGCGCTGCATAAATTAACAGCGCTATATCAGTACCTGTAATAAATTCTAAATACATTGTTATATTTGGGTTTAATTTAAGAGCAACAGTAGAAATAGGTTCTAAAAGGATAAACAAAAGTCGTAACTACACATGTGATAGCTCAGTAGTAATACATGTATTATAAATAAGGTACCGCATCTTACTGCGTAAACAATCGTAAAAGTAAGTAGCATTACAAGTATCCATTTAGTACATAAATTGTGTACACTTCTATTCATGTTGTATATCATTTTTCATCTGGTGCATATAAAATGTCTTGCTACACAAATAATCCTGATTTTCTATATGCACATTACTAACTGAATTTATTGCAGCAGAATGCAAACTACTCCTAGAAAAATCTGAGTGGCCGCATTTACAGTACACAATGTAAAAGACTGAGGAGAAAACAGGTAGTACTGAACAGTTGCTAAGTTATTGTGACATTTTTGCTGGTGACACCCAACTGCACATCCCTCTTTGAGTCTCCTATACTAGTTGATATATTTTTCTTCTGAAGTAACATGACGTTGAAAGCACGCTGATGAGCTCAATTACAGTTGTTATTTTTGCATATAATTACATAAGTGAATATGAAGGACATATAATGACTGTTCTTGTTTAACATTACATTAGTGGCTTTAATTGAGCTTGATGAATCTGCATAAAGCAGCGGTAGCTACAATTAAGCCCCTTACTGTACTTAAAGAGATCTCTATGTGTACGGCGCTCTCTAGTGGAAAATGTGCTGCTTGCATTATTGCAATTTAAAATCAAGTATTTCAGAACTGTATAATGGCTTATGAATGAACCTAACGGGTTCCCAAATCTTACATGTTTAATAACTTACATTAGCCAATAAAGAGCATCACTTCAAATCTAAACCTTTTACATCACAGTATAAGTAAAGACAAAACCAGTTTTGGATGAAGTGGCAAGGGATTAGAATACCTGTCAGGTTTTTATTGCTGTCTGTGTCTTCATTAGGAACATTCATCCTCTCTGTCTGTCCTGTTTATCATTATAACTGACAGTGAAAGTGAAAGAAAATCACAAATCTTGGGTTGACACCAGAACGGGAATAAAAGAGAAACTTTTCAATAGGGACACTAGTGGTCCCAGTGACAACCAGGGATTTCTTCTCACTTTCTGTCCTGGCTATGGGACAAGAAGTCAAGGGAAATTTCCCCAAAGGGACAAAGATGACAAAAACAAAACTGATGGGGATTATTAGGCCTCTTTCACATGGGCTGCCCGATCAGGTCCACCTGTTAGTTTTTCAGGCGGACCTGATCAGACACTCCATTCACCTCTATGGAGTAGAGAATGCCGGCAGTGACATGTCCGCTGACATCCGCTGATATCTGATCTGATCCTCTTCGCCAAAACCAGATGGATGGTGGTCCTATTTTCCATCCACCTGGTGGATCACATCAGATGGGATCGGATGAAAATGGACAAGTGGTCCATTTTCATCCAATCTCCCTATAGAGGAGATCGGGACTCTGTCCATCTCCGCTCTGCTTAGTAAGCAGAGATGGACCTGTCATCTGACTTCTCAGCAGGGATCAGCGGAGCGATCTCCCGCTGAGCAAGCGAATCCCACAGAAAGGAGACACCTGTGTGAAAGGGGCCTAACCCTCCATTACTCAATCCAATATAAAAAAAGAAAAAAGGTTTTGCACTTTGTTCTACTTTAATTGATAGCTAGCATGGTATAAGATTCAACTACAAATGACAAGCAGGTTAGATATCTGGAATTCTCATCAACATACCAAGTCCTGTTGATTGTACATATTGTAACTAGTGTCCTTTTAGAAGAATATTTATGGATCCAAAATTTGGGAACATGTTTGTCCAATGTTTAATGCAATTTTTTTTTTAAATATGGGGTATATTTATAAAGCAGTAAATGTGACATATTCACCAAACATTTGTTGCAGATGTATTTTCCCAGTGCATGTGTTTTAAAATATAGGTTTGGATCCACCTGTGGTGAATGTTTGGTGAACAGCACATTTTCGACTTTATATTCCTCTATGTCTTTTGACACATTTTGTAAGCATGAGCCAACAGGACATGTCCGCATTACGAAA
Organism: Aquarana catesbeiana; assembly: GCF_042186555.1. Taxonomy (NCBI): domain Eukaryota; kingdom Metazoa; phylum Chordata; class Amphibia; order Anura; family Ranidae; genus Aquarana; species Aquarana catesbeiana. Next base: position 152,084,326 of record NC_133325.1, on the reverse strand, counting down.
TCATAAGTTCATTTTCGGAAAACAACCTTTTTCTTGATACAAGATAAAAACTGGAAGAAAAATGTTACTCATTTTGAGCCTGTTGCTGGAAATGAAAACTGTCTGTGCCCTGAAAATAACAATTTAATGATTGCATATAATACAACTCAATTTGCCAGCAGGAACTACACCACCAGCCCTTAATTACTGTGATTAGTTACACCAGCCTTGAACTTTCATCTCCACTATTTATGCAGGTAAAAAGATTTTAAAACATCAAATATGTAAAAGGTGTTTGCAATACTGAATGGATATATTTGTTAGTGGTGTTTTAATAAATGATGCACAACTCAATGATTGCACAATTCGGTTTTATTTCACATGGACCTACTGTACGTATGCCATTTTGGAGATGAAGGAAAGAAGAGAACCCATCGGCAGGTATAAGAGAAGCTGACATCTCTGGAACAAAGTGTGAGATCTGGTTTTGGTGAAAAGTAACAGTAGGAGGAGAGTGGAGGTATGTAAGGCCATGAAGTGAGTCAATGGTCCTTCCATGAGTGCCGTATGAACAACCAATGTGTGTTTGTGTGCAGTCAGGAGGGTTGACTTAACCACTAGCTGCCCAAGCCAATTCTGACACTCACATACATGTAAATATCAGCATTTTTTTGTTAGAAAAGTACTTAGAACCCCCAAACGTTATATATTTTTTAAGCAGAGGCCCCAGAGAATATGGTGGGGGGTATTGCAATTTTTTTTTATGTTGCATGATATTTGCGCAGTGGTTTTTCAAACGCCAATTTTTTGCAAAAAAATCACTTAAATGAATTTTAATGCACACTAATACAATAAAATACACAATTTTTGGTAAAATATAAAATATGATGTTATGCTGAGTAAACAGATACCTAACATGTCACGCTTTAAAATTGCATACGCCCGTGGATTGGCAACACTTTAAAAGCCTTTACGGGCTACCAGTTACACATGGGTCTGGAGATAGAATTATTACTCTCGCTCTGATGGTTGCGTCAGTACCTCACATGTGTGATGCGATCACAGTTTTCATATGCATGCGGGACCCATGTATGTATTTGCCTTTATGCATGAGCACCAGGGGGGGGGGGGCACTTTAAATTTTTCTTTATATTTTAACATTTCTCCTATTTTAGTTAAAATTATTTTTTACACTGCCCCTTAATTTTTTTCTATCACAGAGGATAAACGTTATCCCTTGTGTTAGCTTTGGCAGTGACAGGTAATCTTTACTAAGACATCTTGGATCTATTAGACCCAAGATCTCTCCTCTGCTCTTAAAAGCATCTAAGCTTGGTTTGATCAGTTGCTGTTACAAGCCAGTAACAGCTTGTTTACTACAAAGTGAAGCCGAAAGTGACAAAATCCGAGTCGCTTCCTATTTCATTGGCCATAGAGATGATTGAGGAAGTCTCGTTCCTCCTTCAGCTCTATGATCAGCTGACGGAACCACCAGCTTTAGTCCCAGACTTCCGGGTGGAGTGGGAGAGCCCAGGAAGGCAGCGGGAGGAGGGGGACCCCCTTCTGCCACATTTAAAAGCAATCCAGCGGCTCTATAGCTGCTTGGATTGAGTTTACATTATTCAGTGACAGTGCCGGTGCCGCAGAGAGGAGGGGGACACAAACGGGGCTTTGTTCCCCCCCGATTAGCTGGACCCTGGGACAGGTAAGTGTCCGATCATTAAAAGTAAGCAGCTGCATTATTTGCAGCTGCTGACTTTTAGCTTTAGTTTTTTAAGCAAAACTCCGCTTTAATAAAGGCACATAGAATGTTCACTTTGCAAGGGACTTTTCCCCAGAGTGAATGAGATGAAGCTCTGCTGACTTCCATCATACAATTATGTGCAAGCAAAATGCTGTTTATTTTCTTTGCATGTGATTGGGTATTCTTTGCAAAGTGAAATTTCACCATATTCACTAACCTCTGGGGAAAATTCCTTTGCAAAGTGCAACTTCCCTACAAAGTGAGCAGCCTTTAGTAAATTAACTCCAACTGGCATAAAATATGAAAGCACTGCTTTCGCTTGTGCTTGGAATAAAGTGGAATAAAGTAATTTCCAAAATGTAGCCCTGTTCCAAACCATCCAATTCCATTCCTACCAGAGTAGTGTCAAGTTCTCCAATTCCTCCCAGCACAATAGCGGCTGCATAGAATGCTTCTCCCCTGCTGCTCATCTATTTGCCCCATTTACAGTAGCATTTTGTTTTCCTTTTACCTTTGCACGTCCAGTATCTCATCTCTGCTGTGTATATAAAGGACAGCCAGCCAGGGGCTTCTATATTCTAGAAGCCGAAGTATTACATTAACATTAAGTGACATCTTAGTAAAATGGTCTGGCTTTTCTAGTACAAAGAGATGTACATTGGCTTCAGATCACTACAGGACAGCAGATGCCAGGGACTTCATATATGAATCCACTTTGCTCCCTTACCTTCCCATTTCTCCGTCTTATTGAAATGAACTAAAGCTATCAAAGCCTTGTCTGTTGTAATGTGTATAGTATCACGATATTCTATATGTTATCTTATAACAGGACAATTTGTTTTTGTATACTAAACGATCGAATGGCTAATTGGCATATGGGAAGCGTTTTAGATTATGTGTAAGGCATTTGGACTCAATGTCACTGTTAGCTGCGGGCATGGATCAGGCATGGATCTTATTATGGAAAACACATTTATGCAGCCCATTTGATAGCTTAGATTATGTACAACAGCAGGTGGTTCATACTATAAAATGAAAGCATAATCCTTATTGTAAATAAATAGATTAAAAGAGGTGAAATGCTCTCCCTGATGTTTTAATATATGTTTCGTTGCTGCCCAGATTGCAGGAAGCATCAATGTGCAGCAGTTGGGTTGCAAATGTGCTATTACACTTGTCACCCGTGTAAATTCCTTTTGATTCATGGCACAGATATTCCCATCCTATTATTAGGCAACAGCCAGTGAGCAGTGAGTAATGGGAAAGTCACTTTTCATTGGCTAATTGGTCATCACAGCCAGCCCAAATTGGAAACCTGTAGGGAAGTTCAGGCTGTTTGTCAGAAAAAGCGGCACCAAGTGGTGCAAACTTTCCAGACATATGTACATACACAGCTGAAAAAAAGGAATGTGTGTTTTCCAAAGATACCGTTCACACCAACAGCCAGCATTACCATAATGACTATAGTGTGCACTGTAACAGAGTGATGCAATGACTGCTGTGCCATTTGATATTCAAATACTCCTGCCACACTATATAGACGTAGCGTTCCATGTCACTTAGGCATTGCTAGCTAGTTTACTGAATCTAAACATGACACTGGTGGGGTTCTCCTATCCTCTCCTATGCCTTAAAGCGTTTTTTACCCTAAAAAAAATAAAAATAAAAAAATTGATCCTGTTCCCTTAAAGCATGAATAACAGCACAGTGCTTGTGCTGTGTAATGTGTTCCTTTGTATCATATAAATTACCTAGCTGATCCTGCTGGTTCTGCCTTCCCCCCTGTAAACTGACCACGGTTTATCATGGCTGCTGAGCCCTGACACCATGGTCAGTTTACGTGCTTCCATCTTCTGCAGCTCTCCTCTGCCTATATCTGACAAGTGCAAGAAATGTCTGTTCATTTTCCAGTAATACTAACTTCATGTGGTCTCTGCCTTTGCAAAAGAAGGAGTTATGAAGATGAGGAGGAGGCTGAAGATTAGGAACACACTATATTTCTGCCACATCATCAGTTATTTTTTTGTACTTGCAGCATGTTATCCACTTCAGCCCCAGAAGATTTTCCTGCTTAATGACCGGGCCATTTTTAGTGATACAGCACTGAGTCGCTTTAACTGACAATTGCACGGTCATGCGATGCTGTACCCAAACAAAATTGATATCCTTTTTTTCCCATAAATAGAGCTTTCATTTGGTGGTATTTAATCACCTCTGCAGTTTTTATTTTTTGCACTATAAACAAAAAAAGAGTGACAATTTTGAAAAAAAAAAACAATATTTTTTACCTTTTGCTATAATAAATATCCCCAAAAATGTTTATAAAAAACAAATTTCTTCATCAGTTTAGGTCAATATGTATTCTACATATTTCTGGTAAAAAATTGCAATAAGCATATATTGATTGGTTTGCGCAAAAGTTATGGCATCTACAAAATAGGGGATATATTTATGACATTTTTTATGACATTTTTTACTAGTAATGGAGGTGATCTGTAATTTTTAGTGGGACTGCGACATTGCGGCGGACAGATCGGACACTTTTGTCACCTTTTTGGGGCCACTGACATTTATACAGCGATCAGTGCTATAAAAATGCACTGATTACTGTCTAAATGTCACTGGCAAGGAAGGGGTTAACATTGTGGGGCGATCAAGGGGTTAAATGTGTTCCCTAGTTAGTGGTGGGGGGATGGAACTGGCTGGAGGAGGAGACATATCGCTGTTTGTAATTACTACAAACAGCAGATCTGTCTCTTCTTTCCTATCAGAACGAGGATTTGTGTGTTTACACACACAAATTCCTGTTCTGACTCACATGTCCTCGATCGCAGGTGGCCGGCGGCGATCACGCCCGCTGGCCATGCGCATCGGGTACCCCGCCCTGCAGACGGCACTCACCTCCGGCAGCACTTGCACGCCTGCTATGGCTCTTAAAGGGGCCAACGTACCCATATGGTGATTCGCTGGAACGTGCCACTTTGCCAACGTATATCGGTGTGAGCTGGTCGGCAAGTGGTTGAAGGAATACAATATGGGGATAAGTGAGTGTATTGTAGAGATGTGCTACATATTTTTTTGCCTTGACCTATGATTTAACAACTTTCCCACCATACCCAGTGCTTCTAACATGTAAAGAAAATTGTATTGCAAAATGCAACATGACCTGCTTAGCTCACAGCTCTAAACCTCCACTGCTGTCTTGAAACTTTCAATATAACAGATTAAAGGTGGTTAAAAATAACAGGATTTTTGTACTTACTGTAAAACCTGTTTCTTGAAAGCTACAAGATATGGATACGTTTTGGATATGTATGTTATACTGCCACCTACAGGAGATTTAGACACTGGCAAAACAAAAAAAGTCCTGAAGGAGAAGTCCGGTGAAAGCTCGTTTTGCTGGACTTCTCCTCTGGATCACAGGAGCGCAGTTCGTTTTGCACTCCTGTGACTCATTTTCAGCAGAGCTCTCTACTAACGTCACAGAAATCAGTCCAGGCACGGCGTCATCCCGACAATGGAAGTCTAGATCTACCAGGTGCCTGGACTGACACCCGGCTCAGCCTCTCAGCGAGAGGCTGAGAGGCTGTAATAAAAAAGAAACTCATACTTCTCTTTTAAGCCAGCCCTCATATGACCTCTCCTCTAACTGCTATGCCTCAGTTTTGTGAGCAAACAGTACATAAGGCCAATAACAGAGGAAGAGGACCTGTGTCCCTTAACAGTCTTTAGAAAAAAAATGTAAACTATGTATGAAAATCTTATTTTCTTTATCATCCAATGATGGGACAAATGACTGTCCTTGGAGCACAGGCTTTTACTATATATATATATATATATATATATATATATATGAGTTCAGGGCTTTCTCTCTCTTTCAGCTGTGGGAGCCTGCTGCTGGGTGAAAAGGCTGACTGCTGACAGAACATAAAAAGGTACATGGGCAGCCTGTTTATTTTGGGGAACCCATTGGGAACATCAAGTTTGTTAGCGACTAACTTGAGTTTAGTAAGTTGCTCAGAGAAGCAGATGTTATGTTTGTTTAATGCAAGGCACTTGCTATACAAAGCCCCCCTGCTTTGAAACTGCCTTTGATGTTTGTGTGGTATTTCCTTGCTTGGGGGAGAATGGGGGAATGACACACAATAATTTACTTACTAGAAGTCAGTGCAGAATTCCTGTATAAAAACTATTGGTGTCTGAACATTCAGGAGAAGCCATGATAATATCATTCTGAGAATTTGGTTCTCGTTTCTTTTACTTTATATTATGGGTGATATTACTAACAGCAGACAAAAAAACACAGGGGATTCTCTGTTGAGTTTAAAGCATAATTAAAGGCAAACCATTTTAGTTTTGGATAGAGAAGAGAGGGATTAGTACACCTGTCAGGTTTTTATTTCTGCCTGTGCCCCTGTTAAGGAGATTCACCCTCTCTATCTGTCCTATTCACCATTAACATTGAAAGTTAAATTAAACGAAAATCCAAAACTTTGGGTTGTCCCCAGAAAAGTAATAGAGGGGAAGTCTTCCAATGAGGACACTAGTTCTGGTGACCTGGGGGTCCCCAAGAAATTCCCTTAATTTGCAGGGATTTCCTCTCACTTCTTGCTTGGCTATGGGACAGGAAGTGAAGGGAAATCTCCGGAACGGGACACAGATGGCGAAATAAAATCTGACAGGGGTTATAACCCTCCCTAGCTATATTCAAAATTAAAAAAAAAGTTTTGTCCATTGTAACAGTCATGCAAACTGGGCTAATGCATAGCTGTATGCATAGCAGCCATTTTGTTATGTCTCAGCTCACCTCAGCCATGTTGTCTTGTAAAGGGCACACCACAGTGACCTTGCCCCCCCCCCCACCTTTTCTTTCAGTTATCCGATACACAAACTGGTGACTGAGGCCAGGACCTTATCAGTCCAGTAATCAGACACCCAGACTTTTCCATTACCCAAGCCACAATTTAAGGCTGGAAACCCTAATAAAACTGTCACCCCCTCAATCCAGAGAACCAACAGATACCTGTCATAAAAACCTCAATCCACATAGAGTGCAGACAGTTTAGTACAGTTCTGAAACTTCAGCATGTTTTATAACTTTCACACTAATAATAGCACAGCCATAATATGAACATATTTAATTTACTCAGATAATTTGTAGCGTTTCAAGTCCTGAAGCCTGCACACGTCAGGTAAGATACCCTGACCGCTAAATGAGATGCAGTACATTTATTAATAAGTGACTGTTTTTGGAACTCCTCAATATTTTCCTCTCCTTTTCTTCCACTTTTCAAACATCGCTGTTTTTTTCCCCTTTCGGTACAATGATTAGGGGGGGGTTGAGTGTTCATAGGTGTGATGTAAGCAGCTGCTGCACTCACATTTGAGCTTGCTCACAGTGATATTGTGAACAAGCTGATTGGAATAAATGGGTCTAAAGCCCCGCATACACGGGGCGAATGCCGGTCTACATCGGCTGGTTCAATAAAAACCGGCCAACATTCGGCCTATGTGTATGTGAGTGGGTCTGCCAGAAGCCAACTGGCTCCTGACCAGTGTTGCCAACCTACCAGATTGAAATTTACTGACAAGACACCCAATATTTACTGGCACAGCCACATTTTTACTGGCATTTCCAAAAATTACAAATTTCAGTATTTAGGCTACAAAAAAGTATAATATGTAATTAGCAATGTAATTTAAAGTAGATCTTGAGAAAATAACATATTTCTTATTTTATTTTCAATATAATAGGTAAATAGTTCAGAGACAGGAGGGCAATAAATTAGAATGGGCAGGCACACACACACATGAAATTGACTCTCACAGTGACACTGACAGCAGTGTGCAGCAGCACAGATGTTAATGACACCTCACCGACATGTCCCCTCCTAAGTCACAGTGACAGTCCCTCGTCACGCTAGGAGGTCCCTTCAGTCCAATCCAGTCCAAACAGCACTGACAGTCCCACTCCCGGCTTGCCTGGCTCCCATCATGTAGACCTGCACATGAGGCTCCCTTACACCATGACATCACACAACACGCTCAGGTACCGCCTCCGCTAATTCATTTGTTCATATAAGATATAAAGGATTTTTTAAAAGGGCAGCGCACAATTAACTATTTGCCGCCTACTCACAGTAGTTTTACTGCAAGTGGCAAAGGCAGGCCAGGCAACGTACCTGTATGTTGCCGTCTGTTTTCTGGGTTCGGGGTGTGAACGACCAACCTGTGCTGTGATTGGACACAGAACAAAATTGGCAGAAGATTTAAGCCGACGATTTTGGCTGAAATCAGCTGATCAGTTGTGTCCAATCACAGACATAGTTCTGTGTTTACAAAAACACAGAATTCTGTGTGCATTGTAACAGCGATCTGGCTGTTTCTTTTCCCTACAAAGCAGGGAGAAAAAACAGCCAGACCAGAAAGTAAAAGTAGCTCATATTTCACACATTACACAATGTTAGGCATACAGTTAACACCTTGTCCGCCCCTAGTGTCAATCCCTTCCCAGTCAGTGTCATTAGTACAGTGTCAGTGTACAGTAGTATCACTGTATTAGTGTCACTAGCGATGTCAGTGTCAGTTAGTGACCCTCCCAGATGGTGTCTGTTAGTGCCTGCCACCCTATTACAGTCACACTATAAGTCACATTACAGTATAGTGTCTATAGCTGCGTAAATTCCAGTATATATGCCATAGCTTGTAGACCAATTATTATACACTTTTTGGGATTTTTTTTTTTTTTTACCAAAGACATGTAGCAGAATACACTTTGGCCTAAATTTATAAAGAAATTCGATTTTTTAATTTTTATTTTTTTTATTGGATATAACAGAAAGTAGAAAACACCATTTAAAAAAAAATGGTCTTTTTTCATTTATATAACAAAAAATAAAGAACTCGGTGGCGATCAAATATCACCAAACTTAAGCTCTATTTGTGTGAAAAAATTATATAATATGTATGTACAGTGTGGCATGACCGCAAAATCGCCAGTTAAAGTATTGCAGAGCTGAATAGCCAAAAAAAAGCCCTTCTCATAAAGTGGGTAAATCCTTCCGAAGGTCAAGTTTTTAAAATATTATGTGCAACAACATTCTCTTAAAGAGGGCGCACTCTTGAATGCACACTAATTGGAAGGAATAGGAAAAACCTAACATCTAGCTGCAGTGTTGCATAATCAAAAAATCTGTACAAAATATTACTTAACAAATACATCACATCACAGATTTACCATCACAATTCAATGTCATGGTCCTCTTTTTAGTAAGAAAGGGAAAAGGCTGGGTACAAAAAGAGGAAGGAGAAAAGTAAAAAGGAAAAAGGACAGAGCTGGGATTTTACATTTTTTTCCCTTAACTCTTGCACATAGAGCAATGTTCTATCAATCTAAAGCCTAGCACACATGGGCTGAATGTCAGGAGACATGGCTGGTTCAATAAAAACAGGCCGACATTCAGCCTGAGTGTATGCCAGCCAGTCTGACAGAAGGCAGCCATTCCGGCTTCTGTTGGACGCACATGCTGGAAAATCAGCAGCCGAGCGGCCAATGGCTGAGAGTGCTGATCGGAGTGTTCCGGCAGGGAATCCGGCAGGGAGGGGGGGCATCCCCCAGGCCAGAACACAACAGCTCAGCGGGGGAGATCGCTGTACTAACGTTGGATCATTAGTAAAGTGGCTCCGACTGGGTTGAACAACAAAAGACTCATAGGAGTTGAATTACTAAGAATCCCGTGAGGTAATGGGCACTCTACATGTAATAGCACCCAATTAAAGTCAATTAAGACTTCAACTGGACATGCAAAATGGAAAGCACGCTATTGCTGGCTAACATGCATGTCACAGTGGCATATGCAGGAATTGTTGAAGTCAATGGGGCTCCAAACTGCAAAATCAAAAGTCCTCATTGAAGGTTTGTATGCAAATTATTGGCCATAAAAAGTGTATGGAGTCCTAGGTACTGCCCTGGGGGACATGTATCAATGCAATTTTTTTTTAAACAATTGTTTTTAAAGGAGCAGTTATTTTAATGATGCCTAAAGTGAAACAATAAAAATTAAATATTCCTTTAAATATAATGCATGTGGGGTCCCCTTAGTCTGCCTGTAAAGTGGTGCATATGTACGATGTGTAGAATATGCTGCAACAATAGTTACATTTCTGAAGGAAAAAATGTAATTTAAACTTGCTCGTGGCTATAATGTATTGCTGACTCCCGGCAATAAAAATGTAAAAAAAATGAAAAAAAATGGCATGGGGTTCCCCTCCCCCCAGTCCAGTCCAAATCCATGGTATAGATTTGAAGGGGAACCCCACGTCAAAATTTTACCAAAATCCATACCAGACCCTTATCCCAAGCGTGCAGCCTGGAGTTCAGAAAATAACGAGTGCTTCCTTCCTAAAATGTACCAGGCCGCATGCCCTCATCATGGGGAGGGTGCTTTGGGGTCCCCCCAATGCACATTGTCCCCATGTTGATGAGGACAAGGGCCTCTTCCCGACAACCCTGGCCGGTGGTTGTCGGGGTCTGCAGGTGGGGGACTTATTGGAATTCGGAAGCCCTCTTTAACAAGGGGGCCCCCAGATCCACCCCCCCCCCATTGAATGAGTATGGGGTACATTGTCCCCATACCCATTCACCAAAAAAGTGTCAAAAGTAAAAACCAAAAGAGACAGTTTTTGACAAGTTCTTTATTAAAAATGTCTTCTTCTTCCCCCCGCTTCTTCCTCCGGTCTTCTCCTTCTTCCTCCGGTCTTCTCCTTCCCCTGCTTCTTCCTCCAGTCTTCTCCTTCTTCCTCCGGTCTTCCTCCGGCTTCTTCTTCCCCCGCTTCATCCTCCGGTCTTCTTCTTCTTCCTCTGCCGTCGACCCGCTGAAAATTTAAAAAAAGAACCTCCTCTGATGCTGCAATGGGGCAGATGATGTCATTCAGAGACCCCATAGTTATATATGAAATGTGCTCCATGGAAGCGGACAGATCAGCAGGCCGCAGCATCAGAGGAGGGTTGTTGTTGTATCTTCAGCGGGTCGGTGGCAGCAGCGGCGGCGGGAGAAGAAGAACAAGACCAGAGGGAGAAGCAGGGGAAGGAGAAGACCGCTGGAAGAAGCAGGGGAAGGAGAAGACCGGAGGAAGAATGAGACCAGAGGAAGAAGAGGGAAAGGAGAAGACCGGAGGAAGAAGGAGAAAACTGGAGAAGAAGCGGGACAAGGAGAAGACTGGAGGAAGAAGACATTTTTAATAAAGGACTTGTCAAAAACTGGCTATTATCTTTTGTCACACTACACTACTTTTTTGGGTGAATAAGTAGGGGTAAAATATACCCCATACTCATTCACATGGGGGGCAGGATCTGGGGCACCCTTGATAAAGGGGGCTTCCAGATTCTGATAAGCCCCCCGCCCACAGACCTCGAGAACCACCGGCCAGGTTTTTGTGATATGGACAGCAACAAGAGAGATATGGAGAGAAAAATATATTTTACCAAAACATGAAAACATTCCACATTCTAGCATTCCTAAAAACAAAATAGATGAAGAAGCAACATTGTTGCAAGGACAATTTCTTTGAGAGAAAGATTCATTTCATCTCAACATGAAAAGTATTTATTTGGGGAAGTTACAATTGTATCATTAGAATCAATGGCTGAAACTTGCATTGGGCTACATAACTCTAATTTTCACTCTCAAAAAAACGCATTTTAACCCAGCGTTCATTTTGGTGTTTACTATAACTCTTGGTGAAAAATGCATGAGAGTTAAAAGAGAAGTCCAGCCTGAGATTTTTAGGCTGGGCTTCTCCTATGGGTCACTGTTCTCAGTGAGCCGCTGAGACGATGAGATGGCCGCTCCCCGCCCCTCCACAGCTCATCGATCCAATGAGCGTGGAGAATCAGAGAGGAGAGCTGCTGACTGACAGTCAGCAGCTCTCCTCTCGAGGATCTATGAGAACCAAGCCATCGGCGATGTTCGGTGTATCGGTTCTCAGTACAGAGATGCCGGGGAACAGTTGCAGCATCAATCTGATGCTGCAACGACCTAGGTAAGTATAAATATCCCCCCCAAAGAAAAAACATACTTCTCTTTTAAAATGAGCGTTTTCATGTCTGAGCATGCAGAGTTATGCTGGCACCTAGTTGTAAAGAAATGGCGACTTTATCTCTTCTCACGCTTGCCGACCAGCTGCTGTCATTATACTGTGGCAGGTTGGCACAGCTGCGCAAATTGTCATAGGTGTACTTCGTCCACTTTAAGAGCAATAGCAGGTCCGCACGCGCACCCGCGGCACGATGCCAGAGCTGATGCGCATGGCCGGCGGCTGCGATGTCGGTCAGCCACCCGCGAGCGCTCCACAGAGAGCCAGAATGGGGATCTGTCAATGTAAACAAACAGATCCCCATTCTGACAGTGAAGTAGAGAGAGATCGTCTGTTCCTAGTGATCAGGAACAGTGATCTCTCTCCTCCTCCAGTCAGTCCACTCCCACCACAGTTAGAAACACTTCCCTAGGGAACACTTAATCCCTTGATCGCCCCTTCCCTGGCACTGTCATTTATACATTAATCAGTGGCTATTTTTAGCACTGATCTCTGTATAAATGTCACTGATCCCAAACAAGTGTCAAAAGTGTCCGATCTGTGTGCCACAATGTCGCAGTCCTGCTAAAAATTGCTGATCACCGCCATTACTAGTAAAAAAAAAAAATGAAGAATAAAAATGCCATAAATATATCCCCTATTTTGTAGACACTATAACTTTTGCATAAACCATTCAATATACGCTTATTGCCATTTTTTAAAATCAAAAATATGTAGAAAAATACATATTGGCCTAAACTGATGAAGAAATTAGTTGTTTTTTTTTGTTTGTTTGTTTTTTACATTTTGGGATATTTATTATAGCAAAAAGAAAGAAATATTTTTTTTTTTTTTTCAAAATTACAGGTATTTTTTTGTTTATAGTGCAAAAAATTAAAACCACGGAGGTGATCGAATACCATCAAAAGAAAGCTCTATTTCTGGGGGAAAAGGACATTCATTTTGTTTGTGTACAACGTCACATGACCGCGTACTTGTCAGTTAAAGCGACGCAGTGCCATATCACAAAAAATGGCCTGGTCATTAAGGAGGTAAATCCTTTCAGAAGTGGTGTATAACACTTTTTAACACAGTTTAAACAGATTATCTTTAAACAATATACCACATATTTCAGTACCATTTAGGTGATCATATCATGCTCTGAACATTATTTCCATGTGCAATACTCCAGGTCCTAGCAAGAGTTAAGCCTCGTACACATGATCTGATTTTCCGCAGACAAAACCGCTGACTTTTGTCCGAAGGGCATTGGCTCCAAACTTGTCTTGCATATAAACGGCACACAATTGTTGGCCAACAAACACGAACATACTGACGTGCTACGTGGTTTTTCAGCTTTTTAGCGCCAACCTTTGGGCTCCTTCTGCTAATTTCATGTTAGTAGAAGTTTGATGAGTGTTGATTCGTGCTTTTCATTTCGCGCTTTTCAGTTTGTTTCTGAACGGCTGTTTGTCAATCAGCCATGTTGCGGAATCAGAGGAGATAACGTGTTATTTATTATTGGCCTTTGAGTTATTGTTTTGGGACCAGGAACAGGAGGAGGAGGATTTCTTGGACCAAAAATTGGTTACTTTATTAATCGTGACCAATTATGTCATATGCCTTTGCTGCGGGAGCTCCAGGAGAATAATCCGGATGATTTTGCGAATTATGTCCGGATGATGGACCCCTGCTTTAACCAACTCTTGGCATTGTTAACCCCCTATATTAAGAAGCAGGACACATGCATGAGACTTTTATTTTATTTTTTGGTTAAATAATGATTTGATTTAGTATATTTTCTATATTTTTGGATGCATAGAAGGCACTTTTTGGTTAAGTTCTATTGGCAGATAGCATGTCTAATTTTATTTGTTTTCTTTTTTTAATGCGCAATAAAAATATTGTGTAGAATAATACTTGGCTATGTTACATAGTAGTAGGTGAGGTTGAAAAAAAGACACAAGTCCATCAAGTCCAACCTATGTGTGTGATTATGTGTCAGTATTACATTACATATCCCTGTATATTGCGGTCATTCAGGTGATTATCTAATAGTTTCTTGAAGCTATCAATGCTCCCCGCTGAGACCACCGCCTGTGGAAGGGAATTCCACATCCTTGCCGCTCTTACAGTAAAGAACCCTCTACGTAGTTTAAGGTTAAACCTCTTTTCTTCTAATTGTAATGAGTGGCCACGAGTCTTATTAAACTCTCTTCTGCGAAAAAGTTTTATCCCTATTGTGGGGTCACCAGTACAGTATTTGTAAATTGAAATCATATCCCCTCTCAAGCGTCTCTTCTCCAGAGAGAATAAGTTCAGTGCTCGCAACCTTTCCTCATAACTAAGATCCTCCAGACCCTTTATTAGCTTTGTTGCCCTTCTTTGTACTCGCTCCATTTCCAGTACGTCCCTCCTGAGGACTGGTGCCCAGAACTGGACAGCATACTCCAGGTGCGGCCGGACCAGAGTCTTGTAGAGCGGGAGAATTATCGTTTTATCTCTGCAGTTGATCCCCCTTTTAATGCATGCCAATATTCTGTTTGCTTTATTAGCAGCAGCTTGGCATTGCATGCCATTGCTGAGCCTATCATCCACTAGGACCCCCAAGTCCTTTTCCATCCTAGATTCCCCCAGAGGTTCTCCCCCCAGTGTATAGATTGCATTCATATTTTTGCCACCCAAATGCATTATTTTACATTTTTCTACATTGAACCTCATTTGCCATGTAGTCGCCCACCCCATTAATTTGTTCAGGTCTTTTTGCAAGATTTCCACATCCTGCGGAGAAGTTATTGCCCTGCTTAGCTTAGTTTCGTCTGCAAATACAGAGATGGAACTGTTTATCCCATCCTCCAGGTCGTTTATGAACAAATTAAATAGGATTGGTCCCAGCACAGACCCCTGGGGGACCCCACTACCCACCCCTGACCATTCTGAGTACTCCCCATTTATCACCACCCTCTGAACACGCCCTTGTAGCCAGTTTTCAATCCATGTACTCACCCTATGGTCCATGCCAACGGACCTTATTTTGTACAGTAAACGTTTATGGGGAACTGTGTCAAATGCTTTTGCAAAATCCAGATACACCACGTCTACGGGCCTTCCTTTATCTAGATGGCAACTCACCTCCTCATAGAAGGTTAATAGATTGGTTTGGCAAGAACGATTCTTCATGAATCCATGCTGATTACTGCTAATGATATCATTCTTATTACTAAAATCTTGTATATAGTCCCTTATCATCCCCTCCAAGAGTTTACATACTATTGATGTTAGGCTAACTGGTCTGTAATTCCCAGGGATGTTTTTTGGGCCCTTTTTAAATATTGGTGCTACATTGGCTTTTCTCCAATCAGCTGGTACCATTCCAGTCAATAGACTGTCTGTAAAAATTAGGAACAACGGTCTGGCAATCACCTGACTGAGTTCCCTAAGTACCCTCGGATGCAAGCCATCTGGTCCCGGTGATTTATTAATGTTAAGTTTCTCATGTCTAATTTTAATTCCGTCCTCTGTTAACCATGTAGGTGCTTCCTGTGTTGTGTCATGAGGATAAACACTGCAGTTTTGGTTACTGAAGCCCCCCGATTCACTCGTGAAGACTGAGGAGAAGAATAAATTCAATACCTCTGCCATCTCCCCATCCTTTGTAACCAGATGTCCTTCCTCATTCTTTATGGGGCCAATATGGTCTGTCCTCCCTTTTTTACTGTTTACATACTTAAAGAATTTCTTGGGATTTTTTTTGCTCTCCTCCGCTATGTGTCTTTCATGTTCTATCTTAGCCATCCTAATTGCACCCTTACATTTCTTATTGCATTCTTTATAAATTCTGAATGCTGTGGATGATCCCTCAACCTTGTATTTTTTGAAGGCCTTCTCCTTTGCTTTTATATGCATTTTTACATTGGAGTTAAGCCATCCAGGATGTTTGTTCGCTCTTTTAAATTTATTACCCAATGGGATACATTGGCTAATGCCCTTATTTAATATGCTCTTAAAGCAAACCCATCTCTCCTCCGTATTCTTTGTTCCTAATATTTTATCCCAATTTATGCCTTTTAGCAAGGTTTGTAGTTTAGGGAAGTTGGCTCTTTTGAAATTCAGTGTCTTTGTGTTCCTTTCATGTCTCCTATTTGTGTGATTTATACTGAAACTAATTGACCTGTGATCGCTGTTACCTAAATTGCCCCGTTTTTCCACATCTGTTATCAGGTCTGTATTGTTGGTAATCAGTAGATCTAGTAATGTTTTATTTCTAGTTGGTGCGTCTACCATCTGACCCATAAAATTGTCCTGCAAGACATTAAGGAACTGGCGAGCCTTAAATGAATGCGCGGTTCCCTCCGCCCAGTCTATGTCTGGATAATTAAAATCCCCCATTATGATAACACTTCCCATCCTTGCTGCTAATCCAATTTGTGATAGGAGATCCGTCTCCACTTCCTCCCTCAGGTTAGGGGGCCTATAGCATACTCCCAGTATTATTTTCCCCTTAGCTTCATCCCTTTGGAGCTCTACCCATAAAGATTCCACCTCCTCCCTAGCCCCCTCAGTGATGTCATCTCTCACATTCACTTGTACATTATACTTGATATATAGGCATACCCCTCCCCCTTTTTTACCCTCTCTATCCTTGCGGTATAGGGTATACCCTTGAATGTTTGCCAGCCAATCATGAGAGCTGTTGAACCAGGTCTCTGAAATTCCCACAAAATCCAAATCCTCCTTGTACAACAGTATCTCTAGTTCACCCATCTTGTCCGCCAGGCTCCTGGCATTGGTGAACATGACACATAGTTTAGACCGGTCGCATATTGTCCTCGTATTGGGTGTTTCAAGATTGGAACTTGGACTTGCTACTATACTCACCTTGTGTTTTTGTGCTTTGGTTAACCTACCACTAATGCCCCCAATACTACCCTCTGGAATATCTTCCGCGCTGGCTATCACTGTCTCTGGACCCTCCCCCCCATCGCCTAGTTTAAAAACCCCTCTAACTTTTTGGCCATCTTCATTCCCAGCAGATCTGCACCCTCCTCATTTAGGTGCAGTCCGTCCCTTCTATAGTACCGGTTACCGACTGAGAAGTCGGCCCAGTCCTCCAGGAACCCAAACCCCTCCTTACTACACCAGCTCTTCAGCCACTTGTTTACTTCCCTAATCTCCCTCTGCCTCTCTGGTGTGGCTCGATGTACCGGTAGTATTCCTGAGAACACTACCTTGGAGGTCCTTTTCCTAAATTTAGCTCCTAAGTCCCTAAAATCGTGTTTTACTTCAAATGACAGTTTGGGAGTAGGCAGTTACATTTAAAAAAAATACAATGTAAAATTGACAAGGGACACGAACATAGTTGTATCTTTGATATTAAAAACTAAGGGATAACGGTGTTGTGGTAAAAAAAAATAACAAGCATAATAATATTATTCTTGATATCACAAGGAAAAAAAATTAGTTTGCCATAACTCCATCAGTATCACCAGCAAAACAGCTTCATTATTATCCCATTAAAGAAGAAGAGAATGTGTGCTGCATTTCGAGATCTCATAATTTGCCACGTCACGAATGTTAATTCTCCATTACAATAGCTAGTTTACAAGACCGAACGCTTCCATCTCGTCCTTGCTTCCAAGCATGCGTGTTTGTACTTTGGACTTTTGTCCGACGGACTTGTGTACACACGATTGGAAAATCCGACAACAGACATTTGTCCGTGGAAAATTTTAAAGCCTGCTATCCAACATTTGTCCGCGGAAAATCCGACAACAATTGTTCAATGGAGCGTACAAACGGCCGGATTTTCCGCCAACAGCCTGTCATCACACATTTCCTGTAGGAAGATCCGATCGTGTGTATGAGGCTTAAGGGTTTGGGCGCTATCTGTTGTCTGGGAGTTATAGTAAATTCAGTTTTGGGAGTATTTTTACCCCAGCGCTATTGTGAATTTCGTTTGCGCGTTAATTATCGCGATCGTGGTAATTTGAGCACTAATTAGTGCACGGCTAATAGTTTGTATAAGGCTTCCTGATGACGTGTATCACACAAAATGTATAGAGGCTGTTTGCGCATCCCTCACTGACGTCACGTCCATGCTTGCTGGTTTCTACTTCCTCTTGCTTTGGAACACACGCTGTGGTCGCCTGGACGGCGTACAGAGGTACCCTAAAGTTGTTGATGTTGGTGTTAGCACATAGCACTTTCAAATGTGAGTGGGCATTGTCTTTCTAACCTGCATTAGCTCCTGCTATTAAGCTTTGCTACGCTATGATTTTTCCTTTGTTGTGTCTCCTATGTCTTTCTTGGAGCATGATTGCCTGAAATTCAACAAAGAATGAGGAATTATCATTACCTGTGTCTCTGGTGTAGAGATATCAACCAACCTTGAGTTTTTTTTATAAAAAGGCGCTGGTGAGTGTGAACACCCCACGTATGTTTTAGGGTGATTTGACACTCTTAGCACCTTTAGAACTGCATCTTTCACAATATTTTTGAACTCTTTCACGTTTTATTACAGTGTTTTGATTTTTTTTTTCTGGGTTTTTTCTTGATTGTATATTATTATTTAGAAGCTGATTGTTAAACATGTTTTAGTTATATTCTATATATCAGTATTTCCTCCAGTCCTCAAGGCACCCCAACAGGTCATGTTTTCAGGATTTCCCTCAGATGAAACAGCTGTGATAATTACTAAGGCAGTGAAACTGATCAAAACACCTGTGCAAAATAATGGAGAGCCTGAAAACATGACCTTTGGGGTGCCTTGAGGACTGGAGTTGAGAAACACTGCTATATAGGTATTAGATTCCCAATTTGATTTTAGTAGAGAATTATATGTATCTTTTGTTTTTTGAGGTAGCGCCACACCCTTTTTACACAGCCTTATCCACTTGAGTGTTCATTCACTTTTAAAGGGGCAGCTTCACTCATTTATACATGATAGTTTGGCGCCATTTCTTGTCACTTCATCAACACAATATAAGGCTTTAAGGTCTATGGGCAAAGAAAGTGTGTCTATTCACTGATAGCCCTATTCAAGCAGTTACTGCAGCAGGAATGGTGACAACACTGCAGTGATTTTATTGCAAAAGGAAAAGCTTTGTCACTATCAAATGAAGTGACTATCAAATAGTTTTCTGGTAGGATCAACTTGTAAATATAAACTATATATAAGACATCATCACTTACCAAATCCCCTACAGGCTACCTTTTAATCTATTTAAAGCGGAGCGCCGCCGAAAATTTTTTTTTTTAAAAGTCAGCAGCTACAAATACTGCAGCTGCTGACTTTTAAAACATGGACACTTACCTGTCCAGGGCGCCCGCGATGTCGGCACCCGAGGCCGAAGCGTCTCTCCGTCCTCGGGTGCTGCCGCCTCCATCTTCGGTAAGGGAATCAGGAAGTGAAGCCGTGCGGCTTCACTTCCCGGTTCCCTACTGCGCATGCGCGAGTCGCGCAGCGCAATACGGATGGTCCCTGCTGCCTCTGTGACCCGTGTGTTTCCCAGCAGGCAGCGGGGAGGGAGCAGGAAGTGGCGTAAATAACCGCAGATTCTGCGGCTATCTATGCCGGAAGTGGGTACAGATACCTGTAATATACAGGTATCTGTACCCCCCTCCCCCCTGAAAGGTGCCAACTGTGTCACCGGAGGGGGGGAGGAATCTGATGAGTGGAAGTTCCACTTTTGGGTGGAACTCCACTTTAATATAAAAGACTGTTTTCCTGACATGCTTATCAGTAATGAATATGTTGGTCATTTAATGCTGCCTCTTATAAAAGGGGATGTCCGTTTATAGGCACAAGCTGTGCCATGTACTGTACTCCAGTTACTTTGATATTAGCCAGTTCGGTGGAGTTTGTCCTACATTTTGCATCCTCCAATTTAATTCTAGATAGACAGCAACCATATCTTAATACTCTAATAACGTCAATTATTACTTTAGAATCAATCGAGTAAATGAGGCATTATGTGGGAGGCTAGTAAAGAGACTAGGATGTGTATTTGTTAAATCAATTGAAACCACAGAAACCAAAATGCTAGAAAATGAATGTATGATTATGATGGAAAATGTCACTGCGTCACTTCTTCTTATCTAGCAGTAAATTATATTGTAAAATTTTCCTTCATCCCTTCTTGGAAAGTAATAAGGATAATACCATTATCATTTATCAGCTAAAAAGGAGAAAAATAATAAAAATTACATTTTTTTTTTTTTAAACAATCGTACTTTTAAAAAGAAGATTTTTCTTTTTAAAGTCAGTTTATTTTTGTAGAATAGAAAAAAGATACTTATTGGGCCTGAAATATTACATTTTGAAAAAAGAAGGCATTCTATATATTAATATAATTCTCCCACAAATTGTTTTTGAATACAACTGTATGTAAAAATCAGCAATATATATTCTTGTATTTTCTTCATTCTGTGTGGATGCCCACCTTCAAAATAAAATATGTAACCCAAACAATGAACTTCTTTTATTTGCTCCATACTTTTCTTCAATATGTGTTCAATATCTGCAAATAAAGAGCTACCACAAATCCAATAAGCTCATAGTTTCCTGTGCAGTTGATCTGTGCTCCGCCTATCAATTAGATGCCTGTTCAGTTCTTTCAGCAGACTACAGAGCAAATCTTGTCTATGAGGCTACTTTCCCACTAAGGCGCTTTACAGGCGCTATAACGCTAAACATAGCGCCTGCAAAGCGCCTTGAAAGAGCCTCCCCTCTCACTCCAATGTGAAAGCCCAAGGGCTTTCACACTGGAGCGGTGCGCTGGCAGGACGGTAAAAAAAGTCCTGCAAGCCGCATCTTTGCAGCGCTGTAGGAGTGGTGTTTACACCGCTCCTAAAGCGCCCCTGCCCACTGAAATCAATAGTCAGTGCCGCTGAACCGCCAGCAAAGCGCCACTGCAGCGATGCTTTGCGGGCAATTTTAACCCTTTTTCGGCCGCTAGCGGGGGTTAAAAGTGCCTCCTCTTGCGGCCGAGAACCTCCGCAAAAACGACAGTAAAACGCCCCAGTTTGAAAGTAGTCTCGTGTGTGTATATATATATATATATATATATATATATATATATATATATATATATACTCTGCATCCAGTGTAGCCTATATCTACAGTACTGTACTGTTTCTAATACACTTCAGGCGTTGTATTAATATATATATATATATATATATATATATATATATATATATATATATATATATACAGTCTCGTATATACAGTGTCTCACAAAAGTGAGTACACTCCTCTCATTTTTGTAAATATTTTATTATATCTTTTCATGTGACAACACTAAAGAAAAAAAAACTTTGCTACAATGTAAAGTAGTGAGTGTACAGCTTGTATAACAGTGTAAATTTGCTGTTGTCTCATAATAACTCAACACATAGCCATTAATGTGTATACCGCTGGCAACAAAAGTGAGTACACCCCTAAGTGAAAATGTCCAAATTGGGCCCATCTAGCCATTTTCCCTCCCCGGTTTCATGTGACTCGTTAATGTTACAAGGTCTCAGGTGTGAATGGGAGTAGGTGTGTTAAATTTGGTGTTATTGCTCTCACTCTCTCATACTGGTCACTGAAAGTTCAACATGGTACCTCATGGCAAAGAACTCTCTGAGGATCTGAAAAAAAGAATTGATGCTCTACATAAAGATGGCCTAGGCTATAAGAAGATTGCCAGGACCCTGAAACTGAGCTGCAGCACGGTGGCCAAGACCATACATTTAACAGGACAGGTTCTACTCAGAACAGGCCTCGCCATGGTCGACTTAAGAAGTTGAATGCACATGCTCAGCGTCATATCTAGAGGCTGTCTTTTAGAAATAGATGTATGAGTGCTGCCAGCATTACTGCAGAGGTTGAAGGGGTGGGGGGGTCAGCCTGTCAGTGCTCAGACCATACGCAGCACACTCCATCAAATTGGTCTGCATGGCTGTCGTCCCAGTAGAATGCCTCTTCTAAACATGATGCACAAGAAAGCCCGCAAACAGTTTGCTGAAGACAAGCAGACTAAGGACATGGATTACTGGAACCATGTCCTGTGGTCTGATGAGACCAAGATAAAATTATTTGGTTCAGATGGTGTCAAACGTGTGTGGCGACAACCAGGTGAGGAGTACAAAGACAAGTGTGTCTTGCCTACAGTCAAGCATGGTGGTGGGAGTGTCATGGTCTGGGGCTGCATGAGTGCTGCCGAAACTGGGAAGCTACAGTTCATTGAGGAAACCATGAATGCCAACATTTGCTGTGACATACTGAAGCAGAGCATGATCCCCTCCCTTTGGAGACTGGACTGCAGGGCAGTATGCCAACATGATAACGACCCCAAACACACCTCCAAGACGACCACTGCCTTGCTAAAGAAGCTGTGGGTACAGGTGATGGACTGGTAAAGTATGTCTCCAGACCTAAACCCTATTGAGCATCTGTGGGGAATCCTCAAACGGAAGGTGGAGGAGCGGCAAGGTCTCTAACATCCACCAGCTCTGTGATGTCGTCATGGAGGGGTGGAAGAGGACTTCAGTGGCAACCTGTGAAGCTCTGGTGTCCATGTCCAAGAGGGTTAAGGCATTGCTGGAAAATAATGGCGGCCACACAAAATATTGAGGCATTGGGCCCAATTTGGGTATTTTCACTTA
Source organism: Aquarana catesbeiana (assembly GCF_042186555.1). Taxonomy (NCBI): domain Eukaryota; kingdom Metazoa; phylum Chordata; class Amphibia; order Anura; family Ranidae; genus Aquarana; species Aquarana catesbeiana. The sequence continues at coordinate 152,061,879 of NC_133325.1, read as the reverse complement.
GGGGTGTACTCACTTTTGTTGCCAGCGGTTTAGACATTAATGGCTGTGTGTTGAGTTATTTTGAGGGGACAGCAAATTTACACTGTTATACAAGCTATACACTCACTACTTTACATTGTAGCAAAGTGTCATTTCTTCAGTGTTGTCACATGAAAAGATATAATAAAATATTTACAGAAATGTGAGGGGTGTACTCACTTTTGTGAGATACTGTATAGTTATATATATAGATATATAGATATATATCTATATATATCTATATATATACGCTACATCCAGTGTAGCCTATATCTACAGTGCATTCTGTGGTGTACTGTTTCTAATACACTTCAGGTGGTGTACACAGTATCTAATACAGTGTGTACAGTTTCTACTACACTTCTTGTGGTGTAGACAGTATACAATACAATGCAGCTGTAGTACAGTTTCTACTACTTTTCTGGTGGTGTACACAGTATCTAATACAGTATGTACAGTTTCTACTACGCTTCTGGTGGTGTACACAGTACACAATACAGTGCAGCCATAGTACAGTTTCTAATACAGTGCAGGCAGTGTACACAGTATCTAATACAGTGTGTACAGTTTCTACTACACTTCTGGTGGTATACAAAATACACAATACAGTGCAGCCGTAGTACAGTTTCTAATACAGTGCAGGTGGTGTACACAGGATCTAATACAGTGTCTACACTTTCTACTACACTTCTGGTGGTGTACACAGTATACAATACAGTGCAGCCATTGTACAGTTGCTAATACAGTGCAGGCGGTGTACACAGCATCTAATACAGTGTGTGCAATTTCTACACCACTTCTGGTGGTGTACACAGTATACAATACAGTGCAGCCGTTGTACAGTTGCTAATACAGTGCAGGCGGTGTACACAATATCTAATACAGTGTGTACAGTTTCTAATACACTTCAGGCGGTGTACATAGTATCTGATACAGTGTAGTGTGGTGATGCAAAACAAAAAATACATCATGTCAGGAAGGCCACAAAGGAGAGGCAGACCCTCACAGGCCATGAAAAGAAGGCAAGCAGCCTCTGTGTCTACAGTCAACAGTGTTGGTCGTGGACATGGTACATCCTGTGCAGATAGCCGTGGGGCACGCTTGTCCTTTTTTTCTGCTGCTGGCCGTGTTATTGAGCTAGAACATGCAGAAGAGCTGGTGGAGTGGATAACAAAGCCATCCTCATCCTCCTCATCTTCTGTCACCCAGGCTCAGAGTAGTTTGCCTTCCAACGCAACTGCCAAAGCGGCCTATTCCACCAGCTCCTTGTCCACAGTCACTCCTTCTGAAGCCCCACCATCATACACGGAGGAGTCCCCAGAATTATTCGACCACAGTGTCGGGTACATGCTGCTGGAGGATGCGCAGCGATTTGAAGAATCTGATGTTGGTTCCCAGGTTGAGGAAGGGAGTAACGTGAGCCTAGAGTGAGAGGGTGCCCAAGAAGGACAAGAAACTGGCAGTCATGTTCCCCCAGCTGCAGCATGCTGCCAAGTTTGCTCCAGGGACGAGGAGGGAGCAGATGGTGAAGTCACTTACTGTACTTGGGTGCCTGAGAGAAGAGAGGAGGAGGCACAACTCTAACAAGGTAGGATGTCCTCTAGGGGGCAGCTTAAGGGCAAGCGTGGTAAGAAAAGCAGCCGCTTGGGCAACACATGCTTGACCAGACATATGACGACCTACCATGCAGTCCTTTGGCAACAGCACTTGAAAGACCCACATTGAAGAAAATGGCAGACTTCTCCTTGCTCCTCATCTGGGATCTCCAACCCTACTATACCTCCAGTCCTCTCAAAAACCTGCACTGAGAGGAATGAAGGTATAGCAATAGGTGTCCCAAGTACTTGCAGCCAATCTGCTAGCAGTACACCACCATCTGGTTTTAGCAGGCAAATTTCCCTACCCCAGTTGCTGAACCATAAAAAGAAATTCGGTTCCAGCCATCCACATGCTCAGCGTCTAAATGCTAGCTTGGTCAAATAGCTAGCACTGCAACTGCTGCCTTTTCCGCTGGTAGACTCTGCCCCCTTTCCTGAATTTGTGGAATGTGCAGTACCTCAGTGGCAGGTTCCAAAATGCCATTTCTTTTCATGGAAGGCCATTCCGGCTCTCTACCGGCATGTGGAAGGCAATGTTTTGGCCTCGTTGGACAGGGCGGTCAGCAGTAAGGTTCATATTACTGCTGACTCATGGTTCAGCAGGCATGGCCAGGGACGTTACCTTTCCTTCATGGCGCACTGGGTTACTCTGCTGGCAGCTGGGAAGGATGCATAACAGGGTTCAGTGTTGTTGAAGCTTGTTCCGCCACCACGCCTCCAAAATGCTAGTGGTATTTTTGCCACAGCTCTCTCCTCCACTCCCTCCTCTTCTTCTTCCTCTATGGCCTCTTCTGCAGATTTTCCCTCTGAACCAGCGGTGCTCCGTAAGTGTTCAAGGGGCTACGCAAGCAGTCAGGCTAAAAGATGCCATGTGGTGCTTGAGTTGGTCTGCCTAGGGGACAGGAGCCACACTGGGGCAGGAATTCTGTCAGCTCTGCAGGGGCAGGCTCAGAGGTGGTTGACCCCACACCAGCTTCAGCCAGGAATGGTTGTATGCGACAATGGCACCAACCTTCTCTCCACCCTCCGACAGGGACACTTGACCCATGTTCCATGTTTGGCACATGTCCTGAATTTGGTGGTGCAGCGGTTCTTGAGCAGTTACCCAGGCTTACAGGATCTCCTGAGGCAGGCCAGAAAAGTCTGTGGTCATTTCCGCCGGTCATACAATGCCAGTGCTCGGTTGGCTGACATTCAAAGGGAATGTAAACTGCCTACCAACCGCCTCATTTGTGACATGCCCACCAGGTGGAACTCAATGTTGGCAATGCTGCAGCAGCTGCACACACAGCAGAGGGCCATCAATGAGTACCTGTACTAGTATGGCACCAGGACAGGGTCAGAGGAGCTTGGCTGCTTTTCGCCATGCCAGTGGCTACTAATCAAGGATTCATGCACTGTCCTGTCACCATTTGAGGAGGCCACAAGGATGGTGAGCAGCGACAATGCATGCATCAGTGACACTGTCTCTCTAGTCTTCCTGTTGGAGCACACGCTTCATGGAATCATGGTGAGGGCACTTGAGGCAGAACAGCGGGAGGAAGAGGAGGACTTCCTTACCTCTCAAGGCCCCCTTTATCCAGATAGCACTCCTGCGGGCCCGCTAACCACACAAGAAGAAGAGGAGGAGGAGGAGGATTGTGTCAGCATGGATGTAGAGGATAACACTCAGCAGCAGTCTTCAAGGGATGATTTACAGTCCCCAGAAACTCAAGGAGTTGTATGTGATTGGGAGGAGGTAGTTATGGATCATGTGATCCTTAGTGACCCAGAGGACTCAGAATCGAATGCCTCTGCAAACTTACGCTGCATGGCCTCCCTGATTCTGCAAAGCCTGCGAAAGGACCCTAGGATTTGTGGTATCAAGGAGAGGGATCATTACTGGCTGGCAACCATTCTTGATCCAGGATCCTTCGCAGAGGGAGCAGATGATGAAACATCTTCAGGAGGCCTTGAAGAAAGGTTTGTGCAATGCCTTTCCTGGGAGGTTACAATTTCCTGGTGCTGGATAATGTGTTGCTGAGGCTTCGTTCAGTCAGCAGAAGAGCGGTGGAGAAGGTGGTCGGCTGACCGATGTCTTTAAACAATTTTTCAGTCCTCAGCGCCAAGGCCTGATTGATTCCAGCAACCATCGCCAGCGTCTGCATTACATGGTGCAGGAATATCTAGGGGCAATAGCAGACTTCGAGACCTTTCCAACAGAGCATCCACTGGGTTACTGGGTCTTGAGGATGGACCACTGGCCAGAACTTGCTCAATATGCAACTGAGCTACTGGCCTGTCCTGCATCCAGCGTGCTTTCTGAACGCACATTAAGTGCTGCTGGAGGGTTTGGAATTGATCAAAGAGTGCACCTGTCCACAGACTCCGTAGATAGGCTCACATTCATAAAAATGAATCAGTCTTGGATCAGCAGCTATCAAGCACCTGATGCTGATGTAACTGATTGAATTTGCTATGGATGTGTGATCCCCTGAAGGCTGCCTATGCTGACTATCCTATTCCTCCTCAATCTTGATGATGCTAGCTTCCAACAATAATTTTGGTCACCACCACCCAAAGCCAAATTTTTCTGCCCTTGTTTAACAGGGGCATGTAATTAACATTTTTGATCTAATATTTCACAGCAGGGCCCGTTCCTGCACCCAACAAGAGTATCTTTGAGGGGTTACAGTGTTGTGGCACCACCACCACCACCAAAGGCCCAATTTTTCTGCCCCTGTTTTACAGGGGCATGTAATTAAAATTTTTGATATAATATTTCAACGCAGGGCTCGTTGCTGCGCCCAACAAGAGTAACTGTGAGGGCTTACAGTGTTGTGGCCCCACCACTACCACCCAAGGCCCAATTTTTCTGCCCCTGTTTAACAGGGGCATGTAATTACAATTTTTGATATAATATTTCAACACAGGGCCCGTTCCTGTGCCCAACAAGAGTAACTGTGAGGGCTTACAGTGTTGTGGCACCACCACCCAAGACCCAATTTCTCTGCCCCTGTTTAACAGGGGCATGTAATAACACTTTTTTGATATAATATTTCAACGCAGGGCCCGTTCCGTAATTTTTAATATAGTACATACACACGGTCGCACAAATGTTGTCGGAAATTCACAATGTCAAGAACGTGGTGACGTACAACACGTACGACGAGCCGAGAAAAATGCTGTTCAATAGCCAGTGCGGCTCTTCTGCTTGATTCCAAACATGCGTGGAATTTTGTGTGTCAGAATTGTGTACACACGATCGGAATTTCCAATGGATTTTGTTCTCAGGAAATTTGAGAACCAGCGCTCAAATTTTTGTTGTTGGAAATTCCGACAAAAAATGTCCGATGGAGCCTACACACAGTCGGAATTTCCGACAACAAGCTCACATCAAACATTTTTTGTCGGAAATTCTGACCATGTGTACGCGGCATAACTGCGGCATAACTGTGAGGGCTTACAGTGTTCTGGTACCACCAACACCTAAGGCCCAATTTTCTGCATAGTATATAGGGCAGGCCGTATAGTATATATACTGCCTATCAGAGTATATAGTGCCTGGGGGAACTCCACGCCATTTTTAAAAAAAATTTGGGTTCCCCCTAATATCCATACCAGACCTGAAGGGCCTGGTATGGATTTTGGGGGTGACATCCACGCCATTTTTTTGGGGTATTTTTGGTATTTTTATCTATATTGCTGGGATCCGACAACACATTACAGCCGCGAGCAGTTTTAAATGGCATTTTTTCCTTTAGAAATGTCATTTTGCTGTGGCACTGTTATAAACATGGGAAAGATGCAATACTTTACAGGCATACTAAGGTCACCCCCAAGAAAGATATTTAAAGGAATATTTTATTTTTATTGTTTCACTTTAAGCATTATTAAAATCACTGCTCCCAAAAAAACGGCAGATTTTAAAACTTATTTTTGCATTGATACATGTCCCCTGGGGCAGGACCCGGGTCCCCAAACACTTTTTATGGCAATAGCTTGCATATAAGCCTTTAAAATTAGCACTTTAGATTTTTCACATTCGTGTCCCATAGACTTTAATGGTGTTCACATGTTCAAACAAATTTTTTGCCTGTTCGCATGTTCTGCTGCGAACCAAATCGGGGGGTGTTCGGCTCATCCCTAATTGTAAGCAACCCTAGTAAATGGTTTGTCTCATCTCTGTAATTGATACATTCTGTTGGAGAGCTTGTTCGCTTGAAAAACAACAGACTTAAAGGCTGGATGACCAGGTGAAAATAAAAGAAAGAAAGTTTAAAAAAGTAAATAAATGCAGCTCTCACTTCTAAGATAAGGTAAGCTGCAAAATATCAGATGTTTGCTTTTGGGTTTAATACTGCTTTAAATGATAAACCAGCAGCAATATATTATAGTTTGTACATTTTTTTATAAATACCCTTTAAAAATGTTTTAATTTAACTTTTGATTTATTCGCTTAATCTATTTGTTCATATTCATAAATTATGATATTTGTATTAGTTACAATAAAATGTAGTATTATTTTTATTTAATTTCATTTATTAAAACTTACTTGGAGTCCCAGTGCTCAGTGTGACGTACAGAACAGGTGCACAAACACTCATGTTCCTGGCAGGACCTCCTTTAGTCACAGCAGTGACATACAGATAGAGCCACAGTACACAGCGAGGCACTAGGAATCCAACACATCCAGAATTGTCGGATGTGAAGATTCTGCCTGGGGCTATAGCTCCATAACAGAATGAAAGTTCCAGTAACAGGTAGCGGTACGGGAGAATTCTTGGATAATGATATTCTATTGTAGTTTTTTATTTATTTTTTATGTAAAATGGCAACATGGTTGCTTTAAGAAAGCAGGGGACTCTGAAGAGGTATCTCCACAGGGTTCCTTGTCTAGATCACAGATGAAAAGCCAACATGTTTTTTACACCAAACGTTACGCTTTTCACAAAAAGCTTTTTGCATCATGTGTGAAAATTGCAATGGAAAAATATAATGCATAATACAGGATATGTAGTGTTTTCATACTTTTTTATTATTTATTATGATCACAACTAATAAAATGTTTTTGTTCAAATTAGCAGACAGCTACCAATATCTTTTCTTTAGCTATAAACTCGTTGTCATGTATTAAATGTCTATTAAACAAAGACTGTGGGGGTTATTTACTAAAGAAAAATCCACTTTGCACTGCAAGTGCACTTGGAAGTAAAGTCGCTGTAGATCCGAGGGGGACATGCAAGGAAAAATAAAAAACAGCATTTTCGCTTGCATATGACTGGATGATAAAATCAGCAGGGCTTCCACTCATTTCAGATCTACCCCTTAGATTTAGAGCGACTGCACTTCCAAGTGCACTTTCAGCGCAAAGTGGATTTGCCTTTCGTAAATAACCCCCTGTATTTTTTACAATGTATAAACTTAAAAAAAAAACTGACCCAAAATGATTATAGACTCCCTTTAAAATAAAATGCATAAAATTTGTCCCTTAAAAATTCTAAATTTAAAAACCCTGTAAATTTTCTCTCTTTGAAAATCCAAGCATTATCGTCACATCTGATAATGACAATTCAAATGTACTTTTACATGCTATATATAATGATACAGCATCATAAGTCACTTCCATTGAGTTACATAATATTCATCCAATTGGCAATTTTCCGCCAATTTCAACCTTCCATCCACCAGGAATTGCAAATACAATCACAAGTAATCTAAGAAAGCAACTAAGTGATCTAACACCCACAAGCTCAATCAACCACCAGAATTTGGTTGCTAGTGAAGTTGAAACAATGAACAGTCTCAATACATTTTACTGGAAGATTGAATTGAAACATTTTAAAAATCTAAGTTGTTCTAAATGCAAGATATTGTTTACCCTAATGCATTTCCTGCATTAAGATAAAATATTTCCCAGTATTTCTATCGCCCCCTCATCTACATAAATACTTACTTAAGTCCTATCTCAATCCAGCGCTGTGCCCGAGTGCAGCAGTGCTCATCTTTCTTACTCTCCTCACAGGACTAAGTGAGGGCAGCAGGAGCCATTGGCTCATTCTTCTGTCAATAAAATCCAGTGAGGAGGGAGTAAGGGGCAGGCAAGCTGTGTTGTATGTGCCTATGGACACATATGGTCTTTTTTGGGGATAAGCCCAGATGTGTGTCCCCATAAGAAGTGGATTCCAATGGTGGTGCACTGAGAAGAGGAGGAGCCTAGAGAACTGCATCCCAAGCCCACCCAGATGTGTGACAATAGCGAATTAATATTCGCTATTGTCTTCCTGATTCTCCTCCTGGCCATTCAGGAGACCTGTCACCCGATTGGCTGAGAGGAGTAGCGATCCTATTGGCCGCCGAAGAGGAGGAGGTAGGAGATGCAGGGGAAGCTGCTGAAGCCGAGGAGGAGAGGAGATGCATGGTGAAGCTGCCGCCTGAAGGAAGTGCTGCCTGCGACCTAGATGGGATAAGTGCAGGGCTGGTGACCGACCGGGGGGGGGTGTTGGCGGGTGGATTGTTTGCTGCCCCCCCCCCCAAATATAAAACCAGCTGCCACTAGTGCACCGTATTGTATGCTTGTATGCCCCATGTGAACAAGGCCTAACCCTTCCAATTGCTATCAAAAGAAAGAAAAAACTCAGCCTTACAAACACCTTTAAAAAGTTTGGATTAAATACCAATGGAAAATATAGTTAAAGTGTCAATTACAACACAAAAAATTAAATAAATGCAAATAATCAGCATAATCTTCACTTGTACTTTGATATATACGCCCATTACAGATAACCTGTCATCAAGGAGAGTGTGTACATCAGCATCATCAAAGTAATGTGTGTCTGGATAAATATTATAGTGTAATACCTGGACATCTGTCCTCGATATCCAGGCACAGAGGAGTAATGAAAGCTGCTGATTCTATACAAATTGCTGTCATAAGGCCAAACAGCACACAACGCTTTCAATCCAGCAGCCAGCCAATTGTGTCTGCCACAATCATCTGTGAATGGCCATGTATGATCATAAAATGCTCCAATTGTTCAATCAATAGTTTATGGTCAAAGAAAAACGTGATCATTAGCAATCACTAGAGAAGTCAGGTAATGTTATGAGAGCGTTCACAAAAATCTGCTTTTCAGGATTTCGTTATAAAATTTTATGATAAATGATGGCACACAGAGTGCTTTTGCATCAGTCTGTGTCCGCTGTGTCCATAGAAAAGTTGTCAGTCACAGTGTAGATGTGTGCCTTTCCTTATGTACTTAACATCAATCTACCTTTCTGTTTGCTTGAATAGATCTCCAAGGTTATTCAGCTTCAGCCAGTCATATAAACAGTGTGAAATAACAGAGAACACACAATACAGTGAAGACAGAGTTCCTGAAGGTCTCATCAAGTAAGTTGTCATTGCGAGCAGAAAGTAATATCTTCAAGATTGTGTTATAGCACTTAGACCCCCCCCCCCAACATATACCCCCATGCTTGTTTATGTCAAACTGCAATATCTAAATTGCCTTTACATAGTGAGATTTTTTTCACCGTGACTATTATTGGTGTACTATGGGGCTGACACTGGGGCAAAAATAAAGCAATATCATTCTATAATCTGCACTATAAATGAAACATAACAATCAGTTGTTGGGGGGAACAGCTCTATATTTATTTAAGTAGAATTTTGTATATCAGCTTAAATGAAGTCCCTGTTCATAGAAATACTCATAGTGCTTTACAAAAGGTTCTGCATGCATATGACCTAAAGAGAATGTGTAAGCTTTTTGCGTATATTTTCTTTATTATATTCAGTATATTAAAAATGTATATAGTTGAATAAGGAAAATATGAAAAATTGACTATAAATATTTTATATGAAACCTTTTGTAGCTCTAGGGTTTAAGATTGCTGGATATTCAATGTGCTGTACAAACATGAATAACAGGATCTCAGGTTAGATACACAGCTGACTGTGACTCAAGAGAGGTTAATACCTCCTCCCCTCCACAAAGTTCTCCCTAATTAGTCTGCAGGAGCAGTCAGCAAGTGCGCAACCAGTGCTCAGCTTTCTTATTAGCAGGCCCAGCATGCACTGTACACACTGGTGTATGGAAATGTGTATTAAATGTTTACTTATAAAATATAGAAGTAAAAATAAAAGGAATATAACTTTATAAACTTAGTCAATTTCCTTTCAAAGCTTTAAAGTGGAACTACACTGCATTTGAGCACCACAAAACAAAAATGCTATTTAATACATTTTAAATATTTAAAGCAAACTCCCTCATCCATCCATAGCTCCATGCATTATTATGCAGATAAACCACTGTGAAAAACACCCCCTAGCATTTCTGTCCGTGGCCATCTTGAGTAAAGGCAGATGATTCATGTAGCATTTACTTCTTGACCTCCACCTTCCCTTACCTCAGGCATGCAGGCAGGAGGGTGTGCCCTCCTCTGCTCCTGAAAACTCCTGGGATGTATGAGCATCTGCCTAGGCATGGAAACCAGGAAGTAACTGAAGAAATGTAAAATTATTATTATTATTATTATACACGATTTATATAGCACCAACAGTTTACGCATCGCTTTACAATGTAGAGGGGGGGGGGGGGCAGCACAATTACAGTACAGTTCAATACAGAAGGGACGGGAGGGCCCTGCTCGTAGAGCTTACATTCTAAAGGGAGGGTGTGGTGGTACAAAAGGTAATAGGTAATTGAATAAAAATTGAAATTTATTCAATTTGTTCCATTGCTCCCGTGTGCTTCGTCAAAGTCCCGCCTTCTATTCTCCCCATTTTTTACTTCCCCCAATAAGTTTTCAGGGATCTCCTAAAGGTGGACAGGGTAGGGGTTGATTGGATATACTGGGGCAGGGAGTTCCAGAGGATGGGAGAGGCTCTGGAGAAGTCCTGAAGGTGAGCATGAGAGGAGGTAACAAGGGATCTAGAGAGCAGGAGGTCCTGGTAGGAGCGGAGGAGCGGAGGGGACGATTACGGCAATATCTGCAGATGAGGTTGGTGATGTAGATGGGGGCGATGTTGTAGATGGCCTTGTATGTTATGGTTAGCATTTTGAATTTTATACAATGGGGTAGGGGAAGCCAGTGAAGGTATTGACAGAGAGGAGCAGCAGTCACGGATCGGTTAGTGAGGTGTATTAGACTAGCAGCAGCATTCATAATAGACTGAAGGGTGGATAGCCTGCATAAGAGTAGGCCATTAAGGAGAGAGTTACAGTAGTCAAGGTGGGAAATAATCAAGTAGTGAATAAGTTGCTTTCTGGTGTCATTAGTCAGAAAGGGTCGAATTCTGGAGATGTTGCAGAGGTTAAGGCGGCAGGATTTAGCCAGTGATTGGATGTGGGGGCTGAAGGAGAGGTCAGAGTCAAAGATTTCACCCAGCACCCTGGCATGTGTGGAGGGACCAATGGTTGTGCTGTTGATCTTAATGGTAAAGTCATGGGGGGGACAGGAAGGAGGAAATATAACAAGCTCTGTTTTACAAAGATTGAGTTTGAGAAAGTGGTGTGACATCCATACCTATATGTCATTCAGTAAGTTGGAGATCCGTGAGGAGATCGAGGGGGTGAGTTGAGGAGTGGAGAGATAGATCTGGGTGTCATCGGTGTAAATGTGGTATTGGAAGCCATGGAATCAACTGGCCCAGGGAAGAGGTATACAGCGAGAATAGGAGGGGCCCAAGGACAGACCTTGGGGTACCCCAACAGAGAGAGGAAGAGGAGCGGAGGAGATGGAATTGTAAGTGTCACTGAAAGTGCGCTGAGATAGGTAGGAGGAGAACCAGGATAAATAAAGTTTATAAATAAAGTAAAATAAAGTTTAAAACAAGTAAACATAATATAGTTTCCTATCTATTTACTAATGCTAGCAGCATAAAGATTAAAAATAATCAATGTTGATTGAGAGAGTGAATCTCCACTTCAAAGGGGTTGTAAAGGGTTTTTTTTTAAAGTAACAAACATGTTATACTTACCTGCTCTATGCAAGGGTTTTGCACAGAGCAGCTCTAATCCTCTATTTCTGGGGTGCCCCAGTGGCCTTCCTCCACTTCATCGGGTGCCCCCACAGAGAGCACCCGTGCGGGTGCGCTCACAAGTCCCGCTGCTGCATCCATGGATACGGACAGCAGGATTCGGCTCCGCCCCCCACTCCCGTGTCACTGGATTTGATTGACAGCAGCGGGAGCCAATGGCTCCTGCTGCTACCAATCTATCCAATGAAGATGGAGACAGTGGCTGGAGATGCTGGGCTTGTGCTCATCGCTGGAACGGATGGGCTCAGGTAAGAAAAAGGGGGACTCTGGGGGGCAGCTGCAGCACAGAATGCATTAAGGTGAAAAACCTGGAGATGTTACAACCCCTTTAATGCAAATGAAAAATTAGTTAGTGGAAAATTAAGAATTGTAGTAAGCATTACCCTTCTGACCAGATCACAATTAGCTTTTGAGACTCATCTGCTTAAGAAAATGTATTTAATGTCAGGAATACTAATGCCACAAAGACAGGTAGGTACACAAGAAGGCAAAACAGTAAAACAGTCCACTCCAAGTCTCTGTATTTCCTGATCCACCCAACCTTGGCTGTTGTCCTGTCACCCAGCCCTTAGAGGTTGCATTTACAAACATCTGAGCCACATTCTGTGATTATGAGGAGGAAGCCAGGTCTTAGTCAACAAAGTTTGATAAGGCATTGTAGTCTGATGTTCAACTCACAAGTTTATTAATAGGTAAGAGATTATGGCATGCCTCTCTCTGTAAAAGAGAAGAGCACTAGACTATTTTCTTGAATTTTTTGCTAGTAATTGAGAAAAACTGTAGTATGCCATTAAATACTTTGCTGTGTTTCTATACACAAGGCTAATGTAAAAACAGATGTATTATCATACCTGAATGTCAAGATCAGGGGTGACAAAGTCCTTTAAAAATTCAATAGGGCTCATCAAATATGCGCAGTGGTTGGTGAATACCTAAGAAAAAAAATATATAATGCAATCTAATATTACAGGTTTATTAGGCTGATTATATATAAATAAAATACACTGAAAATATCTTTACTGTGTCCTTAAAAAATCCATGATTTAGTGCAAAAGTATACTATTTCATACTAAATATTATTTACAAAAGAAGAATATGGTTTTCTACAATGAACAACCTTTGTATATAAGTTTGACTAATTGCAACTTACATACAGTTTGTACATTGGAAGGTGTCAAACCACAACATAACTCAAGGCTACCCCTACTGTATCAGCATTTAAAGGTTCTTTCCACTTTCAGCAAGAAAGAAACAAGCCCCTTTCCTGGTGGGCTGTTGCAGTATGGCACTTTGAGCCACAGTACTTTTTTCAGTACAGTACAGTTCCAGTCCTAGGGTACTTGCACATAATACTGATGTAGGAACAATCGATCTTTCTAGCAGAAAGTTCCTGCCCAAAAAATGCTCATGAAAATGGGTCTACCTCCCACAATGCTAAATATCATAGGGGGCGTGATTTACATCTGTATTTGCATGTAGCACAGTTTTTTTTTTTTTTACTGATTGTAATGTGGCGCTAGTTTACTGATACACTATACCGTCAAAAGTATCGGGACGCCTGCCTTTACACGCACATGAAATTTAATGGCATCCCAGTCTTAGTCCATAAGGTTCAAAATTGATTTGATTTGGCCCACCCTTTGCAGCTATAACAGCTTCAACTCTTCAAGGAAGAATTTCCACAAGGTTTAGGAGTGTGTCCAGGGGAATAATTGACCATTCTTCCAGAAGTGCATTTGTGAGGTCAGGCACTAATGTTGGATGAGAAGGCCTGGCTCACAGTCTCTCGCTCTAATTCATCCCAAAAAAATTATATTGAGTTGAGGTCAGGACTTTGTGCAGGCCAGTCAAGTTCCTCCATCCCAAACTTGTTCAACCATGTCTTTATGGACCTTGCTTTGTGCACTGGTCCAAATCATAAATAATGGTGGAGGGGGGATTATGGTGTGGGGTTGTTTTTCAGGGGTTGGACTTGGCCCCTTAGTTCCAGTGAAGGGAACTATTAAGGCATCAGCATACCAAGACATTTTGGACAATTTCATTCTCCCAACTTTGTGGGAACAGCTTGGAGATGGCCCTTTCCTGATGCAACATGACTGTGCACCAGTGCACAAAGCACAAAGCAAGGTCCATACATATATGAATGAGTTTAGGGTGGAAGAACTTGACTGGCCTGCACAGAGTCTTGAACTCAACCCGACAGAACACCTTTGGGATGAATTAGAGTGCAGACTGCGAGCCAGGCCTTCTCATCCAACATAAGTGCCTGACCTCACAAATGCGCTTCTGGAAGAATGGTCAGACACTCCCATAGACACACTCCTAAACCTTGTGGACAGCCTTCCCAGAAGAGTTGAAGCTGTTATAGTGGCAAAGGGTGAGCCAACTCAACATTAAACCCTACAGACTAAGACTGGGATGCCATTAAAGTTCATGTGCATGTAAAGGCAGGTGTCCCAATACTTTTGACAATATAGTGTATTTACACATCTGTTAATGCAGGCCCATTGAAAGCAATGAGCTGCATTCAGATGTGTAAAAAATGCCTCAGTGTCCTTAAAAATGGCCCCCTTTTTATGACCATGTGCAAGAGCCCTTAGAATAATTGCCTATAATGGATTTCAAAGGCTGGAGCTGTATTATGCTAGAAAGTCAGTGGGTTTGATGTGGGTTTCACTCTCTGCTTGCTATCATCCTATCAGTGGAGAGGTCTGCTTCCTTTCTTACAGCTGGGAACTGGTGGCCTGTGACAGCCAAATGATGGCCATGACAGCCAAATGCAGTTTTACATTCTTGTTTCTGTTTTACTATTTACCTCTCTAAGTCCTTCCAGGGCCAGTGAACGGAAAGACAAAATCACTCCAATAATGGTCATCCTTTTCAGCAAGTTTTCTGGAGCTGAGGAGTCAAAAATCCATGGATTCAAATCTTGACCAAATATCACAATAGCATAATAAAAATCTAACATTACAAATCATAGATCATCAGTCATAGCACAACTTTTATAACAAATAATGTCATCTGCATATGTAACATATCACAAAAAGTAGCTCTCCTAACCCATTCTAGAGAACCAGCTAAGACATATATCTGAAATTTATAGAAAACCCACTGAATACCCTTCAACATCTGGAAGCCAAGTGTGAATGAAACTTGAATACCTTTCTCCAGCAAACACTGGACTGAGAAACCTGCCTTTGCAGTTTAACATGTACAGCAATGGAACACAGGAACGTGTGTGGGAACAAGTAATTCAATAACTAAATCTGAACATCTAAACTAGAATCTAAGGGGACAGTAATAGTCTGTATGTCTCTATGAAGTATAAAAATACACAAATAAGCAGCGCTCGGTGGGACCAGTAAATAAGAAAACTATTATGAATGATATGCTTAGTCAAGTCCATTTATTGAATGCACGCTAAAATTAAAAATTAAAAAATACAACTGTCAGATCAAAAATGAGATGCAAAAATAGAACTTAATAGGAAAAGCTCATAATCATGGTTGAAGTACTCCAAAAACTAATAAATACTATACCGCCATAACTCCAGCTGACAAGGGCTTAGTGTCATCAAGTGTGTTCCAAGTACCGGTCTGGAATGGACCAGTACCGGAACGCAAGCTCAATGTTGCCGTGGCAACCGTGACTTGAGTTTCCGTTCCGCCCAGCATTCTGTGATTCCTCGTATCGGGTTCTGACCCTGCCTTCCAGCTTTTGGATTCAGTTTGCGCCATTCAGAGCGCTCTCCAAGACGCCAGGTTCCAGCTCGCCTGATCAGCCTGCTTACCTTGGCTGTCTAGTGGTGAAACGGTCTACAATATACCACCTGGAGCAGAGCGAGACTGACATCCATAATTAAGCCACCAGTTGCAGTATAGAGAGCGGCGTCTCTCTACTTTGAATTTTCCCTGCACATTGAGCCATTGGGTTTCCTATACCAGACCAGTACTTGGAACACACTTGCTGACACTAACCCCTTGTCATCTGGAGTAATGGCGGTATCATATTTATTAATTTTCGGAGTACTTCAACGATGATTATGAGCTTTTCCTATTAAGTTCTATTTTTGCATCTCATTTTTCATCTGACAGTTGTATTTTTTAATTTTTAATTTTAGCGTGCATTCAAAAAATGGACTTGACTAAGCATATCATTCATAATAGTTTTTTTATTTACTGGTCCCACTGAGCACTGCTTATTTGTGTATTTTTGATGTCTACTTTTCTCCAGAAGGTTGGCAGCTGCACTGGGGTCCAGACATTTACAAACATTGGTTATGACATGATAATGATTTTTAAGGACTGTCATTTTTAGCATTTAAGGACTGTATTGTTTTTTTTTTTCTCTATGAAGTCTCTACATAATTTTAAAATGAAGTACACTAAGCACTGTCAGATTGCAGGGACGTGTATCAAGCTGTGGAGCAGTTAATTATGGTGGAACTATATGCAAAATTAAAGAAAAATATTCACATATATCAGCCAGTCTGGCATTATCATTAACATGGCAGTTTTCTTTTTTATTCCCTCCCCTGTAACATAGATATATTGCCTGTGGATCATGTCATTTTTTTCTACTTCCTTCAACAGGTTGACAATCTGTGAAATTGCACAACAAAGTTATCATTTTGTAGACAAGGTAGTCTTAGATGGGCATGTCTTTTTAAATGGACTTTAGTTAACACCTTTAAGACCCCTTTTACACTGGATCGCTTTTCAGGCATTTTAGCACTAAAAATATTGCCTGAAAAGAACCTTTCATGCCTCCCCAGTGTGAAAGTCCGAGTGCTTTCACACTGGGGCGGTGCACTTGCAGGGCGGGATAAAAAGTCCTGCAAGCAGAAATTTGGAGCAGTGCGGGAGTATACACCGCTCCCACGCCGCCCCTACTTATTGAAATGAATGGGCAGCGCTGTCAAAGTGCCTGCAAAGCGCTTCGGTAGCGCCACAACACGGGTGCTATTAACCCTTTCTTCAGTCGCTAGCGGGGGTTAAAAGTGTCCCACTAGTGGCTGAAAAGCGCTGCTATAACAGCGGTAAAGCACGGCTAAAACTAGCGGTGCTTTACTGCTGACGCAGGCATCGCCCCAGTGTGAAAGGGGTGTTAAAGTGGAACTAAACTCTCCTATCCCTTTCAGCCAAGGAAGCTGCCATCTTGGCTTCTGTTTGATCTGTAACTGCCATGATGCTGCACATGTGATAAGTTATGACACCAGCTATTTGATGGTTTGCCAGTTTGGTTGAGAGCACAAGCAAATGTGACAATTAGCAATCTTGGCATGCCAGAAGAATAACTGTTTTTTGAAACAGTTAAATTGAGGGGTTTAGTTAGTCCACCCAGTCTATGTCTGGATAATTAAAATCCCCCATTATAATGACACTTCCCATTCTTGGCACTAATCCAAATTGTGATAGGAGGTCCACCACCACCTCCTTCCTCTGGTTAGGGGGCCTATAGGATACTCCCAGTATTACTTTCCCCTTAGTTTCCTCCCTTTGTAGCTCTACCCATAAGGATTCCACCTCCTCTCTTGCTCCCTTAGTGATGTCATCTCCCACATTCACTTGTACATCATTTTTGATATACAGGCATACCCCTCCCCCTTTTTACCCTCTCTATCCCTGCAATATAGGGAATACCCTTAAAATGGTTGCCAGCCAATCATGAGAGCTGTCAAACCAAGTCTCTGTAATTTATAAAATCTTAATCCTCCTCGTACAACAGTAGTTCTAGTTCTCCCATCTTGTCTGCCAGACTCCTGGCATTGGTGAACATGCCACGTAGTTTAGACCGATCGCATACTGTCTCTTTATTGGGTGCTCTGGGGTTGCAGGTGGAACAGTAGCAAACAGGACAGGTTTTGTAACCTGTCCAATCAAGAGCTCCTCCCACAGCCTTCGGGCAACATACGTTACACATACGTAAATCATCACTGGTAATCCTCAATACTTTAACTAAATAACCTAAGTTACCTGTGATCATAAATATTCAAGCAAATCTGTCTTATATAAGAAAATATTGCATGGTTGATAAACAGCAGAAATCACTTTTATACAAAGCAAAAATTACTTATTATTATTTACAGTGTAAATCGCTTTTTAAATGTGGTCAGTCTTTGCCAAGTAATAAGAGTGGAAAATGTGCAGTGTAAAGAGCAGCCTATCAGCTATATAGAAGCAGTGTAGAGTGACACCACACAATAATGTGCCTGGATTCAGTAGAGAACTATTCAACCAGGCATTACCCAGTGTAGGTTTATTATTACATAGTACAGTTATTTTGTTCATTGTTTGACTTTACCAAAATATGTCCCTTTTTCTAATTAATGAACTGCTATATGCCCAAGAGTGTTTTGCAGGTGACGGATTATCTCTAAATTGCTTACAAGAGTCTATTAAAAATAGCAGAATGGTAGTTTTATCGGCTGAAAAAGCCAAGTGAAGGAACATCTATTGTGCCAAGTCCCTTGTTGCTGGAAACATCCAAGCCAGAAAGTGACTTACAGCTCAGCTTGGATAACAATGATGGCATCAGCTCCGCATTGTTAAAGTTTGATCTGATTTGTACCAGCACATCCATATTCTCTAGCACCAGTTTCTGGAACAGAAAAAAAAACATATTCCACAGTCATTTATACAATGCAAATTAGTATGGCTCATGCATGTCAATGTTACATTAAAGAGTAATTCCATGCAAAATTGATATTCAAAAAATTGAACTGCCACCCATTAACCATTGCAACTGTGCTGAAGTTAGAAAATCTCCTCAGTTTCCTTAAAGTGTATGTAAACCATAACAATGAACCTCTCTTATTTGTTACCTTTTGTTCTAGTAAATATGCCATTCAAAGCATTTATTATATATGCAAAAAATATCGTCCTCTAAACGCTGTGTAACAATATAATAATTGTTGATCTTCTCAGAAATTCAGAGCTGCCCTGTGCTATGCCTGTGTAATCTCAAAAACATTACATAGCCCTCCCTGTTTTTATCTTAGACTACAAATCAATTATTCCTTTCCTATGGATATGACCACAGGGAGAGTGGTTGAGTGGCTTAGCTAAAGACACTGGGCAGGGCTGACACCATTTAGTCCACAAAAATGCTGTAGAGTTGATTTATTAAAACTGGAGAGTGTAAAATCTGGTGCAGCTGTGCATGGTAGCAATCAGCTTCTAACTTTAGCTTGTTCAATTAAGCTTTAATACAAAAAAAATGGAAGTTGAATGGTTTCTATGCACAACTGTACCAGATTTTGCATTCTCCAGTCTTAGTAAATCTCCCCCCTTGTGCCTAAACATAGAGATTGATATTGCAGGCTTCTTCTAGGAGCGAACAATGGCGAGCTTAGCTGCCAATAGCATAAATTTCACAGTAACACATACCCGTAGTGACGAGCTAACCGCCACTCTCCAGTTTTAGTAAGTCAACCCCTGTGTGTTTTCAACCCACAATAAAAAATTAAGAGCTGCATGCATTTCTGGCAGATCAACATGTATTTTTCTGTACCTGCAGGTTAAAAACACTGCAGAGCTAAAACATTGCAGGGCTACAACACTGTAGGTCTAGAACACTGGGGAAATGTGCATGCATTGCATAGATCGACAAACAACTTAGTCTTATGTGATCCACTTTCAATCAAGATTCCACAAAGGGCCTCACATGTGGGGTGAAAGGGAACTGAAACTTAATCCTCTTACTATTATTCCAGAACTTACTTATTCCAGTGACTTAACTCACAAACTCAGCCTCCTTACCCTAATTCCCTAAACTTAACCCCCATCAAACTCCCAACCTTACCTCCTAACGATTAAATGCCGTTTTGGCCAGATACTAAAACCAACAGAGTCCTTGTTAAATCAGAATACAGCAAAGTAGCTGCAATAGGAACAGAATTATATACACTGACCTGCATAAACACATATTTTTATAATGTGTATGTATGGTAAGGCAGACCTAACAGTAGCTACCAGTCCACAGTCTACAATTCCTATTATAATATACAGCAACAATATACGGTAATATTTAAAAAATCTGTGATCACTCTGCTTGCAGTATTTGTAATGTTGTAGGAAGTAACAAGCTCAGAGGCAGTGAGTAGCGAACATTATAGGACATTATACAAAACCTTTGTTTTTGTTTCTTTAAATATCAGTCAGGAATCCAGCAAACAGTGGTTGATCCCATCAATAATCCATCAAACCACAGTCAGGTGTTGAGAATCAGTTGTCTTCTGTCATAGTCAGCTGTCAAAATCTGTTGTTAAATGTCGGAGTTAACAGTCATTGTCAACTGTCAGCATCAAGTGTCAGAGGGGAGAGTCAGCATTAGGAGTCAGTCACTAGATACTTTTGTTACTCCAACTCGCTTCTCCTTAGCCCCACCTCCCCCTCTTTTTTCCTGTTTAAATGGGCCCCCATATGCAGTGCCAGGACAAGGTCATCCAGCTCCAAGGGCAAAGATGAAAACTTCACCCCCCCCTTCCCTTAGGGTTAGCAGTGATATCATTGTCACTACTTCTGTCAGCTTTGTAACAGAAACAACTGGCACAGGGCACCCCCATCCCAGCAATAAACCATTGTGCCCATGGCAGCCGTCCCTCCTGCCGACCCCTTGTCCCGGTCCTGCCCAAATGTCTCACTATAGATAATCAGTCCTCTACAGTTATCCATATAAAATAGAAGTTACATTCCAGTTGAATGTGCCTTTGCATCAGGGTCCCCAGAGAGCCCCCCTCTTACACCAGGGTCCCCAGAGAGCCCCTTCCTTACATCAGGCTCCACAGAGAGCCTCTCCTTACATCAGGCTCCCCAGAGAGGCTCTCCTTACATTAGGCTCCCCAGAGAGCCTCTCCTTACATCAGGCTCCTCAGAAAGCCCCTTCCTTACATCAGGGTCCCCAGAGAGCCTCCCCTTACTTCAGGGTCCCCAGAGAGCCTCCTCTTACATCAGGGTCCCCAGAGAGCCTCCCCTTACTTCAGGGTCCCCAGAGGGCCCCCTTACATCAGGGTCCCCAGAGAGCCCCCCTTACATCAGGGTCCCCAGAGAGCCCCCCTTAAATCAGGGTCCCCAGAGAGCCCCTTCCTTACATTGGGGTCCCCAGAGACCCCCTCCTTACATCAGGGCCCCCAGAGGGCCCTCCTTACATCAGGGTCCCCAGAGAGCCTTCCTTACATCAGGGTCCCCACAGAGCCCCCCGTTTTACATCAGGGTCCCCAGAGAGCCCCTTCCTTAATCAGACTCCCCAGAAAGCCCCTTCCTTACATCAGGGTCCCCAGAGAGCCCCTCCTTACTTCAGGGTCCCTAGAGAGCCTCCCCTTACTTCAGGGTCCCCAGAGGGCCCCCCTTACATCAGGGTCCCCAGAGAGCCCCTTCCTTACATTGGGGTCCCCAGAGACCCCCTCCTTACATCAGGGCCCCCAGAGGGCCCCTCCTTACATCAGGGTCCCCAGAGAGCCTTCCTTACATCAGGGTCCCCAGAGGGCCCCCCTTACTTCAGGGTCCCCAGAGGCCCCCCTTCCCTTAGGGTCCCCAGAGAGCCCGCCTTACATCAGGGTCCTCAGACAGTCACCCCCCCTTCCAGAGGTTCCCCTGTACCTGGCTGGTGTCCGCTATGCACCTTGGATCCCCAGCACATCTCTGTACCCACCTGGGGGAGGTGGGAGGCGGCAATCGACAGCTCTATGGTGTCCACGGATCTCCCTGGGGCTTGTAGTTCTCTCTCCAACTGTATGCACTGGAGAGGGGAGGGGCCTCTGCCCCGGGCATGTATCATCAAGAGTGTAGAAGCAGAGCGACTCACTGAAGACTGAAGCCGATACATGCCTGGGTCAAAGGCCCCTCCCCTCTCCACTGTAACTACAAGCCACAGGGAGATCCCGCGGCTCACAGGCACCATAGAGCTGCCAATCGCCACCTCCCCCCTGCATGTTAAACGGACAGCCGGGGGTGCAGGGGGAATGCCGGGTCAGGGCCCAGTCACAAGTGCGACTGCAGCGACCCCAAAAAAACAACAACTTATGCTGGCCATACACTATACGAAAAATCGGCCGAAAAATCGTTCGTATAGACACTTCGTTCATTTTTCGGCAAGTTAATGGGCACAAATCGATAATCGTTTGTGACGTTTTTGTGGAAAAAAAACGAACGGGAAGTTTGGAAAATTTCTGCCGAACGTACGATAAATTGCAAGGTTAATGTGTTTCCCGTCCGAACTGTCTGCACTAGGTATATGTAAAAAAACGAACAAAAAATTATTTATTCATGTCCACTGAACAATTTATCGGTCATTACATGATGGCACGATCGTTTGCGGTCACGGTCGAACGTTCGTTTTTCGAAAATGTGTTCGGCCGATTTTTCGTATAGTGTATGGCCAGCATAAGTCTAACAAGTGACCCTGACACCAGAAAAGTAACTCTGACTTTGTTTTAATGGATTATTGATGAAATTGACCATGGTTTACTGAATTCCTGAATGAAGTTTGAAGGAAGATAAGTTTTGTATGAGGAGCATGAAGTAAACTAAATTATGTGTTAACATGTATTGTACACTATATCGGGAGATGATGATCTGTGGAGAAGTGTATCTAAACCCTATTCTTACCCCAGCCTAAAGATACAATGTTAGATTACTTAGCACTATTGTGTGTTTGCATGACTATGGTAGAGGAAAAGGGGTTGATTTACTAAAGGCAAATAGACTCTGCACTTTGCAAGTGCAGTTGCTCCAGACTTTAGTAAATGAGGTAAAGCTTAACTTTACAAAGAATACCCAATCACATGCAAGGAAAATAAAAAACAGCATTTTTGTTTGCACATGATTGGATAATGGAGGTCAACAAAGTTCCCCTTTATTTACTAAGCTCTGGAGCAACTGCGCTTGCAGAGTGCAACTGCACTTGCAAAGTGCACTGTCTGTTTGCCTTTAGTAAATCAACCAAGTTAAATTGTAAGATCTTTTGGCAAAAAGAGCTGATAAAAAATATAAAAAAATAAAAAATATACCAGTATCAGTGGCGGCTGGTGGGGTTTTTTTTTTGGGGGGGGGGGGCGGCAAGCAACCCCCCCCCAGCCTACGGTTGAGCAGCACTAGCACCCCCAGCATACTCACCCCCCCCCACCACCCCCTGGATTCGGGCGGTGAGAGCAGCGGTTGGAGCTGATGCGGCCATCTTCCAACCCTGTCCTTAAGTCCTGGCGGGCTCGGGGAAAGCTGCTCCAGTGTCCTCTCCTGGAGCAGCTTCCGCGGTGCGTCTCCTCTCTGCTCCTCCTGGTGCTAGGCGTCCAATAGGATCACCTGACATTTTGGACAATCGGGAAAGGGGTTTCATACCTGCTTCCCGATTGGTCGGAAGGAGGGTCAGTGTTGCAACAGCGAATATGCATTTGTTTTTGCAACACACCTGGCTGGGCTCCGGTCGCATCCTCTGCGACCCAAGCCCACCCTATTTTGAAGCCCATTAGAGCCTCTTGCTCTAATCATGTGCTTAAAAAAAAACCCTGGCCACTGTAATTCATGCGCCCGGTGCCCTGAAAGGGGCCAGACACATGAATAGGGGGCGGCTGCGGAGGCCGTAGATAGATTCATGCTATCCACTGCATATAGGGGGTGGCGAGGAGAGAGGGGACAGGCCGCCACTGACCATTATATATTATTCAAAGTGTTGTTGTGGAGTTATACAAATGAATAAAATAAACTATAATGATTACATTGTTTATTATTTTTATATATAAATATCTCAATAAGATAATTGTGTCTCATTTCAGAATTTGCTGTTTTATGCTACTGAATTATTGCTGCCAGTTTTGTTTTGTAACTGAAAGTGGAAGGTCTGCCAAAAAAGCCTAAAACACTTCTGTATAATTCTGTGACACTTGCCAGCTAGAAGTCTCTGAAGGACTGCACACTGCACAGCTATAATTTCTCCTCTATTCCACAATTACCATATCAGTCCAGTACTGTAGTACTAAAAGAACTTTCTGTACTCTTGTCGCTGGGCTTTTAGCAGGGGAATTTCTAGTTTTTACTGTATGAACAATGAATCCTGTGAAGGCAGATCTACTAAAATTTTTAAATAATTTCCCACGACACCCTGCTACTAAACTGGAGAAGTTAAAGCTAAATTCTGGTATGCAGCAATCTGTGTTTTATCCCCGTCCCTTTGTCTGCTGTGTGGCTTTCTACCCTTATTTTAACTTTTATCTAAGGTTTTGTACCTTAACT
The DNA here is from genome assembly GCF_042186555.1 of Aquarana catesbeiana. NCBI lineage: Eukaryota > Metazoa > Chordata > Amphibia > Anura > Ranidae > Aquarana > Aquarana catesbeiana. Next base: position 152,038,012 of record NC_133325.1, on the reverse strand, counting down.
CCCTTGCCAAAGCCTAAGGATGGACCTTTAAGGGGTTCTGAGTGATGGGAAGCAGAGGCAAAACTCCCAATCATGTGACCACTGTGATTGGCTGCCACAGCAGTCATGTGGTCTGGAGCCCCTCAAACTGACTCCTATTCATGAGCGAGACCAGGAACTGTCAGTGTCACCTAAGTGAATTTGCTGGAAGTGTGCAAGGAGCATGTTCTCAGCACACAAGAACACCATGAACACATATGTGTGGCACATAAGTGTCAGGCTGGGTTCACACTATTGTGAATTGGATGCGGTTTTTTCCGCATCCAATTCGCATAGCAGGAGATTGCGACTGGCTCTCAATAGAGCCAGTTCACACATATCCACAGTGGCTCTGGTGGAAATTGCACAGGAGCTCTTTGTGTCTTTTGGTCTGTTTCAGGCAGTGGTGGCCTGTCCATTAGGGGTGCCAGAGCGCCGCCCCCTCTATCCACGGCCGCCACCCCCATGCTCTATCCACGGCGGATATTTTGACAGGACACTGCCGCCCCCTATTCATGCATCTGGCCCCTTTCAGGACACCGGGCATGTGAATTACAGCAGCAGGGGTGTTTTCTTAAAGCACCTGATTAGAGCCAGAGGCTCTAATAGGATTCAAAATAGAAGGGGCTCGTGGCGCAGAGCATTGCGCCAGGAGCCCACCCAGGTGTTACAACAGTGAAAGAATTGAAACACTGATCCTCAATCCAGCCAATCAGAAGCAGGTCTGAAACCCGTTTTCCGATTGGCCGCCGAGGAGGAGGGAGGAAAAAGAAGCCGCCAAGATGCCCATGGAGAGCAGGGGAAGAGAAAGCCGTCACCCCTGCCGGGCAAGGGAAGCCACTGGTGAAGCCCGGGAGAAGAGCTGCCCACCATAGATGGGGTAAGTGCACCAGACCCACCCGACTGACCGGGGGGTTAAAAAAATTACCACCGGCCGCTACTGGTTTCAGATCTGAATTCAGCCCAAAAATTCTGTGAATGGGGACGCACCGAACTTCTGCTGTGAGCCGCTGCGATCTCTAGTGTGAACCCAGCCTTAAGGCCTACCTGCCCTGCTACCGCACATATGCGTTAGGCAGTCAGAAAGATTTTTAAATTGCCTATAGAAAAAGATTTTGACATTTTGCAGACAACATAGCTATCCAAGCCAATACACTCAGATTTGCCTAAATTTTAAACACCCTTTCATTTGCATGGGCTTCTTCCAGACACTCCTGTTCCTATCCTCAAACCAAGATATTGGAGTTGATTTACTAACTGGTAAAGTCAGTGCTTACTGGTTTGAGTAAGCACTGACTTTAGCGTGAAAAGCGTAACCTTTTATGTTCCTGTCATACCTGTGATGTGATTTTAATGCTTCAATAAAGATACCAAGGAGTGCAGCAATATTCCGGATCTTTGTATGTTACTTACTAATTCACACCATAATGCTTAGGTGAAAACTGGTTGGAATTAGTTGAAACTCCTGGAAAACCACCATGTATGTGGCTACACAGGCAATATCAATCCATTGCAGATGAGGTCATTCAAAGAAATTGTTGAAATTATTGGCCAGGCGTTACACATAAATATCCCTCTCTATTCTGGAGCAAGTCCTAGGATTAGTTTTTATTTTTTGCGTTCTTGTAATAAGAAACAGCTTTTATTAATGCAAACAACGAGTTATTTCTTCAGAATAACAAAAGGTAGGAATCTGCAACAGAGTTTGTTAAAATACTTGCAATGTAAATAGATCACCCAGAGAGGAATGCTTTTTTCTTAACAAAAGTGGAGTTACTCTTTAAAAGAGAAGGTACAATGCGTTCTATGTTCTTATGGGAATGTTTACATAAAAGTCATTTTTAATGTGAAGCTCACATTTTTTTAGCTTGCATTTTCATAGTTTCATGATGCAGATTGTAGTCACTCTCCGTAGTGCTATCTGCACACCCAACAGCTTCAATTAGGATGTTTACTGCACAAATACTAAAATAACACAGCCTATAATTTTCAGTCTAAGCAGCCTTATAGATTTGCACTGATATAAAAAGGAATTGTAACATCGTGAAGTCATCGTAAAGCACTATTAACTAGGAGATGTGATCTGTATATGTAACAGGCTAAAACTACTGACAAACTCACATTGAGCTCTTGCTCATGGATCACCTGAGCCCATTCAGTGTAACTGAAGTCGTATTTCATCTGCTCAAGCAGCCCAGGTACAGCGTACAGCTGTCATTAACATGAATGCTTGTGAACCACTGTACTCCTCTATATGGAAAAAAAAATATTAAAAAAAACTACCGACCACACTTGCGACCAGGCCCGGGTGTTTTGCCACCGTGGGGGGGCCAAGACACTGCAGTGAAAGGGTCCCGCTGTGGGAGTAAAGGGCACTGGAATTAGTGGAAATGGCCCGGGGGTCAGGGGGGCCCTTCATGGTTTCTTGCACCAAGGCCCTGAAGGTTCTAGTTAGGCCTCTGTCATACATCCATGTGCATGAGCCCTAAGTGGTTTAGGACTACAGGTGTTCTGTAGTCCAGCAGAAAAGAACTAGGCAGGGCAGATCACACTGCTTGATAGTTCAGTGAATCACAGGTAGAGTACACAGGTAGTGACAAGGACACTGGATTGCTGTACGGCCACCTGGAGGCATTTAGAAAAGCCCTCCAAAATGTAATTTCCTGCTTGGGTGAAGTACTCTGCACTAAAGTACAAGTCAGGTTTTAGGTATCCTCTGCAACAAAAGTTTTTGATGAAATACTCGCTAAGGGTTAATCACTTCTAAATGGATGCAGACATTGCAACTTCTCATAAGATCCCTGAAAGTGCACAAGCTGATTAAAAATAATTAGTCACTCCCATTCAGAAACAGTATTCAAAGGACAAACTGCTTTTTCTTCAGAGGAGAAATAGGTAGGAATCTGCAACAAAATTTGTTAAAATTTGCCCAGAGGGAATTGTTTTTTATTAAAAAAATAAATAAAAAATAAAATAAAATGAAGTTACTCTTTAACTTTTATCAAAATCTGATTTTTTTTAATATAATTTTAAATAGAGTCCATGTCCTACATATCATACATTTGCACCTCTTACACCAGTATGTGCAAAATACGGTGGAAACTGCAATATAATTTTTCCTACTTTGGGCTGGCAGTCAGTACAACATACCTCTTCCCTCTATATATGTCTAAATATAATGTTCTCTTTCTTCTTTATGCTTGTTGGTAAATGCTTATATGCTATATATTGCAGCCAGTCCCTACTACCTTCACTTACAGAACCCCTGTCTCTCACTTTAGACCTGCTTGTTTTTTTTGTTTGTTTTTTTTTAAATTAAGGGTAGGTTTGGCAACAGGGGGGAGGTAAACATACGATGCTATGATGCACACTATCTTACACACAAGTATGTGATGACATGCTGTAAACATAGGACAGTTTTGCTTCCATCAGCAACAAGTATATGCTGCAGACCCTGACAATAAAAAGGCTGTAGCAAGAGAAAATAAAATAAAATATACCTACCAAATAATTTAAAACTGTGTAGCACTAAACCTCAACCTAATTTTTAAGTTAGCAGAAAATAAAACATATGGTTAAACATGACATAATAAAATAAAAATAAAAAAACAAAAATAAAAGGTAGCCCTAAAATAGATTCTTGGGTCTCTGAACTGTGAACCCCGGGAGTAAAAATAATATGTAGCCCACCACACTGCAATCCACAGTAATTTGATGCAATACAGCACAGTATAGGTCTTCTCTCCAACACACAATGACACAGCTGCTGGCAGCCCACCCCTTTTATAGTGAGGGTCCTTCATTATTAGCCATTCCAATCCTGCTGACCACAATTGAAAGGTCAAGTAGGGCAATAAAATGTAATCTAGCAAATTTCATCCTGAATATTGATGGATCTGCAAACCTTGATCCCCTATATTTACCTCAAACCCACCCTGCAGCAAATTCGAAATATATCTGTACGACCCTCTAGTGTGCTAGAATATGTTTTTTGTTAGTGTAGGAAAATTGTTCAGACTTGGCTAGCAGCCAAGCCTGTGTTTTTTAACTGGGTCAGGGTAAGTTATTCAGGGAGAGCTGAATGACTCACGGGCAGCACTTCTGCGACCTCCCCCTACTTCTGGAACTTCCTGGAAACTTCCAGAAGAATGGGAGTGGAGGTAAGGAGGAGCTGTCTGGAGTATTCTGAGGGCCCTGACCAATCCCCAACAGATGGGTTGGCAGGGGGCAGACCCCCTCAAACACTCTGGGTCTGTCCAGCTGGGGCAGTGGAGTTTGGGTGGAAGCTGGAGATTAAGTGTTAGGAGACTGTCTGAGACCCTTGGGGGTATCCCCCTAGTCTAGGGGGGGTTAAAGCTTGGGTCTTGGAGCTCGGGTGTGTAAGAGACCCTCTCCACGACACAGAAAGGTGTCCTGACTGTAGGCATGGGAGCAGAAGGACAGCAGGAGGAGAAAACTGCTGGGCAAATCTCCAGGGAGGAAGACAGCCAGATGGGCTAGTGAGTTTTACAGTCAGGGAGGACTGAGATGCAGCCTGAGAGGACTGAGTGAGAGCAGGCTGAGATGGATGCAGAATCAGTCTGGGAGGACTGTGGATATTTAGCCAAGAGGGCTGGAAAAAGAGGCAACTGCATCCAGGTGGGCTGGCAGTACCTGAAGAGGTGGTGCTGGAATCAGTAACCACAGAAAGGACAGCTGGGCACTGGGACTTTGCTACACAAACAAGGAGCCCATGGTACTTGACTGTTAAGGCCATTTGCTACAATCTAATGGTGCCAGCTGGTCCTGGGAGTTGTAGTGCTTCAAGCAAGTGGTGTGCTGGAGGAAGCTGAGAAGTGTAAACAGCTTGTACAGAAGAAGTCTGTCCCTGAAAAGTTCTACTACAGTGAAGTGGGGATCCCATTTTAGCCTTCTCCCTATCCAAGTTAAACCCTCTAATAAAAATAGAAAACAAAGCACTGGACTGTTCCTTGCCTCAAATGTGTTGTGAAAATGAGCTGTGCCTGGCTGTGCAGGGTGGGGAATACCTTTTATTTGCGGCTCCTTAGGGGGCGCGCTACATATCGCTTGTACAGAACAAAAGGGAGTAAAGTCAGAGAAATTAATTGTTAGGGTTTACATACACTTTCAAATTATTTTTAAATCATTTGTTGTGTTTACAATAGGTATAAAACTGTAGCACTACATAGCATCACTTCAAAATAGTAAAACACCTTATACTTTGCAAATTACACTAGCTTATCTTATTGACATGTCTTTTCAGGTCATAATGAAATGAAACTTTCTATTAATCCTCCATTTGTGATTAGAAAAAAATGCAGCAGGGTATTGATCTTCCATTGTGAGCTCTAAAATGTTTACAGTCTATCGATCTGCTTCCCCTGCTATGAAGATGTTGCCACATTCACTGGCAGACAACCTTTGTCTTTTGTATCACTGCAACTTTAAATGCATTACAGAACAAATTGAAAATGTCACATGACAAATAATAGGTAAAGAAAAAAAAAGGACATGTTAAATTGCTTTCCTTGGGGTACATTTTTTAGTTACAGCTATCAAAAAAGTACAAAAACAGAGACATCACATTCTAATGCCCCATACACATGGTCGGATTTTCCAATGGAAAATGTGTGATAGGACCTTGTTGTCGGAAATTCCGACCCTGTGTAGGCTCCATCACACATTTTCCATCGGATTTTCAGACACACAAAGTTTGAGAGCAGGATATAAAATTTTCCGACAACAAAATCCGTTGTCGGAAATTCCGATCGTGTGTACACAAATCCGACGGACAAAGTGCCACGCATGCTCAGAATAAATTAAGAGATGAAAGCTATTGGCCACTGCCCCGTTTATAGTCCCAACGTACGTGTTTTACGTCACCGCGTTTAGAACGATCGGATTTTCCGACAACTTTGTGTGACCGTGTGTATGCAAGACAAGTTTGAGCCAACATCCGTCGGAAAAAATCCTAGGATTTTGTTGTCGGAATGTCCGAACAAAGTCCGACCGTGTGTACGGGGCATAAGAATTATTACTTGTTTATAAAAATAAACACATTGGCTATGTACAGTATGTCACCATTGTTGAATGATGCATATTTCAAAGTTACAAGCAAATTAAAATTCATTTTGATGCTCTCCAGCATTTTCACTCAACTGTTAGCCCAATGCTTTCTAAAGTGCCTCAGGCAAAGAAATGGTAAGACAAGCAAATAAAACATCTTTAGACAATGTTACCAAAAAACAAACATTTTACACCTCCGCTATTCAAAAGTTGTATGCATTTAATATACAGCTGCTGTTTATTCATTTCACCGATATAAAAAGTCAGGGTGAAAATTCTGGAAGGTCTGCAATAGCTCTGCACCGCTTCAGTCCTTTTTTTTTTCATTCAATAATCTTTATTGTTAATGGAGGATGACACCTCACACCAACTTCGATCCTTCTCCAATGCCTTTTGACACCATTAGCAGCTTAATTATTGAGGTGGATCAGAGTCTGGCAGGCGGTGTCATCCGTTACAAACAATAAAATGTTTTAAATAAATGAAAAAAGGATTTGCAACATTGTATTCTTTTGGGAATTCTGGGGAGCTGATAAATCCTGCTTGGCATTAGCACCTCTAGCCAGGAATACGTAGTCAGAAGTCTGCCTTGAGTGATATTATTTAACCAAGGGGTAGGCAAACCTTTGAGCACAGTGTGCCGAAAAATCTTTTCAAAGAAATTAAGCGTGCCAAACAAAAAAATGTCAACTTTACACTCTCAATCACGAAAAGGATTTTTTATAAAGTAAATGCTGTAAACTACTTTAGTAGTGATAAGTTAACATCCTGCATCCTCCCACACCTCAGATCAGTCCCAATTCCTGCACCTTCACACCTCAGATCATTGTCCCCCTTGCAAATCTGCTTCATCACTGTGCCCCCTCCTCATCTGCCCCACCAATGTACCTTTCATGCTCATCTGCCCCACCACTGTACCCCCTGCACATCTGCCCCACCACTGTACTATCCTGCACATCTGTCCCACCACTGTACCCCCCCCCGCTCATCTGCCCCACCACTGTACCCCCTGCACATCTGCCCCACCACTGTACCCCCTGCACATCTGCCCCACCACTGTACTATCCTGCACATCTGTCCCACCACTGTACCCCCTGCTCATCTGCCCCACCACTGTACCCCCCCGCTCATCTGCCCCACCACTGTACCCCCTGCTCATCTGCCCCACCACTGTTCCCCCTGCTCATCTGCCCCACCACTGTACCCCCTGCTCATCTGCCCCACCACTATACCCACCTGCTCATCTGCCCCACCACCGTAACCCCCTGCACAACTGCCCCACCACTGTACATCTGCCCCACCACTGTGCTACCCTGCACATCTGCCCCACCACTGTACCCCCCTGCTCATCTGCCCCACCACTGTAACCCCCTGCTCATCTGCCCCACCACTGTACCCCCTGCTCATCTGCCCCACCACTGTACCCCCCCTGCTCATCTGCCCCACCACTGTACTCCCTGCTCATCTGCCCCACCACTGTAACCCCCTGCACATCTGCCCCACCACTGTACATCTGCCCCACCACTGTACTACCCTGCACATCTGCCTCACCACTTTACCACCTGCTCATCTGCCCCACCACGGTATCCCCTGCTCATCTGCCCCACCACTGTACCCCCCATGTTCATCTGCCCCACCACTGTACCCCCCTGCTCATCTGCTCCACCACTGTACCCCCCATACTCATCTGCCCCACAACTGTACCCCCTGCTCATCTGCCCCACCTCTGTAACCCCCTGCACATCTGCCCCACCACTGTACCCCCTGCTCATCTGCTCCACCACTGTACCCCCTGCTCATCTGCCCCACCACTGTACCCCCTGCTCATCTGCCCCACCACTGTACCCCCCTGCTCATCTGCCCCACCACTGTACCCCCTGCTCATCTGCCCCACCACTGTACTCCCCCTGCTCATCTGCCCCACCACTGTACCCCCCTGCTCATCTGCCCCACCACTGTACCCCCTGCACATCTGCCCCACCACTGTACTATCCTGCACATCTGTCCCACCACTGTACTATCCTGCACATCTGCCCCACCACTGTACTATCCTGCACATCTGTCCCACCACTGTACCCCCTGCTCATCTGCCCCACCACTGTACCCCCTGCTCATCTCTCCCATCACTGTAACCCCCTGCTCATCTGCCCCACCACTGTACCCCCTGCTCATCTGCCCCACCACTGTACCCCCCCGCTCATCTGCCCCACCACTGTACCCCCTGCTCATCTCTCCCATCACTGTAACCCCCTGCTCATCTGCCCCACCACGGTATCCCCTGCTCATCTGCCCCACCACTGTATCCCCCATGTTCATCTGCCCCACCACTGTACCCCCCTGCTCATCTGCTCCACCACTGTACCCCCCATACTCATCTGCCCCACCACTGTACCCCTTGCTCATCTGCCCCACCTCTGTAACCCCCTGCACATCTGCCCCACCACTGTACATCTGCCCCACCACTGTACCCACCTGCTCATCTGCCCCACCACTGTAACCCCCTGCACAACTGCCCCACCACTGTACATCTGCCCCACCACTGTGCTACCCTGCACATCTGCCCCACAACTGTACCCCCTGCTCATCTGCCCCACCACTGTACCCCCCTGCTCATCTGCCCCACCACTGTACCCCCTGCTCATCTGCCCCACCACTGTAACCCCCTGCACATCTGCCCCACCACTGTACATCTGCCCCACCACTGTACTACCCTGCACATCTGCCCCACCACTGTACCACCTGCTCATCTGCCCCACCACGGTATCCCTTGCTCATCTGCCCCACCACTGTACCCCCCATGTTCATCTGCCCCACCACTGTACCCCCCTGCTCATCTGCTCCACCACTGTACCCCCCATACTCATCTGCCCCACCACTGTACCCCCTGCTCATCTGCCCCACCTCTGTAACCCCCTGCACATCTGCCCCACCACTGTACATCTGCCCCACCACTGTACCCCCTGCTCATCTGCCCCACCACTGTACCCCCTGCTCATCTGCCCCACCACTGTACCCCCCTGCTCATCTGCCCCACCACTGTACCCCCCTGCTCATCTGCCCCACCACTGTACCCCCCTGCTCATCTGCCCCGCCACTGTACCCCCTGCTCATCTGCCCCACCACTGCAACCCCTTGTACATCTGCCCCACCACTGTACATCTGTCCCACCACTACTGTACTACCCTGCACATCTGCCCCACCACTGTACCCCCGCTCATCTGCCCCACCACTGTACCCTGCTGCTCAACTGCCCCACCACTGTAACCCCCTGCACATCTGCCCCACCACTGTACATCTGCCCCACTACTGTACTACCCTGTACATCTGCCCCACCACTGTACCCCCTGCTCATTTGCCCCACCACTGTACCCCCTGCTCATCTGCCCCACCACTGTACCCCCCCGCTCATCTGCCCCACCACTGTACCCCCCTGCTCATCTGCCCCACCACTGTAACCCCTGCACATCTGCCCCACCACTGTACATCTGCCCCACCACTGTACTATCTTGCACATCTGCCCCACCACTGTACCCCCCTGCTCATCTTCCCCACCACTGTACCCCTGCTCATCTGCCCCACCACTGTACCCCCCTGCTCATCTGCCCCACCACTGTACCCCCCTGCTCATCTGCCCCACCACTGTACCCCCTGCTCATCTGCCCCACCACTGTAACCCCCTGCACATCTGCCCCACCACTGTACATCTGTCCCACCACTACTGTACTACCCTGCACATCTGCCCCACCACTGTACCCCCGCTCATCTGCCCCACCACTGTACCCCGCTGCTCATCTGCCCCACCACTGTAACCCCCTGCACATCTGCCCCACCACTGTACATCTGCCCCACTACTGTACTACCCTGCACATCTGCCCCACCACTGTACCCCCTGCTCATTTGCCCCACCACTGTACCCCCCTGCTCATCTGCCCCACGAGTGTACCCCCATGCTCATCTGCCCCACCACTGTACCCCCATGCTCATCTGCCCCACCACTGTACCCCCCATGCTCATCTGCCCCACCACTGTACCCCCTGCTTATCTGCCCCATCACTGTAACCCTCTGCCCCACCACTGTACATCTGCCCCATCACTGTACTACCCTGCACATCTGCCCCACCACTGTACCACCTGCTCATCTGCCCCACCACGGTATCCCTTGCTCATCTGCCCCACCACTGTACCCCCCATGTTCATCTGCCCCACCACTGTACCCCCCTGCTCATCTGCTCCACCACTGTACCCCCCATACTCATCTGCCCCAACACTGTACCCCCTGCTCATCTGCCCCACCTCTGTAACCCCCTGCACATCTGCCCCACCACTGTACATCTGCCCCACCACTGTACCCCCTGCTCATCTGCCCCACCACTGTACCCCCCTGCTCATCTGCCCCACCACTGTACCCCCCTGCTCATCTGCCCCACCACTGTACCCCCCTGCTCATCTGCCCCACCACTGTACCCCCCTGCTCATCTGCCCCGCCACTGTACCCCCTGCTCATCTGCCCCACCACTGTAACCCCTTGCACATCTGCCCCACCACTGTACATCTGCCCCACTACTGTACTACCCTGTACATCTGCCCCACCACTGTACCCCCTGCTCATTTGCCCCACCACTGTACCCCCTGCTCATCTGCCCCACCACTGTACCCCCCGCTCATCTGCCCCACCACTGTACCCCCCTGCTCATCTGCCCCACCACTGTAACCCCTGCACATCTGCCCCACCACTGTACATCTGCCCCACCACTGTACTATCTTGCACATCTGCCCCACCACTGTACCCCCTGCTCATCTTCCCCACCACTGTACCCCTGCTCATCTGCCCCACCACTGTACCCCCCCTGCTCATCTGCCCCACCACTGTACCCCCCTGCTCATCTGCCCCACCACTGTACCCCCTGCTCATCTGCCCCACCACTGCAACCCCCTGCAGATCTGCCCCACCACTGTACATCTGTCCCACCACTACTGTACTACCCTGCACATCTGCCCCACCACTGTACCCCCGCTCATCTGCCCCACCACTGTACCCCGCTGCTCATCTGCCCCACCACTGTAACCCCCTGCACATCTGCCCCACCACTGTACATCTGCCCCACTACTGTACTACCCTGCACATCTGCCCCACCACTGTACACCCTGCTCATTTGCCCCACCACTGTACCCCCCTGCTCATCTGCCCCACGAGTGTACCCCCATGCTCATCTGCCCCACCACTGTACCCCCATGCTCATCTGCCCCACCACTGTACCCCCCATGCTCATCTGCCCCACCACTGTACCCCCTGCTTATCTGCCCCATCACTGTAACCCTCTGCCCCACCACTGTACATCTGCCCCATCACTGTACTCCCTGCTCATTTACCCCAACACTGTACCCCCCAGCTCCTCATCCCCACCACTGTACCCCCATGCTCATCTGCCCCACCACTGTACCCCCATGCTCATCTGCCCCACCACTGTACCCCCTGCTCATCTGCCCCACCACTGTAACCCTCTGCCCCACCACTGTACATCTGCCCCACCACTGTACTACCCTGCACATCTGTCCCACCACTGTACTACCCTGCACGTCTGCCACACCTCTGTACCCCCTGCTGATCTGTCCCACCACTGTAACCCCCTGCTCATCTGCCCCACCAATGTTCCCCCTTTCTCATATGCCCCACCACTGTACCTCCATGCACATCTGCTCCACTACTGAACCATCTTCTCATCCATCCCACCACTGTAGCCCCCTTTCTCATCTGCACCACAAGACTGTACCTCCTGCACATCTGTCCCACCTCTGTTCCCCCTGCTTTTCTGCCTCACCACTGTAACCCCCTGCTCATGTGTTCCACTTATGTACCTCCTTTCTCCTCTGCACCCCTCTGCACATCTGCCCCACCTCTGTACCGCCTGCTCATCTGCTCCACCACTGTAACTCCCCTGCTCATCTGCCCCACCACTGTAACCCCCTGTACATCTGCCCCACCACTGTACCACCCTGCTCATCTGCCCCACCAATGTTCCCCCCTTTCTCATCTGCCCCACCAATGTACCCCCTTTCTCATCTGCCCCACCACTGTAACCCCCTGCACATCTGCCCCACCACTGTACTACCCTGCACATGTGCCCCACCTCTGTACCTCCCTGCTCATCTGTCACACCACTGTAATCTCCTGCTCTTCTGTCCCACCACTGTAACCCCCTGCTCATCTGCCCCACCACTGTACCCCCTGCTCATCTGCCCCACCACTGTAACCCCCTGCACATCTGCCCCGCCACTGTACATCTGTCCCACCACTGTACTACCCTGCACATCTGCCCCACCACTGTACCCCCCACTCATCTGCCCCACCCCTGTACCCCCCTGCTCATCTGCCCCACCACTGTGGCCCCCTGCACATCTGCCCCACCACTGTACATCTGCCCCACTACTGTACTACCCTGCACATATGCCCCACCACCGTACCCCCTGCTCATTTGCTCCACCACTGTACCCTCCTGCTCATCTGCCCCACCACTGTACCCCCATACTCATCTGCCCCACCACTGTACCCCCTGCTCATCTGCCCCACCACTGTACCCCCATGCTCATCTGCCCCACCACTGTACCCCCTGCTCATCTGCCCCACCACTGTAACCCTCTGCCCCACCACTGTACATCTGCCCCACCACTGTACTACTCTGCACATCTGCCCCACCACTGTACTACCCTGCACATCTGCCCCACCACTGTACCCCCTGCTCATCTGCCCCACCACTGTACCCCCCTGCTCATCTGCCCCACCACTGTACCCCCTGCTCATCTGCCCCACCACTGTACCCCCTGATCATCTGCCCCACCACTGTAACCCCCTGCACATCTGCCCCACTACTGTACATCTGCCCCACCACTGTACTACCCTGCACATCTGCCCCATCACTGTACCCCCTGCTCATCTGCCCCACCACTGTACCCCCTGCTCATCTTCCCCCCCACTGTACCCCCTGATCATCTGCCCCACCACTGTAACCCCCTGCACATCTGCCCCACCACTGTACATCTGCCCCACCACTGTACTACCCTGCACATCTGCCCCATCACTGTACCCCCGCTCATCTGCCCCACCGCTGTACCCCCCTGCTCATCTGCCCCACCACTGTGCCCCCCTGCTCATCTGCCCCACCACTGTAACCCCCCTGCTCATCTGCCCCACCACTGTAACCCCTTGTACATCTGCCCCACCACTGTACTACCCTGCACGTCTGCCCCACCTTTGTACCCCCCTGCTCATCTGTCCCACCACTGTAACCCCCTGCTCATCTGCCCCACCAATGTTCCCCCTTTCTCATATGCCCCACCACTGTACCTCCATGCACATCTGCTCCACCACTGAACCATCTTCTCATTCATCCCACCACTGTAGCCCCTTTCTCATCTGCACCACACGAGTGTACCTCCTGCACATCTGTCCCACCTCTGTTCCCCCTGCTTTTCTGCCCCACCACTTTAACCCCCTGCTCATGTGTTCCACTGATATACCTCCTTTCTCCTCTGCACCCCTCTGCACATCTGCCCCACCTCTGTACCCCCTGCTCATCTGCTCCACCACTGTAACTCCCCTGCTCATCTGCCCCACCACTGTAACCCCCTGTACATCTGCACCACCACTGTACCACCCTGCTCATCTGCCCCACCAATGTACCCCCTTTCTCATCTGCCCCACCAATGTACCCCCTTTCTCATCTGCCCCACCACTGTACTACCCTGCACATCTGCCCCACCTCTGTACCCCCCTGCTCATCTGTCACACCACTGTAATCTCCTGCTCTTCTGTCCCACCACTGTAACCACCTGCTCATCTGCCCCACCAATGTACCCCCTTTCTCATCTGCCCCACCAATGTACCCCCTTTCTCATCTGCCCCACCACTGTAACCCCCTGCACATCTGCCCCACCACTGTACTACCCTGCACATCTGCCCCACCTCTGTACCCCCCTGCTCATCTGTCACACCACTGTAATCTCCTGCTCTTCTGTCCCACCACTGCCCCACCAATGATCTCCCTTTCTCATCTGCCCCACCACTGTACCTCCATGCACATCTGCTCCACCACTGAACTATCTTCCCATCTGTCCTAACACTGAACTTATCTGCTCATCTGTCCCACCACTGTAACCCCCTTTCTCATCTGCCCCACGAGACTGTACCTCCTGCACATCTGTCCCACCTCTGTTCTCCCTGCTCTTCTGCCCCACCACTGTAACCCCCTGCTCATGTGTTCCACCGATGTACCTCCTTTCTCCTCTGCACCCCTCTGCACATCTGCCCCACCTCTGTACCCCCTGCTCCTCTGTCCCACCACTGTAACCCCCTGCTCATCTGTCCCACTAATGTACCTCCTTTCTCCTCTGCCCCAACACTGAACCCCCTCTGCTCATCTGTCCCACCACTGTAACCCCCTGCTCATCTGCCCCATCCCTGTACCCCCCTGCTTTTCTGTCCCACCGCTGAACTCCCTTCTCATCTCTGCCACCACCTTACCTCCTGCACATCTGCCCCATCACTGTACCCTCTTGCTCTTCTGTCCCACCACTGTAACCCCCCAGCTCATCTGCCCCATCAATGTACCCCTTTTCTCATCTGCCCCACCACTGTTCCTCCCTGCACATCTGCTCCACCGCCACATCCCCATGCTCTTCTGTCTCACTACTGAATCACCTTCTCATCTGTCGTAACACTGAACCCATCCGCTCATCTGCCACACCACTGTAACCCGCTTTCTTGTCTGCCCCACTAATGTACCTCCTGTACATCTGTGTCACCTCTGTACCCCCCTGCTCTTCTGCCCCACCTCTGTTCCCCATGCTCTCCTGCCCCACCACTGTAACCCCCTGCTCATCTGCCCCACCACTTTAACCCCCTGCACATCTGCCCCATCACTGTACATCTGTCCCACCACTGTACTACCCTGCACATCTGCCCCACCACTGTACCCCCTGCTCACCTGCACCCAACAAGAGTAACTGTGAGGGGTTACAGTGCTCTGGCACCACCAACACCTAAGGCCCAATGTTTATGCCCCTGTTTAACAGGGGGATGTAATTATAAATATTGAAATAATATTTAACAGCAGGGACCGTTCCTGTGCCCAACAAGAATAACTGTGAGAGGTTACTGTGTTCTGCCACCATCAACACCTAAGGTCCAATTTTTCAGCAGAGTATATAGTGCAGTCCGTATAGTATATACACTGCAGTTGAGTATATAGTGTCCTCAGTGTAGTATATATAATACAGTGCAGGGTATATAGTGCAGTTTACAATATATAATATAGTGTGTATTGAAGTGGTTAAGAGGAGCCCTATGACAGAATTAAGGAAAAAATGGCATGGGTTCCCCCTTCCATACCAGGCCCTTTGGGTCTGGTATAGATTTTGGGAGGGGGGCCCCCACGCCATTTAAAAAAAAAATTGGCATGGAGTTCATCTTAATATTCATACCAGACCTGAAGGGACTGGTATGGACTGGGAGGGGGGGGGAACCCACATTGTTTTTTAAAATGATTTTTTATGTTTATTGTCAGGATCTGGCAATACATTACAGCTGTGAGCAATTTTAAAAGACATTTTTACCTTTAGAGATGTCATTTTGCAGTACTTTTCTAAACATGGGGAAAATGTGCTACTTTACAGGCAGACTAAGGGGACCCCCCAGGTACAATATTTAAAGGAATATGTCATTTATATTGTTTCACTTTAAGCATTCTTAAAATCACTGCTCCTGAAAAAAACAGCCCCTTTAAAAACTTTTTTTTGCATTGATACATGTCATCTGGGGCAGTACTCGGGTCTCCAAACATTTTTATGGTAATAACATACATATAAGCCCTTAAAATGAGCATTTTCAATTTTTCATGTTCGTGTCCCATAGACTTCAGTGTTCGCACAAATTTCTTATCTGTTCGCAAGTTCTGGTGCGAAACGAACCGGGGGGTGTTCGGCTCATCCCTAGTCAATAGCATACCTAGCAAAAGTATGTAGGCATAGGACACACACCCTGCCATGCCCCCTCAAAGGAGAATTAAACAAAAAATAATAATTAGATAAACCCACAAGTACTTTTTTTTTTTTTTTTTTTTTTAACCACTACTATTCCTTTATATTTTCTTTTGAAATTGACAAATATAGCAATTTAGAAATTGAATGAAAGGTTTAGCACTGTGAAGCGCTTTTTGAAAGATAAATAGTTCATTTTATATACAACTATATAGATCAGACCAACATGTAAAACAAATGAGGAGAAAAGAGGGACAGAGGGACTTTGTTCCAATCAGGGACAGTCCCTCGAAATCAGGAACAGTTGGGAGCTAGGGTCAACAGAGACCTCCCTACGCACAAAAGTCATATAAGAAAGTTTCTATTTAGGGTACATAAGGAGGCTATCAAGAAATAAGAAAGAAGAATAATGTTATAAGTCTAGAACGTGTTTAAAGTGAGAATACACCTGTCAATTGATATAAGTACTTAAAAAGGAAGTAAACCCTAAAGGGTTTTACTTCCTCTTTGTGTCCCTGCAAAGGTAAAGCATAATGGGCTACTATGCATCACATAGTAGCCCATTATGTGTCACTTACCTGAAACCGAAGCCTGCGATGTCCCCGATGTTCCCGCTGGCTGGAAGCGTCCATCTTCAGCCCTCTTCCTTCCGGGGCCACAAACTCCGGCTCTGTGACTGGCCAGAGTCACGTGACCTCACTCCCGCGCATGCGCATGGGAGCCGCCAGTCACGGCATGACCCCAGCTAGAAACGGCAAAGCGTGCCCTTTCTAAAGTGCACATGCGCCGAATACATCGCCACATGCGCAGAAGAACTCATCGTACGTGGAATTGTAAATATCTCCTAAATCGTGTAGGTTTAGGAGATATTTACAGCACCTACAGATAAGCCTTAATCTAGGCATACCTGTAGGTGAAAGTGGTTGTACAGGGTGTACCACCACTTTAACAGCTTCAGCCCCGGAAGAATTTACCCCCTTCCTGACCAGAGCACTTTTTGCGTTTCGGCACTGCGTCGCATTAACTGACAATTGCGCGGTCGTGCGACGTTGTACCCAAACAAAATTGACGTCCTTTTTTCCCCACAAATAGAGCTTTCTTTTGGTGGTATTTTATCGCCTCTGTGGTTTTTATTTTTTGCGTTATAAACAAAAAAAGAGTGTCAATTTTTTAAAAACTGCATTATTTTTTACTTTTTGCTATGATGAATATCCCCCAAAAATATATAAAAAAACTATTTTTTTCCTCAGTTTAGGCTGATATGTATTCTTCTACATATTTTTGTTAAAAAAAAATTGCAATTGCACCTTTGCATAAGAGGCAGGAAATATCACTACACAGGACAAAGTGGCCCTTCCCTGGTCTTTGTTTATTTTTCTGATTTGATAAGACATTTGATAAGACATTTTTTAAAAGAAGCAACAAGTGGCTGTAAAAAGACTGGTTGTATGACAGAAAGAATATTGAGTTGAGATAGGACTTCCCAAAAAAAATGCACAGTGTGTATAAAGCCCTAGTGTGTATAAAGGTTTCTAGATTAAATATGTGCACACAACTAACAAAAATGTATACACATATTTTAAAAGAAGGGCTGTAGAAAGGGTTCAGTGTGTACCTACTAGTCAATCTGATTTCACTATTCATCATTTTAGGACAGTCAGAACAATGCAAAGTCATTGTTAAATAAATGCAATGAGTTAATCTAGTTTTCCACCACTCTGATTCTGAGCAATATTATATATAAGCCTATTTTTTACAGGCAGCATGAGTACAAAGCTAAGAAAAATACAGAGTATGAAATGGGTTTGTCAGCAGCACAGGAAGAAGACAAACTACAGGTTTCCACGAGCTTTTGTAGAACAGCTCTTTATAATTATTACAGCGGTGCCATTATTAGATCTTTCAGAAGCACACAGAGCTTCTATATATTTTACTTCTTTCATTCAGGTGCTCATTCATAGCAATTTACTCTTGCATAAATCCTAAGAAGACGTTGCCTCATTGTCTTTAAAACAGTGAAATCGTTACCTTTAACTCTGCAATCTGTGATGTCACGTGCCACATGAGGTTCTCACTCAGGAATTTTATCCCGTATGGACCAATCAGCTCAGCCAAAGCTTTCATTTCTGGAGAAGCAAGAATAAAAAGAAAATGTTCTAAGCAAATGATAGAGTACACGCACAGGGTTAGTAAAAACTGGTTCAAATTCTTGAGTTAAAAGAGAAGTATGGCTTTTTTTTTCAAGCATTACACTTACCTTGGTGGATGCAGCATCACTGCGATGCTGCATCAGCCCCCCACCGGCCTAAAGACTGAGGGCCAAATGATCGAAGACTGTTGATCGCTCGGTTCTCAGAGCTCCGTGAGCAGAGATCTGGTGACTGTCAGTCAGCAGCACTGTTTCCCCCCCAACCCGCTCTCACTGGAGCACTGGGCTGTGGAGGGGGTGGGAGCGGCTGACTCGGGCTCTCAGTGGCTCACTGAGAGGCTGAGCCAGGTGCTGGTCCAGGGTTGTGGGCAGATCCTGATCATATTGTTGTGATCTTACCCCAGCCTGGACTGGCTCTGTGACATCAACTGACAACGAGCTGTCTGCTGAAAACAGGTCACAGGAGTGCTCCACAGGTGAAGTACAGAAAAACAAGCTTTGTCTGTACTTCTCCTTTAAATCAGAACCATTTTTTTTTTCAAACACATTAAAACTGCAGGTTACAAATAGTGCAGGCATGTACAGTATACTTGCAAAACTTTGGCGTGTATTTATTAAAATGTGCATAGCTATTTGTGCCGTGAAGTTGCTGGCGCATTTGTTTTGTGTGAATGGGGTAAAATCAAATGTTCTCAGGCTAAAGTAAAGTGGATCAAGAAAATACGACATTATGGCCACTAGGGGGAGCTGAAAATCAAAAGAAAAAAGTAGTTATTCCCTATGATCATTAGCTCCATCTAGTGATCATAATATGGTATTTTGCCAAACCACTCTATTACATTTGACCTGTAGAGGAAATAGCCTGAAAACATTTGATTTTTTTTTGCATAGGTTTTTGTTCTAGAAGTTTCGTTGGACAAAATGCTATGCAAACTTTTTTTTTATAAATACACCCAATGTAACTTGTGTCTTCCTCAATAGGTTTCCCAGCTGCTGCCCAGGCACAGCGCTAGACCTGGACTTCTATAGGACTTTTTGGTTTTAACAAACATGCTTGTACATCTTCACAATAAATCTGACAGACATTAAAGACAATAAAGGGAATCTAGTGGTTTCATTTTACTATCATTTTATTATACCTGCACAGTCCAGAAGTTATAGGCTTTTCATACCCCCCCTCTTAGCATGCCAATATGCCCCCACCTTTGCATAAGAGGCAGAAAATATCACTACACAGGAAAATGTGGCCCTTCCACATCCTGCCCTTTGTTTATTTTTCTGATTTGATAAGACAGCTGCATTTTTTAAAAGAAGCAACAAGTGGCTGTAAAAAGAGTATGACAGAGAGAAGATTGAGTTGGGATAGGACTTCCCTATTACATGGCCAGTTGTTGCATAAGAAGACTATAGTGAACTTCCTGTGAGGGAATGGGAATGAATACATCAATTTCTTCAGATGGCAAAAGGATAGTATTAAATATTAATAATTCAAAAAAGTTATAGGACTTAGCTAGCCGTTTGAAAAAAATGTTTTATATATACCCTATATTGTCAAAAGTATTGGGACACCTGGCATCCCAGTGTTAGTCCATAGGGTTGGATATTGAGTTGGCCCACCCTTTGCAGCTAGAGCAGCTTTAACTCTTCTGGGAAGGCTGTCCACAAGGTTTAGGAGTGTATTTGAGTGTGTTTGACCATTCTTCCAGAAACGTATTTGTGAGGTCAGGCACTGATGTTGGACAAAAAGGCCTGGCTCGCAGTCTCCACTCTAATTCATCCCAAAGGTGTTCTATCGGGTTGCGTTCAGGATTCTGTGCAGGCCAATCAAGTTCCTCCACCCCAAACTCACTCATCCATGTCTTTATGGACCTTGTTTGTGCACTGGTGCTCAGTCATGTTGGAACAGAAAGGGACCATCCCCAAACTGTTCCCACAAAGTTATGAGCCAAAATGTCCAAAATGTCTTAATATGCTGACGCCTTAAGAGTCCCCTTCATTGGAACTAAGTGGCCCAGCCCAACCCCTGAAAAAAAAAACACACCAAAATCCCCCCCTCCACCAAATGATTTGGACCAGTGCCAGTGTTGCCAACCTACCAGATTGAAATTTACTGACATGACATCCAAAATTTACTGGCACAGCCACGTTTTTACTGGCAGTTCCAAAATTACAGTTTACAAGTACAAATTCCAGTATTTATGCTACAAATAAGTACAATATGCAACTAGCATTGTGATTTAAGGTAGATTTTAAGTCAAAAAGCATATTTCAAATTTTATTTTCGATATAGTAAGTAGCTCAGGGACAGGACTCAGGAGGGCAAGAAATTAGAATAGGTGATGCACACATGAAATCGACTCTCACAGTGATACTGACAGCAGTGTGCTGCAGCACAGATCACCGTCATCACACGTCCTGTCACAGTGACAGTCTCTCTCCATGCCAGGTGGTCCCTTCAGTCCCCTCCAGTCCAAACAGCACTGACAGTCCCGCTCCTGTCTTGCCTTAATCCCATCCTCCAGACCTGCACACTCTGCTCTGGGCGCTCCACTCCCTTGCACCATGACATCACACAACATGCTCAGACACTGCCTCTACCAGACCCGTCCCCCGCCGGCACCCCCTGAACACACTGTAGCAGGCTCTTGGATGGCCTCGGAAAGCTCCAGGCTTGTGCACTTCAGAGCCAAGTGTCACAGCCATATTGTTTACTGGCAACCTTTTCCTCTTACTGGCATTTACTGGCAGGAGAAAAGTGCTCATTTTTTACTGGCTGCCAGTAAAAATACTGACGGTTGGCAACACTGACCAGTGCACAAAGCAAGGTCCATAAACACATGGATGAGGGAGTTTGGGGTGGAGAAAATTGACTGGCCTGCACATAGTCCTGACCTCAACTCGTTAGAACACTTTTGGGATGAACTAGAACGGAAACTGCAAGCCAGGCCTTCTCGTCCAACATCAGTGCCTCACCTCACAAATGCGTTTCTGAAAGAGTGGTCAAACATTCCCATAGACACACTCCTAAACCTTGTGGACAGCCTTCCCCAAAGAGTTGAAGACTGTTGCACTGGGATTCGGCTTCAAAGTTGCGTGACTTTGAAGCCGCAGCAGTGTGAACCCGGGCTAAGTGAATTTCCAGCCTAAATTAGAATGCTGCTTTAGACATTTACTTGTAAGAAAACCTTACAACTGGCAACAGACATCTTTCTGCATATTATAGTAATAAAATGTGGGTCCAGCAAATGTTGCAAGACTGCAGATATAGCAGAGTTCCATGAGGCTACGTTTACATGTGTGGCAGTGCTTTCCACAGTCAAATCCACAGTGGCGACACTTGACAGGCAGGGAAGAGGCAGCATGGTTGCAGCACAGCCTCATTCCCTTGAATGGCATTGTGTCCATCAGCAGTACAGCCTGTTGAACGTGCCAGAGCCATGCCACGGCCATGAAGAAAAACATTGTGGCAGTGGCATGAGTACACCTCCCTCCAGATGACTTTACAGCTTAAGAGGAGCCAATAGGAACGCATTTAAACCATCTGTTTTTACCTCCCCCCAATCACAAATGAGCCCTAATAGTATGCATGGAGCTTTATTACATCTCATGACTTGTGTTTCACCTGGACTCAAAATTCATCAATTGCAGCACTAATACCAATAAAAAAAGAAATAGCAATGAGGGCATGTATCTATTTAGAATAAATGTTCTACCCTTAATCTTGTTGGCTCTCTTCATGCTTCACTAGATAAACATATCATTCTAAAAGGCAATGAATACTTGGCCAGATATTCTATTAAGGTACAGCGCTTTGTATATTGGCTTTACAAAGATCAACATTAAAACAGTGAGACAGCGAAAGCAAGACAATTACATCAAAAAATTGTATTTCCCTTTAGAAGTCAGTGTATTGTGTCAGCTGGAATGAGTTTTTGTATTCAAGGGTCAATACAGAGCCACACCACTAATGGTAAAAGGGGGAGACTACTGTATTTACCCAAATTTCAGCGGCAAAAAAGGGGATTATCAGAGATTGTCGTCTGAGGTTTTTTCCATTAAAATTGCATACTGTGCAAATTGGAATCATTTAATATTTTTAAACAAAAGTTCTGCCATCGCTGCAGCAATAACTTTGCTTATTTATCTGCCTCCTATGTGAGCTAAATACTTTGCAATAGTGTCAGAAGGTCTCTATGAAGCCTTGTTTACAATGCAGGTAAAAAATTGATTAGGAGTGATTAGTCTTTCTATTTCTTCTCTCTTCCTTCTTCTAATTGCTCTGGCCCTCAGGCTCAACCCTGGGGATTGGATACTTGATAGGATGCAGTATATCTTACATATAGGTGAACGTTACCCCTTTTTGATGTATTCAGTCTAGTCTGTTTTGTTGTTTTTTTTTTGTCTTTGTTCTTTTTTTTGTTCTGTTTTGTTTTTGTAATGTTACCTATTATAATATTATATCGCTATATGCTTAATATATGATCTTGAGTGTCAACTAATGCACAACTCTGCATCGTTCTAATGCCACTCGATCAGAACTCGCGAGATGCGGACATTCCTTGGCATGCTACCTGGGCTCGTCCTCAGACTATTGAGACCTGGCTCAAATTCTTGAATGTTAGATTAACTTGCCTGAAGCTTGTAGTCTTATATCTGTTAATCCAAGATGTATCCATCACTGTTTTTGTACCACTCTGTTGATGTATATCTTCAATAAAACCCTTTGTACAAGAAATGTAAAGTCTACAGCCTATACAGATTCTCTAATTGGTCATCAATGCATGAGAAATAGAGCTGCTAATTGAGTTGCATAAAATGCAACTCTTAAAGTTCCACAACTGCCTCTGTTCAAGGGCAAACATAGTACACAAATGGAAGCCTGTTGAGTACACAATCCGTTGACGTCATTGCACAGACTGCAGCCATATCATCCCGGCAGTAAGCCAAGGACCGCGATAATGGTAAACTACTAGATTAAACCCACAGGCTGCAGTCTGTGTGAAGGTGCCCGAAGTGCAGCAGTAACTCAAGAGCCCCATCATAGCACAGGACGGCTCCAATCATAGCCTATAATACAGCTCACAGTATATGTAGAGCTCCAGAAGATTACCAACTTTTTTTCCAATTTGTAAATCTTTGAAATAGTAAATTGATTTGTGAAGAGCCATTTGGCTGCATGCATTGTAAAATCCTTGTTTACTGCTGATAACCTCACAGTGTTATAGAAATAGGAACTTCTAATATCGTTAAATCATTCCACATAAATGCATTCCACAAATCAATAATTAAATTGGATGCTGGAGGATCCCAGTGGTTGGTGATCCCTGAAATACATTTCTCTGCTGTGTAGTAGATTAACAGGAATTACCGCTCTGCCATCACATGCAAGAGTCTAATAACATTTGACAGGAATTAAAACTCAGTAAAGATGGGAGGACCGCAACATCGCCATGGCAACGTGCTCTGGGGGATGCTGCTCACATACAGGACCGCCGCATCTGACAAAAAACAAGTAAAGTGCCTGTCTCTGCTTGTTTATCATAGGAGGGGGTGGGTGGTTGTCTGCTAGTGTTATTTTACACAAGACTGTATTGCAGAGGAAGCTCTGGAAGCTGATTGGTTAGCAAAGCTTTAGGAAAAGCTTTTGTTTTCTTTCAAAATTTCAAAAGTGAGTATAACATCGGTGATTATAAATTGTCAGCTCCTATTAGCATTTAGATCTTTATTAGGATAATATCCATCAATATAGCAATGTTATGATGGGAATTATACAGAATTGTCATTGCTAAGCAGGATCTGACTTTGAGACAGAAAGAGCACTATTTTTAACACAGAGGATCCCTTGAAATAACTTTAAGGTCTCAGGAAACCCCTGCCAATAAAAAAGTTACATCTACAGCTCATGGGACATTAATTTGAACAGTAATTGTGGACAGAAGAATAAAAAAAAATGATGGTGCATGTGTCGTATTTGACACCCAGGGCGGCTCTGTACAACAAAATAATTTTAACATTAAAAATGTAAAAAATAATAGCAATGGCCAGATAATACGAGCAGATCAAAATTGTAGCAATCCCTCACATGAATGGTCAGTGGTAAAGTGCCCCCTTACATTATGTGGAGGACACCGCTCCATGGCAGCCTGTGGAGATCCCTGGCTGCTGTGTAAGCCTGGGTGCCTGCCTGGTCCGTGGCCAAAGGAGCATGTAGAAGGAAGAAGAGGCTGGCAGCACTTCCAGGAATAAAAGCACTTCTTTATTTTAAATCCATAAGAACTACGATATGACACACACGGTACATACTGATTAGCAGAAGTGT
Source organism: Aquarana catesbeiana (assembly GCF_042186555.1). Lineage (NCBI taxonomy): Eukaryota > Metazoa > Chordata > Amphibia > Anura > Ranidae > Aquarana > Aquarana catesbeiana. The sequence goes on along the minus strand of NC_133325.1, from coordinate 152,013,428 downwards.
TTTACACTCCTGTGCTTAATTATTGCAATTATTAAGCACAAGAGTGTAAAACGCGTCTACTGACCAGTATGTACAGTGTGTGTCATATCGTTGTTCTTATGGATTTGAAATAAAGAAGTGCTTTTATATCTGGAAGTGCCGCCAGCCTCTTCTTCTTTCTACATGCCCCGTTACATTGGTGGTCAGTGAAGTGCACATTTAAACTGGAGGTCTGTGTAGTGAACATCCAAAACTGGTGCTCAATGACATGCTCCATTACATTGGTGGTCAGTGAAGAAGGGTTCCCTTGGATTGGTGGTATGTCAAGGGAAGAACCACTTACATTGGTGGGTCGTGAGGAAGGGCCTTATTACACTGGTGGCAGTGGGAAGAATGCTTCTTGTATTGGTGGTCAGATAGCTGAAAAGCTCACTGGTGTTAGTGATAACTTATCTAAGAGGCAAAAATTGCTTATAGATCAAGGAACCCCTAGCAACCTTTAGAGGAAGCCATAAGGTTAAACAGAATTCTGGCTGAGAAAGACTGGCGTAGAGACTGATGCCTGGTACACACGATCGGAAATTCCCCCAGCAAAAGCCCGATGTGAGCTTTTGGTCAGAAATTCCGACTGTGTGTATGCTCCATCGGACTTTTGCTGGTGGAATTCCCGCCAGCAAAATATTGAGAGCAGGTTCTCTATTTTTCGGTCGGAAAATGTTCCGATCGGAAATTCCAATCGTCTGTACAAATTCCGACGCGCAAAATTACTACGCATTCTCGGAAACAATTCGACGCATGCTCGGAAGCATTGAACTTCATTTTCTCCGCTCATCGTAGTGTTGTACGTCACCGCGTTCTTGACAGTCGAAAGTTCAAAGAACCGTGTGTGACCGTGTGTATGCAAGCCAAGCTTGAGTGGAATTCCGTCGGAAAAACCATCCAATTTTTTTCCGACGGAAAATCCGCTCGTGTGTACGGGGCATAAGATTGATTCCACAAAAAAAAAAAAAAAACATTTCTGGATGAAGTTTGTATGTTCACAAATAATCCTGTTTCTTTTCAAAATTCTAAAAATATGGCAGTGCCAGTGGGTTACATGGTTTCTACCCAAAGTTGTAATAAATTGCTTATTTCAACTATTTTACATAGTTAAAGTCCGCCTTTTAGAAAAAAAAAATAATAGATACACCCATATTTGCAGGAAAAAAATGTGCATTTGTTATCAGGAGCCTTCAAAGCTTTGCTCCCACGATCAGTGGGGTTGGGGTCAAGTTTGCGCCATGTTTCACCCTAAATACGAGAGACCAATAATGTAGAAACATCGGATATGTCTTCTGTAGAGCAACGACTTGCAGCTGTTTCTTACGTAAGTTACCATATGAGAGGAAGTAGTGAAGCAGTGAAGTTGTGTAGTTCAACACTTCCTTGACTCTTCTCACATTAATGTTCAGGAGTAGGGATGAGCCCAATGTTCAAGTTGAACGGGTGTTTGCCTGTTCGTCGAACAGAGAACATTATGCGGTGTTCGCGGCAATTTCGAAAGCCGCGGAACACCATTAAAGTCTATGAGACACTAACATGAAAAACCAAAAGTGCTCATTTTAAAGGCTTATATGCAAGTTATTGTCATAAAAAGTGTTTGGGGAACGGGTCCTGCTCTAGGGGACATGTATCAATGCAAAAAAAGTTTTAAAAATGGCCGTTCTTTCAGGAGCAGTGATTTTATTAATGCTTAAAGTGAAACAATGAAAATGAAATATTCCTTTAAATATCATGCCTGGGGGTGTCTATAGCATGCCTGTAAAGTGGCGCATTTTTCCCATGTTTAGAACAGTACCACAGCAAAATTACATTTCTAAGGGAAAAAAAGTGATTTAAAACTGATTGCGGGTGTAATGAATTATCGGGTTTCGGCAATATAGATAAAAATCATTGAAAAAAACGGCATTGGGCCCCCCCGGTTCATTACCAGGCCCTTTGGGTCTGGTATGAATATTAAGTGGAACCCCAAACCAAAATTAAAAAAAAAATTGTGTGGGGGTCCCCCCAAAATCCATGCTAAAATCCATACTATAGCCCTTCAGGTCTGGTATGGATATTAAGGGGAACCCTGCACCACATTTTTTTTTTTTAAATGGCGTAGGGACCCCCCTAAAATCCATACCAGTCCTGAATTTAAGGGGAACCCCGTGCCAAAATGTAAATAAAAATGGCGCATGGTCCCCCCAAAATCCACACCAGACCCTTATCCGAGCACAACAACCTGGCAGGCCGCAGGAAAAGAGGGGGGGACGAGAGAGTGCCCCAAAGCACCTTGTTCCCACGGAAAGCCCATGGGAGGCTCCCACCGAGTGGCGCTTCTTCTCGATGACAGCTGTTATATAGCTGAGGACGGGGCCTCATCAGTGACGTAAAAAGGGGGACCCTGCCTTCCTCTGACGCCACGTGACGTGGCGTCAGAGGAATGGCGTAGGGGTCCCCTATTTACGTCACTGGGTGCCTCATGGAGGCCAAGCTGTTGCTGCTTTTCTTTTTTCCGGTCCGTCGGGCGGCGAGAGATAGATTTACATAGTGGGACATTTTTATTTTTTTATTTTTCAATAAAGGACTTGTCCCAAAGTGTCTCTTGTCATTTTTACTATTTTTGACACTTTTTTTGTGAATTGGTAGAGGTACAATGTACCCGTTACCAATTCACATGGGGGGGGATTTGGGGGTCCCCTTGTTAAAGGGCGCTTCCAGATTCCGATAAGCCCCCCGTCCGCAGACCCCCAAAACCACCGGGCAAGGGTTGTGGGGATGAGGCCCTTGTCCCCATCAACATGGCCGCACTCTCATCCCCCCTCTTTTCCTGCAGCCGGCCAGGTTGCGTGCTCGGATAAGGGTATGGTATGGATTTTGGAGGGACCCCTACGCCATTTTTAAAAAACATTTGGCACAGGGTTCCCCTTAATATCCATACCAGACCTGAAAGGCCTGGTATGGATTTTGGGAGGACCCCCACACATTTTTTTTTTTTTTTACATTTTAGTTCGGGGTTCCCCTTAATATTCATACCAGACCCACAGGGCCTGGTAATGGACTGGGGGGGGGACCCATGCCGGTTTTTTCAATGAGTTTTATCTATATTGCCGAAACCCGACAATTCATTACAGCCGCGATCAGTTTTAAATGACTTTTTTCCTTTAGAAATGTCATTTTGCTGTGGTACTGTTCTAAACACGGGAAAACTGCGCCACTTTACAGGCATACTACAGACACCCCCCAGGCATGATATGTAAAGGAATATTTCATCTTTATTGTTTCACTTTAGGCGTTATTAAAATCACTGCTCCCGAAAAAACAGCCATTTTTAAAACTTTTTTTTGCATTGATACATGTCCCTGGGGCAAGACCCAGGTCCCCAAATACTTTTTATGGCAATAATCTGCATATAAGCCTTTAAAATTAGCACTTTTGATTTTTCATGTTCATGTCTCATAGACTTTAACAATGTTCGCGTGTTTGTCTGAATTTTTTGCCTGTTCGCAAGTTCTGGTGCAAACCGAACAGGAGGGTGTTCGGCTCATCCTTATTCAGGAGCACTAAACATATCCCCCTTGGATATCTGTAGTCTACATAACTTATATACTCAACCATACAGGCAAAAATATTTCCCCATTATTAAAAAGCAGTTCTAGAAAATGATTTTTCCTACAGTATGGCAACCAAATGTACTTATTAAAACAAACTAATGCTAACCTATCTAGTACATAGCACCTATCTAAGAGGGTGCTACAGTGAGATTATATTATATCTGCAAGCTGCAGGCAAACCCCAGTGATCAGACTTTACTAACATGCAACTTTGTAGAAAGTCACAAGGTGAGAGGCTGCAGCAGTGTTCTGATCTGTGTAAGACATTTGTTAGTACGACCAAGATCTGTTCAAACACCAGCATTTACATGCTTGTGTCATCTCTAAACAAACATCTAAGTCCTAAAAATACAGTAGACATACCTCCCAACATTTTGAGATGGGAATGAGGGACACCAACCAACAAACGTATGTAGGCATGGGTCACGCCTCCTGCCACACCCCCTTGAAGGAGAATTAACCCAATAAAAAGGTTAATTAAATCCACAAGGGCTTTTTTTACCACTACTTTTCCTTTATATCGACTTTTAAAATGTACAAATTCTGCAATTTAGAATCTGGAAGAAAGGTTTAGCACTGGGAAATACTTTTTGAAAGATAAAAAGTGCATTTTATATACATCTATAGGGATGAGCTTCGTGTTCGAGTCGAACCCATGTTCGACTCGAACATCGGCTGTTCGATCGTTCGCCGAATTGCGAACGTTATGGGCCGTTCGCGCTAAATTCGTGTGGCGCGTCACGGCCCATAATTCACTGCGGCATCGCAGTGCATTGCTGGCTGATGATTGGCCAAGCATGCACTATGACCCGCATGCTTGGCCAATCACAGCGCCGTCAGTAGAGAGAGCTGTAATTGGCCAAAGCCAGGGTGGCTTTGGCCAATTATGGCTCAGGGGATTTAGTACACACCCCACACTATATAAGGCCGCCTGCACGGCGGCCCTGTGTAGTGTGTGTTCCGGTGTGCTGAGAGATAGAGAGAGAGAGAGACAGTGTCATTTGATTTGAGTTAGATAGATTAGGCAGAACAGTCAGTCAGTTAGCTGCACTTACAGTGTATTGTGTATATATATGCATCCCAGGTGTTGCATATATATATATACACTGTATTCAGTTTAGCTAGATCCGTTCCTGTTATCTTCTATCTAGACTATTTACATTTAATGCAGTGCGTCCTGCTCACAGTGTTCAGCTAGATCCGTTCCTGCTATTTACATTTAGTGCAGTGCGTCCTGCTCACAGTGTTCAGCTAGATCCGTTCCTGTTATCTTCTAGACTATTTACATTTAGTGCAGTGCGTCCTGCTCACAGTGTTCAGCTAGATCCGTTCCTGCAATTTACATTTAGTGCAGTGCGTCCTGCTCACAGTGTTCAGCTAGATCCGTTCCTGCTATTTACATTTAGTGCAGTGCGTCCTGCTCACAGTGTTCAGCTAGATCCGTTCCTGTTATTTACATTTAGTGCAGTGCGTCCTGCTCACAGTGTTCAGCTAGATCCGTTCCTGCTATTTACATTTAGTGCAGTGCGTCCTGCTCACAGTGTTCAGCTAGATCCGTTCCTGCTATTTACATTTAGTGCAGTGCGTCCTGCTCACAGTGTTCAGCTAGATCCGTTCCTGCTATTTACATTTAGTGCAGTGCGTCCTGCTCACAGTGTTCAGCTAGATCCGTTCCTGCTATTTACATTTAGTGCAGTGCGTCCTGCTCACAGTGTTCAGCTAGAGCCGTTCCTGCTATTTACATTTAGTGCAGTGCGTCCTGCTCACAGTGTTCAGCTAGATCCGTTCCTGTTATCTTCTAGACTATTTACATTTAGTGCAGTGCGTCCTGCTCACAGTGTTCAGCTAGATCCGTTCCTGCTATTTACATTTAGTGCAGTGCGTCCTGCTCACAGTGTTCAGCTAGATCCGTTCCTGTTATCTTCTAGACTATTTACATTTAGTGCAGTGCGTCCTGCTCACAGTGTTCAGCTAGATCCGTTCCTGCTATTTACATTTAGTGCAGTGCGTCCTGCTCACAGTGTTCAGCTAGATCCGTTCCTGTTATCTTCTAGACTATTTACATTTAGTGCAGTGCGTCCTGCTCACAGTGTTCAGCTAGATCCGTTCCTGCTATTTACATTTAGTGCAGTGCGTCCTGCTCACAGTGTTCAGCTAGATCCGTTCCTGTTATCTTCTAGATTATTTACATTTAGTGCAGTGCGTCCTGCTCACAGTGTTCAGCTAGATCCGTTCCTGCTATTTACATTTAGTGCAGTGCGTCCTGCTCACAGTGTTCAGCTAGATCCGTTCCTGTTATCTTCTAGACTATTTACATTTAGTGCAGTGCATCCTGCTCACAGTGTTCAGCTAGATCCGTTCCTGTTATCTTCTAGACTATTTACATTTAGTGCAGTGCGTCCTGCTCACAGTGTTCAGCTAGATCCGTTCCTGTTAAATTCCTACTGACAGGCAGGCTTGTCTGGTTACAGTATATAAAGCTACCTGAAGAAAATTACAGGTGTTCTATTTGATCCTATTAGTACCACGGTCAGGCAGCTAGACTATTTACATTTAGTACAGTGCGTCCTGCTCACAGTGTTCAGCTAGATCCGTTCCTGTTATCTTCCTACTGACAGGCAGGCTTGTCTGGTTACAGTATATAAAGCTACCTGAAGAAAATTACAGGTGTTCTATTTGATCCTATTAGTACCACGGTCAGGCAGCTAGACTATTTACATTTAGTACAGTGCGTCCTGCTCACAGTGTACAGCTAGATCCGTTCCTGTTATCTTCCTACTGACAGGCAGGCTTGTCTGGTTACAGTATATAAAGCTACCTGAAGAAAATTACAGGTGTTCTATTTGATCCTATTAGTACCACGGTCAGGCAGCTAGACTATTTACATTTAGTACAGTGCGTCCTGCTCACAGTGTACAGCTAGATCCGTTCCTGTTATCTTCCTACTGACAGGCAGGCTTGTCTGGTTACAGTATATAAAGCTACCTGAAGAAAATTACAGGTGTTCTATTTGATCCTATTAGTACCACGGTAAGGCAGCTAGACTATTTACATTTAGTACAGTGCGTCCTGCTCACAGTGTTCAGCTAGATCCGTTCCTGTTATCTTCCTACTGACAGGCAGGCTTGTCTGGTTACAGTATATAAAGCTACTTGAAGAAAATTACAGGTGTTCTATCCCAGCTTAGTGCAGCTACAGGCCATTAGTATGTCTGGAAGGCCAAGAAGGAGAGGCAGACAGTCACAAGCCAATAAGAGAGGGCAAGCAGGCTCTGTGTCTAGTGCTGGTCGTGGAGACGGTGCATCCTCATCAGCACGTGGCCATGGGACACGCTTGGCCTTTTTTTCGGCAGCTGGCCGTGTTGAGCCGCAACATGCGGAAGACTTGGTCGAGTGGATGACCAAGCCGTCCTCATCCTCCTCATCCTCTCTCACCCATGCCCAGGGTGCTTTGTCTGGCAAAGCAGCGGCCTCTTCCCTCAGCTCAATGTCATCAGTGACTCCTTCCCTAGCTCCACCATGTCCTCATGAGGATTCCCTCGAACTGTTTGACCACAGTGTTGGGTACATGCTCCAGGAGGATGCCCAGCGTTTGGAAGGCTCTGATGACGATACTGAGCTCGATGAAGGCAGTAACATGAGCGCGGACAGAGGGGGTGCCCAAGAAGGACAGCAATCTGGCAGTCATGCTCCCCCTGCTGCAGCATACTGCCAGGTTTGCTCCAGTGATGAGGAGGGAGGGGATGATGAGGTCACTGACTCAACGTGGGTGCCTGATAGGAGAGAGGAGGAGGAGGAGGAGGAGGAGGAGGAGGAGGCGGCAGCACATCACCAACGAGGCAGGATGCCCTCCAGGGGCCAGCCTAAGGGCAGCACATTGACTGCATCACACCCCAAAGCTCCACATGTGCAGGGCGCTGCAGTCTCTGCGCGTTATTCAAAAAGTTCTTTGGTGTGGGCCTTTTTTGAGACGAGTGCATCAGATCGCACCGCTGCTATTTGCAACATATGTCTCAAGCGTATCTCGCGTGGCCAAAACATCTCCCGCTTGGGTACCACATGCTTGACCAGACATATGTTGACCTGCCATGCAGTTCGTTGGCAAGCGTATCTAAAAGACCCACACCAAAGAACAAAGAGGATCTCTCCTTGCTCCTCATCAGCTGAGATTTCCAACCCCACTAGACCTTCAGTCCTCTCTGAGACCTGCAGTGAGAGGAATGAAGGTGTAGAATTAGGTGTGTCACAGCCAAGTACTTGTGGGCAATCTGCTTTTGGTACACCGACGTCAGATTGTACCAGGCAAATTTCCCTGCCCCAGCTGCTGCACCGCCGAAAGAAGTTTGCTCCCAGCCATCCACATGCCCAGCGGTTGAATGCTAGCTTGGCAAAATTGCTAGCACTTCAACTGCTGCCTTTTCAGTTGGTAGACTCTGCCCCCTTCCGTGAGTTTGTGGAATGTGCGGTTCCTCAGTGGCAGGTACCCAAACGCCACTTTTTCTCACGGAAGGCGATTCCGGCTCTCTACCGGCATGTGGAAGGCAATGTCCATGCCTCGCTGGACAGGGCGGTCAGCGGTAAGGTGCATATTACCGCTGACTCATGGTCCAGCAGGCATGGACAGGGACGTTACCTAAGTTTCACGGCGCATTGGGTGACTCTGCTGGCAGCTGGGAAGGATGCAGGACAAGGTGCAGTAGTGTTGGAGGTTGTTCCGCCACCACGCCTCCAAAATGCTGATTGTGACACACCTCTCTCCTCCACCCCCTCCTCTTCTTCTTCCTCCATGGCCTCTTCCTCGGAACCAGCGGTGCTCCGTAGGCGTTCAAGGGGCTACGCAAGTACGCAGGCCAAAAGATGCCATGCGGTGCTTGAGCTGGTGTGCTTGGGGGACAGGAGCCACACTGGGGCAGAGGTTCTGTCAGCTCTGCAGGGGCAGGTTCAGAGGTGGTTGACGCCACGCCAACTTAAGGCAGGAATGGTGGTTTGCGACAATGGCACCAACCTCCTCTCTGCCCTCCGACAGGGACAAATGACCCATGTGCCCTGTTTGGCTCACGTCCTTAACTTGGTGGTGCAGCGGTTCTTGGGCAGATACCCGGGCTTACAGGATGTGCTGAGGCAGGCCAGGAAAGTCTGTGTGCATTTCCGCCGGTCATATAATGCCAGTGCTCGGCTGACGGACCTCCAAAAGGAGTTTAACCTGCCCAAGAACCGCCTAATCTGTGACATGCCCACCAGGTGGAACTCAACGTTGGCCATGCTGCAGCGGCTGCACACGCAGCAGAGGGCCATCAATGAGTACCTGTGCGACTATGGCACCAGGACAGGGTCAGGGGAGCTTGGTTTTTTTTCCCCACGCCAGTGGGCCATGATCAGGGATGCATGCACTGTCCTGTCACCATTCGAGGAGGCCACGAGGATGGTGAGCAGTGACAGTGCATGCATCAGTGACACTGTCCCCCTTGTCCACCTGTTGGAGCACACGCTGCGTGGAATAATGGACAGGGCACTTGAGGCAGAACAGAGGCAGGAAGAGGAGGACTTCCTTAGCTCTCAAGGCCCCCTTTATCCAGACAGTGTTCCTGCGTGCCCGCCGATCACACAGGAAGAGGACGAGGAGGAAGAGGAGGAGGAGGAAGATTGTGTCAGTATGGAGGTGGAGCCTGGCACTCAGCATCAGCAGCAGTCTTTAAGGGATCAGTCCCAAGAAACACATGGACTTGTACGTGGCTGGGAGGAGGTGGCTGCGGACCATGTCGTTCTTAGTGACCCAGAGGACTCCGGACCGAATGCCTCAGCAAACCTACGCTGCATGGCCTCCCTGATCCTGCAAAGCCTGCGTAAGGATCCTCGTATTCGTGGTATCAAGGAGAAGGACCAATACTGGCTGGCAACCCTCCTTGATCCACGTTACAAGGGTAAGGTTGCGGACCTTATCTTGCCATCGCAGAGGGAGCAGAGGATGAAACATCTTCGGGAGGCCTTGCAGAAAGGTCTGTGCAACGCGTTTCCAGAGACTGGGAGGTTACAAACTCCTGTTTCTGGACAACGTGTTGCTGAGGCTTCGGTCAGTCAAAGAAGGAGCGGTGGAGAAGGTGGCCGTCTGACCGATGCGTTCAGACAATTTTTTGGTCCGCAGCCCCAAGGTATGATCGGTTCCAGCAACCATCGCCAGCGTCTGTTTTACATGGTGCAGGAATACCTAGGGGCAAGATCAGACTTGGACACCTTTCCCACCGAAAATCCTCTGGGTTACTGGGTCTTGAGGATGGATCACTGGCCAGAGCTTGCACAGTATGCAATTGAGCTACTGGCCTGTCCTGCATCCAGCGTTCTTTCGGAACGCACATTCAGTGCTGCTGGAGGCGTGGTAACCGATCACAGGGTGCGTCTGTCCACCGACTCGGTCGATCGGCTGACCTTCATAAAAATGAATGAGTCTTGGATCACCACCAGCTACCAAGCACCTGATGCTGATGTAACCGAATAATTTTTTTTGAAATCTCAGATCCCTTCAAAGACTGCCTATGCTGATGCTGAGTGACTATCCCTGAGTAATTATCCTCTTCCTCCTCAATCATCACGCTGATAGCTTGTAAGAACATTTTTGGTTCTGGGCGCCACCACCAGTGCCTAAGGCACAATTTTTCAGCCCCTGTTTAACAGGGGCGTGTAATTACAATTTTTGAAGCAATAATTTGCAGCAGGGCTCGTTCCTGCGTTCCAACTAGAGTGTCTGTGAGGGGTTGCAGTGTTGTGGCACCAGCACCAGTGCCTAAGGCCTAATTTTTCAGCTCCTGTTCAACAGGGGCATGTAATTACAATTCTTGATCTAATATTTCACAGCAGGGCCCTGTGAGGGCTTACAGTGTTGTGGCCACAGCAACACCTAAGGCCCAAATTTCTGCTGAGTATATAGGGCAGGACCCTACTTTCAAACATCTAACTTACAAACGACTCCTACTTGCAAACGGAAGGAGACAACAGGAAGTGAGATGAAATCTACCCCTAGGAAGGGAAATTCTCTCCTGTAAGAGTTAATATGGGAAAACAATTTCTCCTTTCCACTGATGCTTTCCAATCCTTGTTCCACAAAAAAACCCAAATTTTCAAAAAACATTTTTCATTGGGACAAAAAAGTGAGGTGAAATCTTCTGAAGAGGAGGAAAGACAGCAAAACAAATGTCACAGGGGTGATAACCCTTCCCTATGTTTTCCAAAAAGCTTAGAAAAGATTTTTTGGCTGGAGCTAAACACGTTAAAAATGTTCAAAATTACAAACAGATTCTACTTAACAACAAACCTACAGTCCCTGTCTTGTTTGCACCGCCTGTATACTGCTGTTCAGAGTAAATAGGGCCTGGTGGCCCCACACCTTTCCTTATTTTAATTTGGGTGCGGGGTTCCCCTTAATATCCATACAAGACCCAAAGGCCTGGTAATGGACTGGGGGGGTACCCATGCCGTTTGTCTCACTGATTTTCATCCATATTGCCATGACCCGACATGACATTAAACCCGCAAGCAGTTTTAAATGAGATTTTTTCCTTTAAAAATGACATTTGGTGCAGGGACTGTTCTAAACATGGGAAAACACGCGTCACTTTACAGGCATACTATAGACACCCCCCAGGTACGATATTTAAAGGAATATTTCACTTTTTTTTTTTTACTTTAAGCATCATTAAAATCACTGCTCCCGAAAAAACGGCCGTTTTTAAAAGTTTTTTTTGCATTGATACATGTCCCCTGGGGTAGGACCCGGGTCCCCAAACCCTTTTTAGGACAATACCATGCAAATTAGCCTTTAAAATGAGCACTTTTGATTTCGAACGTTCGAGTCCCATAGACGTCAATGGGGTTCTAACGTTCGTGCGAACTTTCGGTCCGTTCGCGGGTTCTGGTGCGAACCGAACCGGGGGGTGTTTGGCTCATCCCTATACATCTATATAGATCAGACCAAAATGAGGGACAGATGAGGGGGAAAGAGGGACATTGTTCCAAATCAGGGACAGTCCCTCGAAATCAGGGACAGTTGGGAGATATGAGTAGACACCCACCCTGGATAATGCCTGAAGCTGCGTCTGGTCTTCTGATGAGAAATGCAGAATATGTATTATCAGGAATGTTTTCTACATTACTTAATATGCATGCATGTACCATGAAAAAATATATCTAATGCTAAGTCCACTTTATTTTATTTTTTTTAACCTGAATAAGAAAATAACAGCAGAAATATACATGATTTCTGCATTTAACACCTCCACATTACATTCCACTAGTTTTAAAAACTGATGCCGACAGCTTTTTAAAGGTTAAGATAAAGACTATAATGCAGGTGACTCATGCAGTCCTGCCAACAGAAGACGTCACACTCACATTTAAGCTAAACTCTGAGCAAATATATAAAGCATTTAAAGCTATATTGTCTTCCCTGGTTCCTCCTTTCCCCCTCCTCAACGTTCTAATAACATTTTTAAATAAATCCTTTTATTTATCATTATTGTATGCCCAGTGACATCATCACTGGGTCTTTGTGTTGTTCTATGCAATGCAAACAGATCATAGCTGGTGGGAGGGGCTAGCAAGGTGCTGTACATAGTTTCCTGGAAACATCACAGCACACTGCATTAGTACTGCTCTTTAAAGCCTCTAGGCCTGATGCAAGCAGTGGAGTGGCTCTTGGGAGAGGTTTTGCAGATATTAAAATGCCTTGATGGATGGATGTCAGTCTAGAGGAGCAGGCGTTCCTAGGCAGACTGCATTTGCATGCAGACCACCGTAGGTAATGCCTACACGTGATACTGAGCCTCCATGATTAAAAGAATTTAAAGCAGATGAATGAAGGTCGAAGGCCAGGGACTTTAAGGCTGAGCAGGAAAGGGCTAGATGATATTGGACTTCCTCTATTCAGGAAATGAGACAGGCTGTATCTTGTGACTTGTTGCAGCTTCTGAGTTACACTCAGAAGCTACCAGTGTGCAGTGAAATCAGAATAAGGCAGCCCATAGATGATTCAATTTTCTTTCCTTTTACCACAGGTGGAAGGAAAGAAAACTGCTCGATTCCCCCATCAACACAGTCAGTGTTAATGAAGGGATGCCTCCCCCAGCGCTATTGTGTTCTGCTGGCGGGGGGCGTGGGAAGCCTTCCTGGCTGGCAGAACACAATGACTGGCTATTGGCTATAGCCGCCAGCAGTACTTGTATGTGAAAAAGCCTGCCCATACATGGATCAAATTTTAGAGGGTCCCTACTGAACCAGCCAAATTTCGAACCATATATGGCCAAGTTAAGCAATTTCAGTACAGGAGAGGAGCCTGTACAACTGAACAAGAAGATCAACTTTAAAGTAAACCCAAAGTATAACTAAAGGCAAAACTTTTTTTTAGTTTTGGATGGAGTGGAGGGAGATTAGAACGCTTGTCAATTTTTATTGCTGTCTGTGAGAGATTCACTCTCTCTAGTTGTCCTGTTTACCATTATCATTGAAAGTGAAGATAATAGAAAACCCCAAATTTTCGGTTGTCCCCAGAAAAGTAATGGAGGGGAAATCTTTCAATGGGTATAATTATATAAAATACTCCAGCACTAAGTATGTGCTCAGTGAAAGTATATAACCATAAGATCCCGCCGCTGGCACAAAAAATAGGATTCACACCTCACCTATATATTACAGCATAAGAATAAAAAACTGTGCCTGCATAATGAACTATTTGCTATAATCCTCAAAGTGTAAAATCAATAACGTGCAATTAGTATAGAATACCAACAATTTTCAAATGCTCAATAAAATGCTTTCTGTGCCATAAATACCGTATGTGCAATTCAAAATCAATGTGTATCACATCAAAAATAATATAATTTAAATTAAAATGATAAACAGTCCATTTAAAAAAATATATCAGTGTCCTTTGTCCATTTTCATTAGGATGCTATATTCTAGCAGCAGAAAATAATAGAACACAAGATAAACACGCTTTTACCCCTTTACATAGGGTTATTATGTTCTTTAGTATGTGTCCTTCCAGGTAAGTATAGATCTCTAATTATGGGTGCATAGTATGCATATATAAAATAATATAATTTACATTTAAATTATAAACAGTCCATTAAAAAAAATATATCAGTGTCCTTTGTCCATTTTCATTAGTGTGCTATATTCCAGCAGCAGAAAATAATAGAAAATAAAAAATTGTGCATATATAAAATTTTCACCATGGGTGGGTAGTATGGGCTTGCTTGTATTTGTAGTGCATCTATCCCTCCACCATTATAATACCGCTCTCACCTCACAAGATAAACACACTTTTACCCTTTTACATAGGGCTATTATGCTCTTTAGTATGTGTCCTTCCAGGTAAGTACAGAGCTCTCCTTATGGGTGCATAGGATTATTCAATGTTACTCCATTGCCATCCTGTTTCCTCTTAGCTTTTTTCCCCATATTGGACCCATAATAGAATAATTCTCATAGTGCTTACTGTTATATTAGCTTTATTTTTATTTATTTTTTAAACATAAGAATGCACTCACAATATATAAGGAATAGATTTGCCTGTATACATTCCAATGGATGCAGCCTCTGTGTACGTTTGTACCTCCAATAAAATGGAATGCCAATACCCCTCCATTCCCTCCCCCCCCCCCCCCCGGTTTCCCCCCCCCTTCCCCCCCCCCCCCTCTTTCCCTTTCCTCCCTTCGGTTCCCCCTTTCCTATCCTCATTTTCCTTGCCTTTTCCTCTTCCCCCCCCCTCCCCTCCCTTCTTCCTTTCTCTTTTTCACCACTGCCAATCTAGCGTGTCTGGTCTTCATTCCCCTTCCTCCCCCCCCCCCCCTTACTTCACCTTGTTTTCTCACTGGTGGTGTATTGGCACCTTTACCCGATTGCTTCTTTAGACATATTTTTATGTTGCATGGGGATTGATTGGCAGTAGGGCATTTGCTATTTCCCATTCACATTTGTATCACATACACCCTTTTTTTTTTTTTTTTTTTTATCCTTCCTCTTCTCTCCCCCTTTTCAGCAATGCCCTCTGCACACCAATGGATTTACAATTCAGTAATCTTATAGATCTCCACAGTTGGGGAATTTCCCAATCTGTGTGGATGAATCAATTAACCCTTTGTTCCCTAACATTTAATATTTAACATTTTTCAATTTTTATTTCCAGCACCAACGTGTACCCATTTGGGTGCATTTCGGGTTGCTCGTTGCCCTCTCTTTTCCTTCCCCCTCCCTTGTGGGGGTTTGGTAGGTGTGATCCCTCGCAAGATGCATTTGGCCCACCGCCCGCTCCCTTGGGAGTTGATCTGACACGGGGAGACAGGGGAGCAGAGGAGAAATCGCATCACCTAAAATAATCGACAATGTTTAAACCAAATGTAGAAACCTCAGAATTTCTGTAATAGGTAATTACATGATTTAGGCAACCATAGTAGATGGTACTCATATATAAGGCTGGCACTGTGGGATTTGATGCTATGTTTGACACATGTTCACCTTTTTACAGTGGACAACCATCCTCTGAAGAAGACCCGGGAAGGGTCGAAACGCGTCAGGATTTACGTATACAACTTTCGTTGTTCCACATACACCGTATTGTATTGCCTCTAATTATAGGCACTGTCTGTTGTTACCTATTTTACTAATCTAGTAATTGAGATAACTTTGGTTGTCCTTTAACATATTGTGCTTGGCATTGGTTCCTACTATATGCTTTGCTCACTGTAACTGTACGCCACATCCAGTTCATGTCCTGACTCTAATAGTCAGTAGCTATTTTTAGTGATTTTTATATTATGTCATTTATACTTTTTGTACTAATAAAATTGAATTTTTCAACTATCAATACTGCACTTCATTGGCTGCTTTAAAGCCCCGATAGGGGGTTCTCGTATAATTTTTTGTATCTTATGGGGTGTGCGGCCTACTAGTCTACACTCTTGTGAGTGCTTTATGTTGTTTGGGATGCCATTGTTATTTTTGATGTGATGCACATTTCTTATGAACTGCACATACAGTATTTATGGCACAGAAAGCACTTTATTGAGCATTTGAAATTTGTTGGCATTCTACACTAATTGCACTTTATTTATTTTATACTTTGAGGATTATAGTAAGTACTTTATTGTGCAGGCATAGTTTTTTTGCTATTTTTCCAATGGGTATACTAGTTTTGGTGACCTGGGGGGTCCCCAAGGAATTCTCTTTATTTGTGGGGATTTTCTCTCACTTCCTGTTTGGCTATGGGACAGAAAGTGAAGGAAAATCTCCACAATGGGACACAGATGGCAAAAAAATAAAAATCTGAGGGGCGTTATAACCCTCCCTTGCTCTATCCAAAATGAAAAAAAAAAGTCTTGCCTATAGCTCTACTTTAAAGTATTATTGTACCTAGCAAAAAAAAAAAATGTTTGGCAGTGAATGAAGGGTCTATGTCACTGAGATTCCAAGAGGCTCCATTAACACCTATGCAGCTGTGATGGTGTGTGCGCATTTTTAAGCATCATGTATGGGACAGTCCATTCATTTCAATGGACTGCCCGACATGTAAAATCACACAGAAAAAGTACATGACCCTTTTTTTAAATCACGACGCACCAAAATGCATGATACGTTGGTACTGTGCATTTTTGTGCATGCTTTCATGTGCACATTTGCAAGGTGGGTAATGGCACTGCAACGCACCTGCAAAAGAGATTAACTTTTTTTGTGCATTACAGGAATGCGTGCAATTTTGTGAAACAACGCACAAATGTAAACTTAGCCTTATAGTATAATACAGCTACTGATAAATATGGCACATCAGAGATTTGTTGCCACATAGATAAATATTACTGCTAAAGACGCAACTCAGTAGCTAGCTAATAATCGCCAGAGTAAATAAGCGCAGAGATCTGTAGTTTCTACAAATAACTGCTACAACGATGCTAGTATGACATGACCCTGATTGAATGATATTCAGTTTGCTAATGCCCCATACACACGATGAGATTATCGGAGGAATGATTGTCCGTTTTTTATTGCATGCTAATCTCAGATTGAATCTGCTGATTTTACTAAAGTCACGAAAATTCCCGCACGACAGAAATAAAATTGGGAAGTGATGTCATGTGTTGTAATGCATGTGTATTGCATTTTCGAATGATAGCTGTGCTGATTAAACGGAAATCGTACGATCTGTCATCGTACGAAAAAATTTTCATGCATGCCCGATAGAATAATATTGGATGAACTGTTCGGATCGGTTCTCGAAAGCTCTGTACGAACGATCCAATTATCGTACGATCACTTTGAAAGCAGTATTTTCCGTATGATTTTCTGATCGTGTGTACAGAGCTTAAGTTATTGTGTATCAGAAACATCTGGGGTTTTTTCGTTTTATTTTTTTGTATAAAATACTGATTTTGCCGGTCTCACATAGCATTGTTGCAGTCACTTCCTTTCTACATGTACTCCAGTGCTAGCTTCATGAAATATTTCAGGGTACTTCAGGGTGGCTTTCCTCATGGTTATAACAGTGAACTACTAGTAGAGGGAAAAAAGCATTTGATCCCCTGCTGATTTGCCCACTGACAAAAAAAATGTCCTGCTTATACTGTTAATGGTAGGCCTTTTTTTAACAGTGAGAGACAGAATAACAACAAATCCAGAAAAACGCATTAAAAGTTATAAATTGATTTGCATTTTAATGAGTGAACTAAGTATTTGACCCCTTCGCAAAACATGACTTAGTACTTGGTGGCAAAACCCTTGTTGGCAATCACAGAGGTCAGACGTTTCCTGTAGTTGGCCATCAGGTTTGCACACATCTCAAGAGGGATTTTGTCCCACTTCTCTTTGCAGATCCTCTCAAAGTCAATAAGGTTTCAAGGCTGACGTTTGGTAACTCGAACCTTCAGCTCCCTCCACATATTTTCTATAGGATTAAGGTCTGGAGACTGGCTAGGCCACTTCAGGACCTTAATGTGCTTCTTCTTTAACCACTCCTTTGTTGCCTTGGCCATGTGTTTTGGGTCATTGTCATGCTGGAATACCCATCCACGACCCATTTTCAATGCCCTGGCTGAGGAAAGGAGGTTCCCACCCAAGATTTGACAGTACATCCATCATCCCTTTGATGCAGTAAAATTGTCCTGTCCCCTTAGCAGAAAAACACCCCCAAAGCATAATGTTTCCACCTCCATGTTTGACGGTGGGGATGGTGTTCTTGGGGTCATAGCAGCAGCAGCGTGTCCATAAGGGGCGCCTGAGGTATGGATTACAAAGGGTTTTTTTGTTTTTTTTTTAAGCACACGATTAAAGGCTCTAACAGCCTTAAAAAAAGAGTGGGCCCCGGGGGGAATAGCACTGCGTCCCGAGTACACCCACTTGTGTGACATTAGCACATGAATATTCAAAGTTACACTGATTCTCCTCCCAGCCAATCAGGAAGTGGGTCACCCAATTGGCTGAAAGGACAGGCGATCCTATTGGACACCTAGGAGGAGGAGGGAGGAGATGCCTGGCGGAAGTTGCCATGATGCAGAGGAGGAGGAGGCGTGATGGAAGCTGCCGCAAGCTGCCCGTAGGAGCCCTGCCCGCCCATGACCAAGATGGGGTAATTTTGGGGCTGGATGATCGACTGACCAGAGGAGTGGTTGTTTGCTGTAGTTCTGGGCTGATTCCTCACCATTCTCATGATCATTGAAACTCCATGAAGTGAGATTTTGCATGGAGCCCCAGACCGAGGGAGAATGACAGTTGTTTTGTGTTTCTTCCATTTGTGAATAATCGCGCCAACTGTTGTCAGCCTCTCACCAAGCTGCTTGGCGATGGTCTTGTAGCCCATTCCAGCCTCGTGTAGGCCTACAATCTTGTTCCTGATATCCTTGGACAGCTCTGTGGTCTTGGCCATGGTGGAGAGATTGGAATCTGATTGATTGCTTCTGTGGACAGGTGTTTTTATACAGGTAACAAATTGAGATTAGGAGCATTCCCTTTAAGAGATTGCACCTAATCTCAGCTTGTTACCTGTATAGAAGACAATAAACAAAAAAGGTGTACCGTGCTAGAGCATATACCTAAAACAAACAGCAGTGACAAAACCATGAGATATCATCATAGTGGGCAAAAATCTACATATACAAAAAGTCGCATTCATTCAAAATAAAAACCAAAAAATAGTGATCCAGTGATTGGAACAATACAGGTGAGTACTGAAACAGTGACATAAACAACAACAATTTATGAATAATGTCTCTACTCTCTAGTAGTATAAAGTGCAGTCTTGAATTCACAAGATTCTAACATGTGAAAAATTTCCAGCAGAATGGAATGGTCCAAAACTATTCAGCCACCACCAAGAGAAAGGAGTTATCTGTAAACTGGTCACTCTGTGAGTAGAAACTGTTACCAGGTGTAGACCCCCTATGATAGTGAGGTCATGGGCACTTGCAGATATAGTCCTCTGTGGGGTCAAAAGGTAGGCCTCATCTCCGGAGCTCACTGGCAATCGCAGACCGGCATCTACGATATGCAGGTAGTGTGCAAATTCTGTTCAAAAATCTTCGTGGATCAATGTCACGGAGCTTAAGGAAAGAGAGGCTCCAATAGTGTATTATCGTTTAAAATAGTAGATTTATTGTAAAAAAGCCAAAATCGGTACTCACATGGTACTCACATGGTACTGATTCCTAACAACTTTTGCCAGCAAACAGAATACAGATCACCCGCACTTCTGGGGTCACATGGGGCATGGTGACGTCAGCGCATAGCTCCGCTCGACATGTTTCATCATACGTGACGTCTTCCTGGGGCAATAGTTTTGGATCATTCCATTCTGCTGGAACTTTTTTCACATTTTAGAATTTTGTGTATTCAAGACTGCACTTTATTCTACTAGAGACATTATTCACTTAATAATTCATCATTAATTTTTATTATTTCTCTTACTGTTTCAATACTCGCCTGTATTGTACCAATCACTGGATCACTATTTTTTAGTTTCATTTTGAATGAGCGTGACTTTTTGTATATATAGACCTGTATAGAAGACATCTGGGAGCCAGAAATCTTGCTGATTGATAGGGGATCAAACACTTATTTTACTCATAAAAATGCAAATCAATGTATAACTTTTTTGAAATGCGTTTTTCTGGATTTATTTTGTTGTTATTCTGTCTCTAACTGTTAAAATAAACCTACCATTAAAATTATAGAACAATCATTTCTTTGTCTGTGTGCAAACGTACAAAATCAGCAGGGGATCAAATACTTTTTCCCCTCACTGTATGCCTACGCAATATGCCCTGGCACAGCCACTTGTAGTCTCCATTGAGAGGGTGAGAATGCAGATTAACAATTGGAAGACAGAGATAAGAGTGTTGCCACCCTGTAACAGGAAGTGGTGAACAAGATCCATAGGTACTTTTTTAATTTAAATAAATGTGTTTTTATTTAAATTTATTAAATAATTACATTTATTTTGCAACATAGATTTTTTTTTTTTTTTACAGAAGATACAGTTGAGTTGAGGTGTTATTCAATAGAAACTCCAAGTAGAGTGTAGAATACAATAAAAATCAGTAGATGTAAAATAGAATGACAGCTACTCACAATTCAATTAACAATTCTTATGATGATAAATGTTACTGGGTAGCTGTCAAAAGAACAACCTCCTGTGCTCAAAAGAATGTTCTGGCCATAGAGTTTCACAGACCTTCCGTTACGCTACATTTCCAAAAATAGCAAAACTTTGCCACCCCCTACAGGCTGGGGTAGCCCTGACAATACACTGAAAAGCAAGAAAAGAGGGTGCACCAGCCTTGCGCATTACCTTTGCGATAACAAAGAGCCAAAACTCTAAGAAAGAGGGGATCTTGTCGTGGTTGGGAAATCTTCAGGGATCCTGGCTGTCTATGACACTGTGAATACTGATATGCTTGAGTTTTCATGATGTTGTGAGTACGCATCTGTTTTATTTATTAAATAAATGTTATCGCAGAGGTAATGCACAAGTCTGGTGAGCCCTCTTTTCTTGTTTTTCAGTGTATTGCCTGGGCTTCCCCAACCTGTAGGGGGCTGCACAGTTTTACTAGTTTTGGAAATGTAACATAATGGAAGGTCTGTGACACTCTATGGCCAGAGCATTCTTTTGATCACAGGAGGTTGTTCTTTTGACAGCTACTCATTTATCATCATAAGAATTGTTAATTGAATTGTGAGTAGCTGTCATCCTATTCCACATCTACTGATTTTTATTGTATATATGCCTCTCCTTTCAATTTACGCTTCACCAGTGCTTCATAGCGTATACGATATAGACAGACATCGACATAATGCTGTGCGTAATGACCGGAAAAAAGAACTCAGTAAGGAAATGGGGAGGGTTTGGTACCGATAAAGAAAACGAGGTAGTACATCCATTTTATAGATTTCCATTCTACCCATTCAAGAGTGTTTCTTAGCTACCCAGGCGTTTAGTCTACGCACTGTAGAGTTCAAGACTGGTAAGTAATTCAATTCATATAATTTAAGAGGAAAAGGAGACATATAGACCCCTAAGTATTTAAGGGAGTTGGTTGTTCATCTAAAAGGAAATGAAAATTCCAAAAAAGCCTTCTCCCTTTGAGACAAGTGAATGTTTAAGCATCTAGACTTGGTGGCATTAATCTTGAAAATGCTAAACCGACCAAATTGTTCCAGCTCCTGTAAATCACACAAAAATGCCATCCTAGGGTTTGTGACATAGATCAACAAGACATCTGCATAGAAACTTAACTTGTAGAAGTGGCCCCACCATTATGCCCTAAATAGAATCACTGGCTTTGAGAGCAAACGCAAGGTGCTCCGTAGCCAATATATACAAGTAGGGCAATAGGGCACATCCCTGTCTAGTGCCATTTGAGATAATTATTACATCAGGTAAAAGACCATTAATCCTAATTCTGGCTGTGGGGACAAAGTACAGGGCCATTATTTTATGTATAAAGCTCCATGGAGGACCAACCTGTTCCTTGCCTCCAGAAACTGCAAATCCATGCGGTCAAAAGCCTTTTCTGCATCCAACAATAAAAGGCAGAGCGGATGTTTAGTCTTCTGGGCATAATTCGTCAATAATATTGTCTTAATTGTATTGTCCCATGCTTCTCGCTTAGGCACAAACCCAACCTGGTCTGATCCTATTAGGGCTTGTATCACAGACTAGAGATAGACAGTCCAGGCATAGATCTTCAAGTCTGTATTAATTAAAGAAATTGGTAGATATCTCGTACATTGGGTATGGCCCTTGTTTTCTATTGGAATAAGAGTGATATGCACCTCTTGGGTCAGGCGAGTAAAAGGACGAGGCAGGAAAATAGTATTAAACATTTTACACAGAGTAGGTATCACAGATTCTCAGAATTGTTTATAGAAGGCGCTTGTAAACTCATCTGGTCCTGGGCTTTACCAGAAGGGAGGTCTTTAAAAACGTATGTTAGTTCCTCTGGGAAAAGGGAGTTAATAAACTCTTTGCCTTCTGGGTCGAAAGGCGAGGTAGGACCGTGCGTTTGAGATAGTCTGAAAGTTGAGACAAGTTTGAAGAATTTGAGAGCTACAACCCTGGCTCTTGAATATTATATAGCACCATGTAATAAATATGGAAAACCGATATTATTTTAATGGAAGTTGCAGATTTAAACATATTGAAATGACTTTTAAAATTATATTAACATTTTAAAGCTTATATGACATTTTAGTGACTGAATTTACATATGCTTTTATCTGGTTTATGGGCTTATTACATTTCTAAAAGCTGGTAGCATAGATACTAATATGTCCTGATATCAGTTTCCTGTATTCCACTGCAAAAATAACTCTTTCTGCTACTGAAAGGGTGCAGCAGTGCGGCATCCAGGTTCAACTGCATTACAACTGTGCAAATAAAGCAACTGACTGATGTGGCACATGCACATTTTACTCTACAGAGCAACAAACAATCACTACTGACATCAGAGCCAATCATTTTTTTCCCCACAGTGTCCCCATAAGTGATTTGACCCTCACTCAGGTGTCAAATTGGGATTGGGATGTTAAATGCTAGTCTAAGATTTTTAATTCTAACTCCAATCAAATTTATAACTAGAATAATGATTTTATTCTTTGTGTAGTTGCTGGCAAAATGTATGGCTTGGGGTCTTCTTATATCTTGGGAACTCCAGTGGTGATCTACCCCCATAAAAACTTTCATTTTTACTCAGGGGCTGCAAATATTGCATAGCCATATAATGCCACAAGTCTCTGACAAATCCTCCATCATAGTAAATACAAAAAAAATAATAATAATAATTTAAAGACGTTAAGTTGTGCAAGAACCCTTTCCACTGCCTTGTAGGTGGGAACAAAAACACAAAATAAAGTGCTGAAATATTACCAGAGGAGTCCCAGAAGGATATCAAAAGCCAGGGGGTCATTGAATTCATTGATGTCCATCTACATCTAAAATATCAGCTTTAGATGGAGTTGGCCTTTAATAGACATAGCATGAAAACAGAATGTGCAGCTTAGCTGCATTCTGACATTTCACTTCAGCTTTCTTTCAAATAAAAGAGAAATTACATATCTCTCATCGGAAGCATCTAAGCCACATACTATATACTATCTCTCTTAGCCAGTGACTTAAGGCAGAGGATAGAGTGTTGCTGTAAAAATGGGGATTTAGTGGAGAAAAATCTGTCTCAAAACACTGTGGGGTTGATATACTAAAGGCAAATAGACTGTTCATTTTGCAAGGCAAGTTGCACTTTGCTAGGGAAATATCCACAGAGCTTAGTGAATGAGGTGATGCTCTGCTGACTTCCATTATCCAATCATGTGCAAGCTGTTTTTATGTTTTATTTTCCTTGCACCTGATTGGGTATTTATTGCAAAAATTATATTGCAAAGAGCAACTTCCCTTGCAAAATGAACAGTGTATGTGTCTTTAGTAAAACAAGTTCCTTTAGTACAAATGTAAATACTACTTTAACTCCTCTTAACATTGGCAAACAAAACTAGTTTTTCACACTTATATCTTTGCAAACATCCATCCCTGTCCACCTATTTCTACATTTGATGCATTTTTCAATCTGACTCCATCAGCCTTAAATATTTTTTCCCTGCCTATGACATCACAAACTGTTTTAAAGAAAAAATGGGCCTACTGATAAAAACACCTGGATGCATCAATCTCCACCTTTAACTGCTCTTAGCAATTTCATTCCAACCACTAAACAAAATAATCCCTCTGCTGTGATCATCTTTCTCCACAATCTGTCTGTTTGACCTAGTCCTCTCTGCCCCATCCTCTGCCCTAGTGTCTACACTGACTGAACTGTTAAATTTGTCCCTCTCTACAGACGGGTTCCCTTTAGACTTCTAATGAGCAATCACAGTTCCTATACTAAAAACAAAAACCTTCTCTTGACCCTTCTCTACACTCTAGTGAACCAGATTTGACTTCATCTATACAGTTCAAAACTCTTTGAAGGCTTTGTTTATCGCAAACAAACCTTTTCACTCGCTTTTTGACCTCCTCTAATCTGCCTTCATCTTGCTCATTCAATAAAATGCTTACAAAACACTTAAAAAAGTGACATCAAACCAAAGGTTTTTGTAACTTTCTTCTCCTATGCATCCGTTATTCAGAATTTGGCACTGATCATCTTCTGCTACTGGAAACTCTGCATTTATTTGACATTCAGAACACTGCCTTCTCAACGTTCTATTCTTTTGCTTAAAGTTTTCAAACAAGGCTCAATGTCAATGTCCTAAAGGTCTGGTCCCCTGCCCCATATTGTTCTATGTTTGTATTACTTCTCTGTTATGTTGGTTTAAAAAAAAAACTGATATATGAAGAAGTCACTCAGATCTATCTATCAATTCTTGAGTTCTGACTGCAGAAACATTCTACAATTTATCAGGAATTCTGCAGCAAGACTTATCTAAATCTCCTACTACCTCTCATTTGTTATACTTCACTGTTAACATTTTCAATGTGAGGATAAAATTGAGGTTACCATACTTTGCTTTTTGAGCACTTAACAATTAATCCCCCGACTCTATTCTGACCTTGTACACAAATGACACAGGCGCTCTGCTCCTCCACTCACAAAGAAAGATCTGCTTGTAAGCAGGTTGAGTTTTATGCTGCCAGAGCTGGGAGGGTTAGTGTTAATATTTTCCTGGTCCTTTCTTGGTGGGCTTTCATGCATCTGACCCACTTGTCCTGTACTATATAAAAATGGGACAGCGATCTGATTCAGGGGTGCATGTTAAGTGAGTTTATATTACCTGACATGTCAACGTTATGGGGGTCTGTCCACACAGATCCAGAGAATCTATGCATAAAGAACCTCTACAGAATATGGGACCATTGTGAGCTACAAAACGTCTGGAGACACCAATGCTGGAATTCTGCAATAATGGACTCTATCCTGTGCAGGTATACTGAGGCAGCGACAAGCCTGAATTAGGGATTCGTTTAGGTAAAGACAGTTGCTTTTGTTCTACTGTAATGCTACATTATTTATGTTAAGTTTTTGAAACTTTGCTTTGCTTGGTCTGAATTTACTAAAATTACTAAACCAATGTAAGTAACCAGCATACATAGTGTACAGCTTGGGTCAATCAAACACAGTCGGGTATGAAAATAGCAGTCCAAGAGTTAATACAGTGTGAAGTGGTTATGAAGGGTAACAAAGGTTTTGCTAGCAGCCTGTCACAAGGGTGTACATGAGACAGGTGGGATAGTTGTTGCCAGCAGTCTCTCCATGAGCAAGTCCGTCTCCCATAGCAATGGGGGCAGATCAGCACCACAGAGGTCCTCAGAGTGTGCACAGGTATGGAAGAGGAAGAGTTAAATGAGTGCACGCATGGAGTCAGCGCTGGGACCAAATCGGGGCCCCATTCCGTTACTGGGAGTGAGGTAGAGGAGATACACTGGACAGGTGGAGAAGGCGTTGGCTCTACATGCCCCTCCTAAATGCAACAGTGACTGCGGCGGTGTATATTGAAATCAAGAGACTTTACTAAAGTTAAGTCGTCTCTTCAAAGTAAAGGTAACCCATGCGTAAGGCAGTGACCCTATCTGAGGTGCCTAGCTGCGTAGCCCAGAAGAACCCATCCAGGGGTTGGTCTCTCATGTGACCTTTATTTGGTGCCAAAAAAGGAGGGGGAACATGAAGGATGTGTCACCCTACCTACCCCCACCCCATACATGCTGGTAGGCAGACAAAGGAAGAAAAGCTTGGGCTCTACTGATACGTCTTAATCAGTGTACCCGAGAATTCAGTAAACACAAGTGAATGCTTAACTTTGTTTACATTGTAGAAATTGACTGTTCACAGAAAATAGACAATTTACAGCAATGGTACCGCATATTTTCAGGTCATACACTTCTTCAGGCAGTAAAGGGCACAGTTTATACAGTAGATAGGGCACTTTCCAGTAGTAATATAACAGAGGATAGAGGAGCACTTCCCTTGCAGGAGCTATGATATTGCTTGGTCATGCTGAGGTCTCCAAAAGTCCCTGCAGGTATTTGGCTGCCAGTATGAGACCTTTCCAGGAAGTATACAGTGGAGACCACCTGAAAGGCAACACCTACTCTTTCTCTGTTAACAGGTACCTCTCCCTAATGCTCCCTCTCCCTCCCTAACTCTGTTCATATCTTACTCCCACACCGTGGGCACACTGATTGATGAAGCATTCCACTGTTTATTAAAATACTTAGTTTGGATGCCTGCCTACATCTTGCAGGATTTCAGTATCCAATAGTATTGTTGCCCCCAACAAGATGCCAGCCTGTAGCCCAAAGCAGGGGAAAACTAGTCCTCAATGTAAGATGACCAGATATTTAAAATGAAATCTGGGGAAATATTTATTTATTTATTTATTTATTTATTTATTGGCAAATAGTAAAATATTTTATAAGCATATTTTCTTCAAATGATATATGCAGTATGTGTTTATGGAATGATTGTATGATATATACGTTATTTCTGGAAATCATTTCATACCAGCCCCATAGCATTATTATACCAGCCCAACCACATAACGTCATTATTTTATTGTTCATAAAAGGGAAAACCATGCATTTTAAAGCACATTTGAAGAGTGTAGTATACTCACCAGTGCTCATCAGTGCAGCCTCATCAGTGCCCATCAGCTCAGCCTCATCAGTGCCAATCAATATAGCCTCACCAGTGCCCATCAGTGCAGCCTGATCAGTGCCTACCAATGCAGCCTGATCACTGCCCATCAATGCAGCCTCACCAGTGTCCATCAATGCAGCCTCATCAGTACCCATCAATGCAGCCTCACCAGTGCCCATCAGTGCAGCCTCACCAGTGCCCATCAGTGCAGCCTCACCAGTGCCCATCAGCTCAGCTTCACCAGTGCCCGTCAGCTCAGCCTCACCCGTGTCCATCAATGCAGCCTGATCAGTGCCCATCAATGCAGCCTCACCGGTGCCCATAAATGCAGTCTGTTCAATGCCCATCAGCTCAGCCTATTCAGTGCCCATGAGCTCAGTCTGTGCTCATCAATGCAGCCTGATCAGTGCCCATCAATGCAGCCTTACCAGTGTTCATCAATGCAGCCTCACTAGTGCCCATAAATGCAGCCTCACCAGTGCCCATAAATACAGCCTCACCAGTGCCCATAAATGCAGCCTCACCAGTGCCCATCAGCTCAGCCTGTTCAGTGCCCATCAGCGCAGCCTGTTCAGTGCCCATCAGCGCAGCCTGTTCAGTGCCCATCAGCGCAGCCTGTTTAGTGCATCAGTACAGTCTTTTCAGTGCCCATCAATGCAGCCTGTTCAGCGCCTATCAATGCAGCCTGTTCAGTGCCCATCAGCGCAGCCTGTTCAGTGCCCATCAGCTCAGCCTGTTCAGTGCCCATGAATGCAGCCTGTTCAGTGCCCATCAGCTCAGCCTGTTCAGTTCCCATCAGCGCAGCCTGTTCAGTGCCCATCAATGCAGCCTGTTCAGTGCCCATCAATGCAGCCTGTTCAGTGCCCAGCAGCTCAGCATGTTTAGTGCCCATGATTGCAGCCTGTTCAGTGCCCATCAATGCAACCTGTTCAACGCCAAGCAGCTAAGCCTGTTCAGTGCCCATCAATGCAGCATGTTCAGTGCCCATCAATGCAGCCTAGTTCCCAGCAGCTCGGCCTTACCTAGAGGAAAGGAGACGGATTATATAGAGCGGGGATCGCCTGTTTACTGAATGCAGTCGCTGTCCTCAGACGAAGTCCCGCTTCCTATGATAGATGTCACCAGTGTGTGTGCTGCCTATCATAGGAGCCGGCCCAGGAGGCGGGACTTAATCTGACAGCCAGGTAAGCGAGAGATCCCCACTCTGTAGATACCTGAAGCGCTCGCCCTCCTCCCCGTGTGAGACACTTAACTGAGGGGGGCGCTGCCGCTGCACTGGATCGACATTTCGCAGCCCAGGCAAATATAGAGTAGGGTGACCAGATGTCCCCGGCCCTGCAAAGCGGGGACAAAACCCGGGGACAGACTTTCTCTGGGGACAGTGTCCTCAAACCGTGGACTGTCCCTGGAAACTGGGGACATCTGATCACTCTACCTCAATGGGCTCCTGCCAGCCTGAGAAACAGCACAGTGCTACCTTCAGGTTGGAGGACATACTGCAACCTCCACCTGTCTGCAAATATGTATGTCAACTTACCTTTTATCAGTTAGGACTATTGATACATCAGAGAAAAGTGAAACCAGTTACATATAAAGAAGATTACCCATAGATAGCAATCAGAGATCTCACCTGACACATCCGTGTACTCATCAGCATTAAGGCCATGCTCTCCACCCATTTCTGCTGGTAGATCAATAAAGCATTTCAACGTCGGAGAATAAACTATTAACCCCGTACTAGCTTGCCGCAGAAGACACTCCAGGTACCTTGGTGCAAAGAAACATTCATTTATTTCGACTGTAGTAGATTTATATTAGAACCAGAATGGGATTCAATAAATTAGAACACTCAGATAATTTGTCAATGTAACTCTTCAGTTGCAATCTATGGACATGTCAGTTAAAGTGTATGTAAAGTTAAAACTTTTTTTGTTTATTTTAGAGTAGGGAAAGGTTAAAACTAAAGTCCAACTATTTTTTGTCATGTGCCCTGACAGGGAGATTCTCCTTTCCCTTCTTGTTCCACCTGGACAATAGGAAGTAAGTGGAAATCTCTGTAAGGTGTCTTCTCTTAGACTACTGTCATCCACATAGATGTCACTATTTGAAACTATACCCTCACCTCTTGTTCTTGTGACAAACTCTAACATTTTGGATATCCAGTCACATTCTATCCCAGTGAAAATGACAAATAGAGAGCATGAATCTTCTTAGCAGGGACATGGGCAGCAATAAAAATCTGATGGTTTTTAATATTTTTTCACTTTATTAAAAACTTACGAAGCTTTGGTTTTACATACACTTTAAAATAAATATACCACATTATCATTAACAAATACACTACTTGATTTATTCTAGCAATGTTTCTTCTAGTCAGGGATGTGTGAATTAAAGTGTGGATGCATTACACTGTGATTAAAGAGACCCTGTCAACAACTTAAACATTTTCAGATAAAAGCACAGAAAAATCTAATATGTAAAATGCTTATTTGCAAAGTTTTTTTCTTGGCATAAATTATTTTTTTTATTTACTTCCAATATGCCTCTGAACCTGAACTAGCAAATTTGACTACTTCAGGAAAGTCAGTTCCCTAGCACAGACCCCTACCACCTTGCATGTCATAGCCCTCGCCTCTTCTATGAGTGTCTCACTCTCTGTGCTGGCTCAGAAAATTCACTTCTCCCCTCACTTCTCTTCATAACCTTTTATGTAGCTGCTGGGACAAAAGCAAAAGGGAATACTATATACTGTCATTTGAGTAACTCTTCCAAATCTGCTGGGGTTGCTGACATCACATTTAAGATGGTGGCACTGAACAGCAGTCTACATAAGGGAGGATTTTACAGGTAAATCACATGCATAGAATATACTAAATGCACATACTGTATAACCTTATGCAAAGATTTTTGTGGAAATTAATGGTCTGGCAACAGGATCACTTTAGCATTGACAATAATGGAAACAAAGTAATGCATTAACCCACTAACTTGGCCATATACATACATGCAGCAATTGATTTTAAAAGAGAAGTATCAGTGAAGCTTTTTTTGCTCATACTTCTCTGGTGGGTCACAGGACTACACATACTTTTGTTCTCCTGTGACCCCAAGTCAGCTGATAACGGTCTAGCACCCACTGATGGGGCAGAGCCAATTCATGCTCTGGAAAGATCCTGACAATATTGTCAGGGTACGCTCAACTGGCTGACTGACAGTTGGCTCCACTTCACAGTGCACAGCTGTGGTGTCCTCATGTATGCCCTCCTCACCCTGAGGACTGGAGGTGCATAGCAGAGAGCGGTAACTGACAGTTACTACTCTCCACTCAGAAGAGACCAAAAACTGATGCTGCAGCATGGAGGTAAGTATGTATGTTTATTTTTTTTTATAAGCCTATACTACTCCTTTAACACTGAGGTGCCACATATATATGCATACAGCCGGTGTTCCCTGTTTGTACTGGGAGCTCACTCATTTGGTGCCCCCAGCAAAGTGACCAGCACTCATCAACTGCTCTCGGTCACTGTTTATGATCGGGGGATGGTGGAATAGGCTCCGAATCATGTGATCACTGTAACAGTCAATCACAGTGATCATATGACCAGGAAACCCATGCAACACTCATGTTATAAACTTTAAATAGGCCGCATTCTGTCGGCTGGAAGGGGCTAAGAAACCTGTGATCCCCTTTCAGGAACTGTATTCATATATAAAGCAACATAGAAGTCATATGTTTGTGAAATTTTTGTGTGTTGTATCCTTAAAAATATTCACCAACATTTACATTATATTCTCCAAAGCATTTTACTTTAACTGCTTTTTTTCTCTTGTCCATAGCATTACATCCATTACATCATTTCTCATTTGTGAGAACAATACTTTGATTTGTTATTGGCTAGCATTGAATGTGTTTCACATTAGCAAGGGCTGAAAATGACTTCTTCTTTTGTAATAATTCTTAAGACGTGTGCTATTCTCCTAAAAACCTATAAGAAAAGCATATAAATAAGTGCTGTAGATGAGAAAGTTAAAGCTGAACTCCAGGAATTATCTGTATTGCATACTTACATTGTTCCAGCTTGGCACAATGAAAATATACACATTTCATGCCAGAGGGACTGATGTGGAAGCTGACAATCACTGTAGTACATTGGGGTCACTCACTGGCCATTAATAGTACATCTTTTTTAAAAAAAATTGTTTAATACTGGGCATCTTCTGATTTGACAAGGTGATGATGAGGGTTGGTGATATCACTTAACAGATAATACCTTGTATTCATTGAAAAAAATACTTGCCATGAATGGTGGCAGTGTTTCGTGAGCAACCCCCTGTGATCAGTGTGTAGAGTGATCAGTGTCGCACAGTGATTTTCAGCTTCCCAAGCGGCCTATCAGGTATGAGGTCTACATACTTACATTGCTCCAAGCTGGTCTAATGTAAGAATGCAAGAGTGACAGCCCCATTAGGGGCACACGGGCGCAGCCCCTCTATCCATGCGTCCGGCCCCCTGATCTACATGCATGGATTCCAATGGGGGGGTGTTGGGTGTTTTTTTTAAGCACATGATTAGAGCCAGAGGTTCTAATAGGCTTCAAAAAAGGGTGGGCTGAGGGCACAGAGAACTGCGCCTGAAGCTCACCCAGTTGTGTGACAATAGCAAATGAATATTTGCTATTGTCACACTGATTCTCCTCTCAGCCAATCAGGAAGTGGGTCACAAGACCCGTTACCCAATTGGTCGAAAGGAGATCCAATTGGATTGGCCGCCAGGAGGAAGAGGGAGGAGACTCTGGGGAACCGAGACTTCAGCCGTCCGCAACCCGGAGAGAAGCTGCCATCACCTGCCGCCCAGAGAGCTGCCCATAAGATGGGGCAAGTGCAGGGCCCTGACTGACTGACCGATGGGGGTGGGGATGTCGCCCGTGACCCCCATGACCCGGCCGGCTGGGTGGGGGGGCTTCTGTGCCATCCGTGACCTGACCAGGGTGGATTGTTTGCCGCCCCCCAAGAAAAAAACACCAGCCACCACTGGTATGCAATAAAGATCATACCATTAAAGATTATAGTTCAGCTTTAAAGAAATTCTCCACACATAAAAAGGCATTGAGCTAATAAACAGCAGAAGTCGGTGTCTAAGAATGAATGGAATGGAGGAGTAGATGAAATGCCATGCCTTTTAGTTAAGAAAGTGAGGGTAGGAGACGGCTAGACAGTATGACAGGTTGTGTGGAAGAGAAGCATTCGCAGGGAATATTTATAGTATTCAATATTAGCAGCTGGCCTGAGAACATTGAGAACAAGGGGAACATCCCAAATTAGAGATGCAGCACAAGACAATTCTTACCAGTTGGTATAAAGTGTGGTGATAGTCTGCTCTCCATTGGCATCATTTGCTTGTGTTTGTTGCAGTAAGGTGCTGCGGATAGTACGTGCAATATCAATATTCACTAGATGAGAAACAGATTGCAACGTGCAGAGAAAAGATCTCATCCCACTTAAAACCTCTGATGGACGTTGAATGTCCCGAGTGGCAGGATTCCAGTTCACTATCGATACCAGGGCCCTAGAATGAATGAATCTGTATGTAAAGACCTACTATCTCAATATAACAGTTACTTGAACTTATCTTAATTATGCAGCATATACCCAAACCTGCATTACACTAAGGCCCCTTTCACACATGCGGATCGTTCGTTTGATCAGTTCAGTCACTTTTTTTCAAAGAAAAAACATATGAAGTTTACATTAGTTTGTCATCAGTTTTTCATTTGTTTTGACATCTGTTTTTTTCACATCTGCAAGATGGAGTCCTTAAAGTGATACTAAAGTCTTGTTTTTTTGTTACAAATAACAAACATGTCATACTTACCTGCTCTGTGCAGTGGTTTTGCACAGAGAGCAGCCCAGATCCTCTTTTTCTCCGCTCCCTCTTCGGCGCTCCTGGCCCCTCCCTCCAGTTGAGTGCCCACACAGCAAGCAGCTTGCTATGGGGCACCCAAGCCGAGCTGCAGCTCCGTGTGTCCATTCAGACACAGAGCCGCAACCCTGCCTCGCCCCCTCTCTCTCCTCATTGGTTCACTGATTGACAGCAGTAGGAGCCAATGGCGGTGCGCTGCTGTCTCAGCCAATGAGGAGGGAGAGTCCAGGACAGCTGAGTCTCTCGTGCAACATCGCTGGAACGGAGGGAACTCAAGTAAGTATGCAGTTTGCCGAGGGGGCTGCTGCACAAAGAAGGCTTTTTATCTTAATGCACAGAATGCATTAAGATAAAAAAAAACTTCTGCCTTTACAACCACGTAAACCTCTTGAGTCCTGGAGACATTCTTTAATGCAAAAACAGGGCATTTGTCTGTTTATATCCGTTTTTCCCCCGATTGTTTTTTTAACAGAAGAAAAATAGGGCTTTGATCCGGTCCAAAAAAACGGATGTTGACGGAAGCGGATGTAAATGGATGTAAGTGGATAATCATCCATTTACAACGTTTTTTCATTGAGATGCATTTATGTTTGTTTTTAATCCGAAAACAGACAAACGGTCCGCATGTGTGAAAGGGGCCTAACAGTGACTTTATAGACACATATTTCCTTCTGTGTTCAGGGTACAAAAGCTATTCTCTTCTAGTAAGAATGTAACCACAATATTTTACTGAGGCAGCTTGTTCAGTGAAATAAGTTGTACTTCTGCTAACCAAGACAGGGCCTAGGGATATTCCTATACATGCTCCACCTGCTTGATTGTCTGTGAATAAATCCTATGAAGTTTAGTGTAATAGCTCTTGCATGACTGAAGAATAGTGCAACAAAGTATCTCATTGAAAGTTATTGATAGCTTATCAGAAAATGTTCTCAAAAACACTAATACAATTTTTATAATAAATAGGACAACACATAAATAATGGTACAGATATGCATAAACTATACTATGTTTTTCAAGTTTGTACATAATAATAAATACATGTTAGTTGTGTGTACATGCAAAAGTGTTTTAAATGCATGTGTTTGTGTGTGTTTATATAGACACTATATGCACATGCAGTACTACTAAAGTGGAAAAAGTACAACTAAAATAAAAGTTGTTTATCCGTACTATTCTTCAAGGGTAAATGAGCCTATCTTATAACTGACATCATAGAAATGAATAAGAAGGAAAAGATTAAAACATGCCCAAAAATCCTTAATAAAGTGCAATAAGAAGAATCTGAATCTTCAGTATGAACACCATCCTAATCTTCAGTGTGAACGCCATTCCATGTGCACCATCACCAGAGGAAAAAGACTCAAATCTTCTTATCAGATACGTATGACTCAAAATCAAATAGCGCTTCTATGATTACATACAGATTCACACTCTCGCCTCCAATCTCTCCCTCTAGAGGAGTAACATTGGTGGTCTAACTACCAAAGTAATGGAGTAACTACAAAAGTAGTTTTACTATTGATTATGTAATGTGGATTTGGATGATTGCTAGGATCCAGTGACAAGAGTAGCTTGGCTTTCAGTTGAGATCTGAGTCTGTCACAGTCCAAGGATGAGAGGAGGTTTATCCTCCAGGGTACTAGACAGTAGTGTATATTTGGCAGTAGATAAAATATTACCTCCTCAGCCCACAATGGGGAATTCTACTTTGGGTGGAATTTCCTCTTTAGAGAACATACAGTACACTTCATTGGACAAACACTACCATAGACAACAATGGAAACATTGTAAACATTTATGTGTCTGCTGGTTCTTTTTTTAGAAGCACTGGATTCTTGCCCCCTTGTTTTTTACATAATTTCATCATTATCTCTCACAATGACACACTTTTTGATCTGAGAGGTAGAAGTTTATATTGTTTAGTGGCATACGCCTCAACTCCTATTTTCAGTAATGAATCACAAAATCCCTTTGTCCGTGAATGATGTTATATGGCAAGGGTCTTCTCACTTCACTAACCTGATTAAATCATCCACTGATTGAAGCTCAGGGAAGAGTCACCGTAAGCCTTTTTTCTGTTAAAGTCCACTCACATAACAAAGGAATCAAATACCCTTATTGATAAATGAATTACTGTATATATATATACTTCAATCCAGGCACTGGTGAACAACCCAATGAATTTTATCAAATTCTCTCAGATTTTTTTAATCCCTTGACTTCTGACTCTCCTGGCAACAAGCAACTGCTGAATTACATAAGGAAAGTCACGATAAAATTCAACTCCAACATATTAAAGACCTCACACCTTGTCATTCACTTTAGACAAAAATCTCTTCTTCAAACTGATATACAAGTTTTTATGAAAGTTTTGACTCACAAGCTGACCCAGGTTGTCACCACCATAATTACCCTTATACCAAGGAGCCTTCTGTCTATTACAGCTGTAGTCCCGCGTGACTTGCAGAAGCATGTGGAATACCCCCAGAGACATGGAATGCCAACATTTTAGTCCATGGCTAAAATGGGGGACTTAAAGAAAATTAGGCACCAGCCACTTTCTGTCTTTTTAGAAGTGTTATTTCTGATCATGCACAAGGAAGAAAGGTTATGGATCCCAGAGTAACAGCCCAGGGGAATAAAGAGATCACAAGGCCTGCCCCAAATATTTATGTTCTCCCGAAGGATGCACTATTAATATAAACCTCCTACTGGGTGGCTGAAGAAAATATAAATATTCATAACTCACCTACTGGCAGCAGTGAGATATCACAGCTCCGCTGAGTTTAGGGAAATAGATTAACTACAAATTCAGCTTGGGCTGACTACTCCCCAGCAAAACTAAATTCAGGTAGTAATCCCTGTGTAGGACAGGGTGGTGCAGAACTATGACCGATTTCACACTTGTATTTATGAATAAGTTCACTGAACTATGATCAATGAACTACAGGTCATGCAACCAGCCCATAGTTGTTATTGTATGCCAAAAGGTTGCTGCCAGCTTGAGCAATAAAATATTCAGGCTTGAATACCACACACTTACATTTGCCTAAAAAAATTGTGAATAACTTAAAAGAAAATGAGTATACCTGGATGCTGCCAAAACATTTGATTTGGGTTAGAATGGTGATGTTAATGGGCAATTTGTCCCTGAAAATTGTACCTGCTATAGGTTAAACCAGTGTTACACCATTATGTTGGTGTGCTCTGCTACGAATCACTCTTTTTGAGCAATGTGTAGGTAAGCTTTAGAGGAGAATGCAGAGTGTCTGTCATTGGTAAGCTTGTCGCTGACATGAAACACTGCTCAAACTCAGTTGCTGAGTGACTGAGCTACAAATTGCTGCAAAATTATTCAGTAAATGATTCCATAGAAAAATTGTAAACCCTAGATTCTGTCAAAACATACGAAAGGTTAGAATAATATTGTTAATGGGCAATTTGTCCCTAAAAGTTTATGTGGAACTCCAGGGATCATAGGCCCAAACTGTGTATAGGATCTCAACTTTTGCTAAACTGAGATTAAAACCTGCCCCCTCCTGGTTCTAAGATATGCCCTTATGCAGCGTACACACGGGCGGACTTTTTGACCAGACTGGTCCGACGGTCTATCAGACAGACTTTCGGTGGACTTCCAACAGACTTTCCCAACGAACGGACTTGCCTACACACGATCACACCAAAGTCCGATGGATTCGTACGTGATGACGTACGACCAGACTAAAATAAGGAAGTTGAAAGCCAGTAGCTAATAGCTGCCCTAGCATCGTTTTTTGTCCAGACGAGCAGACTTTTCGACCGGACTCGAGTCCGTCGGAAAGATTTGAAACATGTTCCAAATCTAAAGTCCGTCAGATTTTCGACCAAAAAAGTACGCTGCAGGTCCGATGAAGCCCACACACGGTCAAAATTGTCCGCCGGACTCGGTCCGTTGGACCAGTCAGGTCTAAAGGTACGCTCGTGTGTACGCGGCATTAGAGTTCAGTTGTTAAAATTCAGAACTTCAGAGGTAATAAAGCCTTGACATTTGAGAGTTGAATGACAGAGGTTGGGATTAGCACTGTTTGGGAGGGCGTAGCTTAATCTTGATCTAGGCAGATATCAAAACCCTATACAACACAGACTGGGCCTAGGATCCAATAGGGCTCAGGTACAGCTATTGTAAAAGTTGTTTCATTCATTGAATTTTGTCATGCACATGTGTAAAATTACCTCTGTACAGGTACAGTTGTATGTAATTGTGCTTCTTTCTCCTAAATGCAACCCTTGCTCTATTTTGTACAATTAATTGTTCAAGGAAGGTTTTCCGATTTGCACTATATGTTGTATTATATTTTTTCATTAGACGAAAAAGTGGAGTCTCGCTTTAAAATAACCTGTCATAACAAAATTAAAGACTTAACATAAGTTTCTATTTCCCTGGCTATTATGCACCTTATTTTTTTCTCATCAAGTCACTGACCTAGAACACGCAGGCAACCAGTAAGGAGATTCACCCTCTCTATTGTCCTGTTTACCATTAAAAGTGAAATTAAAAGAAAATCCCCAAACTGTGGATTGTCCCCAGAAAGGTAATAAAGGGGAAATCTTCAAATGGGGACACTAGCTCTGGAGACCTGGTTGTCCCCAAGGAATTACCTTAATTTGCCTGGGTTTCCTCTCACTTCCTGTTTGGCTATGGGGCAATGAGACACAGATGGCGAAAACAAAATCTGACAGGGGTTATAACCCTCTAAAAGGAAAAAAAGTTTTGCCTATAGTTTGGCCTACTCTAATCGAAAACAATTTTTTGGGGGGCTATACATATTTAAACCATAAAAAAACTGAACTTTGATAGCCAATATGTCCCTCTGTAATGTCACTGAACTG
This sequence comes from Aquarana catesbeiana, assembly GCF_042186555.1. Lineage (NCBI taxonomy): Eukaryota > Metazoa > Chordata > Amphibia > Anura > Ranidae > Aquarana > Aquarana catesbeiana. The sequence continues at coordinate 151,975,867 of NC_133325.1, read as the reverse complement.
CTGTGGATTTCAGCACGCAAAACTTGGCCACCATATCTATTTATGGTATACAGTGGTGATAAATCGATCAATCAATACAACATAATGAAAATAGCAGTAACACAGAAGTAACAGCACAGTTTCATTGTAGCATATAACCATACAACATATCTTCATGTAGAATACCTACCGACTAAGTCTTGTCTCTAAGTGGGAACTTAGGTACTCTGCCGGAGTAACCAAATGATCGAACACCATGATGTTTTTGACATGATTTAGTGCTATGGAGAACTCGCTAAGGGTCAGGTGCAGTTTGTCCATGCTAAAAATAAAAACATATGCAGATATACGTAATGATTGGAATATATGTATGATCAACAAAAACTATATTATATATTCATATAATAGAAATATAAACAAACTAGAATTGTGCTTGCAATCATAAATATAATTCGGTATTAAAATTATGGTATGCTATGGTTGAAAGAAAGCCTGGATTTACACTTTGAGCATTTTCACCAATCCCACCCATTTTTATCTGATGTCCATTTATATAATTATATTGTTGTGTACCTGTCTTTGCTGTTGCTTGTGCTTACAATTTTAAAATACTTTTAAATGGAATAAAGTCTGCAATGACTGACTGAGTAGCTCTTGCTAAACTACACTTCTTGTGCCCCAGTCAGAGAGAGGTCAGAACTCCTTATCAGCATATTGTTCTGGATCAATATTGAAGCAAGTGTACCAGCGTGACAGCCAGGCAGGTAGCATTTTCAGAATGAAAGCTCATCAGTGGCAGCGCCCATCTTTCCAAATGATTTATTTAAATTTGCAGCCAGTCTCTTTTTGGGCCATATGAGGTGTCAAACCCTGACTCTTTTCCTCCAGATACTAACATGTTTACCAGCACCACAATGTAAAAGATGACAACCTAGTAACAAAAGCACTCCCTGTCATACTCCACACGAAACTTAGAGTGGTTATAAACCACTGACGTTAAATATGAACAAAGCATATCCCTCTATATTGTGCTTATTTCAATCCAGAGCACTAAGTGTAATTTCTATCTGCTATCAGGCGTCATTTCTTACAAGTTTTCCTGAAACAAAGAGGTAAAAAGGTGTCAGGCTGTGATTGACAGCTTCGGCTCTGTTCCTGTGTGCTGTGTGAAGGGTATGTGTCCCTTTCCTTCCAATTAGTTCTCTGCAGATTGTAACTTCAGCTCCCAGGCCCCTGCTTTCTGAAAGCTCAGAAAAGCCAAGTAAATTCTGCTCTTTAAATGGCTGTACAGAAGAAAATGCTGCAGATAAACATGTACAACTTATGTAGGAGGATTTGTTTCATCTTTGTGTATCACCTGAGGCCAGTCACTTCACTGGGTATATGTAAAGGTTTACAACCATTTTAATGACTTACCAGACTAGATGACCACCCTCCTTTAGTAGCCCCACCACACTAATCATCAGTCAGAACCAGTGGTGGCTGGTGCTCCATATTGTGGTGGGGGCACCACTCACACCCCAAACCCCCCAGGTGCGCGATTAATCAATCAGAAATGCGGCGATCAAGTTGCAACCCCCCTAACCCCCTGGCGCGGGATTCAATGCCTTACCCTATGCTGCGGTGCTGTGGTACAGGTGCAGTGAGGAGACCAATAGCGAGCTGAATCCGGGGTAGAGCTCCAGCTGATGGGGCCGTTGCTTCTCCTCCCAGCCAAACAGGAAGTAGGTCCTGAGCCCTGATTGGCTGGGAGTCCTAAGACTCCCTGGCCAATCAGGCCTCAGGACCCGCTTCCTGATTGGCCTGGAGGAAAAGCAGGAAGACATTAGCAAAGATTAATTTGCTAATGTCACACAACTGGGTGGGCTCAGTACACAGTGCTCTGTGCCCTGAGCCCACCCTTTTTTGAAGCCAATTAGAGCCTCAGCTCAGATTTAAATCCATGCGTCCGGCGCCCTGCATGTGTATTAGGGGCCAGGTGCATGGATTAGGGAGGCAGTGCCACTGGTCAGAACAGATGCCTTGTGGCTAGAAATCCACCCAAAACTCACAATAATCACATACATTTGTGACCCATTTCTAGCAACCAAAATGTATAAAAGATTTATCTAGCTGGTAGTACATGGATACAGTGCAAAATCGGCAGATCTGTTTCGCCATCCAGTCTATGCAGCATAAAGTCTAGAAATCTGCAGAGAGGCTGTCTTCAAACATAACAGATATGAAAATACACATTTTAATGTTTTGGATAGTGACATACAGTGACTTGAAAAAGTATTCATACCCCTTGACATTTTTCACATTTTGTCATGTTACAACCAAAAAACGTAAATGTATTTTTTGGGGGATTTTATGTGATAGACCAACACAAAGTGGCACATAATTGTGAAGTGAAAGGAAAATGATAAATGTTTTTTAAAAAATGTTACAAATAAATAAGTGAAAAGTGTGGCGTGCATTTGTTTTCAGCCGCCCTGAGTCAATACTTTGTAGAACCACCTTTCACTGCAATTACAGCTGTAAGTCTTTTTGTGTATGTCTCTACCAGCTTTGCACATCTAGAGAGTGACATTTTTGCCCATACTTCTTTAAAAAATAGCTCAAGCTCTGTCAGATTGGATGGAGAATGTCTGTGAACAGCAATTTTCAAGTCTTGCCACAGATTCTCAATTGGATTTAGGTCTGGACTTTGGCTGGGCCATTCTAACACATGAATATGCTTTGATCTAAACCATACCATTGTAGCTCTGGCTGTATTTTTAGGGTTGTTGTCCTGCTTGGAAGGTGAACCTCCGTCCTAGTCTCAAGTCTTTTGCAGACTCTAATGCCCCGTACACACGGTCGGATTTTCCGACGGAAAATGTGTGATAGGACCTTGTTGTCGGAAATTCTGACCGTGTGTAGGCTCCATCACACATTTTCCATCAGATTTTCCGACACACAAAGTTTGAGAGCAGGCTATAAAATTTTCCGACAACAAAATCCGTTGTCGGAATTTCCAACCGTGTGTACACAAATCCGACGCACAAAGTGCCACGCATGCTCAGAATAAATAAAGAGATGAAAGCTATTGGCTGCTGCCCCGTTTAGAGTCCTGACATACCTGTTTTACGTCACCGCGTTCAGAACGATCGGATTTTGTTGTCGGAATGTCCGATCAATGTCCAACCATGTGTACGGGGCATTACAGGTTTTCTTTTAGGATTTCCTGTATTTGGCTCCATCCATCTTTCCATCAACTCTGACCAGCTTCCCTGTCTCTGCTGAAGAAAAGCATCCCCGCAACATGATGCTGCTGTCCCCCACATGACTTCTCACAAACTGCAAACGGCAATTCTTATGGCTTTCTTTCAACAATGTCTTTCTTCTTGTCACTCTTCCATTAAGACTAGATTTGTGGAGTGCATAACTAATAGTTGTCCTGTGGACAGATTCTCCCACCTGAGCTGTGGATCTCTGCAGCTCCTCCAGAGTTACCATGGGCCTCTTGGCTGCTTCTCTGATTAATGTTCTCCTTACCCAGTCTGTCAGTTTAGGTGGACGGCCATGTCTTGGTAGGTTTGCAGTTGTGCCATACTCTTTCCATTTTTGGATGATGTATTGAACAGAGCTCCATGAGATGTCCAAAGCTTGGGATATTTTTTTATAATCAAACCCTGCTTTAAACTTCTCCACAACATTATCCCTGATCTGTTTGGTGTGTCCCTTGGCCTTCATGATGCTGTTTGTTCACTAAGGTTGTCTAACAAACCTCTGAGGGCTTCACAGAACAGCTGTATTTATACTGAGATTAAATTACACACAGGTGGACTCTATTTACTAATTAGGTGACTTTTGAAGGCAATTGGTTCCAATAGATTTTAGTTAGGGGTATCAGAGTAAAGGGGGCTGAATACAAATGCACGCCACACTTTTCACATAATTATTTGTTTAAAATGTTGAAAAACATTTATCATTTTCCTTCAACTTCACAAATATGTGCCACTTTGTATTATCTATCACATAGAATCACAATAAAATACATTTACGGTTTTGGTTGTAACAGGACAAAATGTGGAAAATTTAAAGGGGTATGAATACTTTTTCAAGGTAGCCGTGAGTATGGCTCACCTGAAAAGTTAAGCTATGAATTTCATTGGTATATTTTTCACTAGTTGATAACCATTTGGGGACAGCTCGCTCTAAACTCCATAAAAAATCTCTCTGTACTTTTCTGGACTTTACACCCCTTTTATAGCAATGGACTTGGGGTGGTTTTATTAACCACTTCAGCCCCCGAAGATTTGGCTGCTGAATGACCAGGCCATTTTTTGCGATTCGGCACTGTGTCGCTTTAACTGACATTTACGCGGGCATGCGACGCTGCACCCAAACAAAATTGACGTCCTTTTTTTCCCTCAAATAGAGCTTTCTTTTGGTGGTATTTGATCGCCTCTGCAATTTTAATTGTTTGCGCTATAAACACAAAAAGAGTGACAATTTTGAAAAAAACACAATATTTTGTACTTTTTGATATAATAAATATACCCATTTTTTTTTTAAAAAAAAGCACATTTTTTCTCAGTTTAGGCCGATATGTATTCTTCTACATATTTTTGGTAAAAAAATATGCCAATAAGCGTATATTGATTGGTTTGCACAAAAGTTATAGCATCTACAAAAATAGGGGATAGATTTATAGCATTTCTAGTTTTCATTTTTTATCGGGACTGCGACATTATGGCGGACACATCTTACAATTTTGACACATTTTTGGGACCATTGGCCTTTATACAGCGATTGATTACTGTAAAAAATGTCACTGGCAGTGAAGGGGGTTAACACTAGGGGGCAATCAAGAGGTTAACTGTGTTCCCTGGGAGGTGATTCTAACTAAAGGGGAGGGGACTGACTAGAGGAAGTGATGGATCGTGGTTCCTAGCTAATAGGAACACACGATCTGTCACTCCTCTCAGAACAGAACAGGGAAGTGTGTGTTTACACACACTTGTCCCTGTTCTGTGTCTCCTGATCACGATCGCTTGTGGCCGGCGGTCATCGCAACAGTCGGCCACGAGCATTGGCACCTCCGCTGTGCAGCGCACGCCTGCGTGCGTCTGATATCCCAATCCCATGAGCCGACGTATAGCTACAACGGTTTGCGGGACCGTGTCGACCTGCCGCAGTAAAATGACAGCGGCTGGTCAGCAAGCGGTTAAAAAAATATATTTATCCTGCTAAACTGCATGCACATTTGTTTTGTGCAAACGCTAGAAAAATCTAATTGTACTAGGTGATTTTCTTTCCAGGTTGGATGTTTTTCAATTATAAGATTCATCAGCTCCATTTAGTTAACATAATGCTGTATTTTCCTGTTTCAATCTATTCTTATGATTGAAACACATGCAACCTGCAGAGAAAATAGCATAGTGACATTTGATTCAGCCGGCATCTCTTGTTCTCTCTGGGCTCTCAATGTTCAAGTATGGACAGTCAACATTGTTTTTGCTCTGGAGAGGACTTTGTTACACTTGTTTATATTAATTTTGTTATATTCATTTTCAAAACCTGTATACAGTGTATATTGTTTTATGACATAACTTATTGTGATGATATACACAAGAATGCATATTTTTGATGTAGTGCAATTTACCTTGGAGCATAATACATTTCCACAAGCTAGAGCTAAAAGCTGTCATGTTTTTTAATCTCAGACAAAAAAATTCTTTGTTAGCCTCTATGGTAAGACTATTATACTACACTGTTACAAATGTAAACACTCTCCCTACATTATGAGCAGGCAATGCTACCTGTAACGTGGAGAACTATCTTATGCCTGATTGCAGGCACTTGCAAAGGATTTCTGTTAAGATCACATTAACACTTTAGTTAGTTTAGTAATTTATTTGGCGTTTACTCACTTAGTGGTCATGCTGCGATTTTTGCGCTGACTTTCTGTGCCTGGTTTTTCTCTCTCAGGTTCCACTTTCTTGGGGGGCGGCCTTTTCAGTTTCTTGTTCCTGGCTTTGCTGATAGATGCGGCACAGTGCTTTGGAAGCAACTGAAAATGGGATTCATAATATTCAATTCAAAAGATCCAACAAAATTGCAAGACAAGTTTTGAGTGAATTCTGTCAGGATTTCTTCTGGAGTTTGTTTCTGAACCCTAATTTGGAGACTTGGTACATTCCTCATTTAGCTTTATGCCAAGCACTAAGTGCCAGAATCTTCACATTTGTTCTGTGATAATCTATCCAGGGATAGATAATAAATAGGAATGATATCAACATATACTGTACAGGGCTTTATTTCTCAGAGAATAAGTGCAGGAACTCCCCCTTTCCGAATCACCCTTTTTCTCTGCCCCCACCCACCTCTGAGCACTATTCCTTGGTTCCATCCCCTTACCCACCTCCCAGTACTGCCCTTTTAGAGAATACAGGACCACGTATCTGTAGCGGTACCCCCCCGTAGGAGCTGCTAAGTGATGTGGCCCACCTGTCACTCTGGCCAGCCCAGCATTCACTTCCCAGTCACTTTTGAGACAATGAACAGTCCATGTAATTGTTTTGTATTTTTATTGAGAGATTTGAACTTGGATAGGAATATATGGGAAGCCCAATACAACAACAATTGGTTGATTGTATGTCAATCAGCTGGGACAACTATACGCACTTAGCTACTCCAGTCTCCTCCAGCACGTCTTGCTTGCAGACTGTTACTCTCACTCTCTCTCTCCTGCACAATACTTAACTCCAGGTACATCTAGCACATGGTCAGGCCCAACTCTGACTCAGTCAGGCCTCAGCAACTACCTTTTGCAGACAGGGACCGCCGGTCGCTTTAAGTGTAGCAAAATAGACTAGGAAGTCTTTAGTGCTAGCTGCCCTATGGTGGACTACTGCTCCTAGTAAGTCCTCTTCAGGCCCTGCTAGCCCTCCTGGCTGCAGCTGCCTGACTTCACTGGCAGTGACATTGCAATCCTCGCTGGCTCCACACCCAGCTCTGACTGTTTCCTCTCATGCCTCTCCAGTCCTCCCGATAGCACATGTCACTCACCAGCCCTCCTGGCTGCAAACCGGTGGTTCCCTCCTGAAGACTTGCCCGGCAGTACTAGCTCCTGCTGTCCTCTCTGACTCCTCGATGGCCTCTTGTTCAGATCCTCCATGAGTTCTTGAAGGGATCCATCCTGCATCCGAGTCCCAAGGTCACCCCCTCCACCAGACTGGGGAGCTCCCTCAAAGGCTCCGACAGCCTAGTACTCCATCCTCAGTTCTTCAACCGACCACTCCTCCCCAGCTGAGCTGACTCCAGGTATTTCAAGGAGGCCTGCCCCCTGCCAATCCTAGTTGGAGATTGGTCAGGGGTCCTTGAGACACCCCAGACAGCTCCACCTCTCTTCCATGCCTTTCTTCTGGAATCCTTTAGAAGTAAAAAGGGAGGTGACAGTGGAGTGATGCTGTCTGTGAGTCACAGTTGCTACTCTGAGTCACTCTCAGCCCACACAGATCAAAACAAACAGGCCTAGCTTCCAGCTAGGCCTGCATAAATTTACCTGCACTCCTAAAAAAAAATCTTACCTCTAGCACCTACCTAAGTAAAGGGTGTTACATATCATTTTGTGGTGCTAAGTAATTTGTATGGAATTTGGTAATGAAGGCAAGAAAAGCAGTAAAATAGTTCCCATGCAGCCAGTAACAATAGGCCACCCTCCAGCAACAATAGATCCCCTAACAAAAATGGACCACCCACAACAAAATTTTCCCCCCTAGGAACAATAGACTCCTGGCAGCAACAACAGATCTCCCCGCAGCCAGCATCAGTAGACTCTCTGTCCTTCTAGTAACAGTGGCGGCCTCTCCTTTAGGGGCACGGGGGCCGCCCCCTAATCCATGCGCCCAGCTCCTAATCATCATTCAGGGTGCAGCACACATGGATTTCAACTGGAGTTTTTTTTTTTTTTTTTTGAAGCACATGATTAGGGCCTGAGGCTCTAATCAGCTTCAAAAAAGGGTGAGCACTGCGCCCGGTACCCACCCAGTTGTCTGACATTAGCAAATTAATATTCGCTAATGTCTTCCTGCTTCTCCTCCTTAGGACTCCCAGCCAATCGGGTCTCAGGACCCACTTTCTGTTCGGCCGGGAGGAGAAGCAATGCCTGTTCGGCCGTAAGGAGAAGCAACAGCCCCTCAGCAAGCTGGAGAGAGGAGCAGCATCGGCCTCCTGCATCGGTAGCAATATAAGACCCACCCCCAGAAACAGTAGGTCCCCCACCATGCAACAATAGACCCAAATGCAAAAATAGATCCCCTCCAGCTATAAAAGATCCCCTAGCAGCCAGCATCAATAGACTCTGCAACACACCCCAGAACCCCTTGCCATTACATACAGTGCTGGAGGTCATGAAACTGCAGTCCTCTGCGTTCCTGCTGAAAAAAGAGCCCTAATACTGTATATTAGCTAGTATGCAGTCTTCTGGATTGCATGTGTCTTCCCATCAGGATTAAGTAGGAACAGAAACCTAAGCTGTTTATACTACTGTTTAGTATATCACTCTGACTCCAAGTAGACCTACCATATTAATCAAATGGATACATGTTAGAATTACCAAAAGGCAACTAATACATAATATACATATTATCTTGTTATACAAACCTTTACCTATAATTTTCTTGATGATCTTTTTTACTCACATTATTAAATGATGTTAAAGATAACCATGGTGTTAATCCTTGTTTGTCTAGGGTAGCTATGCAGTTCATATATTGCCACAGGCGCCTGCATATGTCCATCATTTTGGATGTGGCAGCCAAGAGCATGAGCTGTCTGAACCCAATGATTGACACAAGGCGGGACTCATAATGGAAGTGATGCAAACATTACATCTCTTGGCATGATGCATGAATATGGCTGACCTGTGGGGGTCCGCGGCATTTAAAAATGTTGGGATAATGGCTTACCACTATTCCCCCTTGATGAAGGGATCGGATTAGGTTCTGAAGCATTGAGGGTGCAGGGCCTTATTCTTTCTTCTTGGTCTGTATTCTTTTCATTTTCCTATGAAATCTTTTGTGTGTTGTTTGGCACTTGTTTATAGACCTTTCTACATGATTATTGTACTGCATACAGAGCCTGCTAGTTGTGCCAATTAATTCTGTTGCTTACTGTAATTGTATAAACATACATTATAATGGATGGTGTTTTTTTCAGATTTCTATCGACAACTTTTAAATGCTTGGTGAACATTGAACCATGGCCTCCCTGGAGATGTTACATTTTGTCTCAACATCTGTTGCCATTGTTTATGCTTGACATGCACATACTTGCAGAGAAACTATAGATAAAGGCATGTGAAAAAGGGAGTAGTCAAGCAGAAAACGATTTAACGCTCAACTCCTCTGTCCTGTCTGTTCTTTCAAGACCTGGGAAATTATAGAACTCAGCAAACCCCTTCATGAGCCAGTAGCCAATCCAGTACAAGATACAGGAGGTCGACACATAACAAGAATCCTCAAAGGTTTTTAGGCAGCAAAATGCTACCAGCTTCTAATTTGAAATTAGCATTGTATTTATGGAAGTTACCTTTTCACTGAGATTACTTTGCTCTGCACAGATGTCAATTATACAGCTGGAGGCCTGTTTGCTGATTTCATCTAGAAAACTGTTACAGAGCCCCAAGCTACAGTTCTTCAGGTGAGGGTACTGGAAATAAGACAAAAAACATATCATTATCATTTGTCTTACATGAATTGCCCCGTGCATCTACATATCTCTCTTTTGAGTGTCCTGTAATACAGAAGTAAGCTGTCTTTAGACATCATTTCAGTGGCATAGAAAAGCTGAGAATGTATACGGATTGTTTAAATCGAAATTCCAAGTAAACAGCTACATACGAGGTGTGTCCAAAAAGTAATGAGAATGATATTTTAAACATTATTTTATGAAAAATTTTACAATTGAACATTGTCTCCTTCAAAGTATGCACCTTGTGATTGTACACCACCAGTGATTTTTCCATTCTTCATAGTATCCCTGGAAGTCTTCAAGTGGGATGGCGTTCAGAGCTTGTGTAGTGGCTCCTTGGACGTTATCCACACTACCAACATAGCGTCCTTTCTCATGTTTCAATCACAAGTCACAATTTCATAAACAATAGACTTGGTAATTCCGGCTTCCTCTGCAATCATTCTGATAGTGAACTGTCGGTCAAAAATGGAACAGAATGTGGATGCAGTGAGGTCTGTTCTCAACTGTGACCGATGTCTCCCAATCAGAATGTCGGTCACGGTTGAGAACAGACCTCACTGCATCCACATTCTGTTCTGTTTTTAAACGAAGGCTCGCTATCAGAACGATTGCAGAGGAAATGGGAATTACCAAGTCAATTGTTCATAAAATCATGACTCAGGATTTGAACATGAGAAAGGACACCATTTTTGGTAGTGTGGATAACGTCTAAAGAGCCACTATGCAGGCTCTGAACACCATCCCACTTGAAGACTTCCAGGGATGCTATAAAGAATGGAAAAATCGTTGGGAGTGATTGTGTACACTCACAAGGTGCATACATTGAAGGAGACAATGTTCAATTGTAAAACAATTTAATAAAAGAGTTTTTAAAATTGCTCATTACTTTATTCATTACTTTATGGACACTCCATGTATACAGTTGAAATACATACATAAGAGATGGTTTACCAGCCAAATAATTCATATATTTGTCTATCCAGTTAGCAGATTTTCAAAGCTATGCTAGACTGTACCGCCAGGCTGTAGACTTGAGCATATACAGTAGCAGGATAGTATAGGAACAGCAGTGCTCTGGTGAGCTCATTCCTCTTCTCATTCTGTTCTCTCCCCCTGTTAACTTTTCCTTGTATGCACAATTGCATGCAGTACACATGACTGGCTTCTAGCAATGTCTCTCTCCTTCCCAGTCTAAGTGCTGCTTTGCAGGGTTTTTACAAGAGGTTGATACCAAATTCATATATGTGCACTAGCTACATTTCAAAATACATTGATTCTTTTTTCATAAATACATAACTGCATTAATTGCTGTTTTTTTCCGCCTAGAGATCAGATTTATGATTTTCTTTAAAATCCTACTTTAAAGAAAACCAGCTTTGGTAATTACCAGTTAGCTAAGGCCTGCCAAAACAGCTATATCCCGCAGCACACCTAGACTACAAAATCCCTGACATGACCTAGTAAGTGCAAAACACTCTGATCCTCGTTATCTCTATTGCTTTCTGATTACACTCACCAATGACATTTAAAGTATACCTATGGTGACAGAAATATGAAGACTGCAATCAAGATCCAATAGGATGGGCTCCCGATTATATCAGCACTGTGCAGCCAATCACAGTGCCAAACTCTCAGGAGCCCCTCCTCCTAACCCAGGCATCACAACCTATTTAAAGATCCAGCTCTAGCCGGCGTAAAGGGGTTAACATCAAATGAATCCCTAAACCTAACCAGAGACCTGCTTTTAACCTCTAAACCTACCCTCAACCAGAACCCTAATGCAACTGATTTAACTTAGAGCTTGTGTCGCTGGGCAGTGATGGGCAAATGCAGCATGCATTTCGTATCATTCATTGCAGGTGCAGTTGACCTGCATTTGCTTTTCTATAGACTTATATGGGGAGAGTACTTCTGAAACAAACAAAAGCCTGTCGATGCAGGCTTAAAACTCGTACTTTTAAGATCTACTGTATATGCCAGCCAGTCCCATCTGCTGTAAGAAAATAATGATATACACAACTTAATATCTTTTTATATTTACCCCATTGGTTGTTTATGAGTCCCATTTGGCACTCATTACTGGTGACTGGACAATTAATGATCTGCTTCACAACAGGACTACAAGCAGTAATGTACATGTTATGCAGAAAGGAGCGAAATGACCCCACAAATATGCTTGTAATCTAAAACAATCCCTAGCCTTTGGAAACGAAAAGGAATTCATGCATAATTAAAAGGATAACTGGGCTCCAAACAATAACACAGGAAGATAAACACAATGTAGTCTGAACACAACAATTAAGGTCAACAGGACTATTTAGTTGCTACAGTTGTTACAGAGTAATTTGGTATCTCACCTCCTCTGGGCACATCTCGTGGGTGCAATTCGAGAAGTGAGAGCAGGCCAATGGAAATGAAATAGAGAAACGCAAAGCAGAGGGCTCTTCCATTGTTAGTGAGAACATCTTCTCAAATATGCGGATGTGAAAACTAAGAAAGCAACAAAGATAAGAACATTAACAAGATAAAGAGAGATTAAACAACACCTGATATATGCTGTTCTGCCCTAAGCAGGCCATGCGTGGCTTCTTTTTTCGCTCAGCCAACAGGCTGAATGACAAAACTGAACCTCTTCCACCATGCACACATTCGAGGTAGATGCAAGAATCCTCTGTGCATTGCCATTGTATTGTGACAGCAGGACTCCCACTATGATATTATTTAAATTTTTTAGCACTGTCCTTATCCCAATACAAATGTGCAATCGTGCAACAAAGTATTACATATATGTGCAAATTTATATATATATATATATATATATATATATATATATATATACTGTATATCAATATTAATAATATCCAGGTCACCTGCAAACATAAATGTGATCCTTAGAATATAGTGCCAACGTGCTGATATTCTTAACAGTGTGATAAACAGGGTGCCATGCTCTCCTCCTATGTGCCCTCACTCACCAATTGATGTTGACTCAATATGTTAGAGAGTCTCTATATGCCTGTGAATAAAGTGAACTGATCCCAGGCTTGTTTTCTTCTGTTATCCTCTATTCCACTCCATTCCATACGAAGACCATGTGCAGTAATGGATTCCCATTCATATAAAGGAAGATAAGAGATCTACAGTACGTAGCCTAATACCTTTATTATTGGATTTAAAACAAAAATAAATTCCACTCACGTAGAACAATACAAAAAGAACATAAAATCCTGGACTGAAAGCGCCGCCTCAGCATGTGCTCCAACGGCCATATATACATCATCGGAAGTCCCCGCCTAGTGCGTTTCGCACCTCCCACAGGGTATCTTCAGATTAAGGACACCCTACGTTTTTCTAGGGATCACATTTATGTTTGCACATGGACTGAACATTATTTATATTTACAGGATCTCACAAAAGTGAGTACACCCCTAACATTTTTGTAAACATTTTATTATATGTTTTCATGTGACAACACTGAAGAAAGGACACTTTGCTACAACGTAAAGTAGTGAGTGTACAGCTTGTATAACAGTGTTAACTTCATGTCCCCTCAAAATAACTCAAAACACAGTCATTAATGTCGAAACCGCTGGCAACAAAAGTGAGTACACCCCTAAGTGAAAATGTCCAAATTGGGCCCAAAGTGTCAATATTTTGTGTGGCCACCATTATTTTCCAGAACTGCCTTAACCCTCCTGGACATGGAGTTCACCAGAGCTTCACAGGTTGCCACTGTAATCCTCTTCTACTCCTCCATGACGACAACATGAAGCTGGTGGATGTTAGAGACCTTGAGCTCCTCCCCCATCTGTTTGAGGATGCCCCACAGGTGCTCAATAGGGTTTAGTTATGGAGACATGCTTGGCCAGTTCATTACCTTTATCCTCAGTTTCTTTAGCAAGGCAGTGGTCGTCTTGGAGGTGTGTTTGGGGTCATTATCAAGCTGGAATACTGCCCTGCAGCCCAGTCTCTGAAGGGAGGGGATCATGCTCTGCTTCAGTATGTCACAATACATGTTGGCGTTAATGGTTCCCTCAATGAACTGTAGCTCCCCAGTGCCGGCAGAACTCATGCAGCCCCAGACCATGACACTCCCACCACAATGCTTGACTATAGGCAAGACACACTTGTCTTTGTACTCCTCACCTGGTTGTCGCCACACACGCTTGACACCATCTGAACCACATAAGTTTATCTTGGTCTCATCAGACCACAGGACATGGTCTCAGTAATCCATGTCCTTAGTCTGCTTGTCTTCAGCAAACTGTTTGCAGGCTTTCTTGTGCATCATCTTTAGAAGAGGCTTCCTTCTGGGACGACAGCCATGCAGATCAATTTGATGCAGTATATGGTGTATGGTCTGAGCACTGACAGGCTGATCCCCCACCCCTTCAACCTCTGCAGCAATGCTGACAGCACTCATACATCTATTTCCCAAAGACAACCTCTGTATATGATGCTGAGCACGCGCACTCAACTTCTTTGGTCGACCATGACGAGGCCTACTCTGAGTAGAACCTGTCCTGTTAAACCGCTGTATGGTCTTGGCCACCATGTTTCAGCTCAGTTTCAGGGTCTTGACAATCTTCTTATAGCCTAGGCCATCTTTATGTAGAGCAACAAATTTTTTTTTCAGATCCTCAGAGAGTGCTTTGCCATGAGCTGCCATGTTGAACTTCCAGTGATCTGTATGAGAGAGTGAGAGCGATAACACCAAATTGAACACACCTGTTCCCCATTCACACCTGAGACCTTGTAACACTAACGAGTCACATGACACCGGGGAGGGAAAATGGCTAATTGGGCCCAATTTGGACATTTTCATTTTACACTTAGGGGTGTACTCACTTTTTTTTGCCAGTGGTTTAGAAATTAATGGGTTTGTGTTGAGTTATTTTGAGGTGACAGCAAATTTACACTATTATACAAGCTGTACACTCACTACTTTACATTGTAGCAAAGTGTCATTTCTTCAGTGTTGTTACATGAAAAGATAGAATAAAATATTTACAAAAATGTGAGGGGTGTACTCACGTTTGTGAGATACTGTATATATGAACTTTTTGCACATATATGTAATAATTTGTTGCACAATTGCACTTGTGTATTGGGATAAGGACAGGACTAAATACTGGTATTAATATAATTTTAGAAGGTATTCTCCTTTTGTAACAGCAGCAGTCCTTTACATACATTGTTTTATGTGAATTTTTAAATGTTATAGATTTTTTGTTTTTTTTATATTTTTTGATTCTTATTTTTTCACATCTTTTCACTAATTAAGATACATTTGGGGATTTATATGCATTATATTTAATTGCTGTCAATATTGATTTTGGTATTCACTACTACCATGGCGCGGGTATAAGTAAAAAGATTAGGACTCCCAATATGGCACCTAGAGCAGCAAAAAAGGCATTATGACCTGTGAATGTGTAATACGTAATTAAAGGGAACCATTGAAGATAATCCAGAAACTGCTGTTGCAGAGTTGTGTTTACATTTGGCAACTGTTATCCTGATCCTAGCTTCACTACCTAGAGTAGTGATGGCAAACCTTGGCACTACATTTACCATTATGCTCAACTACTCGGCAGAGTGCATGAGCATCATGGGAAATGTAGTTCCAAAACATCTGGGGTGCCAAGGTTCACCATCGCTGACCGAGTCATAAGCATATAGGAAAAGAGTTCAGACATGGTCCGATGCTTGTTCTAAGTCAGTGACTCCCTAGATCACCCTTTTTACCCCAGAGGAAAGAGTGAAATCATTTTCAGGTCTCTGGGTACACCTGCTAAAATGTATTCATTGGAGGTGTTTAGAAAAACGCTCCTTACATTTGTTGTCCATGGTTAGAATGCCACCCTTACAGACAGCTATAAAGATAATTGGTGTCATGCCAGTGGCTCTGCTAAATGGTGTTGGACCTGGAACTATACAGGTACCATAAAGTCAGAGGTCAAACAGCCACAGCTCAAAAAACCACCAGTAACCACTGGATGAACGCTAGGGTTCCACAGAATTCTTGTTGAGAATGACTGCCCTAGAAGTTAACATCTGTATGTCAGCCCCAGAGCCCACAATTTTATAAAAAGACAGTAAATGCAGCTCTCATATAGCCTTCGGGCCCTATAAAGTGTTGTTTTTTACTTGCCTGAATTGTAGTTTACTTAGAAACAATAGTTTCATACAAATAAAAGGCAGAGTCTAAGATCACAGTTATGAAATACCAACCAAAAGATGGAGAGGTCTGAGGTCTCAGTAATCAGATCATCCACAGAATCCAGCATCCAGGTGTGAAACATGATCAGATTCATAATTTTCCCAAGATCTGTATTGTCTCGAAGAGATAGCGGGGCTTTAGCTACACTGGTATATGCCTAGGAACAAAACGGAATATACACAGAGGAAACTTAATAGCGTGTTATACGTGTTATAAGAAGAAACAAGTCAAACATCATTTTCTTGCATGATCATAATATGATATATAATTTTCGCTTAATCTAAACACTAACCAGATCCATGTGTGTTCTTAACAGGGGATGTCATAGATTTATTGGTGATTATTCTGCTAATTATGTAATCATAATGTTATGAAAACATGCATTTTTGGGACAGTCATTTGGAAGAGCTCAAGTTTTGTTTGGGGACATTTTAAATAATGTTATAGGTTAGAGTTGTGTTTGTGAGTAATAAAGATTAGACATATTTTTATTATTTTTGCTATATTTTATTATTAGTGGGATTTTAATTACTAGTAATGTTTAGGAGCTATGGCTAGCTTGCCAGGAGCTATTTGGTTTCCAACTATCTTTCTTGGGAAAGAGGGATGTGTGTAGGTGCCCACATTGTATTCAGGCTGCAAATTTACTAAAGTCCCATAAGGTACATAAATCATGATACATTGTACCAACAACCCATTTTCACAATCTTTCCACATTCCTGCTAAAGCAGTTGTGCAGGGAGGCTGAATATGTATGTACAGTCCAATGGACCAGAAAAGACTCAGTGCATTCACTAATACACATAGTCCTAGTCAAACAACCACCCCCCCCTCATTTCTGCAATATGAGTTCTAGTATGAGCATTTGGGGTGTGGCTGATGCTCAGCTCTGCCAGTACAGAGCACTGTGGAGAAGAACAGGATTTCTTTCTTTCTTTCTTTTTAGACAAAGGTATTTTAAAACAAAAAAATGTGACAGACCGAGCCGGGAGAGAGACTTTTGGAGGGGACTGAAGGCTAGCCTTTTGCCGATCGATTGTGGGCCCTGGCATTTGGGGGAACGGTGCTCTTTGTGAGCTGTATGCCTGGGGACCCTTGAGGTGGTATTACTGTGGATTCGGGTCCTGGTTCCCCAGGACACACAGACTCTGGGGACCCTGGATTTGCCATATTGGAATAGTGACTGATTCATACCGTTGGGACTCCTACTGTTAAATGCCAATGTCATCAATTCCAGCTACCTGTCTGTTGTCTGCTAAAATGTGTATTGTAAATAAGTCTCTAGTATGGGATCTAAGAGTCATTAGATCCCTATTGTGGTTTGTGTTTAATTAACTCTGCTATTGTGATAATGTTGATTGGGGGTTCTAAGCTACAAGACGGCCAGTCTGGCCTAAAGCTCATGTCTGAGTCATCTAGGCTGGCTAAAGGGATTAGTTAATTAGCCCATGTTAATTAGGTTAATTAGGTTACAGGTGTATTGTTAGAGTAATATGAGCCGGAGGTATGCACCTCCACTGTTAGTGTATAAAAGAGCCTGTATTTTTGAATAAAGGAGATTCCTGGTTGAACTTACATACAGCCTGCCTGGTGTTTGTTCTGAGCCATCACAACTGGGTTAGAATGGCACATAGCTGTAGTTCTAATCCCGGAGCATTGGATGACCGAGAAATCAGATGTTGCGATCTGCAATCTGATTCTATAGCCGCAGAGGAGTGTCGGGAGAGTGGAACCAAGCGAGCAAGGGGCTCGTTACATGTATGTACAGTCCAATGGACCAGAAAAGACTCAGTGCATTCACTAATACACATAGTCCTAGTCAAACACCCCCCCCCCTCATTTCTGCAATATGAGTTCTAGTATGAGCATTTGGGGTGTGGCTGATACTCAGCTCTGCCAGTACAGAGCACTGTGGAGAAGAGCAGGATTTCTTTCTTTCTTTTTAGACAAAGGTATTTTAAAACAAAAAATCAGCAACAAATCATAACATGCAGGGGTGTAAGACTATAAAGAGATAAAAAGGGATGAGGCCTTTAATAGGCTTTAAAGTGGCAATAAAGTATTTTTTTTCATAAAACTGATAGAAAGAACATAACTTACATGTATTATCTTTTTTCAATAAATGTCCTCCTCTGAGTTTACTTTTACTACATCTGTACATGCAGCTACTGCAGTAGTGTATTTAGATTTTGTGCTGCCCTAGGCCTGACTAAACTCGTGTACCCCCTAATTTAAATATGACCCACCCCTTCCTGTCAAGGCCACTCCCCTTGCTGTTTAAGACCTGCCCTGAAATTTTCGAGTAGGGACACTAGTTCTGAGGGCCTGGGAGGGGGGGGCAATGGATTCCCTTAATTTGCATAGATTTCCTCTCACTTCATGTTTGGCTATGGGGCAGGAAGTGAAGGGAAATCTCTGCAATGGGACAGGGATGGTACAAAATAAACTGACAGGGGCTATAACCCTCCCTTACTCTATACAAAATGAAAAAAAAGGTGTTGCCTATAGTTCTACTTTAACTGCTTCAGATCCGGGCCGTTGTAAAATGACGTCAACAGCGCGGATCTAAATTGCCGGGACGACGTCTATTGACGTCGTCCCGTGCATGAGCGGCCTGCGCGCCCCCTGCAGGGCGCGCGCGGCGCGCTCGGTGATCAGCGAGTCTATGAGACTCGCCTGATCACAGATCAGAGTAAGGGGTTGGTCCCGACCCCTTACCACATGATCAGCTGTCGGCCAATGACAGCTGATCATGTGATGTAAACAGAGCCGGTAATCGGCTATTTTTCCTCCTCGCGCTGACAGCGCGAGGAGGAAAAAAAAAACCCGATCACCGGCGGCCGTGATCGGGACATCAGTCCCGATCACGGCGATCTTCTGACACAAGGCAATAGGCAGCAGTGCTGCCTACCAGTGCCCACCAGCGTCACCCATCAGTGCCCACAGTGCCAACAATCAGTGCCACCCATCAGTGCCCACAGTGCTACCCATCAGTGCCCACAGTGCTACCCATCAGTGCCCACAGTGCCACCCATCAGTGCCCACAGTGCCACCCATCAGTGCCCACAGTGCCACCCATCAGTACCACCCATCAGCACCCACATCAGTGCCACCCATCAACACCCACATCAGTGCAACCTATCAGTGCCCATCAGTGTCACCTACCAGTGCCCATCAGTGCCACCCATCAGTGCCCCCCCATCAGTGGTACCTATCCGTGCCACTCATCCGTGCCACCCATTCGTGCCACCCATCCGTGCCACCCATCCGTGCCACCCATCCGTGCCACCCATCCGTGCCACCCATCTGTGCCACCCATCTGTGCCACCCATCCGTGCCACCCATCCGTGGCCATCAGTGCCGCCTTATCTGTCCCCATCAGTGCCGCCTTATCTGTCCCCATCAGTGCCGCCTTAACTGTGCCTATCAGTGCCGCCTTAACTGTGCCCATCAGTGCCGCCTTATCTGTGCCTATCCGTGCCCATCAGTGCAGCCTATCAGTGCCCACCAGTGCCACCTCATCAGCGCATATCAATGAAGGAGAAAAATTACCTGTTTGCAAAATTTTATAACAAACTATTAAACATGAATTTTTTTTTTTTTCAAAAATTTCCATCTTTTTTTGTTTGTTTAGCAAAAAATAAAAATCCCAGATGTGATCAAATACCACCAAAAGAAAGCTCTATTTGTGGGAAAAAAATGATAAAAATTTCATTTGGGTACAGTGTTGTATGACCGCGCAATTGTCATTCAAAGTGTGACAGCGCTGAAAGCTCAAAATTGGTCTGGGCAGGAGGGGGGTTGAAGTGCCCAGTAAGCAAGTTGTTAAGCACAAATTTCTGATAATTTTATGGAGAGGACTAAGACGATATAACCATGCCAATGGTGCAGCAGAAAACATATAGCACAGTGAGGAAGGTTTGTGGTCCAGGATGATAGGACAGTGAAAATTAGAAGTGGCGTCACCCCCCCCCCCCCACAGTTGCACAATGCCGGCCGCCCGCATACCGAAAGCAGTGCGGCCGCTTTATGAGGGTGCTAAACTAATTTGCCTCTCAGCCCAGTCCGCCCCATAAGGCTGCCGCTGCACTAACAGTGTATAGCAAGCTGGCGGGGACTCTTTCCGTGCTGCCCCCCTGCAAAGTGCTGCCCTAGGCCTGGGCCTTGTTGGCATTGGCCAGGATACAGCGTTGAGCTACTGCAAGCACCGCACACACAGATAGCATGAGAGGGACACACAGCAAAAGCCACGCCTCTTCTCTTTCTCAACAGCGGTGATTGACAGTGGCTTTTTTCCGTGTGTCCCTCTTAAGTTGTCTTTATGTCCAGTGCTAACAGTCGCTGCACACAGATCTATAGTATGGGGCTTGAGCGCACATGTACAGGAGAATTATATGGTACTCTATTGGTCCCGGGGCTTGGTGGGCAGACATAAAATGTGAAGTGTGTCAGCACAGCCAGGGGACAGCTTAAAAAGTAAACTCAGAGGAGGAAATTTATTGGAAAAAAAAAGATATTGTATGTAAATAATGTTGGTTGTATGTGTTTTGCAAAAAAAAAGACTTTTGTGTTATTTTAAAGGCCATTTTGTATTACATAGCCCAATAATTCTGCATGGACCTCAACGTATGGAAAGATAGGTCATGCAATGTTTGCAATGCAGTGCACTTCAACACAGAGTATTTAAATCTGTGCATTGTGGTACACTGTTGTGTAGGAATGTTACTGTGCACTGTAGATGTGTGGGTGTTAGTGACAATGATTGGCTTTGACAAAAAACTGGAAACTGATTGGCTACAATGCAGAGCTGGACCAGATTTTGCCATCTCCAGTTTTAGTAATTCAATCCCACTGCATGTTGGCAAGCATTGCTATAATGTGTTTATAATGCACATTGTGATAGAAACGATACCTTAAGCATTTTCAAAATATAGGCTTACTATAGAAAGATCACAGCAGTGTAGGCCTAGTAATGATCAGCATAGAGGTACACGCACTCTGCCAAATGCATGGAAAAAACTCTTTGCATCCATGATTATAGACTTTAGAAGGACAGCAGGTTGGCCTTTCTACATTGCATGCCAAAATCCCTCTTATCATGTATATGTGCAGGCATCTCACTGAAAAACAGCAGCTGTTAGACTGCTAATGCTTGCTCAGTAATGGCAACAGAATAGATCAAATGTATGCTCCAGATGTGGCATGTGGTGGTCCTGTCTTTTATCCCTAAGAAATGGCATTGTTCAGCTGGGATTTACTAATATATGCCTTAATTTATTTGTTTCCATTACAAACACTCAGTATGCTTCCTGTTTTATTGAAAGCCATGGTGATTATTGCCAAACATTGCAGTGGAGCTGTTTAATTTCAATAGTGCACATTGTTTATTTATATGTCTTCCTAACAGCAGGCTATGAAAGCCAATGAACAAAGTTACCAGTTGCTAAACAAATGCAATTTGCTTTTACTGACATCTAGTGTTGCAAGAAATTATTGCAGCCAAACAGTTGCACACCTTGCTTTCACAATGTAGTTAGCTTGGTATTTATTAGTTAACTAGAGTTGCTTGTTAATCATAGATAATATCAGGAAAGTGAAAATATCAGTGATACTTTTTGTTGGCAAACTGAGTATATTTTGCTGTGCAGGCTCTCAGGAATATTCAGTTTTCCTAATCAGGCATTGCATTATATGTATCACCTATATTTTCACTTTCCTTATTTTTATTGTTGTAGCACTATCCCCACTAGGGATGAGCTTCGAGTTCGAGTCAAACTCATGTTCGACTCGAACATTGGCTGTTCGCAAGTTCGCCGATCAGCGAACAATTTGGGGTGTTCGCGGCAAATTCGAATGCTGCGGAACACCCTTTAAAAGTCTATGGGAGAAATCAAAAGTGCTAATTTTAAAGGCTTATATGCAAGTTATTGTCATAAAAAGTGTTTGGGGACCCGGGTCCTGCCCCAGGGGACATGGATCAATGCAAAAAAAAGTTTTAAAACCGGCAGTTTTTTCAGGAGCAGTGATTTTAATAATGCTTAAAGTCAAACAATAAAAGTGTAATATCCCTTTATATTTCGTAGCTGGGGGGTGTCTATAGTATGCCTGTAAAGGGGTGCATGTTTCCCGTGTTTAGAACAGTCTGACAGCAAAATGACATTTCAAAGGAAAAAACCCATTTAAAACTACTCGCGGCTATTGCATTGCCAACAATACACATAGAAGTTCATTGATAAAAACAGCATGGGAATTCCCCACAGGGGAACCCCGAAACAAAATTAAAAAAAAAAATGATGTGGGAGTCCCCCTAAATTCCATACCAGGCCCTTCAGGTCTGGTATGGATATTAAGGGGAACCCCGGCCAAAATTTAAAAAAAAAATGACGTGGGGTTCCCCCTAAATTCCATACCAGACCCTTCAGGTCTGGTATGGATTTTAAGGGAAACCCCGCACCAAAAAAAAAAAATGGCGTGGGGTCCCCCCAAAAATCCATACCAGACCCTTATCCGAGCACGCAACCTGGCAGGCCACAGGAAAAGAGGGGGCGACGAGAGTGCGCCCCCCCCTCCTGAACCGTACCAGGCCACATGCCCTCACTTGTCCTCATCAACATGGGGACAAGGTGTTTTGGGGGGCTAGCCCAAAGCACCCTCCCAATGTTGAGGGCATGTGGCCTGGTATGGTTCAGGAGGTGGGGGCCGCACTCTCGCCCCCCCCTTTTCCTGCGGCCTGCCAGGTTGCGTGCTCGGATAAGGGTCTGGTATGGATTGTTGGGGGGACCCCACGCCGTTTTTTGTTTTTTTTTTGGCGCGGGGTTCCCCTTAAAATCCATACCAGACCTGAAGGGTCTGGTATGGAATTTAGGGGGAACCCCACGTCATTTTTTTTAAAGTTTGGCCGGGGATCCCCTTAATATCCATACCAGACCTGAAGGGCCTGGTATGGAATTTAGGGGGACTCCCACATCATTTTTTTTTTTTAATTTTGGTTCGGGGTTCCCCTGTGGGGAATTCCCATGCCATTTTTATCAATGAACTTCTATGTGTATTGTCGGCAATGCAATAGCCGCGACTAGTTTTAAATGGGTTTTTTCCTTCGAAATGTCATTTTGCTGTCAGACTGTTCTAAACACGGGAAACATGCGCCCCTTTACAGGCTTACTATAGACACCCCCCAGCTATGAAATTTAAAGGGATATTACACTTTTATTGTTTGACTTTAAGCATTATTAAAATCACTGCTCCTGAAAAAACTGCCGTTTTTAAAACTTTTTTTTGCATTGATCCATGTCCC
Source organism: Aquarana catesbeiana (assembly GCF_042186555.1). NCBI lineage: Eukaryota > Metazoa > Chordata > Amphibia > Anura > Ranidae > Aquarana > Aquarana catesbeiana. The sequence goes on along the minus strand of NC_133325.1, from coordinate 151,952,645 downwards.
CTGGGGCAGGACCCAGGTCCCCAAACACTTTTTATGACAATAACTTGCATATAAGCCTTTAAAATTAGCACTTTTGATTATTCATGTTCGTGTCCCATAGACTTTAACGGTGTTCGCGTGTTCGAACAAACTTTTTTCCTGTTCGCATGTTCTGGTGCGAACCGAACAGGGGGGTGTTCGGCTCATCCCTAATCCCCACAAAGACTGCTGGTTACTGGTTCCCCTATTCCTGCACAGAAAGGCAAAGTGTATTTTCCACTTTTATCCAGGGTAATAACTTGGATGGGGTATAGGGGTTATGGGATGGCCAGCTTGACTGAAACAATGCACGGGGACAACTTCCTTCCTAGACTGTTCTCCTCCTGTACACCATCAGTCCTTAGTGATCAAAAGCAAAAGTCCCCTGAGGACTACAAGCTCTCAGCCCCCTCTAGAAAATAGCACAGTATGTTGTAAGCTGCATATAGGAGTATCTCCTCTCCTCTATAGAACTGCTCCCAGCTCTACTGTCTGCAGCAACTACCAGCCCTCCTGGTTGCTTGTCCACCAGCCCACCTTCCTGCCCTGAAGATCTCACATGGCAGGGGATAGGTAGGGTTAAGCACAGCGCTGTCCTCCTGAAAGCTTGCTACATGTGGCTGTCTCTCCCCTTCTGAATCCCTGGGTGTACTTATGTACTCACTCTGCCCTCTTTGCTCCCTGCTGCTCCTTAGGCAAGATTACTCCTCAAACCGAGATGCTGATAGGAGCATCCCAAGCCAGCTCTAACCCAGCCTGGAGGCAGAGCCCCACTGACCCAGAGGTCCCCTCCTAGGCCACTGACAGCCTCCTCAGCACTCCATCCTCCACCTGATTCCCCTGCTGGCATGGCTCCACCATATTTAAGGGCTGACTCATTTACTCTGCCAGGATATTCTGCCTGGGGATTGGCCAAGTTCCCTCGAGTATGCAGATCAGACCCACCTGGCCTCCAAACTTCTAGATCCAAGGGAAGGTACCAGAGACCTGCCTCTGTGAAGCCATCCAGCCTGACCTGCAGTAACCGTGACCCAATTCCTGACTGACAAACTAACCATGAGTCATAACTTAAATTTGCCTGCACTAGCACTAGTAACACACTAGAGGGTGCTACACTGTAAACGACTCTAAACAGCTTTCTTGCATTAAAGTCTAAGTTCACCTTTGTTCACATTTTTTTTTTCTAAATTCCAGCTCCCCTATGTACCAATATAGCATTAATGTACTTCTTTTGCAGAAATAAACAACTTTCCATTTATTCTACACACGCTTACCTCGCTGTCTTTATGACTGTTTAAAAACACTGCTCCATTACTTCTGCCTTACTTCCTGGACAGACTTTAGGTCATGACACAGACAGGAGTTGATCAGCTGACCTCATTAGCACCCCCCCCCCCCTTCATACCTCTACCTCAACTGGTTAACTCCTTCCTGTGTCATGACCTAAAGTCTGACCAGGAAGTAAGGCAAAAGTAATCGAGCATTGTTTTTTAACAGCCATGAAGACAGTGAGGTGCGCGTGTGTAGAATAAACGTAAAGTTGTTTTATTTCTGCAAAAGAAGTACATTAATGCTAATTTGGTACATAGGGGATCTGGAATTTAGAAAAAAAAAAAGATGAACTTAGCCTTTAAGGTTCTCAGTTTTTATCAGTTTTTGATAGGGTGCATTGAACAAATGGTTGATACAGTATTATATGCACACAATTGTCTTACCTGGAGCCGGAACCAGTCAAGTCTTAAGGCTCTAAAATCAAATGTTTCTTTGTTGTCAACTGCAGTGGGCAATATAAACATATATGAAATTAGAAAATCATGTTGCTCTAAAATTACTTTGAGGAATGTCTATGCAGTTTTCTGCTACGTTGTGAATGTAAGCCTTAAATCACGACTATGCTTTATCTATGCCCAGAGAAGGAACAGGTTTTCTTTAATCTCCTCTGTCCAGCAGCACCCCGTACCCCTCCCCCCTCCCTCGCCCTGCTGCTTTATTCAGCCATTGGGAGTGAAAAAAATACCAAATTCTTCCAGGTATGGAGGGGCAGTTGGCTAACATGTAGCAGCTCTGGTGCTTGTTGATTGGCACAGTGCTGTCACATAGCTATTACTATCTCCCCATACCCATGTACACATGTAGCCCTTTCTACAACGACTAGGCACCTACACAGGGTTTCCTTTTCTTGCCACTGGCAGCTGAACAAAGGAGTGAGTGAGCAGCTGAAGGAATGGGGAGTATGTGCTGCTGGAGAGGGGGTATTAAACAAAATCTGTTTAATTTCCCTGCATGGGCAAAACACGGGTTTGCTTTATAAAAAAAAAAACTGTGGTCTAAAGAACATTTTCTATGGCTTCTAATAACCTCCTGGGTTTAAAATAAGGTATGAAATGAAGATTCAGATTTTATGACTGTGGCACTAAAATTGTAGCTCACCTTTCCTTATCTTCCCTTATTGGAAAGGACTTAAACCCAACTTCAAAATCTTAGTTGTGATCTTTGAGGGTATTTTCCACCACAGTAGATGCAGCAATTTAGGTCTGTGCTTGTTGAAAATATATGTAAATACTTCATTGCCCATACTCTGGGCAGAAGTGCATTTTACTGTAATGTTTTACCTTCCTGTTTGACGCACTGACTAAGTGTTCTTGCACAAAACACATTTGCATTTGTCAGTGATTTGACAGTGATTCTTAAGCCTCGTACACACGATCGGATTTTCCACAGACAAAACCTCGGACTTTTGTCCAAAGGCGTGTGCCTGGATTTTGTCTTGCATACAAACGGCAAGGAATTGTCGACCAACAAACACGAACGTAGTGACTGGTTTTTCAGATCTTTAGCACCACCCTTTGGGCTCCTTCTGCTAATTTTGTGTTAGTAGAAGTTTGGTGAATGTTGATTTGCGCTTTTCAGTTTGTGCTTTTCATTTAGCGCTTTTCAGTTTGTGCTTTTCATTTTGTGCTCTTCAGTTCATTTCTGAACGGCCGTTCGTCAACCAGCCATGTTGCGGAATCGGAGGAGATAACGTGTTATTTATTATTGGCCTTGGAGTTATTGCTTTGACCCAAATCTAGTCCAGGAACAGGAGGAGGAGGAGTTCTTGGACCAAAAATTGGTTGCTTTGTTAATCGTGACCAATTATGTCATATGCCTTTGCTGCGGGAGCTCCAGGAGAATAATCCGGATGATTTTCGGAATTATCTCCGGATGACGGACCCCTGCTTTCACCAACTCTTGGCATTGTTGACCCCCCTATATTAAGAAGCAGGACACATGCATGAGGCTTTAATTTTATTTTTTGGTTGATTAATAATGATTTGATTTGTTACAGTATATTTTCTATACTTTTGGATGCATAGAATGCACTTTTTGGTTAAGTTCTATTGGCAGATAGCATGTCTAATTTTATTTGTTTTCTTTTTTTATTGCTGAATAAAAAAATTGTATAGAATAATACTTGGCTATGTGTTTTACTTCAAATGACAGTTTGGGAGTAGGCAGTTACATTTAAAAAAATACATCGTAAAATTGACAAGGGAAACCAACATAGTTGTATCTTTGATCTTAAAAACTACGGGATAATGGTGTTGTGGTAACTTGGCCAAATAAAAAAAAAAAAAAAGCATAACAATATTATTCTTGATATCACTAGATAAAAAAGCCTTTGAAAATTTGTTTGCAATAACTCCATGAGTATCACAAGCAAAGCAGCTTCATTATTATCCCATTAAAGAAAAAGAGAATGTGCGCTGCATTTCAAGATTTCATAATTTGCCACGTCACAAATGTTAATTCTCCATTACGAACGCTAGTTTACAAGACCGACCGCTTCTGGCTCGTCCTTGTTTCCGAGCATACGTGTTTGTACTTTGGACTTTTGTCTGACGGACTTGTGTACACACGCTCAGAAAATCTGACAACAGAATTTTAATACCTGCGATCCAACATTTGTCTGCGGAAAATCCGACAACAATTGTCCGATGGAGCATACAAACGGTTGGATTTTCCGCCAACAGCCTGTTATCACACATTTCCCATCAGAAAATCCGATCATGTGTACGAGGCTTAATTGATATTTATGTGTGTGATATTTTCTCTCCTTGAAGCAGTAAGTAGCAGAGAGATTTTATAACAAGACACAATTAAACATATTTTGATAGGAAAACATTAAAAATCATTTGGCTGGCTCTTGGGAGAGGTAATGCAAATAATAATATGCCTTGATGGGTGGATGTCAGTCTGGACAGTGTTTAGCTGTTTGCCTGGGGTTCCACTTTATAGCAACAGTTCACAAACAATGCAAAACACTTTTTAAAGTGGTTGTAAACCCTTACAGACCACTTTTTACTCCAGGTAAGCCTATAATAAGGCTTACTTGTACTTGTAACTACCCCGGATATCTCCTAAACCTGCACGGTTTAGGAGATATCCCCTGTATCAGCATGTGCCGTCGTCATCGGCACATACGCACATTCGTGCCGTTGGTTCAGCTAGTGTGCCGTTATCTCCAGCTCGCGGGAGTGACGTCATCACGGCTCTGGCCAATCACAGCACCGGAGCCTGCGATACCCGGAAGTAACTCCAGGAGCAATGACGCCGGCCGGAGAAAGTGTATGGGGACCGCTACAGGGGCTTCGATCTAAGGTGAGTATTTCATAATGAGCTAGTATGCTATGTATTCTAGCTCATTATGCCTTTTTCTTGCTGTTTTTTTTTTTTTATTGTGGGTTTATAACCCCTTTAAAATATGATTTTACAAATGATCCGTTACCTTGTTTTACATTCAGTGCAGACAAATGGCTTACAAATGAAGACATAATCACAGATTCCTCTTCTGGACAAACAGTGAGATTCTAGAAGAGACCCAGAACAATTAAAAGGTTAGGTGGCAGATGACTCTAATCAATATACAAAGCATGTCATTGTTTTTTAGTCTAAGTTCACATCTATGCGGTTGATGCAGTTTGCAGGCCCGTTTTTCTGTGCATTTTGCATTTTTAAATCTGCATTTTGATGGGTTTTTGCATGCAGTTTTCAACTGCATTATGCTGTTTTTTATCTCTTTAAACACTCTGTATATAGCTGGTTTCTAAGGAGCGGGCCAGGGAAGACGGCCGCCGTGTTATTAACAACCGATGAGTCATCACTGAGAGGTGCATGTTGGGTTGGTGATGTCACAAAGGGGCTATTTAGGAACTGTCAGGCAAAGGAGTGGGCAGTCGGCGGTTAGCCTTCGTCGAATGCGGAGCTTTTTTTTTTCGTGATTGATGATGGATCTACATCGGGGGACATTGTTTTTTTATTTTTAACAAAACAATTGTCCAATATTGTGTGTGTGTTTTTTTCTTTTTGACACTTTTTTTGTGAATGAGTAGGGGTACCTACTCATTCACATAGGGGGGAAATGGGATCTGGGGGCCCCCTTGTTAAAGGGGGCTTCCAGATTCTGGTAAGCACCCTGCCCGCAGACCCCCACAACCACTGCCCAGGGTTGTGGGGAAGAGGCCCTTGGTGCTTTGGGGTGGGGGGGCAGAGCCCCTCACCCTAAAGCACCCCCCATGTTAAGGAAATGTGGTTTAGTATGGTTCAGGAGGAGAGGGGGCACTCGCTCCTCCCCTTCTTTTCTTGACCTGCCATACTGCATGCTCAGATAAGGGTCTGGTATGGATTTAGGGGGGACCCCATTCCATTTTTTTTTCATTTTGGCGTTGGGTTCCTCCCCAAATCCATACCAGACCAAAAGGGACTGGTATGGATTTTGGGGGATCCCCCACACCATTTTTTTCCCGATTTTTGTTTTTTTCCCAGCAATTCTTCTTTTTAGATTCAAAAACACCCACTATGGCAGCATCGATTGACAGGTTCAGGACTTTGGGATGTTTGCACAAAGGAGGTTTTTACAGGTAAATAACATGCATAAAATGAATTATGACTTATGGGAAGATTGTTGTCGAAATTAATAATCTGTTTACCATTATTAACCACCTGAGCTCCCACACTTGTACACCCTTTTATGGAGCAGTTTTTACATTTCTGCTATAGGCTATTAATTCAGAGATAATTTTGTTTATTACATACAAAGAACTACTGCATATATCATTTTTATGAGACAAACAAGGCTTTTTTAATGCAAAAATTATTTTATTTTATGTAATTTACTGTAGGTAAAAAGTGACAGTTTTGTTCTGTGATTTGTTCAGTTTATAATGACACTGAAAATAAATTGTGATTTAATGCATGGATAAATTATTTGCAAATAAATAAAGCTATTTTTCTTAAATTGTGTGCATTTTTAATATGACCCTGCAAAAACAAATGACATGAATAAAACAATGACAAAAAATGTTTTAGACCAAAAAGGCTTTCTCATGGCAAAAAGTAATTTAGTGCCATTACAAATGGGAGAGATCACGGAACAAAACTTGTATGTTTAAAATTAACCACGCATAGATAAAAAGCATATTTTTTGTTTTATGTTCTTTCATTAGTTTGCATTGGAAATTAAATCATTTTCTGATTCAAAACATGACAAAAAGATTTTGAAAATTATTTTTTTAGTTTTTTTTAAGTGTGTGTATTTTTGGGACTGTACAAAAACAAACAACGTGAACAACAACCACATGAAAACCATGGCAGAATTATTTGCAAATTAAATAAAGATAATTAGTCATTTATTATGTCTGCAACTGATATCTTATTATGCCTTATTATGCCTGCAAATGAGAATCTTGCATAATTGAATGTTGCCTAGGTGAAAGTTTTTTTTTTTCTTATTTCTAGTCAAATATGTGGGTGAATATTTGGTCATGTAAATTAGCAGAATGTTCTTTAATTCTGTTCCCAACATTGGCTTTTCATGGTGCTGAAATTATGCATATGCAGCCCATTGCAGGAATGCATTCTCATGGGATTTTAAGTGCCCAGCATTCCTGGGAGGCAGCAGTGACTCATGGCATCATCCCTTTTATGTAGGAAACAATGGACACCATGAACCAAGTTTATTTTTTAAGTGTTTTTCTCAAGTTATTTGTGTTTGGGAAGGGAAGAGAGGGGTGGTTTAAAGCAGATTTTCTGATTTAATGGAAGGTCAGTTTAACCTTTATTATATCCTTTTCCTTAATGGTTTACATACCTGGATGATGTCACTGAGGATCAAGGCATCAAACTTAGCTAAATACTGAAGATGATATTTCTGGATGATAGGCACATGTTTTTTTACTAACATCCGGATCTCCTCCATAGAAAACATCAGTTCAGCTATATGGCTAATATAAATAATGCAAAGAAAATTAAAATAGGCAAGAAAAAGCATAACAGACAGAGCATACATCTTGTCAGTAACCTGCACTTATATTCTGTTTACATGAAACCATTTTACAGACCCACAGAAAAGGTACCAGCTTATTTTTCAATTATGAAATTGTCTTTGTTTTTACCACATTGTCGGTTTCATGCTGAAAAACGCGAAAAGTATTCACAACCGCTCCTTTAGGCTCATGTACAAGAGCTTTTGTGTTATAGGCACTTTCCTTTACCTATACACATCAATGTGAATGAAATCAACTCAGACCCAGTTCCGATCATCTCAGGAGGCTTAAAGTGGACCTATACTTTAAAAGTGCAGCTTTGCTGTGTTATAGGGAACATCTAGTTGGGTTAAGTGATGCTAAGCAGTGCTCTGAAATATCTACCTTTTTCCTTGAATTCCTCCTGAAAAACATCAGTGACCTTCCTAACATGTGACTGTTAGGCTCGGTTTGCACTGGAACCCGCTGCGGATCGCACAGGAGTGCTATGCGTTCCTGTTCCCCGTTTCAGGGATGAATCTATGCCTCAATTCGGCCCTGAAACGGAGCCAAAGACGCACCGTGCTTCTGTGCAGTGCGCTCCGCAGCCGCAACGGAGATATGTGAACCGGCTCTATAGGGAGCCATTCGCATTCTCCTGCTATGCGAATTAGATGCAGGGAAATCCGCATCTAATTCGCCTAGGTGTGAACCCGGCTTAAAGTAAAATGAAAAAAGGACCATAACCCCGAAAGGTCAACATTCATTCTGTGGATCTTTGCTTTCGCCACCTTTTGCTTCTTTTTGATCAACAGATTACCAGTCATCATGCGGGTGGGTCTGACATGAGTAAACAAAGCACTGCTCCTGTACCAAGATGGCCACCTCATCATGGACACACAAGACACAGAAAGTCAGTTCTACTAAAAAAAGAAAATCAGCTGTACGGAGCCCGCAGGCAACACTGGTAACTAATGCTGTTATCTCCACTTGACTTTTATAGCCATAATTTCCACATTACATTTTTTTTAAAGCAACTACTTGAGCAACTCAAAGGCAAGTCAGGAGCACCAGAAATTATTCTGCATTTGACTTACTTTTGAGTCTGAAGTCTGTGTACATGAGTCCTTACAGTGCTCAGTATACATTCATCTGAAATTTGCGAACCCCCTCTATCCTACTACACATTCAGCTTTAGGAAAATTGTACTGTAGTTGAAGGCAGGGTATAATTGTTACAGTCGTATTGTTCTTACGCATCTATGTAGTCTTCTGGAGTCTTCGTTTTGGTGACATTCTCAGCATGTCGTACCAGCCAGTTAATCTCATCCCGGCATAAGGATAAAGCCATAAAAGCAAACAGAGCCTGAAACAAATTGAGTCATAAATTCACTATACTTAAATGCAAATATAATGAACCTCATGAGTTTAAAACATGAGATATTTACCCTATCCTCAGGACTCACGGCCAAAAAATGATGGATTTTCTTTCATAGACAAAGGATAAATCACTACTTTGAAAATAAATAGCCATATTTTCATGTACTATTATAAGTACATCCAGAAAGATGCACTTTGGTTAAAGCCAGAGAACAGTTCTGAAAACCACTGTTCTGGAACATCTTACCTTTGGACCCAGCAGTCCTGGCTCATCTGACAAAATGGTCTCTAATTCCTTCACTGCCGACCTGAGGTATGCACGTCTGGCACGATGAAACTGGCCACTGTAGGGATCAAATGAAATATTATCTAAGTCACGTAAGTATTGGTCAAACCTTAGGGGTGCATAAGTAAAAAATTCATTGGCGCATTCGTTAGAAAATGTTTTACAGCAGATTTGGCACTTACACAGTGAGCAACCTTTTTTTTAATACCCTTTGCCTAACAGCAACCCCCACCTTCCCAATGCCAAGCATATGACCTTGTGCATGCCTGTCCTCTTTCAAGACAGATTTATAATTATGGAAAATAGTCCACTAGTGCATTAGGCTCTACCAGCTCACAAGAACACAGGAGGACCAAATCAGCGAAGACCATGGATCCAACACCAGGTCACCTGTTGATCTGAAGTATGTACAATGGGTTTACTTTGTATGGTAAGGGCAAGGGGGAATTAGGCTTAGACTTTTTCAAAATATAGCTATCTTTTTAAATCTCATTTTATAAGGTTGGCAGGAGCCTATTTGATTGATCTTTAACCTAGGCCCACTTATATCCCAATAAAATGTAAAGCTATTGAGCTTAATAAATCAAGTAAATATCATCTTGGAAAATGCACACACCCATAAAAAGCAATTAGTAATCATCCTTCTGTTTGATCTAAAACAAAGGATTATAAATTCTGATTATTCCTTATGGGTTTCCACACCTTGTACCGCACCATTATCCTTGTGTAAAAACATAAAGTTTTAAATAATAAGTATACAGTATAATAAGAAATAATGCACAATTAATAGCAATTGCTCAGGCTTACATGTTTGTCCTTTTAATCTAAAAAATTGAAGTGTATTTTTGGATCGAGTATGGAAAGGTGAAAACTCCTGTTGGGTTTTTATTCCTTGAAAAAAATCATATTGCACAGATGTTTTTTTTAAGTAGTATGAGAGTGGCTGCATGGCTAAAACTGTAGTAGTGTGTAAACCCATATTCTGTAAAAACCAGTATGCCAGAATGACTTCCACAATGTAATATCACGCTGCATGTGCCAAAAATGTTGGTGTTATTCTTATACTCCAGTAAAATCCCCTTAGATTTAATCCTGGCACGCTGGCTTTCACTGAAAATTACGTTTTTATTGCTGTGTCCCTAACAGGGAGATTTATCATCTCTCTGGAGTTGATTTCGTAAAATTGGAGAGTGCAAAATCTTGTGCAGCTCTACGTAAAAAACAATCAGCTTCCAAGTTCTTTTGCCAAGGCTTAGGCCTAATTCACACAAGGCAGATCCGCTCACGGAGTCTGCCAGCTCAGCAGGAGATCTCTTCATTGATCTCCGCTGAGCCAGCGGATGACAGGTCCGCCTCTACTCACTGAGCGGGGAGAGGCCTGTCAGAGCGCTGCTGATTCCTATGGAGGGATCGGACGAAAACGGACAGCATTTCCAGAGGCGTAACTAGAACCTTCCGGGCCCTGGTGCAAGAAACCATGAAGGGCCCCTCCTGACCCCCATCCCAGCGCCCTTTCCATCAGTTTCGGGGGCCCTTCCCTCCAAGCCCGGGTCCCTTTACTCCCATTCTGTGGCCCTTTATTACTGTCCGGCAGCGGGCCCCCTTCCTGTTTAATTTGGAAGTGCATGGCAATTAGTGAGTGGTATGTCAGAGCAGTCAGTGAGCGGTATGAAATGGAAGGGCAGGACAGTCAGTGAGCAGTATGTCAGAATAGTCATTGAGCAATATGTCAGAATAGTCATTGAGCAGTATGTCAGAATAGTAATTGAGCAGTATGTCAGAATAGTCAATGAGCGGTATGGCATGGCAGGGCAGGGCAGGACAGTCGGTGAGCAGTATGTCAGAATAGTCAATGAGCGGTTTGGCATGGCAGGGCAGGACAGTCAGTGAGCAGTATGTCAGAGTAGAGAGTGAGCACTATGGTAGGGCAAGGCAGTCTGTGAGCAGTATGTCAGAGTAGTCAGTGAGCGGTATGGCGAGGCAGGGCAGTCAGTGAGTGGTATGGCAGGGCAGTCAGTGAGCGGTATGGCAGGGCAGTCAGTGAGAGGGATGGTATGGCAGGGCAGTCAGTGAGCGGTATGGCAGGGCAGTCAGTGAGTGGTATGGCAGGGCAGTCAGTGAGCCCTGTATGGCAGGGCAGGGCAGTCAGTGAGCCCTGTATGGCAGGGCAGTCAGTGAGAGGGATGGTATGGGAGGGCAGTCAGTGAGCAGTATGGAAGGGCAGGTCAGTCAGTGAGCCCTGTATTGCAGGGTAGTCAATGAGCCCTGTATGGCAGGGCAGGGCAGTCAGTGAGCCCTGTATGGCAGGGCAAGGCAGTCAGTGAGCCCTGTATGGCAGGGCAGGGCAGTCAGTGAGCCCTGTATGGCAGGGCAGGGCAGTCAGTGAGCCCTGTATGGCAGGGCAGGGCAGTCAGTGAGCCCTGTATGGCAGGGCAGGGCAGTCAGTGAGCCCTGTATGGCAGGGCAGTCAGTGAGAGGGATGGTAGGGCAGGGCAGTCAGTGAGAGGGATGGTAGGGCAGGGCAGGGCAGTCAGTGAGCGGTATGGCAAGGCAGGGCAGTCGGTGAACGGTATCGTAGGGCTGGGCAGTCAGTGAACGGTATGGTAGGTGGGGATATGCCAGTCTCCAGCGTCTCCGTCAGCAAAGACTTCCCGCTGTTAATGTGGCCCAGCACCCCGATATTTGGCTTCTGAGTCTCCCCCTCTGCAGAAGCAAAGCGTTCCAGCATGGTAATTGAAAACTTCCTGGTTGTGCACCACTTCTCCTTCCCTCCCGGAAATAAATGGTGGGGAACATTAGTTCCACGTAGTGTGCAGGAGAATCAATTACTTTAACACAGGCTCTGTCTCGGGGATGTTCTTAGTAAGCCCCGGTTCACACAGGAGCAACTTGTCAGGTCACTTGTCAAGTCGTTTTGCAAGTCGCCGCTGAAGTCGTGTGCAGGTCGCCTCGGTGAGTCGACCTGCAAGTCGTGCCGCCCCTTTGTGAACCAGCTCTAAGAGTGAATAAGTCCCTGAGAAACCTGATCTGCTTCTGTGGGAGGAGGTAGGGGGAGGGATCTCTGTCCTGGCATGCATTTGTACAGTGCCCGATGTGAAACCTCACACTGTTATCTGCGGGCACCTGTGGCAGTGTCGCTCTTTCGATGGTTGGCATGGCAACTATGTTCCTGCTGTCTTGGGGCCCCCCACGGTGGCTGAACACCAGGGCCCAGTCGCAAGTGCGACTGCTGCAACCCTGGTAGTTCCGCCACTGAGCATTTCCATTTTCTTCAGATCTCATCCGATCCGCCCAGATTGATGGCGAACGTATCGCCATACGTCTGATTTTAGCGGATCGGATAGCAGACGGGTGTCAGCGGACACATCTCCGCTGACATCCACCTTTCCATAGGAGTCAATGGATGGTGTGAAAGGGGCCTTAATTGAACAAGCTGAAGTTAGAATCTGATTGGCTACAATGCACAGCTGCACCAGACTTTGCACTTTCCAGTTTTAGTAAATCGATCTCTATGCATCCTAATAACCATTTTCATAGGGACATAAAGAGAAGGAAATTCAACATTTTGGGTTGTCACCAGAACAGAAGACACTTGTTGCTGTGAGTTTCCTAAGAACATAAGTGGATGTATAAAAGATATTTCAAATTTAAGTTAGGTGACAAATAAGAAATACTGACCTGTGGCTCATAAAATGTTCTTTGCATTCTTTCACGTCAGCCACACGTTTTCCATACCTAGAGTAAAGAAATATTTAATGAAGGGTTCAAAATGCAAGGGTTTGCTGTTACATTGAAAAGCAAGTGTTGTATGTAATATAGTACAAACAGATATTATAACTGATTAGTAACTTTACCAGTCTACATGAATCAATTTTTGGCATGCCACAATGTACAGCAATGGTAAAAAAAATAAACATTTTTGAATTACAAAGCAGTGCTTGTGCTCCGGTCAAGAAACTATGACTAGGTCTTAATGGAGTATCTTGGGTAAATAATGGTTGCTGCAAGCAAGCGTAGGGCAATTTCCAATCCACTGCTATTTATTGCCATGCCATAGTGGGAGGCAGCTGCACGTGGCTGATATACAGTGGGGGCGGAAAGTATTCAGACCCTCTTAAATTTTTCACTCTTTGTTATGTTGCAGCCATTTGCTAAAATCATTCAAGATCATTTTTTTTCCTCATTAATGTACACACAGCACCCCATATTGACAGAAAAACACAGAATTGTTGACATTTTTTCAGATTTATTAAAAAAGAAAAACTGAAATATCACATGGTCCTAAGTATTCAGACCCTTTTTGTGACACTCATATATTTAACTCAGGTGCTGTCCATTTCTTCTGATCATCCTTGAGATGGTTCTACACCTTCATTTGAGTCCAGCTGTGTTTGATTATACTGATTTGACTTGATTAGGAAAGCCACACACCTGTCTATATAAGACCTTACAGCTCACAGTGCATGTCAGAGCAAATGAGAATCATGAGGTCAAAGGAACTGCCTGAAGAGCTCAGAGACAAAATTGTGGCAAGGCACAGATCTGGCCAAGGTTACAAAAAAATTTCTGCTGCACTTAAGGTTCCTAAGAGCACAGTGGCCTCCATAATCCTTAAATGGAAGACATTTGGGATGACCAGAACCCTTCCTAGAGCTGGCCGTCTGGCCAAACTGAGCTATCGGGGGGGAAGAGCCTTGGTGAGAGAGTTAAAGAAGAACCCAAAGATCACTGTGGCTGAGCTCCAGAGATGCAGTCGGGAGATGGGAGAAAGTTGTAGAAAGTCAAGCATCACTGCAGCCCTCCACCAGTCAGGGCTTTATGGCAGAGTGGCGTGACGGAAGCCTCTCCTCAGTGCAAGACACATGAAAGCCCGCATGGAGTTTGCTAAAAAAACACCTGAAGGACTCCAAGATAGTGAGAAATAAGATTCTCTGGTTTGATAAGACCAAGATAGAACTTTTTGGCCTTAATTCTAAGCGGTATGTGTGGAGAAAACCAGGCACTGTTCATCACCTGTCCAATACAGTCCCAACAGTGAAGCATGGTGGTGGCAGCATCATGCTGTGAGGGTGTATTTCAGCTGCAGGGACAGGACAACTGGTTGCAATCGAGGGAAAAGATGAATGCTGCCAAGTACAAGGATATCCTGGACGAAAACCTTCTCCAGAGTGCTCAGGACCTCAGACTGGGCCGAAGATTTACCTTCCAACAAGACAATGACCCTAAGCACACAGCTAAAATATCGAAGGGGTGGATTCACAACAACTCTGTGACTTTTCTTGAATGACCTAGCCAGAGCCCTGACTTAAACCCAATTGAGCATCTTTGGAGAGACCTAAAAATGGCTGTCCACCAACGTTTACCATCCAACCTGACAGAACTGGAGAGGATCTGCAAGGAGGAATGGCAGAGGATCCCCAAATCCAGGTGTGAAAAACTTGTTGCATCTTTCCCAAAAAGACTCATGGCTGTATTAGATCAAAAGGGTGCTTCTACTAAATACTGAGCAAAGGGTCTGAATACTTAGGACCATGTGATATTTCAGTTTTTCTTTTTTAATAAATCTGCAAAATGTCAACAATTCTGTGTTTTTCTATCAATATGGGGTGCTGTGTGTACATTAATGAGGAAAAAAAATTAACTTCAATGATATTAGCAAATGGCTGCAATATAACAAAGAGTGAAAAATTTAAGGGGGTCTGAATACTTTCCGTCCCCACTGTATGTGAGCCATCACATGTACTGTATACACAGCCAAAGGATAAAGACTTCTATGCAGGAACTTGGTTTTACTTGACTGTGTAATCTCTGAGCCAGCATCCTAGTCCAAGAAGTAGATGTTGATCCTGGATGATGCCTTAACAGAGATGTCACTACTCTTTTGAGGAGAAAAAAATGATAATGTATTTGTCAGAGAGAGTCTTTTTTAAGAGACAATAAACACATGCAAGTGGTACACTCTACCTAGCATGCATGTACAGTATATAAAATATATCTTTGACACATGGTCCAGTTTCGAATATTTCTAGATGGCTCTTAATTAAATATACCTACCATTTCAAGTGTACTACCATGCACAAAGCATACAGCAAAGAAGATATTTATGCATATAAGAACCACTGGTGATAGGTTGTCATAATCTGATCAATTGTTTTAGCATTTGAAAATGGTTGGGTTTGCCAGAAAAATTCTATACTGTATGGGTGTCATTAAAGTGTATCTCCAGTCAAATGTAAATTTTTCTATTTAAATAGTGTATTGCTCTGTGTGTACATTTATTATGACTTCCTCCCTCTACTAATAGTTTTACCCGTTGATTCTGACAGTTTTTTTTAATACATGCTATATACTGCGGAGGGCAAACAACACTGCAAAACCGCTGCTGAGCTTTTTTGGTTGAGCGCTGCACTATTGAGTTTATTGTGTTATGAGATTGGTCATCCTTTTGTGCTAGCAGCTCTTAACTCTTTAGAGCTCTTCCTCACATATCTAGTACTACATAAAAGAAGGGGAATCCCCTACCATGACATATAGTCTCCGCCCATAGTTTTGTTTTTCAGATGTACAACCAGGGCTTTATGCAAGGTACTTAAAGCACAGTTGATGTTTCACATAGTTCTGCTATATGTCACCTTATTTAACAATTTTTCACTTGGAAATGCAGTATAAGTAGATATAAAAAAACTGGTTACACTCCTCATCATGTAGTAGTGAGGAAGGGAGGGGGAAGGTCTGACCAGATGTGTTGGATTATGGAGTGTCTTGGGTAACATGGTCAATACCTGGTTCCTATTGAACTGCACAGTTATATGAATATCCACAACACAACTGCTATAACAGGAATATAAAGGTAAGACTATGAACATTAAGGTTTTCAGCACAATGTCTAGGTTACTGAATAGTTATTTCAAGATTTAAAATGTTAATTTTCCAACCAGATGCCTTTAGCACTATAAAGCTATGTAACCTATTACAGTGCCAAAGTCCCAAGATTCTGAAGCGTTTCGTCTATGGGGACAGAATACTGCTGAAGTTAATAGAGGCAAACCATGAGTAGAAACAAGCTGTAACACTAGACAGGAATATATACCCTAGCTAAGGAAAAAAATGGAGTTTGGATAGAGAGCAAAAATTTCAACCCCTGTGATGGTCAATGGGCACTTTAACACACCCTTTAAAACTGCCAAAGAAGTCCTCAGTAACACGATGTATTAGCAAGACATCATCCCGGATCAAAGTGATACAGCTCGATCCTTGAAGAGTCTGTTTCCATAGCTCCAGGCAGGACGGTTGAGAGTTCAGGACTGCATGTGATAGCAGAAATCCAACTAGAAAAAGAAATAGTTTTGTGTTACTACACAGTAATGCAGAACATAAAATTATATCTCAGAACAAACCCAACATGCAGTAATAAATAATGGCTTATACTGCAGTGCAGTTTGTACTTTCATTCATTGCATTCATTCCATTACAAACACTCTGTGGAGATTCAACTACTTTTTAGGGATGTTGATTCTTTGGGGTTGATTTACTAAAACTGGAGCACTCTGAATCTGGTTCAGCTGTGCATGGTAGCCAACCAGCTTCTAATTGCAGCTTGTTCAATTAAGCTTTAACAATAAAACCTGGAAGCTGATTGGTTTCTATGCAGAGCTGCACCAGATTCTTTGGACACCGGTTTTAGTAAATCTCCCCCACTGGGATAACTTGAAAATGTTAGTGCTAGCTGAGCTGCTGGACAGCTCACATGGGCCACTTCTGCCACCAATATCTATGCTGCAGGGACTAACCAGCTAGCTAGTAGGAGAGGCTTGGTTTTGGAGATTATATTAACATTTTTAACTGTTGTCTAATGTTGGAGCTATGCATATTACATTTGCTTATAATTTTTTTTGGATAGGTTCACATTAAGGGGAACTCTATTGTATCCTAGTTACATCCAGGGCCAGGCCAAGGAGTAGGCAAAAGAGGCAGCCACCTTAACACTTCAGCAGGAGCAGGTGCAAAATGGGCAGGATGTGCAACCTATACTGCTGAGGTACTCACAGCTCAGTTAACAAGGGTTGGAGGGTGAGGGGGGGTTACTTTGGTCTTTTTGCCTTGGGTGCTAAAGAAAACCTTATCAAAGCAATGGGTATATCCAAAGCTTTTTACTGCAGGCAACATTGTTTCCTATATATCCACAGTATACCTGTTGACATCCGACGAGTAAGTGAGCCGCCATCTAGATAGGAGAAGGCCTGTGGACGTGGTATACCTGGTTCCCCATATACGCTTAATCTAAAAACTAAGGTCCGTAGGTATAGACCATAGAGTTTTTTCATGGATAGAGAACTGGTTACGGGGGCATGTCCAAAGGATGGTGATAAATAACGTGTACTCAGACTGGTCTGGAGTAGTAAGTGGGGTACCCAAAGGCTCTGTCCTGGGACCAATTCTGTTTAATCTATTTAAAGAGATCGGTATAGATAGCTCAATCTCACTTTTTTGCAGACAACACAAAAATAAGCAGGGTAATAACTTCACATCAGGCTATAGAAATGTTACAGACAGACCTAAACAAAATAATGGAGTGGGCAACTACATGGCAAATGAAGTTTAACCCCTTAAGGACCAAGCCTATTTCTGACACTTGTTGCTTACAATATATATATATTTTTTTTTTTTTTTTTAGCAAAGACTCTGGAAAATAAAATGGCGGTCGTTGCAATATTTTAAGTCACACGTTATTTGAGCAGCAGTCTTTTAAACACAGATGGAGAAAGATCTGGGGGTACTGGTAGAAGACAGACTAAACAATAGCAGGCTATGTCAAGCTGTAGCAAGCAAAGCCGGCAGAATATTAGCTTGTATTAAAAAGGGAATTTACTCCAGAGATAAAACGATTATCCTGTCACTTTATAAACCTCTGGTTTAGCCACATCTGGAGTATTCTATCCAGTTCTGGTCACCACCCCTGAGGAGGGATGTGGTGCAGCTGGAGAGAGTCCAGAGAAGGGCAACTAAATTGATAGGCGGTTTGGAGGACCTCAATTACGAGGAATGACTGCAAGCATTGAATTTGTTCTCTCTGGAGAAGAGATGCTTGAGAGGAGATATGCTAGCGGTATACAAATACCCCAATGGTGATCCCAGCTTAGGAAAAAAACTTTTTAGTCTCAGGGGTTTAAGAGAACATGGGGCCACACAATGAGATTGATAGAGAAACGGTTTAACCTTAACCTGCGCAGGGGATTTTTCACTGCCAGGGCTATTAGAATGTGGAACTCCCTTCCACAATTGGTGGTGTCAGCGGGGAGTATTGATATTTTTAAAAGACTCTTGGACACGCATCTTAGTGAACACAACATACAGGGATATGAGAAATGATTATCAACACTGACACGTGTGCACCTACACAGGTTGAACTGAATGGACTATTGTCTTTATTCAACCTTACCTACTATGAATCTATGAAACTATCCTTGGATCTATGTGACATAATTGGTGGAGGTGCCCTATCAACTCTTTCTTCTGGAAAAGAATTACCATTTTTCTTGAAGTGTAAATCAAGGCATCGGAATCATAATATAGAATACCAAAAAAATAAAAAATAATTTGTGAAGATATCATAAACTTTTCATCCAATACGAGGTCACAATGCCTGTGTCCTGCTTCCTATTTTAAGAACTTTATGCTGATAAAAAAACATTGCTGTAAAAGCTCAAATATGTAACATTTCATGTGTTCACTGGGACAAGTTGTCAATCAACCCCGGTGGGTAGGTATGAGAGTCTGAGAGGAGGAGATATTATTGGAGGGTTTCTCCTCCACTTTGAGCAATGGAGACACCAGAAACTGCCACAACAGTATTATAGTGTCACTGCTACAGCCCATAGAAATCACTACTCTAATTTGGAATAAGATTTTCTCTTTCATTTTGGCTCCAGAACAGTAAAATGAAAGGTAAAGCACATTGATTAGAGAAAAGGATTTATACAGATGAATAAAAAATGCACTTGACTTCTAGTTTAAAGACATCTGGGAACATAATTTTATCAAAAAGTGTCAGTCCTTTACCTGACAAACTGCCAATTTCAGTAATTTGACAGCGAGCTATACAATTTTGCCTTCCTGACAGTAAACATATATTTCACTGCTGAGTCTCCCACTCCCAGGGTTGCTTATCATATTGAAATATTTAACAATGGTATATGTTAGAGTGTTGTTACCCTGTAATATTTTACTTGTATTTGTACTTTTGTGTATATTATTAATCAAAAAACAACTTTGATACCCAACTTCCTTCTCTCCCTTTCATTTCTTTTTTACCTGCATGAGTTATTGTTTATGATATTTCTACTTATAAAAACAAAAAAACAAGAGGCAGAAAACTGACATATTAAAGTGAATAGGTGCCATGCACTTATTCACTTTGAATGCTATAGGCACTGTGGAGAAATTCACCTTCAAAGTTCACAACACAAGCAAAGAAATCTCTCCTGCAGTTTCGGCACCTCCCCCCCCCTTTTTCTCTGCCCCCACATTGTCTCAGCAGTCGGCAGCAGAGAGGAGGACTGAACTCTTCCAGTCCAGATCCTGTTCTTCTCCGCCACAGCACCCCCCTCATCTCTGCTTCCCCTGGTCTCAGCTTTCATCAGACTCCAGCAGCTGACTCCAGCCCTCCTTCTGGTCCTCCTGCAGACCCTGTACTTTCTGCCTCCCAGATCCACCTCTAGCAGCATAAGGTAAGGGGGGTGTACTGTGATGTAAAGGAGGGTGGGGGACTCTGGACATCTGCGTATAATTATTATGAGAATAACACATCCCTATGCCAGTTGAAAAGGAGGGTCGCACACTACTGGTAACATCCACAAGAAACTTTATTGGAGACTGCTTAGACAGAAAACCATGGCAGATACAAACCAGCCCCTTGATGGCAACCATAACTCAGATGCAGCCCACAATGAAATTTAATTTGATATCCCGGGGGGGGGGGGGCGTGGCTTGCCTTGTGAGAAGATGGCTGCTTAACCCACTAGCTCCAACAGACCGAGGCCAAATTATCGATTTCTCTGGGGACTTCAGCTACACACTCTCACATAATTATGGGAACATCTTCCCACACATCCTCGGCATCTAGGTCTCGCTCTCCGAGAGACATTCACGGACCAATAAGCCAGAATATCCCGGAGATCTTGTGGACACAGAGATCCAACATGGCGGCATCTTCCTCAGCTGCGACTCCCGCTCAGACTCTCGCAGGGATCACCCTCATCCCCACCGAACTACCTCCCGCTATTCCTGCTGGCACCCAGCCACCGATACAACAGCCGAGCCTGAATGACCTCCACACAGTAGCGGCCGACATAAAGAACACGCTATTTGCGGCCATCACGGATCTACGCCACGATATACAGGCCATAACGGGCAGAGTACTTGAAGTGGAACGCACTGCCGCACAACAACACACAACTATCCGAAAAGTTAACCATAAAGTGGACACACATACCTTACAACTTCGGGACCTACAGAGACATGTGGAGGACCTCGACAATCGAGGAAGACGTCACAACCTGAGAGTCAGAGGCCTCCCCGAATCCGTTGCTCCTGATCGTGTGCGAGTGGTGGTGACAGAGCTGTTCAACCAACTCCTCGATCAGCCCTGCCAAAAGCCCATTGCTATGGAGCGAATTCACAGAGCCCTAAGACCGCGCGGCAGAGACTCTGATGCTCCGAGAGACATCGTGTGCCATATAGATGACTTCCAGATTAAAGAAGACATCCTTCGGAAGGCCCGCACCAAGACTCCACTACTATGTGAGGGTCACACCATTCATATCTATCAAGACCTCTCGGCAATCACGCTCAGGCACCGCAAGGATCTTCGTCCCCTGCTAGATGTGCTGCGAGCCAAGGAAATACCATACCGATGGAAATTTCCATTCGGTCTTTCGGCCTCCCATCAAGGTCGCACTGCCCTCCTACGAGTCCCTGAAGAATTGGAAGACTTCTGTCTGACGCTGGACATCCCGCTCGTAGAGGTTCCGAACTGGTACGTGGACTTCAACATCCCTACTCCGCACCGTCACCAAGCCAAAGAAGAAGCAATGGAGACGCAAGACACCCACTTTCGGAGACAGCGCTCGCCATCTACACCCAGATCAAACCCAGCTTTAATGTACCAGCAACAACCTCCGAACACCATAACGACTCCATTACCTCGTAGAGCACGCAGGGGCCGCTAAGCAATCCTCCTGTCATGTATGCCTAGGATTAGCAGATAAGTGACTTTGCCTCCTGTTCTCTATTGCTAACGTTCTTTCCCTGCACGCATTCTCCACCCTGTATACGACCATATCACCCCTGCATGTCAGTATACCTATTCAGTGCCTTTCTTGAAAAGCTATGTAGCACAGTATAGATTTCTGTTACATACACGGCGGAGATAACTGCTCCAGGTTAGCTGACCGAACTATTGTACGGCTGATGCATCTCTCCCCTTTACTTGCACTAGTCTACATAACAAGACCGAGATCTGTGCTTCTACACCAAGTGTGCCTTTCATCTCCCCATCCATATTAGGATGAGGATTCTTTAATCATAAACCTATAGGGTCACTTGTACACAATCCTCTTGACATTAATGTACATGTCTCTACGACTATTACTTGTCCCCCTTCTTGTTGAATGACCTAAACCCCATTGTACAGCTTGTCTATTCACCGATCCTTCATATCGAGACACACATGAATCTCCGCTGAGCCAGCCACAGCGATGTCCGACTGTTCCACACGAGACATGTACGATAGACCCTATATCTCCAGGTGCGTGACCCTCGCTCACTATGACCCTTATACAAGAAAAGAAAAACTCTTTATGACCGCCAAGCATGCCAACGTTCATTATATCCAGCGCCTTTCTGACGCGGCGCCAACATAGAACACAATCTATCGGTCATGCATAATTTGTTAAGAAGGTTGCCCCCTAGTTCCACCTCCAAAGTAACCCCCTCCCTAAGGCTGGCGCACCTACATAAACATTACACAGGTACTGCAACACTTTCCTGGCTAAGTGCAAATGCTAGAGTATAAATGACTTTAAGCCCTCCTGGGTACCTTCCACTATTCGTCCCCGGTTTGATTTACATTTAAGGTTGCTCGTTACTTTAGAGCTGTTAATAATTTACCTTTTAATAATATTGTTATCATATTGCTATGTTGATAGTTTATGCTCACGATATTAATCTTCGGTACTAAAGCAATGCAGACTTGAATTTCAGAAGTATGGTAATGGACTACCCCACACTTGACACCCACAGCTGAACTCCACTGCACCCGTGCATCTACAGACCAAGACCCAAACCAAATCCTACTACCAGTAATTCGGCCCAAGCCCTATTTCTACACGCGTCCCAAACAGCACTGTGCTCCCCACATGCACCCGAACATACGCCCTAACTGGCTTTCCATCTGTCGGTTCATCTTATCACATAGACTCCTCTTCGAACATCAAGCCACTTCCCACACAGTGGTAAAACCTGACGCTAACTATAACATTATAGTGACCTTCTTTTTACCTCACTGACCTTTTTCGGCTACTCCGCGCTCGCGGATGATACCTTACTTAGACACGTGAAACGGTTCTCACCTGTCGCCGAAACCTACCCAGACCATTCCCATACCCGCACACCTGAACCCCTTGATCCTCCACCCCAACTCACAACACCAACTGACTCTAATCCTCTAAAACATAAGCCAATTTTCCAGAGCCTCTACTTGTTGCTCCCCTCTCCCTCACCTCTAGCACAACACCAGAGACCACCATAAACTCAGTCCGAAGGGCTCTGATTACATCGATAACAATGGCCCCCACAAAGACCACTACGGACAAGCTCCCTATCAAGATCATCTCGCTAAACGCGAGAGGACTTAATATTCCAGAGCGACGCTCCCAACTACTCCTTACTATGCAACGCAGCAAAGCGGACATAATATTCCTACAGGAAACGCACTTCCGCACGGATGCGATACCAAAACTACAGAACTAATACTACCCTACTACATTTCATGCCACTTCCCAAACATCCAAATCGAAGGGTGTCTCAATATTTCTATCGAAGCATTGCCCCTTCCAACTCACAGACACATTGACTGACATGGAAGGCCGTTACCTTTTCATCAAGGGAGTGCTTTTCGGCAGAAAAATCACATTCGCAAACATATATGCTCCAAACTCCCACCAAGTAAAATTCTTCCGTGACATCACCAATGCTCTCATTACATTCCAAGAAGGCATCCTAATCCTGGGTGGAGACCTTAACGTCCCCTTAAACCCAATCCAAGACACCTCTACAGGTACATCCTCCCTCCCCTATGCTGATCTGAGAGCCATCAAATCACAACTCCAATTGTTGTTCTTACATGATTCTTGGCGCTTCCTAAACCCCAACGGCAGAGACTACACATTTTTCTCTGCTCCCCACAATAAATATTCTAGGATTGATTACATGTTCATAACACAAAACGACCTAACTATCCTCCAACACACGTCCATAGATTCAATGTTTCTCTCTGACCACCATCCTATTTCCATGACCATTGCATTCCCAGAAATACACCCTCACCCACAATATTGGAAATTGGACCCCTCCTTGCTCACGGATCCGGCAGTGCTGGCGGAGGTCGAACTACACATTAAACAGTACTTTGCAGAGAACAAACCCATTGACACCTCCCCTCTTATCACCTGGGAAGCCCACAAATGCGTAATAAGGGGCGTCCTAATAGCGGCCGCATCCAAACGTCGTAAAGAAAAAAAAAACACCTTCTGGGCCTTTTAGACAGAATAAAGACATTAGAAAACGCTCATAAACGATCGCAAGTACTGGACACCTTACAACCCCTTTTACAAGCTAGAAACGAACTGTTAGAACTATTAGGCAAACAAATTAAACGTAAATACATTCTCTCCCAACGCGTATTCTACGAATATAGCAATTTGTCACATACTATTCGCAATTGTATAATTTACCACCTGCGTGCCCGCCCACAGAAGTGGACTCGAGAAAACAAGCAATCAGAGATTTCTTGCAGCAATACAGCCCCACTTCAATCTCATCTTCCTTAGTACAGCAACTAAACAACCCCTTGACTACTGAGGAAGCTGACATAGCGCTGAAACAAATGAAATCAGGCAAAAGCCCAGGCCCCGACGGATTGACTACAGGCTACTACAAATCATATGCTACTTTCCTTACCCCTTTTTTTCTCACAGCTTTTAATTCTCTCGCATCACCTATCGAACCCCCTCAAGATCTACTCGCGGCATACATAACAGTGATTCCAAAACCAGGAAAGGACCCCTCCGCAGTCACAAATTATAGACCTATTTCACTGCTGAACGTTGACCTCAAGTGGTATGCCAAAATGCTTGCTAACCGATTGCTCCCTTTGCTCCCCCAATGGATAGATTTGGACCAAGTCGGCTTCATACCAGGCAGAGAAGTGAGAGACAACACGCTTAAGGCTCTTAACATTCACCACTGGCTAACGACTCAGCAGCGACAAGGTTTTCTACTCTCCCTTGATGCAGAAAAGGCATTCGATAGAGTGGCCTGGGACTACATGTCGGAAGCCCTTTTAATCTTGGGCCTCCCCCCACGTATGCTACAATTCATACTCGCCCTTTATGCTAATCCCACTGCTAAAGTTAGAGTAAACGGCCACCTATCGAATGCCTTTACAATCTCTAATGGGACGCGCCAAGGGTGTCCACTCTCCCCAATAATCTTTGGTCTCACTCTAGAACCGCTTCTCAGACGTCTCAGAACAAACCCTGACATAAAAGGGATAAATATCAAAAGTCACAACTACAAAATAGCTGCGTACGCGGATGACATCCTCTTTCTTACTGAACCTCTCACCACACTCCCGAACTTACTTAAAGACTTCCATACTTTCAACTATCTAACGAACCTCAAAATCAACTTTATGAAATCTGATGCCCTTAACATAACAGTGCCCCCTGACCTATGTGCACAATGCCAAACTAACTTTCCATTTAAATGGAATAATCTTTCCATTACATATTTGGGTATCCAATTGCCTTCTTCACTATCTGATCTATATTCCACTAACTATCTCCCTCTTATACACAACATCGTGAACGATCTGAAAAAATGGTCCACAGGGCTTTTCTCCTGGTTCGGCAGAGCCTCCATAATTAAAATGAACATCTTACCCAGACTCTTGTACTTGCTGCAAACAGTCCCAATTAAGCTCCCATCTGCTTTCTTTACAATATATCGAAGAACCTGTTCAAACTTTATCTGGGGCAGACTCTGCCCTAGAATAAGTTATTCCAGACTTACCATCCCAAAACTCAAAGGAGGCATCGGTCTCCCTGACATCCACAAATACCAACAAGCCTGCCATTTACCAAGAATTATTGACTGGAACATACACCACAACACCAAAGCGTGGGTCCACTTGGAACACTCGCTATCACCTATCCCGCTCTCCCAAGTCCCCTGGATTGCACCAAACCACATTCCTCCCACATGTAAGAATCACCCGCTCATCAGCCCAACATTGACCTCCTTTCGTACTGCCTGTACTATGTCTAAAATCTCCTCCGCTTTAGGACCGATGACACCACTTGGGCCAGTCACAAATGGGAAAAAGAACTCACCTTTGATCTATCAGACCAGGAATGGGAAAAAATATACATATGCATGCACAAAGGAAGAGTAAACGTACACGCACAAGAAAATGCTTTTAAAATATTTTCGAGATGGTACAAAACCCCCCTGAGGTTACACCACATTTACCCTTCCATCCCCCCACTTTGCTGGAGATGTGAGACTGACATTGGCCCCTTTAACACATATGGTGGGCGTGCCCTAAATTACAACCTTTTTGGAAAGAGGTCCACAGACTAATCAAACAAATAACAACCTACACCGCAGAATACTCACCTGCACAATTCTTGCTACATCACTCCAACATATCGACTAAAAATTATGTACGATCCTTGGCAATGCATATGATTAATGCTGCTAAGATGTGCATCCCAGCAAAATGGCGATCCTCAAAACCGCCGTCTATAGCGGAATGGTTCAAACGAGTACAAAAAATCGCAGAAATGGAGGAACTGATACATCAGGCTCACGATACGCCATCTAAATTCTGTACAATATGGTCGTGCTGGTTACATTTCACCACAACTGACGAATTTCAACAGTACTTCACATGAATGCTTACTAAGAGCATTGGTAGAGATAAGAAGTACTTGAGGAAACATTTTGCTAACGTCCCTTCTCCTACCCGCCCAACCGAGCGTATTCTTCCTCCTGAAATAACCCCAGTTTTATAACCCCCTCCTAGACAACATCCTGACAAACATACTCGAAACTCTCGGATATATATAATCCTCCCTCCTTCCCCTCCCCTCCTGTCCAATCATAATATCCAGACGATATCCTCACGTCCTGGACTCTCACGAACCCCCTATGACTTCAGCTCCAACAAATAATTAACTATGCTTCTCTTACCTGACTGATGACTGATAATACTTCAACATGTACATCCACTAGAATTGTTATTGCCATAGACACACGCGAGTTCCTCAGTTACAATATAAAAGTATTCTGCACAACTATGACTGTATTTGCTGTGTCTTCTATATTCTATGCATGGCGGCTGCTTCCGCAAACTCGCTTACTTTGGCTTTGTTATGTTCTAAATACTTTTAATTTGATATCCCTGTTCTAATGTAATCACACAGAGGGTGTTTATAAGCTGTTAGAAATGGCTGAAGCCCAAACTTTAGAATCTTGGTTGTGATTTTTGATTTTCAATAATGCATTAATTTACAATACAAGCAGCTAGTAGGATTAGGGATAACTTGTTTTCTTTTACTGTTTGTTAAGAGTCTGTAAATACTTTCATATCCATAGTCTAGTCACAGGTATACGTCAATGTATTCCCACTGTGCTTAAAGTGAAGCTCCAGCCTCCCCCCCAAAAAATAAAAGTCAGCAGCTACAAATACTGTAGCTGCTGACTTTTAGTATAAGGACACTTACATGCCCCTGGATCCATTGATGTCATGTCCTCACCCGAGCCGATTACTCAATTGGCTTCGGGTGCAGGCACCAGCATCTGAAGTAAGGGAAACAGGAAGTGAAGCCTTGCAGTTTCACAGCCGGTTTCCTATTGTGCATGCGTGAGTTGTGCTGCGCCTTGTGAATGGTCCCATAGTTTTCTGGGACCCTTGATGTGTCCCAGAAGACTGCGGGGGAAGCAGTGGGGGCCAGCTTCCGTCTTAGTTCACCACAGCGATCTGAGCTATAAGTGGGAGTGGGTAACTGGGAAAACCAAAGTGCCAAATGTGGCAGTGCAGTGGGCAGGGTGCAAACAAGCAGAGATTCCCCTTTTGGGTGGAGCTCCACTTTAAAGTGGTATTGAAGCTTCGTTTTATGTTTTTTTTTCTTTAAATAACAAACTTGTTATTTACCTGCTCTGTGCAGTGGTTTTGCACATAGCAGTCCGATCCTCTTCTTTTCGGTCCCCTGCCAGTGCTCCTTGCTCTTCCATCTCGAGCAGTGCCCCCAGAGAAATCCGCTTGCCCTGGGGGCATCACTGCATGCTCACTCCCGAGCCACTACTCTATGCATCCATAAGACACATAGAGCCAAGGCTCAGCCCCGTCCCCTCCCCCCTCTCTCTACATGGAATGCATGAAAGTAAAAAACCTTGAGCCTTTAGAACCACTTTAAACGCATTTGCAGTCCTATGGAAGTGGGCCCCCTTGCATATCTGTGTTTGTGCTGGAACTGAGCTCAATCATGTGCCCCCAACACATCAATAAAGCTGTCACCGAGAGTTCCTGGTCTCATACTAACAATCAGGAGCTGAGAAGACTGACTCCCAATAATGTGAACACTGTGATAGCCAATCACAATGATCACTTGTTTTACGCATTTCCCTTGCATCTTTTCTCTCTGTAAGGCAAAAAAGATACATTGGGGGAATTTATGAAAACTGGAGAAGACAGCATCTGGAGCAGGAGTCTCAAACTGGCAGCCCTCCAGCTGCTGCAAAACTACAAGTTCCATGAGGCACTGCAATGCTGACAGTTACAAGCACAGGCAGAGGCATGATGGGATTTGTAGTTTTGCAACAGCTGGAGGGCCATCAGTTTGAGACCCCTGATCTGGACTAACTGAGCCTTGTAACCCATCAGTTTCTAGCTTTCATTTTCAAAGCTTAACTGAACCAGCTAAAGATATAAACTGATGGGTTACTATGCTCAGCTGTCCCAGATTCTCGCTGCTCCACTTGTAGTATTCCCCCATGTATCTTTTTCTCCTTTTAAGAGCAAACGTTTGTGATAAAAAAAAGTCTGTAAAGGAACATTTAAAACAAAATGTTTTATAATAATTTTGTTTATCCACTTCCTGCCCGTAGGACATCATATGACACCCTTAAGTTGAAGTGGTGATATCTGGATGATGCCTGTAGCTGCAGGCATCATCCAGACATCTTTGTTTTTAGCCAGGGATTCCCTCACTTGTTAAAGCAATCCTAGCAGCTGTTCAGCCACTGAATAACTTTTACAGGCAGCTGGAAGAGACTGCCGCTCTCTGGTGCCACTCTGGGCTCTGGTGCGATCAGGGAAGCTGGAGGTCGGATCTGGCAGTGGCACCGATTTACCATAGAGCTGGCCGATTTACCATAGAGCTGGTCCCCAGCCATCTCTATGACCCTGGGAGGCTGGAAGCGACATCATGACGTCACTTCTGGCTCTGGCAGATATTAACACTGCCAATTTTTTTTCCTGGAAAGCAGAGATTGATGTTTTTATTTTTGATCTCATGCTTTCCAGGGTAGAGAGATATCTGGGGTCTTATTGACCCCAGACGTCTCAATAAAGAGTACCCATCGTGCCTTATTCCTATTACAAGGGATGTTTACATTTCTTGTAATAAGATGTGTAATGTAAAAATGTTTAAAGCGTAGCCTATGGAGATTTTTTTAAGTACTGAAGGTTGGCGCTATTCCACAAGCGTACACAATTTTAAAGTTTGACATGTTAGGTATCTATTTACTCAGTGTAACAACATCTTTTAATTCATACCAAAAAATGGGTTATATATTGTGTGTTTTTGCAATAAGATTCTTAAAAAAGGGTATTTTTTCCCAAAAAATGCATTTGAAAAATCGCTGCGCAAATGCCATCTGACATAACAAATTGCAATGCCCATCCTTTTTTTTTCTAGGGTCTCTGCTAGGAAAATATATATAATGGTCCACCTCATACTGTATCTCGCTCTACCCCTCAACTGACTGACAACCTCCCAGCTTAGCATCCAAAAGCAGGCTACAACTCTGTGTCTTTCTTTATAGTTTTGAGGCTTGGTTGCCTCTAACTATTCTATATATTTTTTTATTTGTTTCTACTGATCATTATGCTTTCCTTTTTGAGAAACGCTAGAACACTTCGCTAGTGCAGTGGTTCAGTTTACCCATTGTAATAATTTACTTACCGTAATTGCCTTCCACTCTATTGCATTTTGGAATTGAATCTCAAGTAAAGTCACATGTATCGGTTTCTAATGCTTGTCAGTTGGTTTTGTATACCTATGCTATTTGCTAACCTTTGTAAAAGAAAATATATACAATATTTGGGGTTCTGAGAAGATTTCTAGCACAAAAAAAGGAAAATTTATTATCAAATACTTACCGTAATTTTCCTTTCCTGATGGACTCCATGGCAGCCTACGTGTGGGTTAACCCCGCCTCCTCTCCAATGCTATAGGACCCCATTCCCATAAATGAGTGCTCACCACTAGCTACTGCGTTCCGTAACTAGCCTACTCGTTGACCAATGGGTGGGAACTCCGTCTGCCATGGAGTCCATCAGGAAAGGAAAATTACGGTAAGTATTTGATAATAAATTTTCCTTTTTCCTGACAGACTCCATGGCAGCCTACGTGTGGGAAATAACTAGCCAACCACACGGGTGGGTATGCATGATCAAAACATAAATTTTAATTTGTCCTATCGGTCGATAGGATTTGTAACCCAAAGTTTACAGAGGATAGAGAGGCAGGCTCTATACAATAATGCAACATGAAGGTATTAATAGAAGCCCATGAAGCTGCCTTGCAGATGGTATCTGGAGCCACATGTCGAGCCGCTGCCCACGAGGCTGCCATTCCTCTGGTGGAATGGGCTGTCACCGCCTTTGGAGGAGCCAAGCCCTTAGCCCTATATGCCTGTTGTATGGTCTGTACGATCCAGGACGCGATAGTCCTGGTTGAGGCTTTCTTCCCTATATTGCTGCCTGAGTGAAGCACGAAGAGATGACTAGAACGTCTAAAGGGAGAAGTAACTTTGAGATATTCTTTAATAGCTTCGCCCACATCTAGAGGGTGATTCTCAGTGGACCCTGGGGTCCTAAATGTAGGTAAAACGATCTCTTGATTGACGTGGAATACTGAAGACACTTTTGGGTTGGAACCCAGCATAGGAATTAGGACTACCCGGTCCGGGAAAAACGTTAGGAAGGGTTCTTCATGACCAAGTGATGCAATTTCAGAGACCCTTTTGGCTGAGGTAATGGCCACTAAGAAGGCCACCTTTGCTGAAAAGACCTTGATAGGGAGCGGGGAGGGCCCCGAAGTACTGAGTCCAGAGATCGAGTCAAGGACTAATGGAAGGTCCCATTTGGGGAACCTAGGCTTTCTCTGGGGCTTGAGTCTCGATGCGCCTCGGAAAAATTGTCTAACCAGAGGATGAACTGCCCATGAAGTGCCGGAGAAGGCCGAAAGTGCCGAAACTTGGACTCTCAGAGACCTGACAGATAGATGTAAATCTAGGCCCGTTTGGAGGAAACTGAGAACGTCCTGGACTTCTGGATGTCTAAAAGACCTGCCCTGAGGAGAGCAGAACTCCACGAATTTGGACCAGATCCTTCCATAGACTTTATTTGTACTGGATCTTCTCGAGCTCATGAGAGTGGATATTACTTCTGAGGCACAACCTAGGGATTCCAGCCTCTCCCTCTCAAGAACCAGACCATCAGTCTCAGCACCGCAGGACAAGGGTGCAGGACTGACCCTTGAGAAAGAAGGTCCGGTCTGAGAGGGAGAGGCACTGGGTCCCGACAGCTGAGCTGGACCAGGAGAGGGAACCAGGGCCTGTTCGGCCAGTAGGGAGCTATTGTCACCACTTCCACTGGCTCCGCTCGGAGCCTCTGCAGGAATCTCAGCATAACTGGCAGTGGCGGAAAGGCGTATGCCCGCTTGAACCTCCACTGATCCGTCAAGGCATCTGTCCCGATGGCTTGACTGCAGAGCCCCCCGGGTGTAGAACTTCTTCAGCTTGCGATTGCAGGGGGAAGCAAACAGATCTACTTCGGGATCGGTCTTTAGTGACATGATCCACCTGAACGTCTCTATGTGGAGAGACCACTCGTTGTTGTCCAACTCGGTCCGTGACAGGAAGTCTGCTTGAGTGTTTTGGACGCCTGGGACAAAGACTGCCGAGATGTTGGCAAGGTATTTCTGCGCCCACGATAGGATGGGCTCGACTTCCCGAAGGAGTGTGGGACTCCGAGTACCCCCTTGCCTCTTCACATATGATACTGCTGTGGTGTTGTCCATTCTCAACAGCACTGACTCCCCCATCAGGAGATGAGAGAAGAACTGTAGGGCACACCAGGCCGCACGAAGTTCCAAGACATTCGACCCTGGGTTGGGGAGACATGTTTCCCACTTGCCTTGGGCCAGGTTCGACCCACAAAGGGCTCCCCAACCGGTACCGCTGGCATCGGTCGTGACCGTCACCCAGGAGATGGGAGCGATGGAGTGGCAAGTCAGGAGGTTCTTGCGCTGAAGCCACCAGAAGAGGCTGTTTCTCATTGTAGATGTTATGCGGATGACCTGATTCTTGTCCCGTGACTTCCATTGCCGTAGGAGGCCTGACTGGAAGGGACGCAATCTCCATAAGGCCCATTTGACCATGGGAGTCGTAGAAACCATCGTGCCAACGACTTTCAGGCACTGAGAGGCTTTCATTTGCCGTGCATGTAGAGCCCGGGAGACTCTGTCTCGAACTGTAGGAATTTTCTGTAGTGGAAGGGAGATAGTGTTTGCCACTGTATCGAACTGGGCTCCCAGATATATTAGACGCTGAGTTGGGCTCAGTTTACTCTTTTCTATGTTTAGGAGCCACCCGAAGTTGGACAGAGTGGAGATTACTTGATCCCGGTGGACCAGCAACTGCTCCCTGCTCTGGGACAGCACCAGCAGGTTGTCCAGGTAGTGGTAAAGACGTACCCCTTTGGATCTTATTAGTGCCACCGTAGCTAGGAGGACCTTTGAAAAGACCCGGGGGGACGTTGTCAGCCCGAAGGGGAGGCAAATAAATTGAAGATGATCTGACCCAATGTGAAAGCGGAGGTATTTGTGAAATTCTTTTTCCACTGGAACGTGGAAATAAGCGTCCTTCAGGTCGATTGATATCATCCAGTCGCCTGGTTGTATGGCTCTCTGAATGGTCACCAAGGTTTCCATCTTGAACCTTCCATTCTCTATGAATCCGTTGAGATATGTGAGGTCTATGACTGGACGCCAAGAGCCCCCCTTTTTTTGAACTAGGAAGAGAGGGGAGTATATCCCCTGAAACCATTCGTCCTGTGGTACATGTACTACTGCTCCTTGAATTTTTAGGAGGTCCACATAGGACAGCAAAATTTGTTTCTGATCCTCTGCCCGAGGGAGAAGAGTGGAGACGAACCTTGGGTGCGGAGTCCTGGAAAAGGCCCATCTGTGGCCTGAAGAGACCGTCCTTATGACCCAGAAGTCTGAGATCGAGGCCACCCAGACGTGCCGGAAGAGGAGCAGACGAGCCCCCACCCGGCCCGCCTGGGCGGGCGTAACCTCAAAAAGATTTAGCCTGATCACGAGCACTGGACGTTTGATTTTTAACGGGTTTGCGGAAGGATGACTGCCCTCTGCTCCAATTCTTCCTAAAGTCCCGGCCAGGCTTGTAGGAGCGTGCTTCCCTGGAGCGCTCCGGACTTCGTCTTCTGAACTGGGGCTTCTTTCGACCCAGCATGCGCCTGTCCTGGGGAAGAAAACCCGATTTGCCACCTGTGGCTCGCGTAATGGCATCATCAAGCTTATTGCCAAACAGTGAGGACCCCTCAAACGGGATTTTACACCACGCTTGCTTAGAACCAGGGTCCGCAAGCCAGGGACGCAACCAGAGGGCTCTCTTGGCCGTAACTGAGGACAGCATAATACGAGCCAGAAGGCGGATCAGGTCAATGGACGCCTCCCCCAGGAAGACCGCTGCAAGCTTCAGCTCTGCGGCTGCTGAACTTCCAGCCAGTTCTTCTGACACGCCTTTAAGGAAGGCTTCCACGTTCTCCGTCCAGGCCTCCCTGGCCTTAGACATGGCCGCTAATGCCAGGGCTGGTTTACAGGCCATACCCGCGAGCCCATAGATTCTTTTTAGATCTAGGTCTATCTTCCTCTCGAGCCCATCTTTAAAAGATACTGCGTCTTCTAGAGGAAGAGTCACATGTTTGGCCAGACGCATAAGAGCTGCGTCCACAAGGGGAGTATTCTCCAAATTCTTTACTTCTTCTGACTTGAAGGGATACAATCTGGAGGTTTTATTAGACATGGAGGATTTTTTCTCTGTTTTACTCCATTCTTCCTCAATGATTTCCTTTAGCTCTGGAAGGAGCGGAAAGTTTGCATGTTCTCTCCCCAGGTGCTTGAAGAATTTTTTCTGCTTGGCTGGGGGAGTGGAAGGGTCTTCCCACTTCAAGGCTTCCTTGATTGCTTTGATTAAAGGGGAAACCATCGCGAAGTCGAACCCTCCAATGACCTCCTCATTAATAGACTCATCCTCAGAGGAGTCAGGAGAGGTAATATAGGGCTGCGAAGTACCCGGATCATCGCGGGCCTCTTCCGCCGGCGGGCCAGACGCGGTGGTAGACTGGCTCAATGTGCGAGGTGCTTCCCTCTCCATTAGGGATTGCTGTAACACTCGTTTCACAAGAGACTCTAAACGCTGGTTTTCCGTCTCTTTTTCCCCAACCGCACGGGCAAAACAACGGTCACATAAGGACTTGCCCTCCGGAACTCGTGTCCTACATCCCCAGCAGGCTCTGTGGTCTGAGCGGCTGTCATGGCGGTGGGAGCGGTGTCTTGAGGAGGAACGAGAGCGTCTCCTCTGGTGGGATCCGGACTGTGAGTCTCGTCTGGATGAAGATGAATTGTATTGTGGCTTGGCAAGGTCATTGGCATTCTGGACCGCATTTAGCGGGTCCGACCTAGAAGGGCTGGGAAGAGAAAAAATAGGGGAAGGGGAGAGAAAAAAGGCAGAACATGGTATCAGCACGACAATAATGTGCATAAATCTCATCCCCTCCCCTCACGAGCACATACCTTGTGCGTGAGGGCTGGCCACTTAAAGGCGGTGAATTGTCCATAACCAGGGACACGAAATGTCACTTTAATAGTCTGCAGGGATAATGGTCTAAGAAAACCTAGGCATCAAATATGAAAAGGTTTTAGAGAAAAGAAAAAACTCTGCTTGCCTCATTTTTTTTTTTTTTTTTTTAATATGCACAAAGCATGTACCAATGTATATTCAAGGCAAAGGGAAAAAAAAAAACAACTTCCAGCCGCATAAGTATATATTTAGATAAACATATATAATGATAAAAGAACATTTTCCATTATTTTGCTTCTTTTTTTTTTTTTTTTTTGCAGAGGTTTCCACCACTCACCTGGAGACCAGCAGGGATCCGCTCCTCCTTTCCCTACCAAGGGAGATCCCAACTCAACAGGACAGGAGGGCGGAATTTAAATTCCCCGCCCGTGACATCATTATCCCCTACTGCGCACGCGCAAAGGGGAACCGCCGTACGGCGCCTGCGCGGACGACGAACGAGCCGCCGTACTGCGCATGCGCAAGCCAACCTCGCTCTCAGGGTGGCTACAGCGCAGGTGCCAGCGGCGGAGACTGCCGCAACCCGGAAGTGCCGTGGCGGGCTGGAACGCACGCGAACCAGCCGCCATGAGGGGGATAGGACACACTGGACCACCAGGGAAAATACAGACAACACATAGAAATACTGCCATGGAGTATGAGAAAACAGCCACAGACCTTGCCAGCCGTTGATGAGAACTGTCCGCCGGGCATACAGAGGCGACCACCCATCCACCAAGGGGGAACATTCAAGCCTCTTTAAGCTACTCGCCCGCTCATAGCTGGGCTTTTTGAGCTGCACCGCACAGGTATGCCAATCTTGGATTCAATCAATCTTGATGCGAACAGCATGTGTAGGTCCATAGAGGAGGACAAAAAAGGAACGCAGTAGCTAGTGGTGAGCACTCATTTATGGGAATGGGGTCCTATAGCATTGGAGAGGAGGCGGGGTTAACCCACACGTAGGCTGCCATGGAGTCTGTCAGGAAATGCTGATTTTTACATGTAGGAGCAAAATGCCAGAATTGGCCTGGGCTGAAAGTGGTTGGTGTCCATGTATTTTAGGTAGCAGAAAAAAAAAACAATCAAAGCGTATACTATTGTTTTTTGGGCCCTAGTACAGGTGAAACAACAAATAAATATTAATATTAAAATAAAGCACACAGGTGGTTTTACCATAAACATCAGAAGTAGGGGAATGTATTTTGAGGTTGTTCTTTGGTGATGGGTCATAGGCATGGCAAGAAAGATCCAGCTAAAATTACCCCCCAAATGTTTTTTTTTAAATTTTAGGCAAGTTTTCTTTTGATAGTAAAAAACAGGAGACATCCAATATCATTTAGCACTTACTGAGGGCTCAATCTTACTGAGGGCTCAATTTATTTTGAAAAAACAAGGTATAAGTTAAAGTGGTTGTAAACCAAGTTGCACCACTTTAACCTACAGGTAAGCCTATAATAAAGCTTACCTGTAGGTACTGGAAATATCTCCTAAACCTGCACGGTTTAGGAGATATTTACCATATACGCTTGCACTGAGATCATCGGTGCATGCGCACTGAATAAAGGGCACGATCATGCTGTATCTAAAGGTCCCATGCCATGACCAGCGGCTCCCACGTGCATGCGCGGGAGTGACGTCACATGGGAGTCCATGGCCCCGGAAGGAAGAGGGGTGAAGATGGCTTCGTTTGCAGGTAAGTGCAACATAATGGGCTAGTATACAATGCATACTAGCCCATTATGCTTTTACTTTGCAGGGGAAAAAAGAGGAAGTAAAACCCATCAGGGTTTTACTTCCTCTTTAACTGAATACAATTAGCAGTTGCAAAGATATGTACAGTTTTACTAACACATGCCAAAGTTGCAAAACCTTTGTTTAGACATTAAGATTTGTTTGACCTTCATCATTAGGGGTTATTGGATCTTTTCGGGAATGTTGATAATTAACTTACTTAAGATCCATCTTTCCATCGTCTCAACAGATAAACATTCACAGGGCATCTAGAAAAGACATAGCAATGTTCAGCCTAGACGAGTAATGTATATTTGAGATCTAAATTTAAACTGTACAGTATATAACATATACATAACATTTACATTTAATATTTGTGTAACATAAATGTTAACATCAGTTTACTTTTTGTATCATAAAAGTCTAAAATAAAAGTAAAAGAGTAGAGGACATTGGACCATTGGATCATCTGGACTGAACATCTAACAATCTGTAAAGGCCAGGGAAGACAGCTCAAGTGGCTGTGAGAATACTCGAACAGTGACTATATCTTATTGGATACAGGCGCTGGTCACCCAGCATTTTTCTGACTGACTCCTCCATCAAAAGTCAACTGAAAAATAAACTTTTGTCACACTAGGTGATGCCATCAGGGGCACTTACAGATCAAATTTTGGCTGATTCAGTATGACTCTAATGCCACGTACACACGATCGGAATTTCCGTCGGAAAAACCTTGGATGGTTTTTCCTACTGAATTCCGCTCAAGCTTGCACACAAAAGTTCTCTGAACTTTCGACCGTCAAGAACGTGGTGACGTACAACACTACAGTGAGCCGAGAAAAGGAAGTTCAATGCTTCCGAGCATGCGCTGAATTGTTTCCGAGCATGCGTAGGAATTTTGCGTGTCGGAATTGCTACAGACGATCGGAATTTCCAACAGCAAAAGTCCAATGGAGCATACACACGGTCGGAATTGTGACCAAAAGCTCACATCGGACTTTTGCTGGCAGAATTTCCGATCGTGTGTACACGGCATTACAAAATGTAAGCAATGTATGGCAGCGTTTCGTTTTGTAAACCATTCTGGATGCTTTTATAACTATCCTGACATGTTACTCTCTCCCCTCTAATTTTACAGCCCACTCTTTACTCCTTATTTTTATTACCCTATTTTGTTCACGCTTCCTCAACAAGTTATGCACTGAATGTTAAATCTTAACTGTAACAACTGTACTTTTACCCACTAAGTGCACAGTGCTGCACAACATGCCGGTGCTTCATAAAAAAATTAAACTTTTCAGTCTTACCGTATCTGAGGTGGAGGGAGCAATCATAGCGGCAGGGTTGCTGAGGAAACTTAAGAGTTGGCTGCCTCTCCATTGATCTGCTGATTGTGATTTCCGACAGAAGAGAAAGTGCATGGACTTCAAAGCATCTGTCACACTCTAAGATTGCAATTAGACAAACACAATGGTCAACTGAGCGGAACCTGCAATATTCTCCAGCATTTATGTAGTCATTTCTAAAAAGCTTAACTCTAAATTGTTTTGCAATAAAAAAATTGACTATTGGCATGATTCATTAATAACCAAATGTATTTTTACATACAGCTAAGTACTTCTATCTGCCTTGACATAAGCCTTCTATAATCCTCATTACTACAGCTTGGGCGATTGGAGAAGAGTGCCCAGTGTCCAGAAAAATGTCTCACTGGGCGCTCTTCTTCAATCACCCAAGTGTTTCCTGCGATAACGCCCCCATTGCCCTTATCAGTAATGTAGCAGCCCTAGACCTTAATGGAGTCTATCACCTACCACCTTAAATTGGGATACAACCCACTGGAAGCAATTCCCTCTATACCCTCCATACAGTAACCTGCCGCTAGACAGCCTCCAGTGGCACCAGTCTAGCGCTGTCTTCCACCCCAACTTGATAATCACTACAGCTGGAACTGTGAGGTCAGTAATAGGAGCCAATCAGAATTCTGCATTGCACAGCGCTGTTTATTTTCCATTGAAAGTAGGGCAGAGCAAAGTAATAATGACTTCACTGTGCTGCTGCTACTTCACTGTCCCAGGAGAGAGGATCCTGTATTGCCAAACTGCATGGATGGCAAAGGGGGTCAAGACCTGGAGAAGAGTGCCTGGTTCACACCACTGGCTGCTCAAATTTAGAAATCCTTTGGCAGGTAAAACAGTTCCCACATTTGTATTTGAACTGCATGTTTGGCTGTTTGCCTGGAGTTCAGCTTGATGAATAATATGCTGCTTTGAGCACTGTAATGCATTAAAAAACTGTGTGCCCATAAGAACAGGGCCCTTGCTTATTGGTTTCGTAGTAGCAGACCAACCGAGGGCCATAAAATTCGAATGCTACAGAGCAAAAGCCACATTAACCTCCAAGAATTCCTGATAAAAAAAAATCCTTACTGGTGCTTTTCCAATTTTAAGCAGGCTATAAACAGCCTTATGTCCCCCTGATTCATAAACCAAGCACCAGTCAGATTGCTGCAGTAGTAACCACAGCATTGAGGATCAGATTCACCTTTATGGCTGGAATTGCAAATGTTACTGCAACACATGTTAAAGCACAATATATTAACATAGCAAGGAAAAAGAGTGCATTCATTGCAGCGTACCACAAAGCATGGTAATGCACTACTGTACATTGTGGTGGGGTGCATTGGTCCAAAGCTGTGTATTGGCAGCCCATTGAAAGTGCACTTGCTGAAAATCTACTTCATACCATAGAGGAAAATGGGATTCAAAGTAATGAGGGGGTTTAATATATGACAATATATTATGACATAAATAGGCAATATCTAAAGACCATGCTGTGTTTTTAACTTTGACATGTTTGTGTAGCCTGAAAATTTGCTTCAGAGAGACACACATGAAACAATAAACAGGCGGCTACTGGAGTCACGTGGTATCCTTTTTACACCTCCACACCAAACAAATGCTGGCTTGTTTGTGTACGCATGTCAGAATCAAATGATATTTAGTTTGTATACTTCCACCTACAAAAAAACCTTTTTATTTCCTAAACTTTTGCTATCAAGGTTGGCCAGTTCATGATGGAGCACCCAAATGTGCTCATTGGATGGTCCTGTTGGCTGCACAGTCAGATTGTAATGTATATGATGAGCTTTATACATGGTACAATATTCTTTGCAAAGGTCAGAACTAGCATCAAGTGAATGCAAAGAAAAATCCTCTAGTCAAAAAGCTATCCACTTTTATAATTTTACATAAATCTGGAAAGATCCACAACTTATAATATTTAAACAACCTGATTCTGATACCTGTGAAATTATAAATGATGGTAACTAACTTGACAAATTTCTTAGAGCTTGTCCTATCTGAATGCCTATGTTAGCATGTATTGTGTTGATGTGTATTTTGGTTGTGTTGTGTTTTGTAAAAATAAAATTGCTTTAAATTGACATTAATGGCAAACTGCAAGTCAGTGCATCTAAACAAGATTTTTCCAACAAACATAAACTGAGCAAACTATTGAAAGCAATGGATGTTCTCATGTCCATCTACTTTCCTTGCACTGGATGGAAAAAGCAGAAAAATGCATAATGACACATCCTTAAGAGTTATATGCTGACATAAAACTATAGCAACGCAGAACAAAACTGATAGTAAAACCTCAGGTGGATTTCTTAAAAGGTCAGACATAAACCATCTAGATATGTCATTCTGGCAAAGGTACCAGAGTTCCTAGAAAAGCCAATTATGGAGGCTATCACATTTATGACATTTTGTGGCTGCGTTAATATTCAAGACCATGTTATATTGCTCTTGAGTTTATTCTGCCATTGAGATTATTTTGCGCTGCCATACTACATTTAGGAAAACATTCACACTGGTGATGAGCATGCATTTTCCAATGCATCAGTATGTGCCTGCATCACACTTGTAATGGTGTGTCAGCGGGATACTTTAGCTATTGCCAATGTCTATTATAAATGTGAGTAGAATACACACTACAACAGACAAACCAAAGTCACTTACCTTAGTATGAGGTCCAAATTCTTCACTTAGTTTTTTTAGCGGGTTGTCATACTCTAGCAACATTTGTCCCAGCCGTGCATATGAAGGCTCACTGCAGAGACAATATTTCCAAAACCCATTATTACTTTTAATAGATTGTCTTGGTACAACATTTTCTTGTGTACAGTATATGTTTGTATTGTATGCCTGGTGATGCTAAAAAGGAACAACTGTCCATAATCAAAAAAGCCTTGTTTTTTTTGTTTTGTTTTTTATCAACAGCTTTTTTTATTAATTGATTGATAGATCATTAAAACCACTTAGTGACCACCCCATAGTAGCTTTACTGCTTTTCTGGGTAGGGGGCGTGCACATGCGCCGCTTCAGCTGTGATCAGTCACAGCAGAAGCCAATTAGCATGTACTGGCTAATGGATGTCCACCGGCACCCGCTGATCGGTGAGGAGACAGACTGGACAGAGCTCTGCCTATGTAAACAAGGCAGAGCTCTGTCCTGTCAGTGGGGATGTGCTGGATTTTGTTTCCCTGCAAAGCAGGGAAACAAAATCCAGCACATCCCTTAGTAAAAGCACCACATAGTACACACAAAACCACTGGTTAGGCACACATTTAACCCTTTGATCACCCTTGATGTTTAACCCCTTCACAGCCAGTGTCATTAGTACAGTGACAGTGCATATTTTTAATACTGATCACTGTATTAGTGTCACTGGTTCCCACAAAGTGTCAGTTAGTGTCAGATTGTCCACCACTATATCACAGTCCCGCTATAAGTTGCTGATCGCTCCCATTACTAGTATAAAAAATAAATACATAAATAAATTAAAATTCCAGTATATATACCAGTTTGTAGACCTATAACTTTTGCGCAAACCAATCAATATACACTTATTGGGATTTTTTACCAGAAAT
This sequence comes from Aquarana catesbeiana, assembly GCF_042186555.1. NCBI lineage: Eukaryota > Metazoa > Chordata > Amphibia > Anura > Ranidae > Aquarana > Aquarana catesbeiana. Next base: position 151,911,515 of record NC_133325.1, on the reverse strand, counting down.
ATGTACCAGAAAACATATTGGCCTAAAATTATGAAAAAATTAGATTTTTTAAAATTTTTTATTGAATATGTTTTATAGCAGAAAGTAAAAAATTATGTTTTTGTTTTTTTTTCAAAATTGTAGGGCATTTTTGTTTATAGCGCAAAAAATAAAAAACCCATTGGTGACCAAATACCACCAAAAGAAAGCTCAGAAAATTACATAAATTGAATTTATGTACAGCATTGCATGACTGCGTAATTGTCAGTTAAAGTAATGCAGTACCGCATATCAAAATATAGCTTGGTTATGAAGGAGGGGGGGGGGGGGGGGATCTGCAGGAGGTCCAGTGGTTCAATCAATTACATGTATTACTGGTCAATCGTATTGTTTGATCAATATTTTCATTCAACCGCAAAGCTTGTAACATATATTTTAATTGATGTTAAATTGCTTGTTTACAATTGCTCAAACCTAAATCAATTGCAAATTGCTATGTCTATGGCCACCATTACTTTACTGCAGAGTTCTGCGTATGAGAGAAGGAAGAAGCACTAGGAGTTGCTCTTCCTTTCACTGTTCATGCACAGGAGGGACAAAATCTGCAAGTGCTACTTAAGTCTAGATTCCCACTTAAGCGGTTGATGTGTTTTTCAGGCACGTTTTGCGTTTTTAAACCCACGTTTTTGATGCGTTTTTGCATGCATTTTTCATGCAGTTTGCATTTTGTGTTTTTTTTATGTCCCTTTACAGCTGGTTGCTAAGGGGCAAGCCAGCCACCGCATCCTTAACAACCGATGAGTCAGTCATCAGTTGAATGTAAAAAAAAGAATTACCGGGAAAAAAAATTGGGAAAAAAATGGCGCCCTCTGGGTCTGGTATGGATTTTGAGGGGAACCCCACGCCAATTTAAAAAAAAAAAAAGCCCCCCCAAATGCATACTAGACCCTATCCAAGCATGCAGCCTGGCAGTTTAGAAAAGGGAGGGGACGAGCGAGTGTCCCCCCCTTCCTAAACCATACAAGGCCACATGCCCTCAACATTGGGGGGTGCTTTGGGGGCAGGATGGGTAAGGGTAACAAGGGCCTCTTCCCCACAACCCTGGGCTGTGGTTGTGGAGGTCTATGGGCAGGGAGCTTATCGAAATCTGGAAGCCCCCTCTAACAAGGGGACTCCCTGATCTGGCATCGTGATTGATGATGGATCCACGTTGGGGGACCTTTTTTTTTTTAATAAAGGAATTGGCAAAAACTCTTTATTCACTTGGGGAGCCATGTGAATGAGTATGGGGCTTAGTACCCCTACCCATTTACCAAAAAAGTGTAAAAAGTGAATAAAGAGTCTTTGCCAATTTCTTTATTAAAAAAAAAATAAATAAATGCCCCGGATGTAGATCCATCATCAATCACGATGCCACCGCCACCGCTTGCCATGAAAGGTCCCGCAGTCTGCCTGCCCCGCCGTGTGACATTTCTTAAATAGCCATGGGGCGGGCCCGGTGCATGCTGGGCCACCGACATCACAGGGTGGCGGTATGGATTTGGAGGGGGACTCCATGCTGTTTTTTTCACAATTTTTTTAGCCAACAATTTTTTTTTACGTTTTTAACTGTCAGCGGGAAACCCAGAGTTCAACTTTAACTGATAAATGAGAGCATTTTGGTTTTCCTTCTCCACTAAAAACAGAAATATCCACTGTCAATGGCAAACAGGTTCCAAAGATCAGAATCAGCACAACTTAACACAGTACAGCTGTCACAAGCAACGTTTAAAAAATTCTCTTGCTTTTGTTGGCCATCATTTCAATAGAAATTTCAATAGACAGCAAAGAAGACAGACAAATGATTTCTTTAATTAAAACTTGAAGTGGTACAGGGCAGCGGTTGTGGTGTTGTGGCTACTGTACTGGAATGCTATTCCTCACACTGACTACTTAGGGACACACAATAAGACCCATGGGCTCGAATTAAGCTCTCAGGCTGCAGGGTAGGTTTACTGAAAATAAGCCACCGTCAGCTGCATTTATGGAAAAGTCATTTTACTCTTTATAAAAAGTTACATTTCTAAAATGTAATAAAATAAATGAAAATGACAAGAAGTAAAATAAAATAAATGAAAATGACAAGAAATATTTTTTTTTTTTATCAAGAATGACATTTGCTAAGTTTTTACATTTCAATCAAAATGCCATCAATTACGTGCCCACGCATTTTGCATAAGAGTATAGAGTTACCATCTGCCTTTTTACCCCTTCACACCATCTTAACACAAATATACGGCCTCACTGGACTGAGCTTTTTTTCCGTAGGGCCACATATTTGCATATCTCCCATGTGGCTCGCTCCCAGCACAGAAACCGGGGTCTCAACGTGAGCCCTGGGGCCTGTTCCAACAATCAAGACCCAGAACTCACAATTCCAGGTCACCTGATCACTATATGGCCTCTGATTGGCTATCAGAATGATCAGTCATTGTAAAGCCCGCCCCCCGTGTTTTCTTTCTCTGTGAATAGAAGGGAGAGATACATCATATCTCTCTCCTTGCAGAGAAAAAAGTGCATGTAAAAAAAATAAGTTCAATAATAATAATAAATAAATACAAAAAAAAAAACCTAGATCAAGGTTTGATCTAGGGCAGTGCCAGGGTTAGTGTTAAGGTAAAGGTCAGGGTCAAAATTCAAGGTGGGGGTCAAAGGTCAGGGTCAGTATTTTTGGGGGACAGGATTCTTTTTTTTTTTATTAGTATCAATGTCAGTTAGTGTCAGTGCATTTTAGGTAGTATAAAAAAAAGCAAAATGTGCACTATTGTTTTTGGGCTGTACTATGGGAACATAGTACAACTAACACACACATATGTGGCATCGTCAGGAGAATTTAACTATGGTTGTTCTTTGGTGTAAGGTTATGGTACTCCCAAGAAATATACAGCTAAATTTAATTTTTTTTTTTTTTTTTTTACTATTTTGAGCCAGTTTTCCTTTGATAATAAAAAAAGATCAGGAGATATCCATACTCATTTACCTCTAAATGAAAGCCCAATTTGTCCTGAAGAAAAACAAGGTATATTCCACCTTGACGCACAAAGTAGTTGATGATTTGTACAGTCTTACTAACACAAAGTGGCAAAATTGTGCTTAGGCATTTAGATTTGTTTTACCCTTAGTTGCGAATGGGGTTAAAATATCTTAAGGTGACCCTGACACTAACTCACAGAAATAAATGTAAAGATACCCTGTAAAAGAAGAAGAATTATACTTACCTGCAATTCCAGTCTTTCCTGTAGAGTTAGGGGCCCTGTCAGCTATCCAGTTCTCCTCTAGTTCCTCCTATCATCATTATTTCAGTACAGGACACTAGAGCTGGCAAGAGGGACCTGGATACAACTGGAACCATCAGATATCAAAAGTAGCCGCAGCTCTGCAAGGGAGTGAAGATTAGAGCCGCCAGCCACTGGACAGTTAAAGCGGAACTAAACCCTCCTATCCAATACAGCCAAGGAAGCTGCCAGCTGTCTCTGTTTGAACTGCAGCTGCCTGTGGTCAATTATGACACCAGTCTTTTGATGGTTTAATAGTTTGATTAAGAGCACAAGCAACTGTGACAGTTATGGTTCAGGGCATGTTTTGAATGTAACAGTAGGAAAATCATTGGGTATAGTTCTGCTTTGAGTATACTTCTTTTTTTAGTGTATACTTAGTTTTATTAGTGATGGGGTCATTTAAAGCAAAAAAGAGGGGGGTTGCAGGGACACACCCTGCTGTCACTGGACTTTAACCGATTCAGCCCCGGAAGATTTTACCCCCTTCCTGACCAGAGCACTTTTTGCAATTCGACACTGCGTCGCTTTAACTGACAATTGCGCGGTCGTGCGACGTGTCTCCCAAACAAAATTGACGTCCTTTTTTCCCCACAAATAGAGCTTTCTTTTGGTGGTATTTCGATTCTGCGATTTTTATTTTTTGCCCTATAAACAAAATAAGAGCGACAATTTTGAAAAAAACGCATTATTTTTTACATTTTGCTATTATAAATATCCCCCAAAAATATATAAAAAAACACTTGTTTTCCTCAGTTTAGGCCGATCGTATTCTTCTACATATTTTTGGTTAAAAAAAATCTCAATAAGCGTTTATTGATTGGTTTGCGCAAAAGTTATAGCGTCTACAAAATAGGGGATAGTTTTATGGCATTTTTATGAATTTTTTTTTTTTACTAGTAATGGTGGCGATCTGCGATTTTTATTGTGACTGCGACATTATGGAGGACATGTCCGACATTTTTGACACATTTTTGGGACCATTGTCATTTATACAGCAATCAGTGCTATAAAAATGTACTGATTCCTGTGTAAATGACACTGGCAGTGAAGGGGTTAACCACTAGGGGGCGGGGAGGGGTTAAGTCAGTACTAGGGAGTAATTACTAACTGTAGGGGGGATGGGCTAGCAGTGTCACTACACTGATCACTGCTCCCGATGACAGGGAGCAGAGAACAGTGACACTTGTCACTAGCAGGGCTTTTTTTCAGGGTGAACTTGGTGGAACTCAGTTCCACCACCTCTGGCTTCGACCCTCGGGGGGGGGGGGGGGTCTGCTCACCACAATCACTTCTGTGTTTACAAGTGACAGCCCTGCACCCTGTGTGTAACCCCCCTGAACTCTGCACTCTGCATGTAATGCAATCCTGGTACTTAATGCCCCTTTAAGACCCTCCTACTGTTCGTGAAATTTGACTGACCACACCCACTACTTGATGTGATTTGGAGGGTGTGTGAGTGGAGGGGTTTTAGGGAGTCGTGGTTGAGTTCCAGAACCTATTGTTTGAGAAAAAAAGCCCTGGTCACTAGGCAGAACAGGGAGATGCCGTTTACATCAACATCTCCCCGTTCGTCCTCTCCGTGAGGCAATCGCCGGTATCCCCACGGCGATCGAGTCTGCGGGACCCGCGACCTGACTCACGGAGCTCCCGGCCGGCGCGCGCACGCAATGGCACGGCGGAAATTCAAATGAACGTACCTGTAAGTCCATTTGCCCAGCCGTGCCATTCTGCCGACGTACATCGGCGTGCGCCGGTCGGGAAGGGGTTAATGGGATACAATGAGACAAGGATAAATTTGAGTAAAAAAGTTTTTTATTACAAAAAATGTTTTCAAATCCAATGAAATTTGTTAGATCATTGAACACAATAAAAAAAAATACGCATATCATGCTTCAGTATAACATAATGAACCTCCTAACACCTTGTAGTGTACTTATAGTTAATAAGCTTGAGGTGTTCGGGTTATTCAATCTGCCAGGGATTGACGTGTTTCGCTAGAAGTCTGAATAACCCGAACACCTCAAGCTTATTAACTATAAGTACACTAGAAGGTGTTAGGCGGTTCATTATGTTATACTGAAGCAGGATATGCGTATGTTTTTATATTCTATGATCTAACAAATATCATTGAATTTTAAAACATTTTTTGTAATAAAAAAAATTTTGTAATAAAAATCTTTTTACTTCATTTTATCCTTGTCTCATGGTATGCCATTAAAGTCCAGGAACAGCCGGGTGTGTCCCTGCAACCCCCCCCCCCCTTTTTTTTTCTAACAATTTTTTGGATGTAGTATGGGTAGAGGTCGTTTTTTGGTAATTTAAAGCAGATTTTTAGAGGCAAATCTAAACTGTTATGTAAAAATGCATGGGCACATCACATACAAGCCAAAATTGATGGCATTTGATTGAGATGCAAAAACTGAGCAATTGTCATTCGTGACAATAAATTCAAACACTGCCTTTGTGCTTAAAGCTGTATTAAACCCAAAAATGTATTATTGCATTTTACTAATTCCTAGATATGGTGGCTTTTTTGTCCTTTATTGTCACCTGGTGATCCTGCCAGTAAGTCTGTTATTTTTTAACTTCCTTAAGGGCTGGATCACACCAGTGGCTGTTGTGTGGTAGGATGACTGCAGTGCCGATACACCAAATGCAACACATCACACTGTCAACATTTTTTTTTTTCTAACAAACTTTATTGAAATGTCACACAGTCCTACTGCATCTAGTGTAAATCAGCCCTCACATAACAAGCTGTCCAGCAAAAGTGGAAGTTAGAGGGTTGAGACAAAACATTTAAGACTGACAGGGATGCTTACAATCACCAGCTTTCATTCATTTATGTAAAACCTTTATCTCAAAAAGAAAAAAACTGTTGCTGTAACTGCTTGAGTATTAGCTGGAATTCAACTTCATTTTCTAAGCTAAGTCCATCAAAATCTGCTGGTGCTTCTAGCACTATCTTTGCCCCTGAATAACAGTACCCCTGCTCAAAGGTGGCTCTGTTGCTCCTCCATCAAGAGTGTAGACACCTTAAGATAGAATGTGTGTTACTGGCCCGAATACCAGGTGAAAATAAAGCAAACAAATAGCCTAAAAATGAAAACGAATGCAGCCACCACATTTAAGGATTGGTAAGCTGCAATATATTACTTTTTTTTGGGGGGGGGGGGGTAAATACTGTTTTATTAATTCTAAGATCACAGTGTCCCACACCAGCATCTCTACAATGAGTGGAGACTGGTGATCTAGTGCTTCAGTTTGTGCCCACTGCCAACCAGTCCCATCCTGGTGACCCACCTCCTCTTCAGTGAAAAAGATAGAAGATTTGGGATCCACCGCTTCAAGTGACCATAGCGTTAAATAAGTAAATGGGACTTCTAGGTAGCTTGTTTTTAACTCAGCAATTAGTTGTAAGGGGGTAAAGGGGTGTGGGGGAAGCGTGTATTATTGATGATTAAGCCCGAAGACTTGGACCTGGAAGTCTTGAAAACATAAAGTGCTCAGTTATGCAAACACACATCAATTCACAATATGAGGTTGATTTACTAAAGGCAAATAGACCGTGCACTTTGCAAAGTGCAGTTGCACTCTGCAAGTGCTTTTGCCCTAGAGCTTGATAAATGAACAGAAGCTCTGCTGACTTCCATCATCTAAGCAAAAATACATTTCCCTTGCATGTGATTGGCCATTTTTTGTAAAGTGAAGCTTTACCTCATTTACTAAGCTCTGGCGCAACTGCATTTGCAGCGTGCAACTGCACTTTGCAAAGTGCACAGTCTATTTGCCTATAGTAAATCTTGGCGGGGTGGGGACGGGAAGCCCCTGTGATCAATTTGGTGACTATGTCTGACCCTTTACTGAAGGCGGCCTCCATACGGAGATGGACCTGCCAAGCATCCCGCATTCAGCCCCCACTAGTGTCCTCCTTAGGAAGGTGTGGAGGGAGTTTCAGAAGGCTTTGAAGATAAGGGGCACATTGCCCTTTGCCCCTTTGTGGAATAACCCTAACTACTCAGAGCTTCATGATCTACAAGGGTTTACCTCATGGAAGGAGAAGGGGATCTGGTTCGTTCCACAACTATATGAGGGGGAGGTGCTAAAAAGGTATAAAAATTATGTCAGGAATACCAATTAGCCTCAAGGGGTTTTTATCAATATCTCCAACTATGGCATGCCCTGCGGGCACAGCAACAGACCTGCTCCCTGACAGTATCATCATCGCCATTGTTGATGGAAGTCCTCTGGGCGGATGCCCGGAGAAGACTGATATCCAAGATCTATGCGGAATTATTGTCCTCGGTCCAAGATCATGCCTCCTTTAAAGGTCGAAGTAAGTGGGTGAAAGATATAGGGGATATAGATGGGGACCAATGGGACATTGCTTTAGAACCTATACCTGCGGTATCTATCTGTTTCAGCATCCCACAAACTGTCACAACTATTTATCCTGCATAGAGCCTATAGAACGCCAGTGCAATTACATAGGTGGGGAAGAAGGCATTTCCCCTTATGCCCAAAGTGCAAAATACACCAGGGGGACTTTATACATCTACTCTGGTGATGCCCGAAGCTCCATTGGTATTGGGCGGAGGTGTCCCAGTGCATTGCTAGATTAGCTCAGACACCTGTTCCATTGAACCCCCTGGTGTACCTGCTAGGGGCGATTGATATCGAAACGTATCCCAAAGGAATAGACTACATGATTACTAGGTTGATGTATTTAGCTAGAAAACTTATTGCACGATATTGGATGGCATCTACGGTCCCCACTGGGAAACAATGGATCAGTTATGTTAACTCCTTACTTCTTAGAGAACGCCTGGCATACAGCCGTAGGAAGGCAGTGGGTAAATTTAACCTCATCTGGCAACCATGGCTGGAGGATCCTAGCCTTGTTCCGCCACAGCTGGTAATGGACAGACTTCTTATGTAGAGATTTACTGTTTGTGATTGGGGGGGGGGGGGGGTGGGAAACACTGATTCGGTTATGTTTACAGTTATGCGCTGGACTCAGAAGGATCCGTTGGCTGAAGAAGTGACTAATTCTGATATGTTATAGAGGATCATAAGTGCTGGTTAGTGTTCGGGGTTAGGGGGGTACAGAATTTTATATACGCATTGTATCCTGCTCAAATAACATGGACTCCTGTTATGGTATGGTCTATGCATGTAATGTTCAATTTCATCTACTGTTATGATTGTATGTACCATATGAGCAATGGATAAATAAACAAGTTTTGATTAAAAAAATTATTAGAGAAACTAAATCACAGAATGTTACTTCTTTTTTCACTGGCTTACTGAAGCCCAAGAAACACAAAATGAAAAATTAGCACCTATTTAGTGCCTGTCATTAAATGCTTAATTATAAAAGTATGCCTTTATAGGAAATAGGTCTAATATTTTTTAATTGATACAGTTGTTATTGTAAGGCATCTGGTGTGAAGAAGTATATTTTTGTCTCTTCATACCCCATGCTTCATGTTTAGTCTATGTGCTGTGTGTTACCTACCTCTGACCTTGCAGCATCTCAGAGGCGCAGTTGAAAAGAGCAACAAGAGTCTTTCGATCATCGATTCTTGAGATCAGCATGATGACAGAGAAGTATGTCACTATTAGGTCCAGGTAGCTCTTCGTGAGGTTGTAATTTATGTTCTGCCAATTTGTCACACAGGAAATATGGTTATTTACTGATTGGAAACTTGTCTCTAAAGCTAGCCATACGTTTGCAAATTTTCAAACAAATGCACCTACGAATATTTGTATGAATATTTCTACAAAAATCCTCACTACATTTTAGGATGTCATGAATGTCATTCAACTGTAATGTAAATTGTGTTTGCTTTTAACATTTGAGTTTGAAATGAATGGACTTTCTCAAATGAAAAACTACATTCAGCCTCAGTTCTCACTAGATGCGGTGCGAATTCACTGCGCAACCCGTTCATGCAAACAGATTGCGGAGTTATGTTAAGTTAACGACACCCTGAAAATGGTTTGCAAAACTCAGTGCGATTTCCAGAATCAAGTTACATGGGTGTAAACGCGATTCGATTTTGGTGCAGACAAAAAAGGGGTCCTGCACGAGTTTGGTGCGAATGCCGTGCGATGTTTGGCTCAAATCATAGACCGGAGATACCACATGTAATTCGCACAGGAATGTGCTGCGATTCCTGTGCGAATTACATGTGGTCTCCCGCACTGCATCAGTGTGAACCCGGGCTTACTGTTAGAAATATGTTCATTTAGAACAAACATTTCACACTGCTCCTTTGAATTTTCTTCCCACCGCAGTTGAAAACAAACATCAATTTGACCCCAGTAATGATTATAAAGTTGAACGAACGTTCTTAAAATGAAAAATTTCTAACCAAATTCTACAAGCGTATGGCTAGCTTAAAAGGTAACTCCAATTTCATGGGAGAAAAAATAGCAAATAAAGAAAAAATAATATAGCGTGCACAATTGCGATACAAGTCATATTGTAATTGAGTGTTATTAAAAAATACCTTTCCTGACAGACTCAATGACAGCCTACTTGTGGGTTAACCCACTCCCATAAATTTGAGCTCACCATCAGAGACTGCATTCCTTTTTTGTCCTCCTCTATGGACCTACATCATGTGAACTCACGTTAGCTCATACGGCATCCAGTCCGGATGATTCCTGGAGTTGGGCCTACTAATAATGCAGTGCAAGCCCAGGGCCCAGCCACGGGCGGGCCAGTGGCTTCAGGCATAGGATACCCCAGTGGTGGAGGGGAGGCTGCCTGCGTATGCCCAGGATGGGACATCTAGCAAGGTACACTCGGCTGGCAAGGTCTGAAACTGGCATCATCCTCCCAATGGTAGTTACTTATGTTTATTTTGTGTCTTCGTTCCCGGAGCCCAAAACGTCCAGGCGGATTTCCTGTCTTGTGTACATGTAGACAACAACAAACGGTCCCTTTATGCGGAGATGTCCTTGGGAGTCAATCCCAAAGTGGACCTATTCGCATTCCCCTGCAACTTCAAGATCAGGAAGTATTACACTCGGGGTCGTTGCAGCCAGGTCTTCGGAATAGATTCTCTGACAGATCGGTGGAGCTTCAGCAGGTCATCCTCAGGTTTCTGCAGAGACTCCGAGCGGAAGCAGTCGAAATGGTGGTGATAGCTCCTTACTGGCCAAACAGGCCATGGTTTCCCCTCCTGACCCAGCTCAGCTTCCAGGACACGGGTCCTCTTCCCCTTGCCCGGCACTACTGAGACTGATGGTCTGGTTCTTGAGAGGGACAGGCTGAAAACCCTTGGATGCGCGTCAAGAGTAACCTTCACCCTCATGAGCTTGAGAAGAGCAAGAACAAATAAGGTCTATGGGAGAATATGGGCCAAGTTCGTGGAATTCTCATCCCCTACGGGAAGATCGTTCAGAGATCCGGGTATCCAAGATATCCTGGAATTCCTACAGTCTGGTCTAGATCTGTCTCTGTCCATCAGCTCCCTCAGGGTCAAGTCTCAGGTCTATTGGCCTTCTCCAGGAACATCATGGGCTATTCACCCTTTAATCCGACATTTCTTCCGAGGGGCGGCAAGACTCAGACCCCAAAGGAAGCCAAGATTCCCCAAGTGGGATCTCCCTCTTAATCTCGACTCACTGGCCGACTCGGTACCATGGAAACCACTCCAGTTTCTTTCAAAGACTTCTCTGCAAAAGTCGCTTTCCTCAGCCAAAAGGGTCTCTGAGATCAGGTCCTTAGGTCATAAAGAACCATTCCTGACTTTCTTCCCAGACTGGGTGGTCCTCATCCCTATGCTTGGCTCAAACCCAAAAGTTACGTCAATGTTCCATGAGAACCAAGAGATTGTCCTACCTATTTTCAGGGCCTCAGGGTCCACGGAGGCTCACCCACTGGATGTAGGGGAAATACTGAAGGAATACCTGTGAGTTACTTCCTCCTTTAGACGTTAGACTACCTATTTATCTTACACTACGGGAATAGCAAGGGGAAGCAAGCTTCGACCAGAACGATCGCGGCCTGGATCGCCCAATCCATCCAGCAGGCTTACAGGGCTAAGGACTTGGCTCCTCCAGAGGCGGTGATGGCACATTCCACCAGGGGCATGGCGGCTTCTTGGGCGGAAGCCCAACATGTGGCTCCGGATGTCATCTGTAAAGCGGCCTCGTGGGCCTCCATTAATACTTTCATGTCTCATTATTGCATAGAACCTGCTTCTTTATCATCTGTAAACTTTGGTTTGAGAATCCTGTCGGTTGACAGGGTAAATTAAAGTTTCTTTTTTATCAGCATAAACGCCCGTTTGGTTTGGCTAGTTATTTCCCACACGTAGACTGCAATGGAGTCTGTCAGGAAAACAGAAAATTTCCTATCAAATACTTACCATAATTTTCCTTTCCTGATGGACTCCATGGCAGTGGGAGTTCCCACCCATTGGTCAAGAGTTGGCTAGTTACGGAATGCAGTCTCTGGTGGTGAGCTCAAATTTATGGGAATGGGGTCCTATAGCATTGAAGAGGAGGTCTGGTTAACCCACACGTAGGCTGCCATGGAGTCCATCAGGAAAGGAAAATTACGGTAAGTATTAGAGCTGCACAATTAATCGTTAAAAAATCGTGATCTCGATTCACCTCCCCTGACGATCTCTCCTGCTGAGTTTGCCGATTCTTTCATATAAACAAGTGGAGAGATTATCTGTTCACTCAGCTGTCACAAGAAAACATCCAGGCAGTCTGCCAAGTTTAGAACTTGAAACATTGTATCTAACTTCCTTCTTAGATCAAAGGGATAAACTTCTCTGTGTAAACAAATAACCTGGGCAATCTGCCAAGCTTTAAACAACGTGTAAATGCAGGAAGTCAGGAAGTTTAACCACTTAAAGTCTAAATCTTTTTCTGACACTTTTTTCTTAAGTTAAAATCAATATTTTTTGCTAAAAAAAATTAATTGGAACCCCCAAACATTAGAATATATATATATATATATATATATATATATATATATATATATATATATATATATATATATATATATATATATATATATATATTTTTTTTAGCAGAGACCCTAGGGAATAAAATGGCAATTGCTGCAATATTTTATGTCAAACTGTATTTGCCCAGCGGTCTTTCAAATGCAATTTTTTGGGAAAAAATACACTTCAATAAATAAAAAAAAAAAACAAACAGTAAAGTTAGCACAATTTTTTTTGTTTTAATGTGAAAGATGATGTTACGCCGCGAGAATCGTGAGAGAATCGTGATCTATCCTCTAAGCAAAAAAATCGTGATTCTCATTTTAGCCAGAATCGTGCAGCTCTAGTAAGTATTTGATAGGAAGTTTTCCGTTTTCCTTTTCAATCTGCGGCCTCTGTAAATTTCTATATATGCATTGCAATATGTTCTGTAAACAGAGTGTGTACTGACCACTCTCCAGAAACATAATTTCCTGCTTACGTGATTGGCTCACCAAGTTTCCCAGAAGTCTGCCAAAAAGTCAGATTTCAGGCATCCCCTGCAACAAAAATGTCATTTTTGGTGAGATATTTCCAATAGGAACACGTCTAAAGGGATGCAGGCCCATCAGCTTCCTAATCAGTGCCCTACAGCTGCCACAGCTGACAGATAATTATGAAACTCCCATTAGACCCACTCAGAACAGAGGCACATGGATTTTTTCAGAATAACAAAAGATAGGAATCTGCAACAACGTTTGTTATAATCCTTGCAATGTACATAGATCGCCCAGGGAGAAATATTTTTTTCTCAACAAAAATGGAGTTACGCTTTAAAGACAACATAAAAATTACAAATAATGCTGTCCAGTAAGAAAGGGAAAACACCTTTTCAAGCAGTTACAATTGTCACTCCCCACCTGAGAAGTCTTTTACCAGTGTCGGTCACTGGCCCTGGTTTATTATGACTGTCTGAGTCTCCCATTCTCTGAGACTGGAATAATTTATCAACCTTGCCCACTAAAACAGATATACCTCTGATTAGTTTTGGGCGAACGGTTCAGGACGAGCAAAAGTTCAGCCCGAACAACACCTGTTCGCCCTGTTTGGCAAACACCTGAATTTGCGGGACGGTCGGCGGGACGTTCACCCACCAAGCGCGCCATAATGCACTGCACGCTACACAGTGCATTCTAGGGCCCTAATTGAATGCAGCCTTGCACCAGAGGTACAAGGCTTTGCCAATTAGGGCACAGAGCACCGTCAGAGCCCTGATTGGACAAAGTGATGATGACTTTGTCCAATCACGGCTCCGTGCTTATAGTCCCACCCCACACCATAAAAGGTTCCTTGCCACTAGCTGACACTAGTGCGCAGTCCACCGCAGGTGCCAGAGCGGCTTATTCTGTCTCTAGAAGATTATGGGGTGAAGCCACCATCAACACCAAAAGAGTAATTTTTCTGCAATTGTGTGACAGGGGCATCAAATTACATTTTTCTACAGCAAGGCCAATTCTTCACCAGCGGTCAGGTGCAAGGCTTCATCCAGTTAGGGCCTTAGCATATACTGTGCAGCTCACAAATTCGGGTGTTTCCCGAACGGGCGAACAGGCAATGTTCTGGCCGAATTTTTGCTCGGCCCAAACCTTTCCCCCAACACTACCTACAACTATGTAGACTTATGCCGCGTACACACGGTCGGATTTTCCGACAACAAATGTTGGATGTGAGCTTGTTGGTGAAAAGACTGACCGTGTGCATGGTCCATCGAACATTTGTTGTCGGACTTTCTGCCAACAAATGTTGGCCAGCGTGTTCTCAAATTTTCCGCCAACAAATGTGTGTTGTCAGACTTTCCGATCGTGTGTACACAAGTTCTTTGGAAAAAAGTTCAAAGTACAAACACGCATGCTCAGAATCAATGCTGACTATTGAACCTCCTTTTTATTGACTCACCGTATGTCTTGTATGTCACTACGTTCGTAATCGTTGGCCAACATTTCTGTGACCGTGTGTATGCAAGTTGGAGCCAACAACCTTAAACAAAACTCCACGGTTTTGTTGTCGGAAAGTCTGATCGTGTGTACGGGGCTATAAGAGCTTACCTAAGTAACCCATTGAAAGTATTTTCATTATTGACCCTGACACAGTGGTATTTTCCCTGACCAAATACCCACCACCCTACAGTAAAAAATAAGTAAAAAAAAAAATTAAATTTAAAATTATGATAGAGAAAAATAAAATAAACGTCCCTCATGTAATTGAGTGCAATTTCATTTTGAATTTCAACAACCACAAACCTTAAAGAGTAACTCCACTTTTGTAAAAAAAAGAAAAAAAATCCCCTCTGGATGATCAGTGTACATTGCATGGATTTTACCAATCATTGTTGCAGAAAATTTAATTTAAAATTATGATAGAGAAAAATAAAATAAATGTCCCTCATGTAATTGAGTGCAATTTCATTTCGAATTTCAACAACCACAAACTTTAAAGAGTAATGCCGCGTACACACGGTCGGACTTTCCGGCATACTTGGTCCGGCGGACCAGAGTGTGCCGGACAATCCGCCCGTGTGTGGGCGGCGGCGGACTTTTCCGGCGGACTTCTTCCCAAAAGCCCGCCGGACCTAGATTTTAAACATGTTTGAAATCTTTCCGTCGGACTCAGTTTCGGGCGGAAAGTCCGCTCGTGTGTGTGCTGGTCCGACGGAAAGCCCGCTCGTGTGTAGGCTGGTCCGACGGACCAAATACGACACGAGGGGATGGTATTGCATCTCGCGCTCGCTGCAATAGGAAAAACAAATCTTCCTATTGCGGCGAGCGCGGGGCATACCAGGCCCTTAGGTCTGGTATGGATTATAAAGGGGAACCCCGCTACGCCGAAAAAACGGCGTGGGGTCCCCCTAAAATCCATACCAGACCCCGATCCGAGCACGCAGCCTGGCCGGTCAGGAAAGGGGGTGGGGACGAGCGAGCGCCCCCCCCCCCTCCTGAACCGTACCAGGCCGCATGCCCTCAACATGGGGGGTGGGTGCTTTGGGGGAGGGGGGCGCCCTGCGCCCCCCCCCCCCCAAAGCACCTTGTCCCCATGTTGATGAGGACAAGGGCCTCTTCCCGACAACCCTGGCCGTTGGTTGTCGGGGTCTGCGGGCGGGGGCTTATCGGAATCTGGGAGCCCCCTTTAATAAGGGGGCCCCCAGATCCCGGCCCCCCACCCTATGTAAATGAGTATGGGGTACATGGTACCCCTACCCATTTACCTAGGAAAAAAGTGTAAGTAATAAAACACACTACACAGGTTTTTAAAATATTTTATTAAACAGCTCCGGGGGGGGATCTTCCTCCGGCTTCGGGGGTCTTCTTCCGGCTTCGGGGGTCCCTCCGCTTCATCTTCTCCCGGCGTCCGGTTGGTTCTTCTCCGCTCTCCGGCCTCTTCTCCCGGTGTCGCAGGTCTTCGGCCGGCCCCTCCGCTCTCTTCATGTAGCTCTATTGCGAGCGGAGGTCCGGACTTCTGGGCTTCTTGGCTTCTTGGCTTCTCTTCTCTTCTCTTCCCCCAGATGTTGACACGACGCTCTCTCCGGCTGGACTGGTCTCTGAGGGCTGCGTTGTGACTTATATAGGCGGAGACCCCGCCCCCATATGATGTCACAGTCCTTGGGCATGCTGGGACTGTGACGTTTTAGGGGGCGTGGTCGACCACGCCCCCTAAAACGTCACAGTCCCAGCATGCCCAAGGACTGTGACATCATATGGGGGCGGGGTCTCCGCCTATATAAGTCACAACGCAGCCCTCAGAGACCAGTCCAGCCGGAGAGAGCGTCGTGTCAACATCTGGGGGAAGAGAAGAGAAGAGAAGCCGAGAAGCCAAGAAGCCAAGAAGCCCAGAAGTCCGGACCTCCGCTCGCAATAGAGCTACATGAAGAGAGCGGAGGGGCCGGCCGAAGACCTGCGACACCGGGAGAAGAGGCCGGAGAGCGGAGAAGAACCAACCGGACGCCGGGAGAAGATGAAGCGGAGGGACCCCCGAAGCCGGAAGAAGACCCCCGAAGCCGGAGGAAGATCCCCCCCCGGAGCTGTTTAATAAAATATTTTAAAAACCTGTGTAGTGTGTTTTATTACTTACACTTTTTTCCTAGGTAAATGGGTAGGGGTACCATGTACCCCATACTCATTTACATAGGGTGGGGGGCCGGGATCTGGGGGCCCCCTTATTAAAGGGGGCTCCCAGATTCCGATAAGCCCCCGCCCGCAGACCCCGACAACCAACGGCCAGGGTTGTCGGGAAGAGGCCCTTGTCCTCATCAACATGGGGACAAGGTGCTTTGGGGGGGGGGGGCGCAGGGCGCCCCCCTCCCCCAAAGCACCCACCCCCCATGTTGAGGGCATGCGGCCTGGTACGGTTCAGGAGGGGGGGGGGCGCTCGCTCGTCCCCACCCCCTTTCCTGACCGGCCAGGCTGCGTGCTCGGATCGGGGTCTGGTATGGATTTTAGGGGGACCCCACGCCGTTTTTTCGGCGTAGCGGGGTTCCCCTTTATAATCCATACCAGACCTAAGGGCCTGGTATGCCCCGCGACGGGGCTAGCAAGGTGTCAATCTCGCCGATAAAAGCGGCAAGATTGACATCCTTCTCTAGTCCCGTCGCACCTGAGTCACGTTCAAAATGAACGGACTTGTCCGTGTGTGGGCAAGTCCGTTCATTCTGAAAGTCCGCCGGAACTCCGGCGAAAGTCCGTCGGAAAGACGGGCGGACTTAGCCCGCCGGAAAATCCCGGCGTGTGTGGGCAAGTCCGTTCGTTTTAAAGTCCGGCGCACCTGGCGGACAAAGTCCGTCGGAAAGTGTGCCGGACCAAGTAGGATAGAAAGTCCGCTCGTGTGTACGCGGCATAACTCCACTTTTGTAAAAAAAAAAAAAAAGAAAAAATCCCCTCTGGATGATCAGTGTACATTGCATGGATTTTACCAATCATTTTTGCAGAGTCTTAACTGTTTATGCTCTTAAGAAAAAGCTGTTTGTGATCTGCAGAGTGAAACTGAATGGGAGTTTTCATTATTATTCAACTGATGCACTTCTAGTGTTCTAATGAGGAACTTTGCAGTGTCAGCTTCCCTTTAGAAGTGATTACCCTTTGGGGCTATCCCACCAAAAATTAAATTATTGTTGCAGAGAATGCCTAAAATCTGATCTGTATCTTAGTGCAAACTTCTGGAAAAATCAATCAGCCAATCTCACAAGCAGGAAATGACCGTTCTGGGTTTCTGGGGTACGTACACATCTCCAGGTTGGCATATTGCATTGAATTTTACAGAAAATGACAGCACTGCGGATTGAAAAGGGAAGGTAATTTTCAATAACATTTAATGTGCAAAACCACTGCACAGAGCAGGTAAGTATAACATATTTGTTATTTACAAAACAAAAAAAAATTGCATTTACAATCATTTTAGGCTCAGTACACACTAAGTAGACTCTAAAGTCTTGCAATTTCCAGTGCAACTTAGGAGTAATGCCGCGTACACACGAGCGGACTTTCCGGCAAACTTGGTCCGGCGTACTGGAGTCCGTCGGACAATTCGATCGTGTGTGGGCTCCAGCGGACTTTTTTTCTCAAAAGTTTGACGGACTTAGATTTGAAACATGTTTCAAATCTATCCGACGGACTCGAGTCCGGTTGAAAAGTCCGCTCGTCTGTATGCTAGTCCGACGGACAAAAACCGACGCTAGGGCAGCTATTGGCTACTGGCTATGAACTTGCTTGTTTTAGTCCGGTCGTACGTCATCACGTACGAATCCGTCGGACTTTGGTTGATCGTGTGTAGGCAAGTCCATTCATTTGGAAAGTCTGTCGTAAAGTCCGTCGAAAAGTCCGCCGGGCAAAGTCTGCCGTAAAGTCCGGTCGTGTGTACGCGGCATTAGACTTTGATAAGACTTTGATGTGACTTTGAAAGGACTTTTACACCCTGTGGCACTGAAGTCGTGTTGACATCGGATCAAAGTAGTACAGGAACCTTTTCTAAAGATGAAGCGACTTCAGTAGAGCTAATTAAGACAGCTCTCATTAACTAACATGGGATTTCAGACGACTTGAGGTCTTACAAGTCGGATCCCAAGTCACAGCAGTGTGAACCGAGCCTTAAGGTAAGCGTTACTATAATAACTCAAAATATGTGCTCAATAAAACAAACAATTTTTTAATACTTCCTTTTTATACAGTTTAGGGAACAGCTGCACTAAATCTTTGTCTTGATCAAAACTGGAGCCTTTGGTGGCTACAATGTATCGCTGTGTATCATTTAAAGCAGAACTGTTTTTACAGCTGCAGTCTACTTGCATATAGACACCTAATTTACTGATGTATATAGAAAACCTGAACTTACAATGTCAAAGTAACACTGGCAGGCATCGATAGTATTCAACAATTCATAGACGTGATCCTGCAGGGACAGGAAGATATGTTATAAATACCAGCAAACAATGAAAGTACATTACGTTACTGACTATTTGGAAGCTGCCAGTTTAGTGGAATCTGCAGATTTTGCCTATTGATTAGTAGCATTCTAAAGCCGCGTACACACAATAAGAATATCAGACAAATGATCATCTATTTTTTTTGGCATGCTAGTCTCATATCAAAAATTAAGAGGTTACTAAAGTTACGAAAATTCTTTTACGACAGAATACAACTTCAGAAGTAATGTAATGCTTTGTATTGTAATATATTCTTTTGTTTCTGATCATGCGTGGTCTTCTGTTTTTTTTTCGGAGGAATACTGTACTAATTAAACAAAAATTATACGTTCTGGTATCGTACAAGAAAAATTTTCATGCTTGTCCCTTCAGATAATTTCGCATGAACTGTTGTGATCAGCTCTTGAAAGCTGTTCACTAATGATCAGATTATCATACGATCGCTTTCGTCCAATTTTCTCATCATGTGTACTAGGCCTAAGAATGCTAGTTAGAAACAGCTTTTCTTCCCTACTTCTTAAATGGAGGTAAGTTAAAAAGCAAAGTTGCTGCAAAAGAAAATGTGTATACTCTGTTCAATAATTTTAATATTAAAGCTGAACTCCAGTCAGATATAAAAGACATAAATGTATTTTTCTAAATGTGCATGAAGTTGACTTGGCATTAGCCTCCTCAAGTCCCTGTACAGCAGAGTTCAGACTACAAAACGGAGAGATGGCCCTGGGAGCAGTCAACTGTTCTGCAGTGCTCATGTGGTAAAAAGGAACATGTTGATAGGAGCAGAGAGCAAAGTGACAGTAAAATGAGCTTATCATTCTGCCACTTCTTGACCTGTAAATGTAACCAAATTGTAGCACAGAAAATCAGGTATGTTTCTCTGTCAGACAGGACTGTGTATTGCTGTAGTGCTTCTAAATCTTAAAACTGGATGGACAGCATTAGAAATCTTTGGGTGTCTAAAACATTTCTCTGATGTAATTGGATGGTGGGTGGTGTGTTCTACTAGATACGACACCTCATCCCGAGTCAAAAATCTCAAAATAGGGGAAATCGGATGATGGGATTATTGCGGTGCCACCAAAAAACATAAATATTGGAACAATTTTTTATATAAAATCATTTAATTTTTAACATCTAAAATGTTTATGTGAAAAGGTACAAAAATACAAAGCAAAAAACAAAGATACAGTTCAAATAAATGACCGTCACCAAAGATGTTGAAGGGTGATCGTAGTCTTTTGTTCCCAACTAGTTTCGCCAAAACATTGGCTTCATCAGGGGAATGTATAAATGTGCTGGAGAGAGTAAACCACTATAATAAAGAAAAAATGCATTATTGGATCAACATAATCTTGTAGTGCTGAAGGCAAGCCATCGCATCGCAAAGCGGTCAAATTGCCGCCCACCCATATCCCACAATCTTCCCACCCCCCACACCTAGAACATACCATGCGGGTTCCAAGACGCAAGGGGGACACCACCAAGACACTAGGGATAGGAGTCACACTCAGCCCAGTATTTGGCTACAGGGGAATTAGAGGGTGCCTGGAAAGAGGAGTTTAGCATATAAGTATTGAAGATTCTTTTAATTTTATTTAACAAGGGGGACCTCAGCCTCAATTACATACCCTAGTTATATGCAAAATCACGGCGCTCAATGTTGCATAAGGGAGATTCACAGCACAGTAAGTTCATGTGAAAAATCGCATGAATGCGATCAGAGAAACTGTAAAATGGATTCAAATTTGACCGCTTTGCAATGTGATGGCTTGCCTTCAGCACTACAAGATTATGTTGATCCAATAATGCATTTTTTCTTTATTATAGTGGTTTACTCTCTCCAGCAAATTTATACATTCCCCTGATGAAGCCAATGTTTTGGCGAAACAAGTTGGGAACAAAAGACTACGATCACCCTTCAACATCTTTGGTGACGGTCATTTATTTGAACTGTATCTTTGTTTTTTGCTTTGTATTTTTGTACCTTTTCACGTAAACATTTTAGATGTTTTTGTTATCAATAAAATTAATTAAATGATTTTATGTAAAAAATTGTTCCAATATTTTTGTTTTTTGGTGGCACCGCAATAATCCCATCATCCCCTTTCCCCCATTTTGAGATTTCTCTGATGTGTATTTCATTGATGTATTTAGCTGTCTGCATGAGGTTCAGCTTTATCTACACTACTATGTAGTCTAAAACTGTGCATTTGATAAAAACAACAAACATAAAATAAATATATATTATATCTCAGTCACACACTACTTACTCTGAATTCCATGACATCCACAAATGTCAGGTAATAGCCAGTCAGATATTTCACAATTTCCACTTTATCTTTGTGCACTGGACCCAGATGTTGCTGGATTTAAAAGTGAGAAATAGTAGTTTTAGGTTAACATGGATTACGTGTATCATTTGCCAATTTACTCATAAGCAACTTGTTATGAAACAGTAGAACTATCACAATGAAAAATTACAGTCGGTGTAAAACAATCAAACTTTTAATGATATAGAACACCTAAGCTAAAAACAGATGACAACACCTGAACACCTAAGGATTGGCATGCTTAAGTGATTTTACACATTCAGGGTTTTTTTTTTAATAACAAACATGCTATAATTACCTGCTCTGTGCAATGGTTTTGCACAGAGCAGCCCTTGTCATCCTATTCTGGGGTCCCCCGCTGGCGCTCCTGGCTTTTCCCCCCTGTCAAGCGCCCCCATAACAAGCTGCTCACTTCTAAGCTGGCTCTACGTGTCCTTTGCTCGGCCCCGCCCCCCCCTCTCTCCTCACTGGCTGTAAATGACAGCAGCGGGAGCCATTGGCTCCCGCTGCTGCCTCTCTGCCAAATGAGGAGAGAAAGAACAGATAAAACCTCTGCTCTTGTGCACATCGCTGGATCCAGATCGACTCATTTAAGTATTTAGCAGGATGGGGCTGTATACAAAAGGTTTTTTACCTTAAAGCATAGAATGCATTAAAGTGGATGTAAACCCGATTCATTACATTTGAGCTGGGCACATATATCTGCAGTGTTTTCTTATCTCTCTTTAAAGCACTATGTCCCGTAGCTGTCTCCTGCTCCGTTCTTCTGTTATCAGCCTGGTAACTCCTGACAAGTTCTCTGTCATATGATAAAAACAGCCTGAGTTTTGTGTTGGGGAGGATGCTATATATAGATTAGCAGAGACCTGAACTTTTCAACAATCAGCTCTAAACGTCTCTACCTATGAGGAGAGGGGGTGTGTGCCTTTCCTCCAATCAGCTGTCTTGGCTGTATGCCCAGACTTCACTGCAGCGTTGAACAGAAAGAGAAAATCTCCTAACACGATCTGAACTTTCTAAACAGTATATAAAGCTGAAGACAGCAGATATACATGTAAAACTTATGTAGGGAGATTTGTTTCATCCCTGTGTATCATCTGAGGCTGTTCACTTCACTGAGTGTTTAAGGAAAAAGATAACCTTCTGCCTTTAGAACCACTTTAGCTCACTGTTACTGAAGCATGTTTTTTCCCCAATGCACTGCAATTTAGCACTACAATCAACCCCGATACACACATACTGAAAGTAATTAGTAATTGGGGTTGATTGTAGTGTACAGCTGTCTGTGGTCATGGTGGAAAACCAGCATTCAGTTAACGCATGCAGCCAACGGTTGCAAGCGCTGATCTGTATATTCTGATGGGGGGACCGGGAGGTGGTGTTTTTTCCTCCAATCTGGTGTGGAGATGTCTCTTGCTTTGAATACCATCACAGGGCAGGTTTCGGTTGCAGGTTAGCTGTTTAGATGTTGTTCAAGCTGTTCCAGTTTATCTAACGTTAACAGCTTAATTTGACAGTCTGACTCCCTGTTTGTTCACCTGAAGGTCCCCAAAAAGGGTTAGGCTGCTTCTGGATCCAATATTTGTAGGGGACTCATCAGCTCAGGCTCATGGTTCCTGGTGCAAGGTCCCTCCATTCCCAGTTGAGGTCCATTCCACCAGGAGTGTCAGTGCTCCTGGGCTTTTCAGCATCAAGCTTCAGCTATTTAACTTTGTAATACTACTACCTGGTCTTCTCTTCACAAGTTTACTAAGTACTACCAGGTAGATATTTATGCCTCTGTCCTCTTTGGGCAAAAGGTCTTGCAGGCAACTTTGTAGTGGGCTTCCTCCTATGCTGTTACAGGATTTTGGGTATATTGGCCTTGCTGCCCAGCCCTTATGTTCAGTCCTTTGGGATGTCCCAAGTAGCCATGGATGTGATGTTCTCTGTGTCCTGTGATGTACAATTAGGAAATTAGGATTTTTGGTTTACCTGTGAAATCCTTTTGGAGTACTTACCAGGACACTGATTACTCTCCTTTTGCTTGTGTTTCTCTTTGCTTGCTACAAAACTGAACCTAAACTAAGCTGGGAAGGGTTACGTCAGGGTGGGGATTCCTGCCGTTTTGGCCAGTGTCTATTCACCTGAAAGGCTCAACATAACCCCAAGTGGTCATGTTGCATGAAGTCCTCCCTGTCCTGTGACATACTCCAAGAAAAGGATTTTGTAGGTAAACCAAAAATCCTAATATTGTGTGCAACCTATATAAGGCAACAGAAAAATAGCAAGTAGAGTAATAGCTCACATACTTCTTCTAGCATTTACATAACTAAAAGTAGCCCCATAAATACTGTATTTGTAAAGGTTTTCAAACGATTTCATATAATTATACATAATTAGATAGAAATATCCAATTTTTCTTTTAAAAGCTTTATATTTTGCTTATTCCTGAAAAGAAAAAGGTTTGCTGGCAAGTATCCCTTGTCCATATCAAATTATGTAACTGGGGCTCTCTTCTTTCTTGCTAGATTTGAAATTTATGGAGAACACTTACTGTACATTACTGTACACACTAATGGCACCCCAATAGAAAAGCTTTATTTAGACTGTTAAATAAATATGTGAAGACAGAACTATGGGAACTGTTTTAAAAGGTACAAGCTATCGGGGTCTCCTGGTCTTTGCTTCACTACCAAATAAGTTCCTTGCCTAGAACAGGCATTAAAACAGCAAGGGTTGAATAGTTTGAACTCCAGCCCTCCATTCTTATTCCTAGTTTATGCAGACCTGGTTCCTACCCATTTAAAAGAGACCCTGTCACCTTTTACACTCAGCCCACCTCTGACTACCTTATACTCTTAACTCACCTATACTTAAACTTCTCCAGCGCTCTACTGCTCCAACTTTCTATGTCACAGCTGTCACCAAAATACCCAGTACCGGCTGCATCTTTGGAGGAGGTCACATTCTCCCCCATACCCAGAAACACTGGGTATTTAGCAGCAGCAACCCATGGAAGAAGGAGTGGTGAGGGTGCGCTGGATTGGTGAGTATAGGGTGGTCATATGGAGGGGCTTTATACAGACCTTGCCAGTGTGCCTGCAATGGAAAAGGTGACAGCGTCTTTTTAAAACACTTGCCAGCAGAATTACCAATAAATTTCCATCCTGACCAGCAGCTCATTGGTGTTCATTTATATGCTTTTGCAATCTGTTTGTACCCATACACGGTCAAATTGTCAAACTATTTGTTGGAAAATATTTGGATGGCATGGCAGTTTGTGTACATGTATAAGTAACTTAACTAGTGTTGTTTTATAATTCAGGATATCAAACACCACATCTGGTACAATATTCACATAAGAAGGGCTGCTGTCCACTGAAGGTAACAGGAAACATTTGACAAACATTCTAGCTGAGTTCTGGTGTAGAGGCTATTTAAACATTTACCGTACTGCTGCGGACATCGATATTTGGAAACTTCTTGTTGATGTATTTCAGAGATGACTCCATTGACTTGTCTGTGAAGAAGGGGGGTTTTGTTTTGGGATCTGAGCATGTCTGTGAAAGATATAAAATATATTAGTTATCATTTAATCATTCTGTAAAGCTAATAGATAAACAATTGTTATCTATCATTTACATTTGTCCAGACTACCCGGGTAGTTCGAAGAGGACTGCATGTCCCAGTATGGCTTCCAAATCATTAGACGTGCAGTTTAAGGACACACGGAAATGTAATGGTAGCTACATCCTGCTATTTTCCATGTATGCAAAGAGGAATACGGGGTAAATATAATTCCTTCACTGCCAAGTTATAATGATTTAAGCGTAACTCATCATAGGCTTGCATATGCCCAGTGATATTTGTTCTCTATGGTCTCAAATGCCCCCTCACCCTTTCCACCACATACCTCCCAAAAACACCAGTTTATGTATTCATTATAAAAACAAAGAAAAGGATAACAGCACTTTTAGTGTACTTTCCACTGTGGGCTTCCTCTCCAAATTTTGTGCAATGTTTTATTAGGCTACATTTATGTGAAGCAGTGTTCTGTATATGACTGACATAGTGCCACACAGCTTTGCCTCAGTATCTTCCCAGGCATCTATTTCCCCTGGCTCATGCCTTGCTCCAATAACGCTAGAGACTTCCATTTCCATTATTTTTTACTGACTTGAAGTTGAAATTAAAATGGATAGTTCACTTCTGGCTCACGGAGAACGTTGAGCTAGATCCGGGAGTGGTTTTATATGTATACATGGCATTTGCACTGGATCATATTGTCCCCAGTGTGAGGGGAGATCATGGAGGAATATGTTCAGTGGTTTTGTGTACAGGAGATGCTGTGCTTAGATGGGAGACACGATATGTAGACCATCCGTGAGGGAAGATTCCCCTAGTCTGTTTTTGTTTTTTCTACCCTGTTATTTTATTTTGAATTTTTTATTTCCTTCCCATCAGAGGCATAACTAGAACCTTTAGGGCCCCAGTGCAAGAAACCATGAACCTGACCTCTGGTCCTGGTGGCCTTCTCTCCGAGTTCGGGACCTGGGGAACTTACCTCCTGGCCCGGGGCTAGGGTTGCCACCTTTTCTTCAAACCAAACCCAAACACTTTTGCAGCGCATGGCAATTCTTTTTTTGAAGTACACGCCATGCATATAATTTCTGATTAAATAACATTTATAATCATATTGAGTTAGTACAGGCCCCCCCATAGAGACCCCATTAGGTCAGAGTCTCTTTATATGACATATGAAACACGTAACACTATATAAATAGTGATGAAAGGCTTCAATCTGTTCCAAAACTCAAAAGAACGTATAGTCCTATGTGTTCAATGTCCCAAACTCTTACATGGATTTTCTGACTCATGAAAAACAAATGGGTCCAATAAAGTTTTACTTCCACAATGTCTCTGCGTCTTCTCTATTAATCTTCGCCATTCATCATCATGTGTGTCCCAAAAAGAAAAGCTCAAATAGGGGGACATATGTGATAATAAAAAATAATAGAGAAGCTGCAGGGATGTTGTGGAGATAAATTCATGGGTCAGAAAATCTTGTAAGATTTTGGGACATTGAATGCATAAGGATATACAGACCTGTTGGATGGCATGGGACTGTAGTTGAGACTCTTGGTTTGTATAGCACTGGGTGATTAGGATAAAATTCTGTTGATATCCACCAGGGGGCATTGTAAATTTATCTGGCTGCTGTGGGAGTGAATTGTGGGACACTTGTGCACTTGTTAAAGCGAACCTTCACTCCTTTTTTCAACTTTCCATCTATTAAATCTAATGCCCTTGTTGTTTTAACTTTTGTAAAACATTTTTTTTCTGCCAGTAAATACCTTATACAGCCCACTTCCTGTTTCTTGTCTGGTAAAAAGCCTAAGCTTATGACATCATGCACAGCTCTCTCTCTTACTCTCGTGAGAGTTTGCCAGGAAGTGAGGGGATGAGTCATAAGCCAATGAGAGCTGCAGAGCCGGAGGTGTGCCTCTGTGCATCTGTGTAAATCCAGGAAGTGAACAGGCAGCAGCTTCAGCTGCCCACAGTTAAAATGGTTGCAGCCAGACTTAGTGGAGGGAGATTTCTGCAGCATATTTGGCATGTATAGAATCACAGTATATATAAAATATTATGAAAAGTGGTTGGAGGGAAGCTTCAGAATGGCAAAGATTTTTTTTTTACAGATTATGTGAGCAGACTGCAGTTCCTCTTTAATATCTTACTGCACTCTCAGCCTCACCCTGCATAAAGATTTTGCAGTTTGGAGGACCGCAATCTAAGTGCCACCAGACTGAGAGGAATCGTCGCTGGGTATCATTACCAGATATTTTTATTACAAAATGTTCACAATATTAGTGATAGCAATTATGACTTAGAATACACGTATGTAACACACACTGTCACCACAAAGAGGTATATCCAAAGATATACCTATCATTGCACTCTTCAAAGAGGCAGGGATTCTTTAAATTCTGCGTTAGTGCATTAGAGACAATATTACCACTTTTCAAAATATAGTTTAATAATAGTAAAGGAAAAATAGTGCAAAAAAATATTTACAGTACATAAGAAAAGTATTACAAAAAGAAATGAAAGACAATAATCCAACAGAATAACAAAATGGGTTTAAAAGTGAAATTTCTTAGCAACGTCCTGGTTCTGTGTGTTCGGTAAAAGCCAGTCAATGAGCATAAGATGGATCAGAGGCTCTCAAAGATCTTGGCTGATGTTCACACTTTGATGGTAAATAGAAAGACTAAACTACTGATGCAGCCCCACTTTTCTGGTCCTCACAGATGCTGACAGAAATGCTCTGACCAATGAGAAGGTCTGAGGAATGACCAATGGGATGTCACAGTCTTTTACGAGTATTCAGTTATCACACCCTCAAATACAGTTTTTTTACATATATTAATACCTTGGAATACCTACAGGTTGCATTCTGGTAACGTAACGTGTATATTATTTTCCAGCATGAAATTACTATTTGAATGAACACATATATGATGGCTATCAGATGCCTAGTTCACCTAGGGAAAGTAATGGGTCTAATTCACCTCCTAGGATAGTAATATCTGGGCTTAAAATGCTGCTAATTAATTAATACAGGTAAATATATCCTTGGCAGTGCCAGTATTATCTCAGGAGTTATTAAATACACAGAAGTTTTGATTCTCCAGGATGAGATAGACAAAAATGTATATTCCCTAATTGCTCTAGCTAAACTATTTACGATGGATGGTTAGCCAGGGCAGTTACCTGCTTAAGATTAGACATTACTTAAAGTGGTTTTAAAAGCTCAAGTTTTTTTTACCTTTATGCATTCTATGCTGATGAAGGTAAAAAACCCTCTGTGAGAGGCGACCCCAGCCCCCCTAATACTCATCTGAGCTCCCTCTCGATCCAACGATGTGCACAAGAGCTGAGCTTCTCCCAGGTTTCTTATTCTTCATTGGCTGAGGCATTAGTTGGAGCCACTGGCTCCTGCTACTGTCAATTGCAGCCAGTGAGCCAATGAGGAGAGAGCTGGCTGTGTGTGTCTTATGGACGCATAGAGCGGACTTGGGAGCGAGTACGCACCAGTGCCTGCAGAGCAAGTGGCTTGCTATGGGGGCACTGGCTGAAGAGGAGGAGTCAGGAGCACTGGCGGGGGACCTGAAAAGAGGTGGATCAGGGCTGCTCTGTGCTAAACCACTGCACAGAGCAGGTAAGTATGACATGTTTTTTGTTTTGTTTTTTAATGAACCTTTAATGTCACTTTAAGCCTGGACTTGACAGTTTTATGACACTATTAGATCGAGACTAGGATGTGTAATGTCCTGTTAATGGGGTGTAGATGGGCTAAAGTTTATCTGGTTGCGCTGCTTTGTTTCAATGTTAGTTAATAGGGTTGAGAGGGCCTGTAGTGTCTTATCAATGGACTGATAAGTATGTTCTGGAATGCAGTTAAAAGTTTAATTGTGTAAGATGAAGACCTAATGTAGCCATGTCCTAAAAAGAGAGTGGGGCCATTGCTGCTAAAAAAGAAATGTCATGGCTGACTATGAATTTTGAACAACATGGTAGCCCTGTCTCACGCTAGTTTTTTGGGTGTCCACTTCACATTCTCATTACAAAGCCAACAAGGTCACACAGCTGAGATCTCTCTGGATCAGGGACAGGTGAGTATGGGACTTACGGGGAGGACACAGGGTAGTTTCATTATAAATTGGGAATGGGGTCTAGTGGTCAGTAGTACACTCATTGTTTGAATGTATTCCAAAATAAGTAGCATATACACTTCAATCAGTCTTAGCATTAGCCTCCTGTTGTCCTCTGCGTAGTTATACTAACACTGTCTAACCACAGATTAGGGGAAAAGAGGTAACTATGGAAGCTGGAGTAATTTATTACAACAGTCATAAATGGGAAGGGTTAGTACCATTCCTATGATAGTAAGGGTGTGCAACTGTGAACATAGTGGCATTGCATATACAGAATAAACAGTATCGTGTGCAAAACTTGGATCCAAGACTATGATTCATTCCTAGAGTGTCAAAAGTATGCAGCACTAGATGAAATGATGTTTCTGGCAGCTGGAAAAGTTATTACAAATTGTTTCTTAAAATGAAATTGGTGTTGATATCTGAAATAAAAATTGGGTAAATAATAATTTTATTTGTTTATAGCAATGTAAAAAATTCCTGCAACCGGGATACAGACAGCAATAAAAATCTGAAAGAGGTCTATACTTTCTGAACCCTACAAAAGAAAAGCATTTTTATATATTGTCTGTTGCCGAGGTTCTCTCCCTTCCTGTCTGGTAAAACATTATTAGCAGGGTTTCCAGATAGCTGTAAAACAGTTGGACATAGATCCTAACCCTTTCCTACTCTACCCAAACCTAAAAAAAAAAGTTTTGGGGATGCGTGCGGCGCCGAGGTCGGACATGCACTGACTCCGCTCCGCACACCTCCGGCCAGAACAGCTCAATAGTAAGCAATAGGGGACGAGCGGACCACCACCGAACCTACATTCAGGAGTCTGGGAGCATATGATGCAGCAGAGGGGACCGGGAAACAACCGAAATCCCCCACAGCACCTCAGACATACCCGCGCTTCTAAGGCCCAGCAGCCTCCCTCTCCCAAGATGGCGCCGGGGAAGGGAGACACTACACGCGGCGGAGCCTCAGCACATCGGCGGACCCCGCAGCCCACCACACAACAGGGAGGAGATCGCTCTGAGGGCCACAATACTCAAGCCCAGCACCAGAACTGGGAGACCCAGCAACCACCACAGCAGCCAAAGCTAACAGCACCTGAGAAGGTTAGTCCCCAGCTACAGCAGCGGCCCCCCCTGCCTAAGATGGCGCCTGACATGGAAGATTACACACATGAGAGATGTCAGACACAGACACAGCAGAAGGAACCTAAGCGCCCTGCAATCACACTTCTAGCTGAGGTGCACAGGGACCCCTTCTCTTCCCAGTCCCAGGAGGGACCTTTCTCCCCACAGAGTGAGCACCCACAGATGTCCCCACTATCGGGCTCCTCGGACAGACCATTATTATTTACAGATTCCCCTGCCTCCTCCACAGATAGGCAAATGGCCGAACTCGCTGAAATAGCCATGAGTCAAAACAGTGGGCCTTCTTCACAACAACCTGCCCTAGCAACTGGATATTCGGGAGACACAGTTCTCCTTGCTAGATTCTCAGCACTCCTGTAGCAGGAACTATCCAAAGCATGCAACATCATCACTACAGGTATGAAGGATGACTTCCAAAATATAGGGGAGTGACTGGACATGATCGAGTCCAAAATGGATGGGACAGTAAAACGAGTAAACCAAAACTCCAAAATGATCACATCCCTGCAAGACCAACTAGACCAAGCAAACGCAAAAATTGAAGATTTGGAAAACAGATCTAGGAGGTATAACTTCCGCGTGCGAGGCCTCCCGGAATCAGAACTAGACCTAGAAGATTCGATCCATGATCTAATGAAACAACTGATACCGGACATTTCTCCTCACCAATTTGAACTGGATAGGGTGAACCGAGCCCTGACAGCCCCTAGACAGGATGGACTACCACGTGACGTGATAGTTAAGCCTCACTTTTACCGTATCAAAGAAAAAATCATGCTGGAGGCGAGAAACCAGGGAGACATAACTGTCTCAGGTCATCCGGTCCAGATTTTTGCGGACATAGCCCAGGTAACGATTCAGAAGAGGAGAGCTCTGAAGCCACTACTCAATCAACTCATCAACCGACAGATTAAATACCGGTGGTCATTTCCATTCCGACTGTCATTCTTTTACAAAGGCAAATCCCATTCATTCACTACTTTCCAGTCCGGCGAGGCCCTGCTCCAAGACTTGGGCCTTCTACAAACAGAACCACAGGGATCCAATGTCCTGTTCGACGAATGCTGACCAATTTCCCCCCTATGGTCCCAACAGAGAAGCTCCAGAGCCAGGAAATCTCCGTCAGTCACCTGAATTCTACCCAAGAAGCAGCACACAACTTCGGTACTCGTGACCGAGTATTCCAACGCTGGTCCAAGACCTTCTCTTGAAGACACAGATGCAAATATCTGACTGATTCCGCTGACGCCGTTCCCGCTGAAGCCGTTCCTGTTTTATAAAGACTTAAAAGTTGACATTGTTTCAGGTTATAAATTATGATGCCTCAGGTCCCTAAGAGGGAATTCTGCTTTTACCAGCAGAATTGCCTCTGCTCCCTTCCCCCCTCCCCCCTGCGTTATCCTGTTTGGCCTAAGTTGCCAATCTTCCCAATTAAATAGCGGGCTCAGCTCACCCCCTCCTGAAGCTAGAAAATAGTGCCGGAGGTGAACCACATGCCACTAAGAGTGAACTTGTCTCCACCGCAAGCGGAGTGACAACCTCACAACAACTACACAGGGGCTCGTGGCCCCTGCAACCACACTGCAATGCAGTGTGAAGGTGCCTTTTCGGCGCCTTTCCTTTATTTCTTACTTATTCCCTTTTTTTTCCCTTCGGTAAATCCCCATGCTGTTTTCAGTATGATTAACAGGTCTAACTTAATGTTACAACAAAAAACAGTACTATATTATTTGTGTCTTTATATCTCTAATTCTGTCTTTTCTCTTCCCTTCTCCCATTCCAAGTCCCTGGATGCGCTCCTGCACCACGTAAGAACCCGAGAGGGCGATCCCGGAGTCTTCCGGACAACCCCTCTGAAACATCTAAAATGTGAGTACAGCCTTCCGAACCACCATGACCTGTAGAAATCAACCAACCTACACTATACTGACGCACAATACACAAGGCCTCAATTCCCCAACTAAACGGACCAAGGCCTTTCAGCAATACCACAAATTGAGGGCAGATGTTTTGTTTTTACAGGAGACTCACTTTTCGCGAACTTCAGCCCCAAAATACCTAAACGCTAAATACCCGACAGTTTTTTTGTCTAATGGACCAGATAAAAAGAGAGGGGTAGCTATATGCATTGCTAATCGGGTCCCCTTTACCCCCACCAATGTGATAAGAGATAAAGAGGGCCGCTTTATTATGGTCGCTGGCAAGATCAATGATAGTGTGGTCACCTTTCTTTCTTACTACGCTCCCAACGTAGGACAGATAAACTTTTTCAATACAATTCTGGAAGTCATAACGCCCCACTTAGCTGGTCATGTGATGATAGGCGGAGACAGCAACACCTCCCTCGATCAAATTTTAGATAAATCGGATCCCCGAAAGACACTCCTGAAACACACCCCTAAACAAAGCAGTACCTTAGCACGTCTGCTCCACAGCCACAACCTGATAAACCCCTGGAGGGACGCCCACCCTACAGAACGTGAATACACATTTTACTCACATGTGCATAAAACATACTCCCGCATTGACCACCTACTCACACTATCTCCATTACTCCCATACATATCATCGACTAAAATAGTACCAATCGCATGGTCGGACCATTCTGCAGTCCTAGTGGATCTATCAGACCTATGGTCTAAGTCAAAACTGCCCTCTTGGCGATTGAACGAATCCCTATTGAGCGATCCTATAATTGCCAAGGAGGTTGAAATAGCCATACAACAATACTTCCAAAAAAACACCCCTTCGACCTCCCCCCAGAGACAGTTTGGGCAGCCCATAAGGCTACCCTACGGGGTAAATTTATACAGCTAGCTACCAGGGTCAAAAGGGAACGAATACTAAGAATTCAACGACAAGAAGAAGAGCTAAATAGAAACACATGAACAAAAAGCCAACCCACATATGGATCTTAGAAACCACATCGATACAGCAAGAACAGCGTTAAACTTGAGTATCACTACCAAAGCAGAAAAATATATCAGATGGGCCAAACACCGCTACTACACAATGGGGGACAAACCAAATAGAATACTAGCAAGAAAACTTAACCCAAGGCCTTACAACCCAGCGCTCCCTAAACTGAGACTACAGACTGGACAAGTGACACAAAATCCCCAACTTATACTTCAGGAATTCTATACATTCTACTCTAAACTCTACAACTCCCCTACGGACTTTAACGCAAACAAAGTAGAAGAATTTTTGAGGGACTTACCACTCCCAACTCTGTCCAATGACCACACTGAGATGATGGAGTCAGAGTTTACGGTGAACGAAGTAGCGGCGGCTATTAAATCCCTGAATCCGTCAAAATCTCCGGGTCCAGATGGATTCTCAGGCCAATATTACCGCAAATATACGGAAATTCTGTCTCCACGTCTTTGTGCTTTCTACAATTCACTAAGGAAGGGGTCTCCGATACCACTCCATGAAAACAAGGCCTTCATACATGTTATTCCTAAACCGAACAAAGACCATGGAGACTGTGCGAACTATCGCCCCATATCGCTGATTAACGTCGACCTCAAAATACTGACCAAGATATTAACCACTCGCATGAACTCGTTCATATCAAAATATATTCACCCTGACCAGACGGGATTTGTCCCGCATAGACAAGCACCAGACCAAACTAGACGCATTATTGATATAATCTCTGTCTTAAACTCGGGTTGGGACGGAGGGGGCCGGAGAGGAGCACTACCGGTCTCATTAGACCTACACAAAGCGTTCGATTCCCTATCCTGGGACTATCTCTTTTTTTTTGGGGAAAATATGGGTTTGGACCTCACTTTCTAACCACACTTAAAACAATTTAAAGCTACCCCACAGCAAATCTAGTAGTTAAGGGATATAAATCCCAAAACATAAAGATACTTAGAGGAACTAGACAGGGATGTCCCCTATCCCCCCTATTATTTATTTTAGCCCTGGAACCACTGGCCATTAAAATCCAGGAACATCAGGATATACTGGGAGTGAGATGTGGCGACAGCGAGCACAAATGTGCAATGTTCGCGGATGACATTTTACTACTTCTCTCCTCCCCGGTCACCTCCCTACCCAATCTACAGGTTGTATTGCGACATTTCTCAGAATTCTCGGGACTAAAAGTGAACCACTCTAAAACTCAGGCGCTTAACGTCTCTCTACAAACACACATAATTCAAGCCTTGCAACAATCCTATCCTTTTAAATGGCAGAAGGAGACAATGCCATATTTGGGCATCTTCCTTACTCCAACACTCACCACACTGTACAAACATAACTACCCCCCATTATTTCGGAAAATACTAGATGACCTCAAAAGATGGTCGAATAACCCTCCGTCATGGTTTGGAAGGCTGTGCTCAATTAAAATGACGGTCTTACCGAAGGTGCTATACCTGTTTAGGACTCTCCCAATAGCAATAGTAAGGAAAGATCTACAAACATTCCAGAGGAGATTGTTGGACTACGTGTGGGGACACAAGAGACCCAGAGTGAACAGGCGTACACTATATACACCAAAGCTGAGAGGGGGCCTGGGAATGCCCGATTTACTTAAATATTTTCAAGCAGCACAACTGTCCCAGTTGATCAAATTCCACACAAAACAGCCTAGACCGCTTTGGATGTCATTAGTATCCTCGCTGTATCCTGACAGAGAGATTAGCCATTTAATGTGGATGAAGGCGAAGGACAGGCCGGTCATTATGTGCCCGAGCCTGTCGTTCTCCCTGAATCTGTGGGACAGACTGCTGACAGCTCATGGGTTTAATTCCCAACACGCCCCACTGGCCCCTCTATTTGGAAATGCATTGTTCACTCCGGGTCTCCAACCCCAAATTTTTTTGTGGTGGACCAATAAAGGTCTAATGCAGATTTTTGCAGATTTTTGTGACCACAGAGGTGCTTTGTCGAAATCAACATTACAGGAGAAGTATGACTTTACTAATTCTGAACTTTTTCGCTTTACCCAGATAAGGCATTTCTTGGCGACATTGAATCGCACCTCTGATCTCACCACATTCACCCCAATGGAAAGCCTCTGTAGGAATTTTGATAAGCACACTGGTCACATATCACAGATCTACAATATCTTGACATTATCTACCCCTAAACTGTACTATATGCATAAATGGGAGCAAGACATGGATATAGATCTGGATATGGAAGAATGGAGCAAAATAATACAGAATGCATCTAAGTCGCTTGTTAATACCTCCTTGATAGAGGCAAACTATAAAGTAATGATGCGATGGTACATGGTCCCGGAGAGGATAGCAACTTTCGTTCCGGGGGCGTCTCCCCAGTGCTTCAGGGGATGTAACGTAAACGGCACTATGTTCCACACTTGGTGGACGTGCCCCAAAGTGAGGAGATTTTGGATACGCACGTATAATCTTATATACTCCCTCACACAAGTAAATCTAGTTAAGTCACCTCTGCACACACTGCTGGGACGCCCAGTGGAGGGGGCATCAAAGCCAATGCGTAGACTAATCACATTTATATTTGTGGCGGCCAGGATTTCAATAGCCAAGTCTTGGAGGTCTCCCACAGTCCCCTTTTACTTACTAAAAACCAAACTGTCATGGATAATGGTAAATGAATGCCTTACGGCAATCTTGAAGGATAAGATCAAGGGATTTAATAACATATGGGACCCCTGGATAAGGTACCTTACTAATACGTAGGATGTCGGTCGTGTCTGACGACCGCGGCGTGCAGGAGCGCATCCACACCACCTCCCCTCCCCTTACCCCCTCCCACTGCCTCATTTTCCCCTTTTTCTTCTCTTTCCTATTTCTCTTTCCTCTTTCTTTCCTTAGGTTCTTTGCTAAGACTGTTTTTCTATAACGGATTGATGACTCGTTTTGAACTTAGCCCATATGGGTGTATAAAATATTATACGAGTTGGGTAGTACATATGCTATAATAATGTTATAACTTAACAGTTGAGTTCTATACAGTTACTAAAGTTCTCATGGATAATGAACATTGTTACCTTTTTTTCCCTAGTCTGGTTCGAGGGTTTAGACGATAATAGGAACCAAAACGCTAGAAGCACACAAAAAAATATTGAATTCCAGGGACTGAACCTCCGCCTAGTCACAGTAAGTTCCCAAGGGGGTGACGGGCGGAGGAAAACAGTGCCATGTGTATAAGATATAGTTCCCACGAACCAGGCTGAGACAATGTAATTGTAAGTTATAGTACTACCCTGGGAGTTGTTATTCTCCCCCTTTGGTTTTACTTGCCTTTCCCCTCCCCCCCTTCCCCCCCCCCTTTTTTTTTTTTCTCCCTTGTGTGTCTTCCTTTCCAAAAATTTTTTTTTTTTTACTACAGTCAAAATATCGATAGATGAATGCTAAATGTTGTTCCTGGTTTGTTTGTTTTTTGTCTTATTTTATGTAAATCCAAAACTCAACAAACACTATTGTTTAAAAAAAAAAAAAAAAGTTTTGGGTGAACTTACACTTTACACTGGTGGTACCTGGAATTCAAACCTCTGGATGGTATTAGTACACTAGACAGGAAATCAGGCTTGCCACTTAACACCTCCACTGACATTAGCCACTACCTTTAGACAACAGCTAGATAGGAGTCAACATCCTGTCTATGTTTCCCAAGAATGGCCAATGGCTGACCAGTCTGGAAAACCTACCCAATCATTAGCATCCAGGGTATTCACATATATAAACTCTCCTTTACCAATCCCTCAGATCTCAACAGTCCTGCAGACAGTACCTCCCAGTCCTGCGGCTCCTCCTCCAGATGAGAGTTTATATATGTGGATACCCTGGATGCTAACGGTGGGAGGTTGGAGGTTATCATTCACCCCCTTTTGTTTGGGTCAAGGCGTTTTAGCCGAACACGAGAGTGTGAGGCAAAGATAGCTGGTGAGTGCGTTTCTTAAAGGGGAGTGGAATCACGGACACGGAGGAGTGGTGGAAGATTCAGTAGACAGAACTCCTTTTCATAATATCACACATTTTTGGAGATTTATTATGGACTTTTTTTTATATATTTGTACATTTTTAGTGCTCACTTTAAAGGAATTTTTTCATTTTTTTGGATCACTTGTCATAGCTATTTTTCTGAACACTATTTCACTGTTCCTATACCCATCAAGTTATTCACCATCATTGGTTTAGTATCTATTTGGTGTCACTTACTTTGTAATCACTACATTTCACAATGTTATAGACTGGTTGTTGTTTTTTGTTTTTTTGTGCAGGATTTATGAGTTTCAGCGCCACTATTTTTTTCACTGTTTTTTTGGGGGGTTGTCGATACAACAGAGAATTAAATTTTGTCCACCCATCCTAAAACTGCCATGCAATAAAACCTCAAGCAAGCCCTCAACAGGCTCTAATGGATCCTTGTTTTAACTGGCTGTTGGCTCTACTTGACCTGAAACTGCTCTTTCCATTCATCTCTAGCTCTTAAACCCAAAACATAATGCATAATCCTGGTTATGATAAAATTAAGATCATAACAAGTGTCTACACAATTGTATAAAAAAATAACAAACAGACAACAAACACCCCTATATTACGAAGTGCAGAAAGATTATAGAACACATTATCCCTTCTGAGGAAGCCAGACATAAGGTCTGTTTAACGTCTGATATCTATCAAATTGTGATTTCATTCTCTGTGATAATATGTTTGTTGGTAGGTGCAGCTTGGTGCGGAGGCAGAAAACACCCAGAGTCCAGGTGCAGAGTAACAGGAATATATTGTAATTGAAGTTCGCAAAACACAACGAGCCCAGGCAACCCGACCGAGAGCACTCACAGGATGTAAAAGAGATTTGTCAGTAGCAGAAGGTCATAGGGGTACCAACAACGTCTGTCTCGGGGAGCGGAATGCAGCCTGGCTGGTCTGTACCCTAGTGGGGAGGCTTCCAGGTAGGATGGTGTGTCCCTGAACTTTCTCTACTGCTCTGGAACCTTTCCCTGACAGACCAGAGACCTGTCCCTACTCTAGCCACATGCGAAATGCACACCAAGCCCGGGAGCCAGGGTCTTAAATAGACTCTGCCTGACTCAGGATGGATGCCAGAGTAACATGGGGTGCCAGCATCCAATCGTGACTCAGGAAACCATAGAGGAACTAGGTTCTTCTTGACTGCCTCTCTCTCTGCAATGCCGCTGCGATTGAGCGCCACCTGCAGTGAAGAAAGTAGACTGCACCTGTCTACATGTTGGTTACATAGTTACATAGTAGGTGAGGTCGAAAAAAGACACAAGTCCATCAAGTCCAACCTATGTGTGTGATTATATGTCAGTATTACATTGTAATACTGTGTCCCTGTATTTTGTGGTCATTCAGGTGCTTATCTAATAGTTTCTTGAAACTATCGATGCTCCCCGCTGAGACCACCACCTGTGGAAGGGAATTCCACATCCATGCAGCTCTTACACTAAAGAACCCTCTACGTAGTTTAAGGTTAAACCTCTTTTCTTCTAATTTTAATGAGTGGCCACCAGTCTTGGTGAACTCCCTTATGCGAAAAAGTTTTATCCCTATTGTGGGGTCACCAGTATGGTATTTGTATATTGAAATCATATCCCCTCTCAAGCATCTCTTCTCTAGAGAGAATAAGTTCAGTGCTTAATCAGTTTAGGCCAACATATATTCTTCTACATATTTTTGTTAAAAAAAATCACAATAAGCGTATATTGATTTGTTTGCGTAAAAGTTATAGCGTCTACAAATTATGGGAAAGATTTATGCCATTTTTATGCCATTTATTATTTTATTTTTTTTACTAGTAATGGCAGTGATCTGAGATTTTTAGCAGTATTGCAACACACACACAAATTATTGTTTACACACACAAATCCCTGTGCTGGTGCTCGTGCACGCGATCGCGCGTGGCCAGCGGTGATCGCGACTGCCGGCCATGCGCATCGGGTCCCCGTGCGCCCCCTCTGGCAGCGCGCATGCGCCCGCTGGTGGCTCTTAAAGGAACCCCGTACCCATACGGGGTTTCAAGCAGCTGTGCCATTGTGCCACAGTATATGTACGCGAGATGGCCGGGAACCGTTTAAAGTGGAACTTCATGCTTTCAATAGACAATGACTATTTTTAATCCTTATACTGCTATTTTTTCATGGTTTCAATGCCTAGGCAAATTATATAACACCCTCTCCTGTTTGCATGCCTGAGCTAAGGGCAGATGGATCCCAGGAAGTAAATGCTACATGAATCATCTGCACTTACTCAAGATGGCCACAGTCATAAATTCTAGGGGGTATTTTTCAAAGTGATTTGTCAACAAAATGTGCTTTGAATTAAAAAAATGGCAACCGCTGGCAACAAAAGTGAGTAGAACCCTAACTGAAAATGTCTAAATTGGACCCAATTAGTCATTTTCCCTCCCCTGGTGTCATGTGACTCGTTAGTGTTACAAGGTCTCAGGTGGGAATGGGGAGCAGGTGTGTTTAAATTTGGTGTTTTCGTTCTCACTCTCTCATACTGGTCACTGAAAGTTCAACATGGCACCTCATAGAAAAGAACTCTCTGAGGATCTAGAAAAAGAATTGTTGCTCTACATAAAGATGGCCTAGGCTATAAGAAGATTGAAAAAACCCTGAAAGTGAGCTGCAGCACGGTAGCCAAGACCATACAGCGGTTTTACAGGACAGGCTCCACTCAGAACAGGCCTCGCCATGGTCGACCAAAGAAGTTGAGTGCACATGCTCAGCGTCATATCCAGAGGTTGTCTTTGGGAAATAGACATATAAGTGCTGCCAGCATTGCTGCAGAGATTGAAGGGGTGGGGGGGGACAGCCTGTCAGTGCTCAGACCATACGCCGCACACTGCATCACGTTGATCTGCATGGCCGTCGTCCTAGAAGGAAGCCTCCTCTAAAGATGATGCACAAGAAAGCCTGCAAACAGTTTGCTGAAGACAAGCAGACTAAGAACATGGATTACTGGAACCATGTCCTGTGGTCTGATGAGACCAAAATAAACGTATTTGGTTCAGATGGTGTCAAGCATGTGTGGCGGCAACCAGGTGAGGAGTACAAAGACAAGTGTGTCTTGCCTACAGTCAAGCATGGTGGTGGGATTGTCATGGTCTGGGGCTGCATAAGTGCTGCCGGCACTGGGGAGCTACAGTTCATTGAGGGAACCATGAATGCCAACATGTACTGTGACATACTGAAGCAGAGCATGATCTCCTCCCTTCAGAGACTGGGCCACAGGGCAGTATTCCAACATGATAACAAACCCAAACACACCTCCAAGACAACCACTGCCTTGCTAAAGAAGCTGAGGGCAAAGGTGATGGATTGGCCAAGCATGTCTCCAGACCTAAACCCTATTGAGCATCTGTGGGGCATCCTCAAATGGAAGGTGGAGGAGTGCAAGGTCTCTAACATCCACCAGCTCTGTGATCTCATCATGGAGGAGTGGAAGAGGACTCCAGTGGCAACCTGTGAAGCTCTGGTGAACTCTATGCCCAAGAGGGTTAAGGCAGTGCTGGAAAATAATGGTGGCCACACAAAATATTGACACTTTGGCCCAATTTGGACATTTTCACTTAGGGGTGTACTCACTTTTGTTGCCAGCAGTTTAGACATTAATGGCTGTGTGTAAAAGAACACCAGTCAGTGCCCATAACCGTGCCAATCAGTGCCCATAACAGTGCCAATCAGTGTCCCATCAGTAATGCCTGTCAGTGCCCTTCAGATGCCAATCAGTAATGCCTGTCAGTAGTTCCTCATCAGTGCTGCCTATCCAGTGCCATCTATCAGTGCCCATGAGTGCCACCTATCAGTGCCCATCAGTGACGCCTATCAGTGCCACCTATTAGTGCCCATCAGTGCCGCCTATTAGTGCCCATCAGTGCTGCCTATCAGTGCCGCCTATCAGTGTCCATCAATGCCAACTATCAGTGCCCATCAGTGCTGCCTATCATTGCCCATCAATTCTACATATCAGTGCCTTCTCATCAGTGCCCATCAGTGCCACCTCATCAGTGCCCAACAGTGCCGCCTCATCAGTGCCCATCAGTGCCCGTCAGTGAAGGAGAAAACAAAATTTTATAACAGAAACTAAGAAAAGCTTTTTTTTTTTCAAACATTTAGGTCTTTTTTAGTTTGTTTAGCAAAAATTAAAAACCCCAGTGGTGATCAAATACCGCCAAAAGAAAGCTCTATTTGTGGGAAGAAAATTATAAAAAATTTTGTTTGGGTACAGTGTTGTATGACCGCGCATTTGTCGATCAAAGTGTAACAGCACTGAAAGCTGATTACACCAGCTGTGGCTGGTATTGAAGTGGTTAAAGCAGACCTTCAGTCAATTGTTCAACTTTCCATCTAGCAAATATTCTGGCCTT
Source organism: Aquarana catesbeiana (assembly GCF_042186555.1). Taxonomy (NCBI): domain Eukaryota; kingdom Metazoa; phylum Chordata; class Amphibia; order Anura; family Ranidae; genus Aquarana; species Aquarana catesbeiana. Next base: position 151,870,275 of record NC_133325.1, on the reverse strand, counting down.
GTTGTTTTAACTTTAGATAGTAAAAAAAAAGAATTCTGCCAGTAAATACCTTATACAGCCCACGTCCGATTTCTTGTCTGGTAAAAAGCCTGGGCTTATGACATCACGCACAGTTCTCTCTCTCACTCTCGTGAGAGTTTGCCAGGAAGGAAGGGGGGATGAGTCATAAGAGGGCCAATGAGAGCTGCAGAGCTGGAGATGTGCCTCTGTGTGTCTGTGTAAATCCAGGAAGTGAACAGGCAGTAGCTTCAGCTGCCCACAGTTAAAATGGATGCAGCCAGACTTAGTGGAGGGAGATATCATACTTGCCAACAGTCCCGATTTTCCCGGGACAATCCAGATTTTGGGAACCCCGATCGGAGGCCGTCCCAACTAAAATCCCAGGATTTTGGTTTTGTCTCGGGAAATCAGAACTGTTTTTGGTACCGGAACTGCTTCTGACTTAAAAAATATGGCCGCTGCCACCGCTACAAGATCTTCTTCCTGTTTCCCCTAGCTCTCAGTTCAGATCCGAACTCCGCCCCTCCAGCCCTCTGCACTGCAGCTCTTCCCACTCTCCCTCGCAATGTTATTCGGCCGTCTACTGCCCCCGCCCCTGTCCAGATCCCCTGTTTTCATGGTGTTGTACTGAGACAGTTTTCCCCATGAAAACCAGGGGCGCGCACAGGGGCGATAGATGGTCGAATAATATTGCGAGGGAGAGTGGGAGGAGCTGCAGTGTAGAGGGCTGGAGGGGCAGAGATTAGGAGGAGCTGGTGTGCAGTAGGCTGCAGGGGCGGAGTTCCGATTTCAGCCGAAAGCCAGCCGAGAGCCAGGGGAAACAGGTTTTCTGGGGGATACCGATGTTGGCACGACACCAGTCTGTGAGAGGCAGAGCCAAGGGACTCTACTGCATTGGGGATGCCTGATGTAAGGAAGCACTCCGCTGCCTGGGGACACCTGATGTAAGGAGGCACTCCACTGGGGACACCTGATGTAAGGAGGGTCTCTGCTGCCTGAGGACACCTGATGTAAGGAAGGACTCCGCTGGGGACACCTGATGTAAGGAAGCACTCCAATGGGGACACCTGATGTAAGGAGGGACTCCACTGCCTGGGGACACCTGATGTAAGGAGGGACTCTGCTAGGGACACCAGATGTAAGGAGGGACTCCGCTGGGGACACCTGATGTAAGGAGGCACTCCGCTGGGGACACCTGATGTAAGGAGGGACTCCGCTGGGTCACCTGATGTAAGGAAGCACTCCACTGGGGACACCTGATGTAAGGAGGGACTCCACTGCCTGGGGACACCTGATTTAAGGAGGGACTCTGCTGGGGACACCTGATGTAAGGAGGCACTCTGCTGGGGACACCTGATGTAAGGAGGCACTCCGCTGGGGACGCCTGATATAAGGAGGGACTCCGCTGGGGACGCCTGATGTAAGGAGGGACTCCACTGGGGATGCCTGATGTAAGGAGGGACTCAGCTGGGGACACCTGATGTAAGGAGAGACTCCACTAGGGACACCTGATGTAAGAAGGGACTCCGCTGGGGACACCTGATGTAAGGAGAGACTGCGCTGGGCACACCTGATTTAAGGAAGCACTCCGCTGGGGACACCTAATGTAAGGAGGGACTCCGCTGCCTGGGGACACCTGATGTAAGGACTCACTCCTTATACATATAATACGCAGAATACACATATTTCTATTGTGGTGTAGGATCTGGGCCTGCTGTCTGTCCATCCCTTTTTCTTTCCTTGCTTCTCTCTCCTTCCCTCCCTATCTCTTTCTTTCTTTCTCCCTCCATCCCTCGTTCATCTCAGACTTGGACCACACACCCCTGAGCCACGCCCCCTTTACGCCACACCCGCTGTTAGGTTAAACTAAGCCCATTTTTTGCCGCTGCGCACTATGTGCGCTGCATTTTCCTTTTCCTTCTACACCACGCCTTAAAACTAATACCACGCCCCCTAATTATAATAAGACTCCGCCTACAGATAAAAAAGTGTCCCTATAACTTTTTTACAATGTTAGATTATGAGATTTCTGCAGTATATTTGGCAAGTACAGAATCACAGTATATATAAAATAATATGCAAAGTGGTTGGAGGGAAGCTTCAGAATGGCAAAGATCTCTTTATTACAAATTATGTGAGCAGGCTGCAGTTTCATTTTAAGTTAATAATCCTCATAGAGCTACACTCAAAATGAAAATGCATCTGAAACAAAATCTAATAAATGTGTGAAAATTGAGATAAGTATTTGTAGTTGTCAACAACAGTATATTACACAATTGCAACAGTTCTGTAAATTGTACTAGTTAGTTTATCAATATTTAATAATATTCAGGACCAATTCATGTACCTAGATATTGCACAGGTATGCACTCATTTCTTGCCATGAAACTGTTATTCAGCTATAAGTAGTATTTATTTTTATGACTCCATATTTATTGGAATGAATTATATATTTTTCTCTCGGCTCAGATAGTTCCACTGTGTTCTCTAGTTAATGAATAGGACATGCAACAAATAATAAATAATGCCTCATGTGCTAAAGCCTTTTGTGAATTGCAAATATACTTTTTAGTTTAAAATTTCACAAACAACACAAAGTGGTAGCATTACTGAATGTGGTGAACTGACCCCAAAGAGGTCGTGCACCCCTGCTAAGGGACAATACCCTTGTGTTTTTAAGAGATTGGCATGTATGGCTGAGTTATGACATTATTAGTAATAAACTTTTTCTATTATTGTAAAATATGTGAGCTGACATTTTGACAAAAAAAGAAGTGACTGTATCTTGACAGCACAGGGCTTTTCACTTCCTCTTCCTCATAGCTATAAGAAGAATGTAACTGACAGGAAATAAGAGTGTGTACATCACACCCACTGAAAGCTGAGAAACACAAAGCTCATACACATCTACTTAATATAAAAATGACTATACAAGAAAGCAGTTGAAGCTCTCTATACCGTATGGACCTATAATCCCAGGGGCTCCACAAGGAGTAATTAAAGTTTCACGCTGATACATTAATAATATTATTATTATACAGGATTTATACAGTGAAAACAGTTTACGCAGCACTTTAAAACATAAAAGGGAGACAATACAGTTACAATACAATAAAAGACAAGAGGATTAAAAGGGCCCTGCTCAGAAGAGCTTGCACTCTAATAGGGTGGGGCAGGTGGTACAAAAGGTGGTAATGGTGGGGAATGAGCTGATAGAAGTGGTAAAAGATTAGTTGGAGGCGTGATAGGCTTTCCTGAAGAGATGAGTTTTAAGGGATTGCCTGAAGGCAGCTAGAGTAGGAGATGGCTGGATAGGTTGAGGTAGAGAGTTCCAGAGGATGGGAGGATCTCTGAAGAGGTCCTGGACACGATCATGGGAGGAGGAGACAAGGGAGCCTAAGAGTAGAAGGTCTTGAGAGGAGCAGAGAGGACAGTTTGGGTGATATTTGGAGACAAGATTAGTGATGTAGCTTGGGGCAGAGTTGTGAATGGCTTTGTATGTTGTGGTTAGTATTTTGAATTTAATTTGCTGGGCGATCGGGAGCCAGCGTAGGGATTGGCAAAGAGGGGTGGCAGACACTGCCAATAATAATAATATTATTATTGTTTTATAGAATTTATACTGTATCCTGCCCACAGTTTGTGTATCTCTTTAGAGAATAAAGGGAGATAGGGAGGGGCAAGTGATGCAAAAGGCATTATGGAATCAGCTGACGGAGAAAGTAAATGCACAGTTTATTAGGTGAAGGCAGGATAAGCTTCTCTGAAGGGTTCAAACAAATGGCCACTGCCCTCACCTATAACTGGCCTTTGCAGCAAGGAGCACATGGATGGGCAACACATGTCACAAAAAAACAAAGAGAATTCTTAACTCAACTTACCGACCAGCTTGCAACCAACTGAATTATCCTGTCTAACAGTATGCAGTAAAAACCGGAATTTAGTTTGCACACATTTGCAAATACATGCATAAGCTACAGAGCCCCGTCAAGGCACCCCATTTTTTTCTGTAGTCCTAACTCAAAATTTTGAGAGCCTCCACAATGGAAGCATAGGCATTATAATGGATAGGCAGAGGGCAAGTGAGCCTGGAGGGAGCCCACCCCTTCTTAAAGGCACATAGGCGCACTGGACACCCAGCATTAAGGACCATGGCAGCAAAGGTGTCCACTGCGTCCCCTCACCAATATTCCAACAGTACAAACAAATGGCCACTGCCCTCATCTATAACTGGCCTTTTCAGCAAGGAGCACATGGAAGCGCAACGCATGCGAAACATAACCAAAGAAATTCCTATCTCATCTTACCGACCAGCTTGCAACCGACCAAATTATCCTGTCTAACAGTATGCGTTAAAAAAAAGGGGTTTAGTCTGCACAGATTTGCAAATACATGCGTAAGCTACAGAGCCCCGTCAAGACACCCCATAATTCTCTGAAAGGGTTGCATTTTCAAGGACTGACTAGTCAGCAGAGTAGGAGATAGCCAGATTGGGGTTAGAAGTTCAAGAGGAAGAGAGAGGCTCTGCAGAAGTCTTGGAGGCGAGCATAGGAGAAAGTGACAAAGGAGCTAGAGAGTGGGAGGTCTTGGGAGGAGCAGAGAGGATGGTTTTGTTGATATTTTGAGATTAGATTGGTAATGTAGTTGGGGCAGTGTAAGTGTTATATGCTTTGTGCGTGATTTGTCATTGGACGATCGGAAGCCAGTAGAAGGATTGGCATTGAGCGGTGGTGGAAACGGATTGGTTGGCAGGGACGTGCAGTCAGGGGAGGCAGGTGAGGCAGAGCCATGAACATTAATAAAAAAAAAATTGAGCTTCGAGGGTTGTAGCTCAGCGACTTGTATAATGTGAAAGATGATGTTACGCCCAGTAAATAGATACCCAACATATCACGCTTTAAAATTGCGCTCGCTCGTGGAATGGCGCCAAACTTCAGTACTTAAAAATCTCCATAGGCGACGCTTTAAAACTTTTTACAGATTACATGTTTAGAGTTACAGAGGAGGTTTAGTGCGCACGTCCCTGGTGGTTGGTAAGGTGAATCCAGCTGCAGCATTCATAATAGACAAAATGTAAATATAGCGCCCTCCTAGATAGGTTGGTAGAAAAGTTAGGTAAATGTAGTTCCTTTTGGCTCCCCTGTAATCATTGGAGCAGTTTGTGCTTGCCCTGGGCTGTTCTAGGCTTCACTGACTGCAGGTTTGACTGGTTTCCTGGTTCCTGGCTTTTTGGAAGATTCTAAAATGCAGTGAGTTGGGAAAGGCAAAACAGCAGCCTGAATAATTATGTTGTCTTAGCCAATCCCTGGAGAGCTCAGCTGAAGATCTACTTCGAAGTCCCAGCTATGCTAGTGCTGGGGGGCTGTTTTGCTGAGAATTTATGGAATTAACTAAGGGATTTCACTGAGGATCTGGTCTAGAGAGTTCATTGGAGAAATGTCTGGCTGATATTGGAAGGAGGCATCCAAGTATCCAGGGACATTGTGAGTACATACCTGAGTGTGGGATCCTAGTGACTGTTTGCTGTTTCTGTCCCTAACTTACCAAAATTGGGGCAGTTCTTATGGGGTCTCAATGTTACTCATTTCCTTGGTGGTTACTAGAGGGACTAAAGTCAGAGGTCTTGACAAAGAGTGTCCTCTTATTGCTGTCCAGTGTTGTTGGAGTATCCCACAGCTCCCTACACCCTATCCAAGTTCAGGTTTACAATAAACCATAAAAAAACACCCCTAGCCTGTTCATTGAGCCAGAAAAAGTGACTGTTGCTGTCTGCCTGGCTGCCACTACACCAACTTGGGGAAGGAACCTGGGACAAATCAGTGGACCCTTTCGGAGGTGACCGCTACATAATGGTAGGCCAACTAGCAGAGAGTTAAAGCGGTTTAACCCTTTCGCTGCCAAAGACGCTTTTGCGTTTTTTGAACACATGTTTAAAAAATCATTTTAGGCCTGAAGATTACACAAAACCCACAAATATGATATATTTTCTGAAAGCAGACACCCTAAAGAATAAAATAGTGGTAGTTGCAGTTTTTTATGTCACACGACATTGCTGTAAAGGTCTAGAAAACGCGAACTTTCAGTAAATAACAAACTAACGTTAATTTTAGGGCAAACAAATGCAATAAATTACCCAAATATTTGGTAAAATATAAAAGACGAGGTTGCACCGAGTAAATAGATACCCAACATGTCAAACCTTAAATTTATGTGTGCCCGTGAAATGGCGACAAACTTCAGTACCCTATATTTTCTATAGGCAACGCTTCAAAATCCCCCTATAGGTAACAGTTTAGTGTTACAGAGGAGGTATCATGTTAGAATTATTGCTCACACTCCGGCATACGTATGTGTATCACAATCGACATTTCCACATGTAGGCACCCCGACGCATGCGTTTACGTTCGTGCCTATGTATATGTGAGGGTGGGGGGCCTCAAAAAAAATTGGGGGGGGTATGTGCTTGGGTGTGACTTTGTTTTTTTACAAAAAAAAATGTAAAAAATCTTACTTTACTTTTTTTTCATCACATAGGGGACAAACAGTCCCCTATGTGATGATTTTTAGGTGACAGATTCTCGTTTTTGAGATATGCAGGGTCTAAAAGACCCTACATGTCTCCCCTGTACTCCACTGAATGTTTTGCAATGCAGATTGCATTGCAAAACATCCTTTTCAAGCAAAGCGAGCTGGGGACACAGAGAGTTTGACACGGAAGTGACGTCAGAGACGTCACTTTCCAGGTCACAAGGAGGGGAGGAGAACAGACGTGCGTTGTATGCATACCTTTTTCAATAATTTCCACATGATATCAAATTTGCTGTCTGATTCGTTACCTCAATTCACTGGGTTATGCATCATGTAAACCGGAGCTCATGTTTTTAAATCTTTGTCTCGTATGGCTTATGTCCAGAGCCTTTTTTCTAATAAAACTAATCATTTTGAATAAAATCTTTTTTTTATTTATAATTGCTGCTAAAAAAAACCCACGGGGAACTTCCATTTTTCTTTTTTCAAACGTGTGTCCGTTCTTTTCTTTCCACTCTACCCGCCGGCACCCGCCATGGACATCCCAGACCCGCTGGGCAAGCAGAATCCGGTAGGCATGGTGGGGCGCCTTGGTGTGGGGGGGGGGGGGGCGCCGGAGTCTGCCTGTCAGTTTCACACACAATCCATGTGTGTGATACCCCCCGCCGTTAGGTCCGTATGACATACGGACCTGGCGACGAAAGGGTTAAAGGGTTTTGCTGCAAAAGGGTTAAAGCCAAAACCAAAAATGTAATATATGGCAGCTTGCAAATCAATAGATGTAGTGGCTGCATTAACTTCTTGCCGACCGCCCCACGCACATTTACTGCGGGGCAGCGGCTCCTGTGCGCAGAATCACATACAGGTACGTGATTCTGCAATTCCTGGTCTGATTGGCTACAGCAGGAGGGACACATTCAACCCTTCGATCGCCCCTGATGCTAATCCCTTCCCAGCCAGTGTCATTAGCAAAGCGACAGTTTATATTTTTAGCACTGATCACTGTATTGGTCACTGGTCTGCAAAAAAAATTAATAAATAAAAATAATAAATAAATAATAATTAAAAAAAGGCGATCCCTGAAAACTCATCTATTCAGGGAGGCCTATCCTGCCTTCAGCAACCAAATGTTCTACCTTCTTCCCTTCTTCCCTTCTACTTCCCTCATAATTTCATATTGGATGTGTTTTATAGCAGAAAGTAAAGAATATTGTTTTTTTTTTTTTCAAAATTGTCAGTCTTTTTTTGTTTATAGCGCAAAAAATATAAACCGCAGAGGTGATCAAATAGCACCAAAAGAAAGCTCTGTTTATGGGAAGAAAAGAACATCAATTTTATTTGGGTACAGTATTGCATGGTTGTGCAATTATCAGTTAAAGTAATGCAGTGCCGTACCGCACTAAATGGCCTGTTCGTGAAGGGGGGGGTAAATCTTAAGGAGCTAAAGTCGTTAATTTTACCTTTTTAGGCTTTTTTCCCTCTTTTTCATTTATTGACCTGGCCAGTAACACACCTCCTGTATTAGAATGCCTCCTCTCTGGATGGAGGAGCACAGGAGTACCTTTGGACAGCAGCATTGTCAGTCTGGGGGGAGGGAAGTGTTGAATGTACTAGCAGATTTAGATACACTCACAAATTAAAGCTGAATTCCAGCTAACACTTTATAAGCAGTTACAGCAACAGTTTTTCTCCTTTTGGGATTAAGGTTTGACATAAATAAATAAAAGCTGGTTATTGTAAGCACCCCTGTCAGTGTTTAATGGTTTGTCTCAACCATATAACTGATAGTTCTGCAGAACAGCTTATGCTCTTGAAAAACAACAGACATACTGGCACCACATTCAAATAAAAGGAAGAAAGACTAAAAAAGAAAACAAATGCAGCCATTACATCTAAGAATTATTAAGCTGTAATATGATTAATGTTTGATTTGGGGTTTAATACCGCTTTAAAGTGTCTGCATGTTAGCAGTATTGTAAGTTAGGGCACTTATAGGTCATGTCAGATTCATTTTAAAGTCTCCTTATTTGTACCATCTAGTTATATACAGATGTCACACCTATTGCGTTTCATATGCTGACCAGATCCACCAGCACCATCCTGATGAGATCTATTGGGGTTCAGTGCCTTGATAAAGTATTCATACCCTTTGTCAACAGCCAAAAACACAAATGTATTTTATTTGGATTTTATGTGATAGACCAACACAAAGTGGTTTTCCTAATTTTTTAAAAATAAATATGTGAAAAGTGTGGGATACATTTGTATTCAGTCCCCCTGAGTCAATACTTTGTAGAACCATCCTTTCGCCGCAATTACAGCTGTAAGTCTTTTTGGGGATGTCTCTACCAGCTTTTCACATCTAGAGAGTGACATTTTTGCCCATTCTTCTTTGCAAAACAACTCAAGCTCTGTCAGATTGTATGGAGAGCTTCTGTGAACAGCAATTTTCAAGTCTTGCCCCAGATTTTCAATTGGATTTAGGTCTGGACATTGCCTGGCCCATTCTAACACATGAATATGCTTTGATCTAAACCATTCCATTGTAGCTCTGGCTGTATGTTTAGGGTTGTTGTCCTGCTGAAAGGTGAACCTCCACCCCAGTCTCAAGTCTTTTGCAGACTCTTATGCCGCATACACACGATCAGACTTCTCGTCGGAAAAAGATATGCTGGCTTTTCCGACGGGATTCCGCTCAAGTTTGCCTTGCATACACACGGTCACGCAAAAGTTCGCTGAAATTAGGACCGTCAAGAACGCGGTGACGTACAACACTACAACGAGCCTAGAAAATGAAGTTCAATGCTTCCGAGCATGCGCCAAATTATTTCCGAGCACGTGTAGGGATTTTCCGTGTCGGAATTGCCACAGACGATCGCATTTTCGGATAGGAACTTTTCCCGACTGGAAAATTGAGAACACGCTCTCAAGCTTTTGCTGGCTGGAATTCAGCCAACAAAAGTCCGATGAAACATACACACGGTCGCATTTTCTGACGAAAAACTCTCATCGGTCTTTTGCGGGCCGAAATTCCGATCGTGTGTATGCAGCATAACACGTTTTCTTCTAAGGTTATCCTGTATTTGGCTCCATCCATCTTCCCATTAACTCTGACCAGCTTCCCTGTCCCTGCTGAAGAAAAACATCCCCACAACATGATACTGCCACCACCATGTTTCATGGTGGGTATGGTGTGTTCAGTGTGATGTGCAGTGTTAGTTTTCTGCCACACATAGCGTTTTGCTTTTAGGCCAAAAAGTTAAATTTTGGTCTCATCTGACCAGAGATCTTTTTTCCACATGTTTCCTGGGTCCCTCACATGGCTTCTCACAAACTGCAAACAGGACTTCTTATGGCTTTCTTACAACAATGGCTTTCTTCTTGCCACTCTTCCAAGGCCTGATTTGTGGAGTGCACGACTAACAGAGAGTCCTGTATTTCACCTGAAGTTATTTGTGGGTTTTTCTTTGCATCCCAATTTTCCTGGCAGTTGTGGCTGAAATTCTAGTTGGTCTACCTGAGCGTAGTTTGGTTTCAACAGAACCCCTCATTTTGCACTTCTTAATTAGAGTTTGAACACTGCTGGGCCTCTTGGCTGCTTCTCTGATTAATGCTCTCCTTGCCCGGTCTATCAGTTTAGGTGGATGGCCACGTCTTGGTAAATTTGCAGTTGTGCCATACTCTTTTCATTTTTGGATACCTGATTGACAGTGCTCAATGAGATGTTTAAAGCTTAGGATATTTTTTTATAAACCTAACCCTGCTTTAAACTTCTCCACAACTTTATCCCTGACCTGTCTGGTGTGTTCCTTGGCCTTCATGATGCTGTTTGTTCACTAAGGTTCTCTAACAAACCTCTGAGGGTTTCACAGAACAGCTGCATTTATACTGAGATTAAATTACATAGGTGGACTCTATTTACTAATTAGGTGACTTTTGAAGGCAATTGGTTCCACTAGATTTTAGTTACGGGTATCAGAGAAAAGGGGGCTGAATACAAATGCACACCACACTTTCAGATATTTATTTGTAAAAGAATTGGAAAACCATTTATCATTTTCCTTCTACTTCACACTTATGTGCCACTTTGTGTTGGTCTATCACATAAAATTCCAATAAAATACATTTATGTTTTCGGTTGTAACATGACAAAATGTGCAAAATTTCAAGGCTTATTAGTACTTTTTAAGGCACTGTAGGTAGGTGTTCTGGTTCAGATTGTGTGACTATAATAACCATCCTATGGGTGTGACAATCACTAAAAGTCCTGCTCATGTCATGAAAAACATGACATTACTTAATAATCTTTTTCCTTTTGCAAGATCTGTTAAAGTTTTAACACAAGATTCACACATTTTTCTAATTGGATTACATTGGACAGTGTGTGAATCCTGGGTGAAAGTTGTGCGAACCTTATGTGAATACATTTAGAAATATACTACACAGGGTTTAAGAAATAAATAAATATAGATAAATAAATATAAATAGACTCCATAGTTATAGTCCTGATGAAGTTTGAAGAAGAAAAATCTAAAATTTTGCTAAAAAAAAAGAAACCTGTTCCAAAAGCAATAATTAGGCCTGCATTTTAAAATGCTCAAAGCACAGGTTTACTTTTATGATCCCCCTCGCTAACAGCTCTTCTTTTTTCCCCCAAATCATGCTGTTTAGTCATCAGGTGCAAAGAAAGAACTGAATACTTCTGGGTATGGATCAGAGGCGTAACATGAAGCTTGTGGGGCCCAATGCAAAAGTTGACCTGTAGCCCCTCCACTACCACCCGTCACTTCTACCACACACCATGATACCCCCACCATGGGTGGAGCTTGAGGGGTCACAGGGATCACAATGATGACCCAATCCATGCTCCAGGGGGCCGTGGGGCCTCCCTGTCACATTTGATGTTACACTGTGTTGCTGGGGAAAAGCACTTGCCGCGTCACCTTGCATAGGTAATTCAGTAAACCCAGGCCTGTCCCGGGCCCCCTGAGTTTTTCTTGTTTCATCTACACAGGGTTAAGGGGCGAGCCCTTTACCCCCAGCGGTGCACTCTCTGCTCAGCTCTTCGCCCAATACAGTACAACCCCTCCCTCCCTGCCCTGCACATGCACACAAGGTGGGGGCAAGCAGGCCACACTCTGACCTGCCAAGTGAAAGCGGTGGGCTTGTGTGTGAATCTGGAAGTCAGAGGGCCCAGCCACCCCGGGTGGGGCCCAGTTTGGGCCCACTGAGGTCCCTTTTTTACATACAAGCCCACTGCTATTCACCCAGGCCCTCAGAGTTTATTGAATTACCCACGCAGGGTGACGTGGCAAGTGCTTTTCCCCAGCAACACAGTGTAAAACCTAATGTAACAGGGGGGCTGCACAGACCCCTGGAGCATGGGCAGAGTTGCCATTGCGATCCCTTCAAGCTCAGTCTATGGTATGGGTATTGGTAAACGATGGGGTATGAAAGCAAACTTGTTGCTTTGCCCTGCATACTTCTGTTATCACCACAAACAGGGGATTGATATCTATTTACTTAAAAACTAATAGGATAGGCTATTTCCATGTTAGGTCTGTGGTTGAGTTCAAGTAAAACATCCAAAGTGCTCAGGCATGTGTGGGTTTCTTTTAAGAAAGCAATTCTAGTGAAGGCAACAAAACCCTTAGATGATCCCGTAGAAACAAAAAGGGTTCCTATAGCCCTCTTATGATCAGCAGCAGGCTTTCTGTATTAGATTAGCCATATACGTAGCCCGAATAGGAAAAAACAACTAATTCCTCCCCCTCCATCCACAGGGTTTGTGGATGAATGGGAAGAATGTATTGATGTCAGAAAACACAAACAAATATGGACATATTAATTTCTATATAACAACATATATAGCTGTTACATCATTTTCACTTCAGTAAAGTCTGAAGAGAATCAAATAAACGTCATCCCTGTATTGCTATGAACCCTCAGTAGTAAACTGCAGCAGTGATGCTGATTAGTAAAAGTGGGTAGCAGACACAATACATTTTGGAGGTATCTGGATGTTAATTACATAAATTTTACGTTTATGCACAGTAAACTTGTGTGAAAGCACACATTTACTACAACCACTCATAGTAGGTAATGAGCTTTGCTTGTCCAAGTTGGCCAATACTCTCAAAATGTAAAGCCACCTCCTCATAAATGTCCGTAAAAGTCAAAAAGGAGAAGAGGAATCTAAATAGCTGATTCCTGTTTTTATAAGGCTGTTGGCTGATTTTTAGCCAGTATTTTATTTACTTAGTAGGTGTTTACAAAAAGATTGCTTATGGCGTTTGTATCGCTCATAGTCGTTTTTTCATCTCTACCTTACAGATGCAGTAAAAAAAAATACAAAATACATTGGTTTGGTTTCATAGCTATTGTAAGAAGCTGACTTTCCTTAAGTCACAAATGTAGATGAGAGTAAAGAATTTGCCAGCATGATCAGATAGGCGCTGGATGCACTAAACCCTTTGGGACACAGAGGTCCTGAGGTCCTTGATAATTGTCACCAATCATTGGTGACTATTCAGACACGTTTGAAGGGGGTTACTTGGTGAGCATCACCAAGTAACCCTCTTCAAATGTGTCTGAACAGCCTACCACTCCCATGCATATCAAAATGCTACAAGTCAAGAATAACAATGGTCATGTCAAGTAGCAAATACTTTAGTTAAGGCTCTTACCTTTTTGATGTTATAGATTCGGATCAAAACTCCTTTCCCCCTGTCGTTTAGTATTATGAGCTTTTCAGCCAGTTTGTGTTGATATGTAGAACCCAAAGCCATCTTGTCTACCAAAAAAGTTATCTTATCCTCTACTCTGTAGATGATCTTATTCTCTCCTCTGAAAACGTTATAGATTAAAATCCAGCAATCACCCTAGACTCCACATGCATCGGCGATGAGGACAAACTCTCTGAAGGCCCATGAGTGTCTGGATGGTCCCCAGAACATAAGATTTTGAGGCAACTTCTGCTTTCTATCAGAGACGCTCAACTAGTCATCTAGACATTAGCTTACAATGTCTCAGACACCCACTAACACAGAAACTTACAGAGTGACACAAAACGCAGAAGCTGACAGAGTACCTCTCACTCATACCACTTCCTCTTTGTATCTGCCTGTGGTGTCAGTTTTAGCTTTTTTTTTTTTTTTTTTATTTTAAGTTTATAATATCAACATATGTTACTGTGCTTTTATCCTCCATATCATTTTGGGACAAAAAAGTATCCTATAAAATGTAGCAAATATATCAAATCTATACTATGTATCATTCTGAGTCACCAAGAAGAAAGTACAGATTTTATGAAGTGGTTGTAAAGGCAGAAGGTTTTTTTATCTTAACCTCTTGCCGACCGCCCCGTGTAAATGTACTGTGGGGCAGCGCCTCCTCTGCGTGAAATCACGTACAGGTACGTGATTTTGCACCGTGACTCGCCGATCGTTCCCGACAGAGGCAGAATGGCAGTCTGCCAATGCAAACAAGACAAATCACCATTCTGTTAGTAGGAAAGACAGAGACTCTGTGTTTCTGCTAAGCAGGAGCACATATCTCTGTCTTCCCACAGTCAAAGCCCCCCCCCCCCCCACAGTTACAAAGCATTCCCTAGGAACACAATTAACCCTTTGATCGCCCCTGATGTTAACCCCTTCTCTGTTAGTGTCATTAGTACAGTGATGGTGCATATTTTTTAGCACTGATCACTGTATTGGTGTCACTGGTCCCCCAAAAAAAATCAAAAGTGTCACTTAGTGTCCGATGTGTCTGCCGCAATGTCGTAGTCCCACTAAAAGTCGTTGATCACCACCATTACTAGTAAAATAAATAAATAAATAAATAAAATCCATCAAAATATCCCATAGTTTGTAGACGCCATAACTTTTGCGCAAACCAATCAATATACGTTTATTGGGATTTTTTTTGCCTAAAACATGTAGCAGAATACATATTGGCCTAAATTGATGAAGAAATTAGATTTTTAAAAAAAATTTTATTGGATATGTTTTATAGCAGAAAGTAAAAAAATATTGGGTTTTTTTTTCAAAATTGTCAGTCTATTTTTGTTTATAGCGCAAAAAATAAAAACCACAGAGGTGATCAAATACCACCAAAAGAGAGCTCTATTTGAATGAAAAAAGGGACATCAATTTTATTTGTGTACAGCATCGCACGACCGCGCAATTGTCAGTTAAAATAACTTAGTGCCGTTTTGCAAAAAATGGCCTGGTCATTAATGGGGGTAAACCTTCCGGAACTGAAGTGGTTCATGCTTTCTATGCATTAGGATAAAAAACCCTTTGTGTGCAGCAGCCCCCCTAATACTTACCTGAACCCCATCTAGATACAGCAATGTGCTTCGAGAGACTCGGCTGTCCGCGACTCTCCCTCCTCATTGGCAGAGACAACAGCGAAGCCCCATTGGCTCCCACTGCTGTCAATCTAAGTCTGCAAGCCAGTGAGGAAAGAGGGGGGCAGGGGCTGGGGCTCTGTGTCTAAATGGACACGCGGAGCATTGGCTCAGCTTGGGTGTCCCCATAGCAAGCTGCTTCCTGTGGGGACACTCGGCAGGAGGGAGGGGCCAGAAGCGCCGAAGAGGCACCCGAGAAGAGGAGGATCTGGGTTTGTGCAAAACCACTGCACAGAGCAGCCCAGACATGTTTGTTATTTTTAAACAAAAAAAATGAGACTTTAGTATCACTTTAACTTAAAAAAGCTATTTTTAGGTCTGGCAATTTAGTAGTAGAGTGTTGTACATTGATTAATGCAGAAAGTTTGGAGTTTAAGTGGCACCCTTTGTTGACTAACTTAAAGCAAAACTAAAGGCAAAACTTTTTAATTTTGCATAGCGTAAGGAGGGTGAATCTCCCTTATGTCGCGTACACACGATCAGAATAGGAAAAAGATATGATGGCTTGTTCAACGGATTCCGCTCAAGCTTACCTTGCATACACACGGTCACACAAAAGTTCGCTGAACTTTCGACCTGACAAGAACGCGGTGACGTACAATACTACGACGAGCCGAGAAAATGACGTTCAATGCTTCTGAGCATGCGTCGAATTGTTTACGAGTATGCGTAGGAATTTTGCGCGTAGGAATTTGTACAGACGATCGCATTTTCGGATAGGAACTTTTTCCGACCGAAAAATTGAGAACATGCTCTCAATCTTTGCTGGCTGTAATTCGGCCAGCAAAAGGCCGATGGAGCATACACACGGTCGCATTTTCTGACCAAAAGCTCTCATCGGGCTTATGCTGGCCGAATTTCCAATTGTGTGTACGCGGCATTACAGTTTTGCAGACAGCAGTAAAAACTTGATAGGTGTTGTAATCCCTCTCAACTCTGTCCAAAATGAAAAAAAAAAAAGTTTTTCCTTTAGTTATACTTTAACCACTTCAATACCAGGCACTTTGAGCCCCTTCTTGCCCCAGGCCAATTTTCAGCTTTCAGCACTGTCAAACGTCAAATGACAATTGCCTGGTCATGCAACACTGTACCTATATTACATTTTTATATTTTTTGAGACAATATATATATATACAATTTGTCAAACAAGAAACAAGTAATTTCTTCACTGATGTGCGCTGAGGAGGCTGCACGGATGGGCACTGATAGACTGCATTGATGGGCACTGATGAGGCTGCACTGTGGGGCACTGATGAGGCGGCACTGATAATACAGTACTGATGGGCACTGATAGGTGGCACTGATAGGCTGAACAGATTTGCTGCACTAATGGGCACTGATATGTTGCACTGATGGACACTGATATGCTGCACTGATGGATTTGTAGACATGGACTGCTGACGAGTTCTTGGCTGAGAATGGGGCCACTCCAAGCAGATACAGAGGATGTTTGAACAGTGGGACTGATGTGACTGTATCGCCGCACTTGGTGAGCGGGCAATGCTGTCATAGACCTGTTGCTGCTAGTAGAAACTGAGCACACAGAGACTGAACATTTGACTAGCAGCCCTTATTACAGCATGCAGACTTTGCTGGGACTGTATTCATGTGCACTACCATAAAGACTGGGCCCCAATGCTAGCCAGCTGAAAAAATAGGGCAAAGGGCTGTCTTTGATCCGTTCAACTATATAAAACTCATCACCAAACTGCTGTAATCTAGTGAATACTGTATATTGTCTTGTGGATTTTGATAGACTGAACTCTCTATTTGCACATTTATGAACCTATTGCCATTTACTTCAATCGGTAACAATATATTAGGTTCTGCTACCACTTATCAGTCTGGTGTCTACTTCCTGGTATTCCTAAATTATAATTGTATGCAGAGTATTTATCTTTGTGTTCCAAACAGTATTACACTCTCTGTTTGCTTAACTTGTTGTCTAAGAGGGGACAAGGTTGTTCACAGGGTTGTGACAAAGAACAGAGAACCCAATCTATTAAGGCACTCCTATGGGGGTACAGTGCTACTGTAACCATGCAACAAATTCCATACTTGTGATTCAGCTTTAAACATGTATCATAGTGCTTAACATTTTGGGCACTGCATCGCTCTTTCAGCAAAATGCATTTGCCCTTTCCTTATGCTGCTATGCTGCAATCTATTAGTAAATGAATTGGAAGATACAGTATACTACATTTTCTTGTTTTCAACCTTTTACATTTCTTCAGTTGCTTCCTGGTATCTGGCCTAGGCCAAAATGATGTCATACATCCCATGGGGCTTTCTCAGTCAAGCATGCCTACATGTCTGAGCTAAAGGCAGATGGATTCCAGGAAGTAAATGCTACATGAATCATCTGCTCTTACTTATGATGGCCACAGCTAGAAATGCTAGGGGGTGTGTTCATTAAAGTGATTTCTCAACAAAATAATGCATGGAGACATGGATGGATGGGTGATTTCACTCTGAATATTAAAGCAGTAATAAACTGTTGAGTGTTTTTTTTTAACCTGAAATGCAATGTCATAATGTGCTCGTATGCATCGCATACATGCACATTATGTGGAACTTACCTGAAAACAAAGGCGCTTCCATCTTCATCCGGTCTTCTTTCAGGGTTCGTGAACTCTGGCTATGTAAGTGGCCAGAGCCTCGATGACGTCCCTCATGTGCACGGGAGCTGCCATTTACGGCACAGGACTCTGAAGGAATGGCACAGGAAGTGGCGGAACTTTCAGGATCGCAGCAGCCGTATTTGCGATTGGGCGCTACCGTTCTACCGCTGTGGGGGGGCCCATAAACCCGGCATCTCCCACTGCACCTCTAGCTTTCCGTTTGGGATGCAGTGGGGATTGTGGGAGGCGGCGATCGGCAGCTCTATAGTGCCTGCGAGATCTCCCCGGGGCTTGTAGGTCTCCTCCCGAGTGTATGCAGTGGAGAGGAGAGGGGCCTCTGACCCGGGCAGCTATCAGTTTCACTCTTCAGTGTATAAGTGAGTCGGCTCTCTGCTTGTACACTATCGCTGACAGCTGCCCGGGTCAGAGGCCCCTCCCCTCTCCACTGCATACACTCGGGAGGAGAACTACCAGCCCAAGGTAGATCGTGTAGTCCACAGGCACCATAGAGCTGCCGATCGCCCCCTCCCACCTCCCCCTGTGCTGGGGGTTGGAGGTGCGCAGACAACGGAGACCAGCCAGATACACGGGGGACCTCTGGAAGGGGGGGCTGTCTGGGGACCCTGATGTAAGGGGGGGGAGCTCTCTGGGGACCCTGATGTAAGGGGAGGCTCTCTGGGGATCCTGATGTAAGGGGGGACTCTCTGGGGACCCTGATGTAAGGGGGGGCTCTCTGGGGATCCTGATGTAAGGGGAGGCTCTCTAGGGACCCTGATGTAAGGGGGGGCTCTCTGGGGACCCTGATGTAAGGGGAGGCTCTCTGGGGACCCTGATGTAAGGGGGGTTCTCTGGCGATCCTGATGTAAGGGGAGGCTCTCTGGGAACCCTGATGTAAGGGTGGGCTCTCTGGGGACCCTGATGAAAGGGGGGGCTCTCTGGGAACCCTGATGAAAGGGGGGCTCTCTGGGGATCTTGATGTGAGGGGGGGTTCTCTGGGGACCCTGATGTAAGAGGGGCTCTCTGGGGATCCTGATGGAAGGGAAGGCTCTCTAGGGACCCTGATGTAAGGGGAGGCTCTCTGGGGACCCTGATGTAAGGGGGGCTCTCTGGGGGCCCTGAAGTAAGGGGAGGCTCTCTGGGGACCCTGATGTAAGGGGAGGCTCTCTGGGGACCCTGATGTAAGGGGAGGCTCTCTGGAGACCCTAATGTAAGGGGAGGCCCTCTGGGGACCCTGACCCTGATGTAAGGGGTGGGCTTTCCGGGGACCCTGATGTAAGGGGGGGCTCTCTGCTGACCCTGATATAAGGGGGGCTCTCTGGGGATCCTGATGTAAGGGGAGGCTCTCTGGGGACCCTGATGTAAGGGGAGGCTCTCTGTGGATCCTGACATAAGGGGGGCTCTCTGGGGACCCTGATGTAAGGGGGGGCTCTCTGGGGACCCTGATATAAGGGGTGGGATCTCTGGGGACCCTGATGTAAGGGGGGCTCTCTGGGGATCCTGATGTAAGAGGAGGCTCTCTGGGGACCCTGATGTAAGGGGGGCCCTCTGGGGACCCTGATGAAAGGGGGGCTCTCTGGGAACCCTGATGAAAGGGGGGGCTCTCTGGGGATCTTGATGTAAGGGGAGGCTCTCTGGGGACCCTGATGTAAGGGGAGGCTCTCTGAGGACCCTGATGTAAGGGGGGGCTCTCTGGGGACTCTGATGAAAGGGGAGCTCTCTGGGAACCCTGATGTAAGGGGGGGCTCCCTGGGGACCCTGATATAAGGGGTGGGATCTCTGGGGACCCTGATGTAAGGGGGCTCTCATCCTGATGTAAGGGGAGGCTCTCTGGGGACCCTGATGTAAGGGGGGGCCCTCTGGGGACCCTGATATAAGGGGTGGGATCTCCGGGGACCCTGATGTAAAGGGGGCTCTCTGGGGATCCTGATGTAAGAGGAGGCCCTCTGGGGACCCTGATGAAAGGGGGGGCTCTCTGGGGACCCTGATGAAAGGGGGTGCTCGCTGGGGATCTTGATGTAAGTGGAGGCTCTCTGGGGACCCTGATGTAAGGGGAGGCTTTCTGGGGACCCTGGTGTAAGGGGGGGGCTCTCTGGGGACCCTGATGAAAGGGGGGGGGGCTCTCTGGGGATCCTGATGTAAGGGAAGGCTCTCTGGGGACCCTGATAGGGGAGGCTCTCTGGGGACCCTGATGTAAGGGGAGGCTCTCTGGAGACCGTGATGTAAGGGGGGCTCTCTGGGGACCCTGATGTAAGGGGAGGCTCTCTGGGTACCCTGATGTAAGGGAAGGCTCTCTGGGGACCCTGATGTAAGGGGAGGCCCTTTGGGGACCCTGATGTAAGGGGTGGGCTCTCCGGGAACCCTGATGTAAGGGGGGCTCTCTGAGGACCCTAATGTAAGGGGGGGCTCTCTGGGGATCCTGATGTAAGGGGAGGCTCTCTGGGGACCCTGATGTAAGGGGAGGCTCTCTGGGGATCCTGACGTAAGGGGGGCTCTCTGGGGACCCTGATGTAAGGGGGCTCTCTGGGGACCCTGATGTAGGGGATGGGCTCTCCGGGGACCCTGATGTAAGGGGGGCTATCTGGGGATCCTGACGTAAGGGGAGGCTCTCTGGGGACCGTGATGTAAGGGGGGCCCTCTGGGGACCCTGATGTAAGGGGCGCTCTCTGGGGACCCTGATGTAAGGGGTAGGCTCTCCGGGGACCCTAATGTAAGGGGGGCTCTCTGGGGATCCTGATGTAAGGGGAGGCTCTCTGGGGACCCTGATGCAATGAGGGGGGGCTCTGGGGACCCTGATGTAAGTGGGGGATCTCACTTCAAATATGTAATGATATATATATATATATATATATATATATATATATATATATATATATATATACAAACATGGTATACATGTGTATGCCCGCCCAAGCGTATGACTTTCTTTACTTGCTACACTGCTATGGGCTCTAGCCCAATATCTTTTGTAGACCTAGCAATGCCCCTGGTGGGGGCCATTCATGGTTTATTGCACCGGGGCCCTGAAGATTCTAGTTACGCCTCTGGGCACAGGTATGCCATTCCTTCAGAACGTACGTCCCGGTGATGCCACCAGCTGCGTGTACCATAAATATCTCCTAAACAGCGCACGTTTAAGAGATATTTACAGTACCTATATTCAATTCAGTTTACTCCCACTTTAAAAATGAATTAAATGGTGTTTTCGCTTTGTGGTGCTCATATACAGTTTAGTTCTGCTTTAACACATTGGTTGGCTAAAACCCAAACTGAAAGAGCTGCTTGTACTATTTTCCATCTTTGACTTGCATTAATATTTCCCAGATTGTCTGGGATGGCTGCATGGTGTGTGTGTGAGGCGTTGTTGCTCTTGATCTGCTCTCATTGGCTGTGCATTTGTTGAATTTTTATTACACAGGGCTATTCTGCGAAATATACCCATTTAACTTGTATTTTTTAGTCTAGAAAATAAACAAAAGCACGGTACATTCCCTTTAACTAGTTCAGCTCTTTGGAATTAAACATAAACTGACAGCTGCAATAGTAAAGGTTTTTAGGCCTTTTTACAAACAAATGCGTGGTTGAGCTGTGTTTTTGCTGCCTGCCAACTGCCCTCATTAAGCTGCAGTTAGCAGCGGACGGATAACCCCATGGCAAAGTTGCCCAGACCTGTAGCGATTGGCAGGCAGCAAGTCCGCTGAATGCTACACATTCAAGTCAGTGAAGAAACACCGCAAACACCCTGCAACCGTGTGCAATGCACATGCTTATGACGCTTGTTGGCAATAAAAGGGGGTTAAAACAGGTGGTGAGGAGACATCTTTTTCTCACCCCCTGTCAGTAGGCAAAGGAGATTTAAGCCTCGTACACACGATTGGATTTTCCACAGACAAAACCTCTGACTTTTGTCCGAAGGCGTGTGCCTGGCTTTTGTCTTGCATACAAACGGTACACAATTGTCGGCCAACAAACATGAACGTAGTGACGTACTAGACGTACTACGAGCCGAAAAAGAGGAAGTTCAGTTGTCAGGTGCCACCCTTTGTGCTCCTTCTGCTAATTTCGTGTTAGTAGAATTTTGGTGAGTGTTGATTCGCGCTTTTCATTTTGCGCTTTTAATTTTACACTTTTAATTTTGCACTTTTCAGTTCGTTTATGAACGGCCATTCGTCAACCAGACATGTTGCGGAATCGAAGGAGATAACGTGTTATTTATTATTGGCCTTGGAGTTATTGCTTTGACCCAAGTCCAGTCCAGGAACAGGAGGAGGAGGATTTCTTGGACCAAAAATTGGTTGCTTTACTAATCGTGACCAATTATGTTATATGCCTTTGCTGTGGGAGCTCCAGGAGAATAATCCGGATTTATCTCCGGATGACGGACTCCTGCTTTCACCAACTCTTGGCATTGGAGACCCCCTATATTAAGAAGCAGGACACATGCATTAGGCTTTTATTTAATTTTTTGGTTGAATAATAATGATTTGATATGGTATATTTTCTATATTTTTGGATACAGAGAATGCACTTTTTGGTTAAGTTCTATTGGCAGATAGCATGTCTAATTTTATTTGTTTTCTTTTTTTAATGCACAATAAAAAAAAATTGTGTAGAATAATACTTGGCTATGTGTTTTACTTCAAATGACAGTTTTGGGAGTAGGCAGTTACATTTTAAAAAATACAATGTAAAATTGATAAGGGACACCAACATAGTTGTATCTTTGATCTTAAAAACTACGGATAATGGTGTTGTGGTAACTTGCACCAAAAAAAAAAAAATAACAAGCATAATAATATTATTCTTGATATCACTAGAAAAAAAGGCCTTTGAAAATGTGTTTTCAATAACTCCATCAGTATCACCAGCAAAGCAGCTTCATTATTATCCCATTAAAGAAGAAGAGAATGTGCGCTGCATTTCCAGATTTCATGACTTGCCACATCACGAATGTTAATTCTCCATTATGAACGCTAGTTTACAAGACTGACCGCTTCTGGTTTGTCCTTGCTTCCGAGCATGCGTGTTTTTACTTCGGACTTTTGTCCGACGCACTTGTGTACACACACTCAGAAAATCCGACAACAAACATTTGTCCGCCTATAATTTTAAAGCCTGCCATCCAACATTTGTCTGCGGAAAATCCGACAACAATTGTCTGATGGAGCATACACACACGGTTGGATTTTCCGAAAACAGCCTGTTATCACACATTTCCCGTTGGAAAATCCAATCGTGTGTACGCGGCTTTAGAGCAGTGGGTTCTCAACCTCAGTCCTCAAGTACCCCCAACAGGCCATGTTTGCAGGTTTTCCTTGATCTTGTACAGGTGCTTTAAATCAGCGTCAATAGCTTGGTATTTTGGACAGCTATTTTAAATTCCTAAAACATGGCCTGTTGGGGGTACTTGAGGACTGAGGTTGAGAACCACTGATTAGTTGCACGCCTAAATCTACCTTTAGACCCCTTTCACTCTGGGGCAGTTTTCAGGAGCTTTAGCGCTATAAATAGTCTCTGCTAAGCGTCTGAAAACCGCCTCCCATTCATTTCAGTCTGTCTTTTCACACTGGGGTGGTGCACTTGCGGGACGTTCCGAAAAGTCCTGCAAGCAGCATCTTTAGGGCAGGTTGGGAGCGCTGTACTTAGTGCTCCCAAAATGCCCTGCCCATTGGAATAAATGGGCAGCGCTTCCGAAGCGTCTGAAAAGCGCTTCCGAAGCACTGCAACATGGGAGTTTTTAACCCCTTCTTTGGGGTTAAAAATACTCTGCTAGCAGCTGAAAAACGCAGCTTAAGCGGTACTTTAGCGCCAACGCAGCCATGGGCCCAGTGTGAAAGGGGTCTTAATGTGCTGCCTATAAAGATTTTTGGGTCCAGTGTTTTCCGTGATATCACACGCACACGTCATTTAAGACTTGCCATGTTTGATATCTTTTTACTTGATGCAACCCCTGTCTTTTATAGTTCAACAAAAAACTAGCTTTGATATTGTATTTGTGTGCACTAGAAATTCATTTTATTATATTTTTTTCCTTAAAATAAGCGTTTGATAAACAGTTGCGCAAATGTTGTACAACATTAAAAAAAAAAAAAATTGCAGCAACTTTTTTTTATTCTATAGGGCCTCTGCTTTCAGAAACTATATAATGTTCTGGGGATTTGAGGTCATTTTATAGGAACAAATGCTGATTCTTACATGTGTTAAAAAAAAAAAAATGAAGAAATGTCCTCTAGTGCCGAAGTGGTTAAACAGAAAGGCATCGCGTGTGGAAGCCCTCCGCATGAATGCAGTGGTGCTAGGCTGACATCTAGTGGCTGGTTTTGATTATAGCAATACTACGTAAACTTGAACTTTACACACAGACAAAATTAGTCCGGGACAGGAGGGGGGTAACGGCACACATATCAGTGGCCGGCTACTCTGAGGATTACGGTAACACACAGAGAACCAATTAAGCTAATGAAGTGCTGGTCGGAGTGTATAAATGAAGGAGGCGGATATGTGGCAGGATACTACTCTCTGTTTTTAATCATAGCTGCCCAGGAGTCCGGTGTCCAATCACACACACGGTAAGGTGTTCTCTGGTCTTGCATTGTGACAGGTGATTGGTTGGGGAAGTGGTGTGGGCTCTCCTATCAGAGGTCTCCTCTCTAATGTACAATGTCTGTTCTCTGCTATACACCCCCATTTTATTTAATGGCAGGTGTCTTGCTGAAAAAGTTCCCCTGGTGGATAATGACCCCCCCCATGTACTGCGCAGCGATTGCACAGTATGAAGCACTACCGGGCTGAAAATAGCGGAACACGCACAGCTGAGCGTTAGCTTTACACTGCGCACATTTAACACCACATTCTACCACACGCTCCCGATGGTACCAGACAATGTCGCACATTCCCAATGCTTGTGCTACTCTGCAAGGGGGCGGATAATGAACACATTATCACAGTAATACACCCGCCCCTTGCAGAGTAGCACGAGCGTGCGGCAGCGTCGGCCACAATGTCCTGCTCATTGCGCAGGCGCCGTGTACAGCTCACTCACAGCTGTTCAGCTTTGGATCTTTTCAGCGGCTCCCTTGTTCGTCCTGTGCCGTACAGGGGGGTCAATATCTGCCGAGGGGAACTTTCTCTGCAGAACACTGGTCCTAGAGCCGGTGTTCACACCGCACTGCTCTGCAATTCACATTTCATCCACCAGGGGAGCTCAGATCTGTGGGATGCTCCTCCTCTGCACTGATGTGTCACATGACCCAGTGGTATCTGAGCTTTAGGCCCCTTTCACACTGGGGCGGTTTGCAGGGGTTATTGCGCTAAAAATACCGCCTGCAAACCGCCCCTAAACAGCCTCCGCTGTTTAGTGTGAGAGCCCGAGGGCTTTCACACTGAAGCGGTGCGCTGGCAGGACGGTAAAAAAAGTCCTGCGAGCCGCATCTTTGGAGCAGTGAAGGAGCGGTGTGTTCACCGCTCCTAAACCGCTCCTGCCCATTGAAATCAATGGGACAGCGCGGCAATACCGCAGCTATAGCCGTGCTGTACGAGCGGTTTTAACCCTTTTTTGGCCGCCAATGGGGGTTAAAACTGCACCGTTAGCGTCCGAATACAGCCGCAAAAACGACGGTAAAACAGCGCTAAAGATAGCGCTGTTTTACCGCCGACGCCCCCACCACCCCAGTGTGAAAGGGGCCTTAGTGAGGGAGGAAGATATGTACCATGGAGGGGGATCTGACCCCTTCACAGGCTGGCCAGTGCAAAGATTTTTGACACCCTAGGCGAAACCTCATTTTGCTGCCCCCATTGGCTCCAACCCTGACTATACAGGAAGCATCGGCTCTGCTTCCTCTAGTGCTGGCTCCAGTGCTGCGCCTCTAATTACACTACCGGTCAGTTATGTGCTGCAGCCTACAAAGCATGCGGAGGAAAACCAGTGGCTGGGCGCCCCTAGGCAGCTGTCTAGTGGTAGCACCGGTCCTGCTTGTGGCCCCTATGTGTTCCGTATTCCTGACCCCTTTTATTTGGCCACTCCCACTGTGGTGTGGGGGGATGCCAATTATGCCTTTTTTTTTTTTTTTTTTTTTTTTTTTATTTGGAACTTGAGCCTTTAACCACTTCAGCTCTGGAAGAATTACCCCCTTAATGACCAGGGCATTTTTTTGTGAAACGGCACTGCCGCTTAACTGACAATTGCGCAGGTGTGACGTTGTACACAACATTGATGGTTTGGTTGTTTTTTTTTTTTTTTTTTGTCTGTTTTTTACCCCACAAAATAGAGCTTTCTTTTGGTGGTGTGTGATCACTACTTGTATTTTGCGCTATTAAAAAGACAATTTTGAAAGCTTTTTTTTTTTTACCTTTGCTATAATAAATATTAAACAAAAACAAAAAAAAAATTCTTTATCTGTTTCGGCCAATATGTCTTCTTCTACATATGTTTGGTAAAAAAAAATTGCATTAAGCGTATATTTGGTTTGTGCAAAAGTTATAGCTTGTACAAGGGTATAGATTTATGGCGCTTTTTTTTTTTTTTTTTTTTTTTTTTTTTTTTTGTGGGACTGTGACATTGTGGTGGACAGATCAGCGACTTTTTGACAGCTAAAAAAAAAGCTATTGATTACTGTATAAATGTCACTAGCAGTGAAGGGGTCAACACTAGGGGGCGATCAAGGGGTTAACTGTTCCCTGGGAGGCGTTTCTAACTGGGGGGGGGGGGGGGACTGACTGGAGGAGAGAGATCACTAGAAACAGCAGATCTCGACTTCCCTGACAGAACGGTGATCTCTGTTTACGTTGACAGATCCTTGTTCTGGCTCCCTGAGGAGCGATCACGGGTCGCTGCTGGACATCTGCCGGCCACATGTGCCCCCTATAGCACTTAAAGTGGCCAACGTACACCTATGGCGGTTTGCGCAGCCGTGCCAACCTGCCGCCGTATAATGGCTTTTGGTCAGCAAGCAGTTAACCATTTGACCTCTGGAAGATTCCCCCCCCTTCATGACCAGGCTATTTTTTGCGATATGGCACTGCGTTTTTTTGTTTTTTTTTCCCTCACAAATTGAGCTATTTGATCACCACTGGGTTTATTAAAGAAAAAGGCCAACAATTTTAAGAAACCCTTTCTTTCTGTTATAAAACAACCAAAAAAAAAACTATTCTGCTACATGATTATTTTTTTTTTTTTTTTTTGTTTTTTTTAAATTCAGTAAGCGTATATTGATTGGTTTGCCCAGAAAGTAGTCTACAAACTGTGGGATTAAGGGCTGGTTCACACCACAAAAACGCACTCCAGATCCGTTCTGGATTCATTTCTGTGTGGTTTTGATACATATACGTTTGCATTCCAGATGCGTTTTTTTTTCTTTTTTTTTCTTTTTTTTTCATTGTACTGGGGTCTAGTGTGTTTTGATGCAACTTACTGCGTTCCAGTTCATGAAAAATGCAGCATTTTCTACTTTTTTTTTTTTTTTTTTTTATGCAAAAAAACACTGGTCTGCATGTGGTGTGAACTGGCTCATATACTGGAATTTTTGTTTATTTTTATTTAACTAGCAATGGCAAAATTGGAACTTATAGCGGGACTATGGTTATGTGGCAGACATTTTGACACTTTGTGGGAACCAGTGACCCTATTACAGTGATCAGTGCTAAACGTCAGCGATTTTTAGCACAACTGTAACATTGTGGCAGAGAAATCTGACAGTAAGTGACACTTTTTGGGACCAGTGACACCAATACAGTGGTCAGTGCTAAAAAATGCACTGTCACTGTACTAATGACACTGACTGGGAAGGGGTTAAACATCTAGAGCGCTCAAAGGGTTAACTGTGTCTAGCCAGCGTTTTTGTGTACTGGGAGTAGAGCTGCACGATTAATTGTCAAGGATCGTTATCACAATTTTTTTTTTTTTTTTTTCGTTGCAATCTTGACTAAAGCGTTTCATGATTCTTGCTATGCAAAGAATTCTCTCTGCCCTTCTGAAGCCACAGCCATCAAAAGAAAGGAAGAGAAAAACTGGGTAGTCTGCCAAGAATCAGAACATTCTTTATCAGTTGAAGGAAGTCTAAACATTGTAACAATTTTGTCAATGGAATACACTTCGTGTGTAAATTAAGAAAGTTTAACCACTTAAACACTAAACCTTTTTCTGACTTTTTTTGGTTTCAAGTTAAAATCTTTTTTTTTTTGGCTAGAAAATTACTTAGAACCGCCAAACATCGTGTGTGTGTGTATATATTTATATATTATCTCTATCCCAGAGAATAAAATAGTGGTTGTTGCAATATTTTGTCACACTGTATATGTGCAACGGTCTTTCAAATGCATTTTTTTGGGGGGGAAAAAATTACTTTAATTTAAATTGTCCCTGGAAGAATTTGATGGGCTTCTTAGAGCTGTACATGTTACCCTTGGCCTAAGTGAAGAAAAGAACTAACACTGTGCGACTGCATGTATGAACGTCTAGGTAAACCTGAAGTTTGGACTTTTCCGGTTCATTCTGTCATTTCAGACTCCATAGAGAATGGCGGGAATCAGAAAAAAACTTCTCGAGCCTACAGAAGAGGTTTTCTGTTTTTGAGGAAGACCCCTCTGTGGTATGGAATAAGGTCCCCAGACTTAATGCTGTCTTCTCCCAGGTCTCTAGATCCACTGACCTGGCCTTTGAAGACATGGGGGTCCTAAGAGATCCAATGGATAAGTGTGTGGATGTTTTGCTCAAGAGAGCTTGGCAATCGGTCATGAGCAATTTAAAGCCAGCCATGGCCACATGCATAGCCAGGAACCTGAAG
Organism: Aquarana catesbeiana; assembly: GCF_042186555.1. Lineage (NCBI taxonomy): Eukaryota > Metazoa > Chordata > Amphibia > Anura > Ranidae > Aquarana > Aquarana catesbeiana. The sequence continues at coordinate 151,841,938 of NC_133325.1, read as the reverse complement.
TATTGGGTTAACCAGCTAAAAGCTCATATAGTAGCGGATTCACCCAAACAGGAGATTTTGGATTATTGTTCTACCTTGTCTGAGGTGGCTTTTATAGCAAATGCTTCAGCCAAAGCAATTAGAATGACTAATCAATAAAGAAAATTCGGAAAGAAGGGCATTATGGCTAAAGACTTGGCCAGGTAATGCGGCAGCAAAGAGCAATCTCTGTGGGATTCCTTTTTCGGGGGACCACCTCTTTGGTCCTGATCTAGATACCATTCTAAACAGGACTGTCGATGGGAAGAAGTCTTTCCTGGTGAAGTATGTGTGTTTTTTTTTTTTTTTTTTTTTTTTTTTTTTTTTTTTTTTTTTTTTTTGACCTCAAAGCTCAGGAGCAGGACAAGTCCCAGGGGAAAAGGAAGAATCGGTCTGCACAAAAAGCTAATAGCAAGGGCAGAATCCTTTTCCATCCTCCTACGCAAGCCAAAAAGCCGCAATGACTCGACCCTGCAGGTAGGCAGAAGGCTGCAAAATTTACTTCCGCAGTGGTCAGCCACAACATCAAAACAATTTATACTGACCACGCTTTCTCAGGGCTATGCAATAGAATTTGAATAAGAGTGGCAACAGGGCTTGTATTCTCATCTTTTCTTGGTAAAAAAGCCAAACCTTGGCTCCGATTCCGATTGATCCTCAACCTAAAACCTCTGAACAAATCTTATGTACAGAAGGTTCAAAATGGACTTGCTTATTTCAGTCAAATCTGCTGACCCCAGAATGTTACATGGTGTCAATAGATTTAAGGGATGCATACCTGCATATCCCAATCTTGCTTCACTCCCAAAGGTATCTTGTTGGCGGTAAAGATGGAAGGCGTGATTCATTATCTACAATTCAGGGCCTTGCCATTCGGGCTGTCATCCTCACCTTGGATCTTTACCAAGGTGATGGCGGAAGCCCTAGCTCCATTTCGTCTTCAGGGAATCACTGATTCCCTATCTGGACGACTTACTATTCTCCCCCTCAAGGGAAAGGTTGTAGGATAACTTGGCCAAAACATGCAACCATCTCAAATCTCTAGGATGGATTCTAAACCTCCAGAAATCCTCCCTAAACCTGTCACAAGAGGTTCACTTTCTGGGTTACCTAATCGATTCAGTGAAACAAAAAATTTTCCTCCCTTGAGAAGAGACAAGGTTCAGTGCACAGTGATGCTGCAGACCAACCAGCCGATAACAATAAGGAAAGTTATGTTGGCATTAGGGGTACTGACCTCAACTATGCCAGCTATTCAGCAGGCAAGACTGCATTTCAGGTGTCTACAAACCTTTCTCCTGAGGTCATGGGAAGACAGCTTAAAATCCCTGGACATGCAGCTGAAGATTCCAACTCGGGTGAAGAGGTCACTTTGCTGGAGGAGTCAGGCGATCCTATCAAGGTCTAGATTGGACCTTTCCAGTCAAAAGAAAACTGACCACAGATGCTAGCTCTTGGGGATGGGGCCCAGCTAGAGGAAAACTTCGCCCAAGGCAGTTGGTCCAAGAGGGAGGGGACTAGGTTCTCAAATTGGAGAGCTGAAGGTTTGTGCAGGATGTCCAGTTTCACCACGTTCAAGTATTGACTGACAATGCCACGGCTGTGGCTTTTAAACAGACGGGGACACAAGGAGCAGGTACTTGCAGACACTGGCAACAGAAATCCTACTGTGGGCAGAAAGGCACTAACTATCCCTGTCAGCAATCCACCTAAAGGGACCCTGGACAGAGTAGCAGATTTCCTGAGCAGACACCCTATTCAGGAGGCAGAGTGGTCTCTGAATCCGGAGGTCTTCAACAATTTCCAGTGTGGGGACAGCCAGAGGTGGACCTGTTTGCCTCGAAAGGGAATGCACAGGTTCCTCAACTCCCCCCCCCCCCCCCCCCATTCCAATTAATCCCACTGGTATTAAGGAAGATTCAATGGGAGAAGGTACCAGTCATTCTAATTACTCCATTCTGGTCGAAAAGGGCTTGGTTCTCAGCTGTTCAGGGAATGGCCACCAAACCTTGCTGGCATCTACCTCTCAAGCAGGATCTGCTAATCCAAGGTCCAGTAAATCATCCAGAAGTGGCCAGTCTCTCACAGCCTGAAGAGCAGCTCTTAAAAAGTAAAGGCTTTTCAGACCATTTAGTTACTCTTTTCCTGCTTGATAGTAATGTTGTAACTAGAGCCATCCTATACTAAGATCTGGAAGGTCTATAATTCATGGTGCAATTTATCTGTCCTAGAGCCAGGGAGCCTTGTTTCCATCTTGGAGTTCTTGCAAGATGGAGCAGATAAGGGCAGGTTTCTGCACTAGCAGTATTCTTAGAAAAATCTGTGGCCTCAGACTGGTAGTCAGAACTTTTTATTTTTTTTTTTTTTTTTTTTTTTTGGACATCAAAAGAATTTTGTTATGTTGCCTAGAAATAAAGTACTTTAGGCGAACAGATTCATTCTTTTTTCAGGCTTCTAAAGGTTCTTTAGTCAGATGGTTGAAATGATCCATTCTGGAGGCATATTCACATGTAGGTTTGTCTGTCACTGGGAATTTGTGCACACTCAACCAGAGCACTTGCGGCCACTTGGGCAGAGAGCTGGTGCCACCCTGAACAAATTTGCAAGGCGGCAACGTGGTCAAGTTTTAGCGCCTTTGTGCGACATATAGGCTGCACCTCACATCTGCCAGCAACCAAGCATTTGGCAGGAAGGTCCTGCAGGCTGTTGTCCTGCCCTAAGGGGGTAAGTCTGTTATCCTACCAGGTGCTGTCCTGAAAGACCCCTTGTGAAAATTCAAATTGGACTTAATGGTAACTTGTTTTCCAGAAGTCTTTCAGGACAAACAATCTGTCCTATTAGTTTTATGTACTATGCTGTGACTAACTTATGTGCTTGTGTTCCAGCAGGGCCGGAGGTTCTCTTCTACAACTGATGGATGGTAGGGAGGTGCCTCCCTTTAAAGATTTAGAGGAAGGAGGGGTTTCCTAGTTTCTGATGGGAGGAGTCACTTTCTCAGGTGCTGTCCTGAGACTTCTGGAAAATAAGTTACCGATAAGTCTAACTTGAATTTTTGTAGATGCTATAACTTTTGCGCAAACACTTATTGCATTTTTATTTTACAAAAAAAGTAGAATACATAGCGGCCTAAACTGAAAGAATTAAAAAAAAAAAAAAATTGGGATATTCTAGCAAAATAAGATTATATTGTTTTTCAAAATTGTCACTTTTTGTTTTTTTTTGTTTTATAGTGCAAAAAATTAAACCAGAGGTGATCAAATACCACCAAAAAGCTCTATTTGTGGGGAAAAGGACTTCAATATTGTTTGGGTACAGCATTGCACAACTGTGCAATTGTCAGTTAAAGAGACGCAGTGCCATATTGCAAAAAATGGCCTGGTCATTGAGCAGCCAAATCTTCTGGGGCTGAAGTGGTACGATCTTTAGATAACTTTTTTTTACTCCAAAGGCAATGTATTAAAATAAATTTGATCAAAAAATCACTTTTAAAATCACTTTTAAAATCATTTTTTATCCACCCTGGTTTTGGCTATTTTCTAGGCCAGTGGTCTCCAAACTGGGGCCCTTTGTCCAGACCTTGGGGCACTATTCCTCCTACTGACTCCAATGGGTGCATAATTGTTGCTGCGGACACAAACAATGGAGGACTGTACCTCCCACAGATACCAATGAAGGGCACCCTTAAACCCACTGACACCAATGATGGGGCACTATTCCTCCCACTAAAGATTTGACATGGTTTACTCCCACTGATCCTAGGACATTTTCTCCCATTGGCCAGTCTGGGCTCCTAGAGCAGTGGTTCTCAACTCCTGTCCTCAGGACCCACTAACAGGCCAGGTTGGCAAGATAACTGAAATACATTACAGGTGATATCATTTGCTGCTCAGTGATTGCAGTATTCTAGTCTACATCTCCCCAATGTAATACTTAAAATCTGGCCTGTCAGTGGGTCCTTAGGACAGGAGTTGAGAACCACTGTCCTAGAGTCTGAAGGACAGTAAACTGGCCCTTTGGTTACAAAGTTGGAGACTTTGGAGTGCTAGGCTTGTAGATAAGGGATTATCAAACTGACAGGAGGGGCATGTGTTTAGAATCTGGGAGCCCTCTAACAGTAAGGGCCCCCCCCCCAGATACAAGCCTGCCAATGTTAATGAGTAAGGGGCATATAATTACCCTACTCATTCACAAAAAATGTAAACCTTTAACACAAACTGACATATTCTTGCATAAGAAAAAATGGTGTAAATCCACTGTCAATCATGTTCTGTAGATCATGTCAGTCTTCAATGACCTCTGATGAAAGACCCTGCTGACCACAAATGTAATCCTCTCCCAACCAATGCTTGCCTGTGAATGATGGTAAATACAAAGGGGCAGGGTCTCAGGTGATTTCATCAGCCAAATATGGACATGACATTTTGTCTAATGAAAAGCCAGGCCAGTTTTTTATATTAGGAATTTTACATGAATATAATCCCTCCTTGTGAAGTGCATGTTCACTCTACAATATTCAATCACCGGCCACTTTATTAGACCCCCTCCCCCTTGCCTTCAGAAATGCCTTAATTCTTTGTGGCATAGTTTCAAAAGGGTGTGGGAAACATTAAGCAGATTTTGGTCCATATTGACATAATGGCATCACGCAGTTGCTGCAGATTTGTTGGCTGCACATCCATGTGATTCTCCTGTTCCACCACATCCCAAAGGTGCTCTGTTGGATTGAGATCTGGTGACTGGAGGCCATTGGAGTACAGTGAACTCATTGTCATGGACAAGAAACCAGTGGTGAGATGATTTGAGCTTTGTGACATGGTGCATTATCCTGCTGGAAGTAGGCATCAGAAGATGGGTAACCTGGCTGTAGCATACCTCCCTGAAAGTCCTGGATTGGGTGGGACTTTCCCACATTTATACCACTGTACAAGTGTTGACATCCAGCACAGGCAGGAATTGGTGAGGAAGCCCACTGGGTGTGCTCTGTGCAGCTGTCAAATTCTAGCTGTGATGTCGGATGGGTGGGACTGCTACTCATACCCACCCCTTTGTCAAGCAACCAGCATATAGGGGAAACGGCCTGCATTTATACATAGCTGAAAAACCCCAATCAGCAATGTGGAAGCCCTGCACTCACAGCCCGACTTCTGTAGTTAAAGGAGTGTGGGTGAGCTGTTACTTTTAACAGCCTCCCTACTCTGCACTGAGAGCTGACAAGTGCTGCTCTGGCCAAGTGCAGCATGTTTGAGGGGAGGAGGGGGTGAGCTGCACCATAATCCTTATCTCCTTCCTTGTTGGGGAGGGACGTTTGGGAGCCAAAAAGTGCACTGAAAAAACTAAGCTGTGACCGCCAGTGTTCTGACAGTCCCCCTATCGGATAGTGTCCGCCCCGTACTGTGCAGGTGCAGCGCTTGCGCAGTACAGAGGACAAGGAGACGCCGAAAGTGTCAAGTTGACCAGCTGTACACGGCGCTTGGGCACTTAATAGTCAAGGCTTTGTAACAGGGCCACTCGTGGGCTTGCTTCGCTCGCCATGCTTTGGGCACGGCCTCGTTGCGCTCAGCATCATTTTATTTTAACTCTGTCCACTTGGATAGTGGGGCATGAACCTGGACTCAGTGCAGAATAAGTGTGCAGGCACCGTGTACAGCTGACGATCAGCTGTTGAACTCTGGAGACTTTTGGTGTCTCATTTGTCCTCTGTACTGCACCTGCGCAGTACAGGGCGGACACTATCCGATGGGGGACAGTATTCGACAAGACACCGGCTACAGAAAGGTACTTTTTACATAAGTAACCATGTAGAAGATGGTAGCGCTTGAGAGGTGCAATAGTGAGAAGATGGATGCATTGACTCTGTACCTAGCACGCTCTTGAACCCTGTGATTAACTTACTCCAGAACCCAGCACTCTGTACGTAACGCACTCTTTACACAATGTACTACAAAACCCTGCACTAAACATACTCCACTTTGTACATGGCTTATTCCAGAACACTCTGTATCTAGTACTCTCCTAAATGCTGTACCCATTAAGCCCCTCCCACTGTTCGGAGTTTGGCCACACCCACTTTTGCCATGGTGCATGTAGCTTACGGCCAGTCTCTTACTCCCTTAAGTGTCCCTCATTCTGAGCTTCAAAAGCTGGGAAGTATGCTGTAGTCCTAAAGGGATGGACATGGTCAGCAACAATACTCAGGTAGACTATGGCATTTAAACAATGCTCAGATGGTACTAAGGGACCCAAGTATACCAAGTAAATATTCACCACAAGGCAGGATGCATCCATGCTTTCAGGCATACACCAAATTCTGTACGCCAATCTATTGTCCAATTTTGATGAGCCTGTGCAAACTGTAGCCTGTTAGCTGACAGGAGTGGCACCTGATGTGGTCTTCTGCTGCTGTAGCCCATCTACTTCAAGGCTTGATGTGTTGTGCATTCAGAGATGGTATTCTGCATACCTTGGTTGTAATGAGTGGCTATTTGCGTTACTGTTACCTTTCTATCATCTCAAACCAATTTGCCCATTCTTCTGACCTCTGTACACTCTAGAGATAGTTGTGACAATCCCCAGTAGATCAGCAGTTTTTGAAATACCCAGAGCAGACCATCTGGCATTAACAACCATGCCATGTTTAAAATCCACTTAAATCCCCTTTCTTCCCCATTCCGACACGATTGGAACTTCAAGTCTTTACCACGTCTAGACGTCGCAATGTGTTGAGGTTCTGCCATGTGATTGACTGATTAGAAATTTGTATTGCCAAGTAATTGAACAGGTGCACCTAAAAGTGGCCAGTGAGTGTAAATTCTAATCGGTACTTTAAAAATATACAGTATATTGTAGTACAATCAGCAAACGGCTGATTACAACTTTGATTGGCTCTTGAGTGATATACCACCTATGTTCTGTATGCAAATGTGTCTTAAATCGACTGTTGGCCTAGATTCACATTTGTGCAACTCATGTTCTGCAATCATGTTTAATTTCAATAATCTGCCCTTACTGCAGAAATGGTAAAGTCACAAATCAATTTGTAAAATTGTGCCAAACAGCACCCCACCCTGCAACTTTGCTTGAGAGCAAAAACAGACCTTTTGCCAATTCATAGGGGCATGATTAGGAATTGGCACCCCTGCATGACTGCTGAAGTGCAGCGTGCATTTGCTGTGGGTTGAGAACACGTGCAATCTTGCCAGTATTCCTGACCTGCACAAGTGTGATCCTAGGATTAGGTTGTGTGTTCGCTGTGCCACTGCTGAGAGATTTCCTCTCCCTTACTATTGTCTACTGCATGAATACAGGGGGGTTTAAACCTTCCCTGCTCTAAGGGCATTCCTGCGTGAAATGCATCATTCACTTGTTTTGAGCTTGTCTGTGCACATGGATTTACAATAAAACATTTTGAATCTTACTTTTTGGAGTGCAGTCACCTCCATGTGTCAAGTTTTCTTTATATTTTAAGTAACCCTTCTAATGTACACTGATTTTCATCTGCTGCTCAGTTATGCAACACAACCACTGCCTGTGCTGCCACTTATAATGGTTTTTAACATTTCAGTTATGGAGTTCAACTAATTTTTAATCTTCTCCCTTGAAAATTTTTTTTTTTTTTTTTTTAGTCAAATGGATTCAGAAGAGCTCTTCCAGTGTCCATATGACAAAAACCATATGATTCGCTCTGGCCGCTTTCAGCACCATCTTGTCAAGTGCGCAGAGGTGAGTGTCTAACATTCTGCTCTTCATGTAAAGGTAGCTTAAAACTGAACTTCATCTAGTGGCGAAGAGACTGGATTACACCTTTTTGCATTTTTGCTTAGAGGTCCAGCCAGTAAGAAGTCAGCAGCTCCAAATACTGTAGCTGCTGTCTTTTAATATTGGGACACTTGCCTGTCCAGAGAGCCTGCATTGTCAGCACCCCAGCCAATCTTCAGATCAACTCCCTGGGTGCTGCCGCCACCATTGCTGGTTCCCTACTGCGCACGCGTGAAGTGCGCTACGCTTTCTAATTGGTACAGCGGGGGAAGAAGGGCTGAACTTCCAGGAGGTCTGGCCGTGGTCCGTCTCATGGAAGTGGGACCTGTCATAAACGGGTCCCCGTTCCCTCTCCCCCTGAAAAGGTGCCAAATGTGACACCAGAGGGGGGGGGGAAGCCGGAAGTTCCACTTTTGGGTGGAACTCTGCTTTAAGTAGTTTTTAATTGAAATCCATGGAAATGCACCTAAATGCATGTTGCAAGTGTTAAAATTTGTGTCCAATACTTGACAGGCCTTGATGTACATTGTGATGTTTGTTTGATATAAATGCCAAGTACATTGCAAAGTGCATGGACAAGTGTTTTTATGCATTTCCACGGATTTTAATTGAAAACATATCAGTGGGGAAAATGGGTAGGTGTGAATCAACCAGTCAGCAAGGGCCCCTGTGCAGAAATGGTTTACTTCTGCCCGCCCCACCCCTGAGCAAGCTTACAACAATTACTTTCAGCTTTAAGGGCCAGTCAGAGCTGAAGACTAATATTCATCTGGCTAAAAATGCCTATCATACTGGCTTGTGACACATGCATTTATAGCACACCAAATTGTAAAATAATAATCTTTTGAGGGTGTTCATTCCATACAAGCGATTTTCACAGCAAAAAAGTGTCAATTTAACATTCAGATAAAAATGATCATGCGTATGGTTACATTGCACTGTTAAATCAGTAGTTGGTATAAATTCCTGTTACTTTGGTCCCTGTAAATGCCTTTTTACACTACTAGTTGGGAGTAAATGACTATTATGGTGGTCAATTTTTCTGTTAGACCACTATTTACCTGCTTAACTAGTGGTTGGTGTAAATATGCCTTTGATACATTGGTGTTCACCAGTGCCGGGACATGGTCATCTAGTGACCAGGGCAAAGATGCCAAATGGGCCCCCCCATGTATGAGCATTGTGTCAACAAAAATCCCCTCCAAAAAAAATTCAAGCACTAATCTTCACTTATCCCCTAAGCATAAATTCCATTTGCAAGCCAGACATCTCGCCAAACAGGAATTCCTCCCCTTCCAGTACAAATCATTCACCCAGCTCAAATAGTCTCTCCCCAATCTTCCCCCCAGCACAAATCTTCTACCTTTCCCTTAAGCATGAATCCACTCCTAGCACAAATCCCCCAGCTTCCCACTGCGCCCAGAGCAGCCAGCCCTGGTGTTCAGTGCCAAAACGGCTGTTACATTGGTTAGTAAAGTGCCCCTAATATTCAGTGAGAGTGCCCCATTTATATAGTGCCTTCAAGTAAACCGACCCTATTCATTGGTGTTAGTGGGGGAAATGGGCCCCTGTTCATTGGTGGCCATTGGTTAACTACATGAAACAGGAACTTTCTATGTGCTGATTGATGTACCCTCTGCATCTGAAGAATGAGGGTAATGTCTTGGACTGAAACTAAACTAGGGTACTTTCTGTCTCTGAAAATTGAGGTTCTAGGGCCCACTTTAAATAGTAATTACCCGTATTTATCGGCGTATAACACGCACATTCATTTTAAGAGGGAAGTTTCAGGAAAAAAAACTTAAATTTTAAATAAGGAACTTTGAAGCAAAATAAGGGTCAGTGCCCATCTGCAGCCTCACCATTGCCATCAATGCAGCCTGATCAATGCCCATCTGCAGCCTCATTAGTCTACATCAATGCAGCAGCCTCACCATTGCCATCAGTGCAGGCTGATCGATGCCCATCTGCAGCCCAGAGGGGACAGGGAGGGGGGCGGGACGAGCGCTGACAGATTACATACAGTGCGAATCTCCTATGATAGACAGAACAGTGGTCCAATGGTGGCCCAGGAGACAGGAGTTCCTATTACAGAGGCCGCCAAGTAAACAGGAGATTCTCACTTTATGTAATCTGACAGCGCTCGTCCAGCCCCCCCTCCCTGTCCCCTTCGAGGCAGCTAAAACTGAAGTATTGGCGTATAACACGCACACACTATTTGCACCCGATTTTCATGGTGAAAAAGTGAGTGTTATACGCCAATAAATACAGTACGCACTTCAGACCTTCTAGCCTAGGCACTTGTAATGCCAGTAAAGCCCGTCTGCAGCCTCATGGGAAATTGTAGTAGATCTCCACCAGGTTCTTTGTGTAGAAGATGGCAGCACACAATGCCAGATCCCCTTGTGGGCAACAGAAGTATCTAAAGTATTAGTGTTGGAAGACACAAATCGGTGTCTAAGAGTATTGGTAACTACACTAATTTTGGTGTGGAAGTGGCAGGGTCTTTAACCACTTCCGGACCGCAGCACGCCTATATATCGGCCATAACCCCGGTATCCTCTTGTTCGGCCGGCGGGCCGCTTCAAGATAAGTGGTCTCTGCGGCGGATTCACAGAGATCACTTTTATTGGCGGGAGAGGGGTAAGTGGCGGAGGGCTCTGGTGCCCTCCGCTGCTTACCGGGGGCAATCGGATGTTCTATGCTGGGCATGGAGACGAGTGAGGGGAAGATGGCCCCCACCCGTCTCCATGACATTGCTGGGCGGGAGCGATGTCCAAAACGTCACTTCCGCCGTAGCGCTTAAAGAGCCATTTTTTCATTCTTTTTTTTAATGACTTTTTTTTTTTTTTTTTATTGCATTTCAGTGTAAATGAGATCTGAGGTCTTTTTGACCCCAGGTCTCCTATTTAAGAGGTCCTGTCTTGCTTTTTTTTTTTTCCATTACAAGGGATGTTTACATTCCTTGTAATAGGAATAAAAGTGACACAATTTTTATTTTTATTTTTTTTTTTTAAAGTTTAAAAATAAAAGGTTTAAAAATAACCGTGCCCCGTCCTGCCGAGCTCGCTTGCAGAAGCAAACGCATACGTGAGTAGCGCCCACATATGAAAACTGTGCTCAAACCGCATGTGAGGTATCCCCACGATCAGAGCAAGAGCAATAATTCTAGCCCTAGACTTCCTCTGTAATTCAAAACTTGCAACCTGACAAAACTGCAAGACTTTTTTTAAACGTCGCCTGTGGAGATTTTTTATGTAAGTTTGTCGCCATTCCACGAGCGGGTGCAATTTTGAAGCGTGACATGTTGGCTATCAGTTTACTCAGCATAACATTTTATCTTTCACTATATAAAAAAAATTGGGCTAATTTTACTGGTTTTTCTTGAATTAAAAGTGTTTTTTCCAAAAGTGCGCTTGTAAGACCGCTGCACAAATACGGTGTGACAAAGTATTGCAACGACCGCCATCTTATTCTCTAGGGTGTTAGGAAAAAAAAAAATGTGTGTTTGGGGGTTCGAAGTAATTTTCTAGCAAAAACTGTTTAACTAAAAAAAAAAAAAAAAAATCTAAAGAGGCTTGGTCCTTAAGTGGTTAAAGGAAAAACCTACAGATTTAAAAGCACAATATGTGCATGGCTGCATTTGCAATATTAAAGTTGAATGTTAGTGTCTCGGTTCTTTTTCACTGTCCAGTCACAGGTTGGGCCAGGGGTTAAGGACAGTCTGGGCTCAAATGAAGTGGGTTTAATGATGGAAATGAAACTAATGGCAGCTTGTAGTTCTAAGAATCACTACAGGGGAGTGCTTTAGATTGAAAGCAAATATTGCAACAAAAGTGGTTTTGTGTGTTTTTTGTTTTTATGGGCCATTTGTACCCTGCTTTAGTTATTGTAAAGGTGTTTAAAAAAATTATACTTTCCTGCTCTGTGCAAGGGTTTTGCACAGAGCAGCCCCTATCCTCTTCTGGTGTGCCCTGGTGGCGCTCCTGGCTCCTCCTCTTTATCAGGAGCCCCCACGGAGAGCCGCTCTCCGTGGGAGCTCCTGTGCAGGCGTGCTCACGAGTCCTGCTGCTGTGTCCATTGACAGCAGGACTCTGCCCCACTCCCGTGTCACTAGTTTTGACAGCAGTGGGAGCCAATAGCTTCTGCAATCCAATGAGAACAAAGCGGCTGGGGCTGCTGGGCTTGTGCCCATCGTTGGAACAGATGGGCTCAGGTTAAGGGGCGGGGGGGGGTCTGGGGGCAGCTGCAGAACAGGTTATTCACCTTAATGCATTAATGGGGAAAAACCTGGAGACTTTACAACCTTTTTTTTTTTGTCTGTTTTTAATGCTTTTGTTTTTCATAGGGATGTATTTTCATAAACCTTTCTTATTATGAATCTAAAGGTATGTGACATAAGCACTGAGAAATAAACTTTTTTTATGTCCCAATTTCTGTCTTATAGAACAATAAAGCTGTAGCAAAAGGACTGGCCACTTGTCCATTCAATGCTCGTCACAGAGTACCCAAAAAAGAACTTGCGTTGCATATGCAGACCTGTGAGAACAAATGTCACCTGGAGCCTCTTCCAGGTAAAGAAATTCAGTGCAATTTTTTTTTTTTTTTTTTTGCTATTATGTTAAAATGTGAAGGACTGAACAACCCCTCAATTTAAGATGCCTTGGTGTTATAATAAAGTGCTAGTATAGTCGTATTTAAAAGCCAATGACAGGGTTTTTATAACAGAAGAGACCCTAGTGGTCTCCTGTGATAAATGCCCCCATGCCTGTCAGCAGGTAATGTGATCTGAGCCACACATGTGCCCAGATCACATTTATGGCCCACTGTGTGCCGCGGCGATGTGATACCAGTGTGCACATGTGGGAGTGATGTCACCAAAGCCTGCCCGTTCAAGCAGCCAAAGATGCAAAACTGAAGCTCAGGCAGAGCTGGGACAGCTCTGCCCTGGAGGGCTCCATTTGCAGTCAAGTCTGTGCATACTAGTACATTTATTAAACCTACAGGGGGGCCAGCTTTTTTTGACATTACTGTGGCTTTAAGTGGGATTCTGCTTCTGTATGACCTAGTATTGTAGTACAGCTTTAAAGGATAGGTGGACTTAAAAAACTTTTGGTGGGAAAGCAGTGAAATTTGTGTGAAAAGTATACGGAAATGTGGATACATATTTGCTTTGCCATAAACCCTTAAGATCTGTTGGCCTTTAGTACCTGGAGCCCCAACATGGCCTTTGTCCTCCTGAGTCTAGAATCGAAGCCTCACATCATTTGGTCTGGATAGAAGTTTATTTCAAGACCCATAATAGGAGCCAACATGTTTTGGAGAAGTTCCCCTTTCCCCTTTATCAGTACTTAAAGAAACCATGTACACTGATTCTAAAATGGGCTATGATTTAGATTTGTATAGTATTCATCAGTAGCTGGTTTGAGGTTCCAAGAAACAAGACTGATGGCCCTGAAGTACTAGAACTGCAGAATGGTGGCTCTTAAGTACCACAGATAGTAGGTCTCAAATGCGATGCAAGTGTATTCGTTCACCACACATCTAACCCTCTTACCCTGAAAAAAGTATTAAACTTTTCTAACATTTTTAAAATGCAATTTTATTATGGGATCACATTTTTCTTTGAAATCAGACCTATTCCCCTAGGTACTTCTAAGAACATGGACTTCTTTTTTTTTTTTTTTTTTTATTCGCATAGTGGCCCCAGTCAAAAATCCTTTTCTTCAAAATCTATTTAAAGTGACCCTGTCACCATACTAAATGTTTTAAAGGAAAACTTGACCTTTAGTGTAGTCTCTGCTGGCGCTTTGTACTGTGCGTGTGTTGGGGCCTTATTTCATTCTTAGCTAGTCATACTCATGGTGGCCACCAGTGGTCCCTCAGGTTTACTGATGAGAATAAATTGGGCCAAGACACAGTGCAGTAGAAAGAGGAGCCATGGCAATGTCTGAGAAAAGATTGCTTGATTGGGGCTAGCTGTAAGAATGATCCTAGGTATGCTGCAACTGGGGGGGGGGGGGATTTACTAAAGGTGACATGGTCATTTAGTCAAAGCCATACCTGTTCTCCTGGTACCCCTGCAGTTCCCACTGGTTCCTCCTGCTGACTGCCACATCACCATGGTGTCCTGTGACATGTGGAGGTTGGCAGTAGGAACCAATGAAGGCTGCAGGAGATCATGTGTCGGTTTCCCTGTGGAATTAATGTGGACATTTCGCAGGCTAGAGTGGCATAAAATGTGGAAATGTACATGCAACTAAGTGTTACTAAACCCACAACAGTAAAATCGGTCTATATGCAGTAAAGCATGCTTGTTATACTCACTGTTGAACCTAAGGCTTTATTCCTCTGCATTGTGTAAAAAGGCTGTTTGTTCCGTTCTTCTCTGATCCTCCCCTTCCACTGTGCTCAGTTTGGTGTGTATTGCTGGAGTTTTTTCTTGGGAGCGTGCAAGTGATCAGCACAGGGCCAATCAGCACTGTACAGATAGAGGGTCAGGGGTCCTGCAGTAGGACAGTCAGAGGAGAATGAAAACTCCTTTTACAAGCTTTAACCAGACTGATGGAAGTCACGAGACTGCTAGATACTGCTGATGGGAAAAGGTATTTAGCAGTTTACTAAAATGCATTTCTGCAATTACTGTGGGGGACCAGATAGCGAATTTAGGGTCCTGGGTTTAGTAACACTTTAAGCTTGCCTAAATTATCACATGAACTAGTTTAAAAAAAATCTGTAATCAACTTACACAGGGATAATCATATCTGTTCATTACACATTAGTTCTACCTCTTGCTTAGCAGTGCTGCACAATGCTGCACAATGCAATCGGTAGTGGGCCGTAATAGTCTACCATATTTTTTGCACCATAAGACTCACTTTTCCCCCCAAAAAATGGGGGAGGGAGAATGTCTGAGTCTTATGGAGCGAATACTGACCAGGCACCCTGCCATGTCGGCATACCGGTGCTCGGCTTCTCTGGAGGTGAGGGGACAGGATGTGAGGCACATACCAGGGGAAAACGGGTCTGCCCCGGGTGCCAAAATATGGGGGGCATGTCAGTGGTGTCCCTATGGGGGTGCGCTCTGCACCCAGGTTGGGTGACACCATCGCGAGATCCCTGGCTTTTTTTTTTTAGCCAGAATGCCCTTGGCACCATGGCCTGGTCCCATCTCGCTTCCTGCTTCTCCCACCGGCAGCTGCTGCTAACTGTCTCCAGCCCTCTGGACCTTCCTAGCTACCACCCGGGTGTATCTGAGGCGGAGAGCCAGCCAGGCAGAGGGGGTTGTGGATTGTAATGGCAGTGCCCTCTGGTGATGAGGGGGGTAGAAGGCATGGTATCCACTGCCCAGTCACCTGAGCTGTTGTGATAGACTGAAAGGGTGTTTGTGTCTGCCCTGTCACCCTGAGTTGATCTGGGAAGGGGGGGGGTATATACACCTATATTGGGTAATGATGGACTTCACGAACTCCTGACTCTTAGGGGTTTTCAGAGATGGGAAAGATCTGGCATAACTACTCTAGTTCAACTGTAACTGTCCCCTCAAATCCTTTGGAGAGTTGAGGGGAGAGGTGTTTTTTTTTTTTTTTTTCTCCTCTCCAGTCGACTTGGTTCTTTCAATTTTTTTTTAACTGCGCCATGCCTTTAGAGTTGCATTTAACTTCAGCTAAGTTATTTTTTTTCTTCTACTCCTGTTTTGGATAAAATGGTACAAGCTAGGTCAACTAAGGGTCTTTATTTCTGTGATTTTATATAGGGCACTTAACTTTTTTTATTAAACGTCCCGTTCGATCTAGGGTTGGGTGGGAACAGGATCTTGGCCCTATTCCTGAAGATGCTTGGGATAATCTTTGATCCTTGCCCTGTGTTTTTCCCATCACATAGACTAACTCAGATTTTCATCCTTCATAGGGTTTACAGAACCCCTACATTTTTATATAATATTGGACTGTGACTAGATTCAACCTGTGCAAGGCATGGCAACAGGCACATTGATGCATCTCCTGTGGCAATGCCCTAAACTTTGGAGGGCAGTATCTTAATGGGCTATTGGATGTCAATATCTTGGTTGAACCACTCACATGCTTATTGGGCTATTGTGATCCCCATATTTATACTCCTCTTGTAAATCCTATTAGACCTGCACTTTTTTTGGCCTGTAGACAGAATGCCCTTAGGTGGACTCTCCTTATCCTACTCTCTGATTGGATCTTTGACTTAGGATTATTTCCTTCGCTAGACACCTATTTTCTAAGGAATTCTGAGTAAATTTGAGAATATCTTTGGTCACAATGGCTTGAGGCTAAATCCACGGTAGTGGTATAGACCAATCTGTACAAATAAGTACTGCTCTATATAGATATCCATATATCAGATTGTGTATGTATATACTTTTTTTTTTTCTATTAATGGGTATATCCTATTTTATTTAGCAAGCATCAATTGTTGCCTTTTTTTCTCTTTTCATTGGCTTCATGCTCCAAAGGGGGCGGGGGTCATTTTTTAGTTTTTTTTTGTATTTGTGGTGTTTTATGGCATGTATTTTGTACAAATGTCTTTGTACTGTAAATTCCAAAAACAAAAATCTGATTTAAAAGTCCATTTGAAGGGCCTGTGCAGGGAAAACAGTCGGTGTTACTGAGGTTCTGCATGTAACTATTAATAGTAGTACTAATTGGCTGCCTTACCCAGTCAAGTCTTTACAGATATGGATTTTGCAAAGCCAGGCTGCTTCCACAAGGTTTACAAGTAGAATATAATGTTTAGGCAAAGATTATAAAATTTTGTTTATATTTAATGTGCAGTCCTTCAGAGGATTGTGGCAACGCATGTTAAACTAAAATGTTTTTAATTTCTTAGCATTTGGAGAGATAAACTATGAAGCTGACGCAAGACCCAAAGATTATGTTTCAGCATGGCAGGCCCCTCCATGTGAGGAGAACTGGGAAGAAGGTAAAGAGTGTGTGTGTGTGTGTGTGTGTGTGTGTGTGTGTGTGTGTGTGTGTGTGTCTCCGATTCAGACTAAAGCTCAATTTATGAGCATTCCAATGGGGAAGTTATAGCAGAGAACTAGGTGCTGTCAATGCTCCAAAAAAACAACTGTACAGTCCCAGCACTGATATTTTTTTTTTTTTTGCCCAATTTCATTTCCCATGGCATATGGAGGCACTATAGCACAGCATTAGGTGCCCCTCTCTAAGATTCCTACAGTGCAAAGCCCTGTTATGCTGACTAGTTTCAATGGTAAGCAATCAGTCGGCACTACAGAGATGTGCTACCGACCCAGTGTGTTTACTAGCAGCCGCAAATCTCACACATCCCTGCAGAGCTGACTGATCTTGGGTTGTGACTGGGGCTGACCCTACCCCTTGGTGTGCTGGCATGCCTATTGACGGAGTTAAGTGCTATCAATCATCCCATATTAAGTATTTGTTGCTAGTATGGTTAGACAGACAGAATTGAGGTGGGGAGAAGCTGAGCTGTCCAACCACACTGCCCAGCATCCACAAGATGAATACTTCTTTTTTTAAGGCAATATTGATAACTGAAGTTGTTAGTGCTGTGGATTTCCTACAGTGTCTGCAACCCTACTTCTATCCACATGCATACAATCCAGGAACTGCTACATATAATTTTTTCTGGGTGGGTTTCCTGATTGACAGCAGTGGAAAATACACCTGCCTAAAGATGATTATAGATGGATTGTAGCTTGGCCGGTTCAGCAGGGACCAGATAAATTTGGGCAGGGGGGCGCGTCAACGTCCATGCCTAGTCAGTGATCCACTAGGGTCGGATAATTCAACGCACGGAAAATCTTACTGGATTTGCTCTGGGAAGGGAAGAGACAGGAATTCAATGAACCAAACTTTAGGGCTGGCAGACAGCGACTGTCCTAGCTGCACCGGATGGCATGGCTACTGAAAGGTTGTGTACAAAAGCATATGCAATTGAGTTTCATGTGTGCTCAGGTGTGTAGACTCTTGGCAGTCTTTGCATATTTTCTGTGTAAAAGGACTGTGGCATGTGTGCAAATTAGGCTCAGGTTTTAACCATATTCCATTAAACCCCTCCCACTGCTAGCACAATCTGTCCACATACAATTTGCTATAGCGCATGCTGCTTCATTCCTTCATAAAATTTCTTTGGGGGGAGAAAAAAAAAAAATCAGCCCAAGGTGCCAATGTGCTAGGTACACTGCTGCCCAAAGACAGATCCCAGAACAAAGTCCACTGGAACTTGTCCACCTATACAAGCCCTAAAGATGGAATTGGTTGTGAATCACCAATTGTGAGATATATAAATATAAGCATAAAACAAGCTTTCTGGGTTGAGGACCTGAACATTGCTAACATTTCAGTTATCCCTTGCTTGCAATCATAGAGCTTTCAGAAAATCCTAATCTGGCTGCAGTTAAAATAAGTGATATTTACCTCTACAAAATGGGTTTATGTAGCAGTGTTTTCTTGGACCCTAAACTGGGCACATTCATAGCACATAACTTATGGGAGTGTCGTTCCCCCCCCGCCCCGTCACATATTTTTAAAAAAATTGACTTTTTTTTTTTTTTGAGCTTATTTGGGTTTGTGTGTCTATCTATATAGGTTTTTGCTTTTTATTTATGACTCTGTGCTTTTATTTAAGAATCGGAAACTAAGAGGTCTACCTTTGTCTTGAAAGAGTATGGGAATTACTGTCCTTACAGTTCTGAAACCGCTTTCGACAACACTGCATCCAGGTTGGCATCAAATTATTTTTTTTTGTACATATGCATGGTCTCTGCTTTGTAACTTAGTTTTCCTAGATTAGGTTTATTTGCTTTCTAGTAGGGTAAAGCTTTTATTTTTAGGTCTCGCTCACACATGCATAATTGGTGCATCTGGAAAGTATTCACAGCACTTCACTTTTTCCACATTTTATGTTACAGCCTTATTCTACAATTGATAGATTAATTATTTTAATCAAAATTCTACAAACAATACCCCATAATGACAATGTGGAAGAAGTTTGACAAATTTTGTAAATGTATTAAAAGAAAAAATGTACAGAAGTATTCATGGCCTTTTGTTCAATACTTTTTTGAAACCCCTTTGGCACCACTTACAACTTCAAGTCTTTTGTATGATGCCACAAGCTTGGCACACCTATTTTGAGCAGTTTCTTCCAATCTTCTATGTAGGACCTCTCAAGCTCCATCAGGTTGGATGGGGAGCATCGGTGCACAGCCATTTTGGGATCTCTCCAGAGATGTTCAATCGGGTTTAAGTCTGGGCTTCTCAAGGGCATTCAGAGTTGTCCTGTAGCCACTCCTTATCTTGGCTGTGTGCTTAGGTTTATTGTCCTGTTGGCAGAGGAACCTTCGCCCCATCTGAGGTACAGAGTGCTCTGGAGCAGGTTTTCATCAAGCATGTCTCTGTACATTGCTGCATTCATCTTTCCCCTCGATCCAGACTAGTCTCCTACTTCGCTGAAAAACCTCCTCACAGCATGATTCTGCCACCATGCTTCACTGTAGGGATGGTATTAGCCAGGTGATGAGCGGTGTCTGGTTTCCTCCAGACATGACTCTTGCCATTTAGGCCAAAGAGTTCAATCTTTGTTTCAGACCAGAGAATTTTGTTGTGGCCAGTCCTTCAGATGCTTTTTGGCAAACTCCAGGCGGGTTGTCATGTGCCTTTTACTGAGTGGCTTCCATCTGGCCACTCTACCATACAGGCCTGATTGGTGGAGTGCTGCAGAGATTGTTCTTGATGATTCCCCTCCCCCCACAAAGATGCTGGAGCACTGTGACCATCGGGTTCTTGGTCACCTCCCTGACTAAGGCTCATCTTCCCGATCACTCAGTTTGGCCAGGCGGCCTGCTCTAGGAAGAGTCCTGTTCCAAACTTCCATTTATAGATGGAGGCCACTGTGCTCATTGGGACATTTAATGCTGCAGAAATATTTTCTACCCTTCCCCCAAATCTGTGCCTGGATACAATTCTGGCTCTGAGGTCTACAGACAATTCCTTTGGACTTCATGGCTTGGTTTGTGCTGACATGCACTGGTAACTGGGGGACCTTATATAGACAAATGTCTTTCCAAATTATGTCCAATCAACTGAATTTACCACAGGTGGACCCCAATCAAGTTGTAGAAACATCTCAAGAATGATCAGTGGAAACAGGATGCACCTAAGCTCAAGTGTCATGGCAAAGGCTGTGACTACTTGTGTACATGCAATTTTTTTTCCATTTTATTTTTGATAACGTTTGCAAAGATTTCAAACTTTCATGTTATGGTGTGTGTTTTTTTTTTTTTTTTTTTTTTTTTTTTTTTAGAATTTTGAGGAAAACAATGAATTTAACCACTTGCCATCTGCGCTATGGCCGAATGACTGCCACAGTGCAGACCTGAATTCCCGGGAGGCCGTCATGACTGCCTCCCCTGTGCACACGCTCTGGGCGCGCTGTGATCAGAATCACTGAGACTTGGCTGATCACTGATCCGAGTAAGGGGCTGGTCCCGGCCCCTTACCATGTGATCAGCTGTCAGCCAATGACAGCTGATCACATGATGTAAACAAGATCAGTAATCGTTTTTTTGTTTTTTTTCTACTCGCGCTGATAGCCAACAGTGCCACCGAAAGATTACCTGTTTTTTTTATTTATATTTTATAACAAAATATAAAAAAAAAAAATTATTTAAAAATTCAGTCTTTTTACTTTGATTTTTATTTTTTGTTTAAAAAAAGAGGTGATCAAATGCCACCAAAAGAAAGCTCTATTTGTGGGGAAAAAATGATAAAAATTTGGATACAATGTAGTATGATTGTGCAATTGTCATTCGAAGTGCGTCAGCGCTGAAAATTGGTCTGGATAGGAGGGGGGTTTAAGTGCCCTGTAAGCAAGTGGTTAACCCATTTTGTAATAAGGCTGTAACAACAATGTGGCAAAATGAAACTCTGAATATTTTCAGGATGCACTGTAACTACTTCAATACTGGGAACTTTCACCCCCTTCCTGCCCAGAACATTTTTCAGCGTGGTCATTTGGAATGACAATTAGTCATGCAACACTATACGCAAATTACATTTATAATTTCTTTTGAGACTTCTCTATCTTTTGGTGGTATTAAATCATCACTGGGCTTTTTTTTTTTTTTCTTTTACTAAATGGGAAGACAATTTTTGGGGTAAAATTTTTTTTTTTTTTTTTTTTTTTTTTTTTTTTTGTTTCTTTGTTTCTTTGTTAAATTTTGCAAAAACAATTTCTTACTTACCTTGCCTCCAACCACCCATCCCTCCAAGCAGCAAACAATTACTTGTAGGAACCTTCGCTACTTTAACCCTTCTCTATTCTGCTACTGACCACCTAAGACATCTCTCCCCTGTCCCGACCTGGCCACCTCTGTCTAAAACGGCTCACTCATCACTGATCTTAAGAGACTGATCTCAAGAGACCTTGCCATCCTCTTGAACGACTGACTATGTAAAAGCCTTGTGAGCCACTATATTAATCTAGTGATGCTGCCAGCACTAAACACACTTCCTAAACATGAGCTGAACAAATTAATCTGAATAAGTGCAGTGCTAAATATAAGGATATCCCTTAAGGGGTATAAAGTGCATTAATGTAAACAATATGAGTGAATAAAGTGCAATATGCAAATTTTACACAGAATGTCCTTAAATAAATTAATGTTGGTAATATAGTGCAGTGTGCAGACTATAGCCTTGGTGTCTTTTTTTTTCTTTGCTTTATAAAAAAAAGCATATCATCTCTCTCCCTCTAGTGGCACCTTAGCCTCCCCTCTAAAACATATGCTGATCACTCCCATACTTAAAGCGGAGTGCCGCCGGAAATTTTTTTTTTTTTTAAGTCAGCAGCTACAAATACTGCAGCTGCTGACTTTTAAAACATGGACACTTACCTGTCCAGGGCGCCCGCGATTTCGGCACCCGAGGCCGAACCGTCTCTCCGTCCTCGGGTGCTGCCGCCTCCATCTTCGGTAAGGGAATCAGGAAGTGAAGCCGTGCGGCTTCACTTCCCGGTTCCCTACCGCGCATGCACGAGTCGCGCAGCGCAATACGGATGGTCCCTGCTGTCTGTGGGATCCGTGTGTTTCCCAGCAGGCAGCGGGGAGGGAGCAGGAAGTGGCGTAAATAACCGCAGATTCTGCGGCTATCTATGCTGGAAGTGGGTACCGATACCTGTAATATACAGGTATCTGTACCCCCCTCCCCCCTGAAAGGTGCCAACTGTCACTGGAGGGGGGGAGGAATCTGAGTGGAAGTTCCACTTTTGGGTGGAACTCCACTTTAAAAAGCCCTCAATGGACCCCACCAACCTGAACAACTTAAGATCTCTCATTGCTCCCATTCACCTCTAAACTTTTTAGAACGCTTGGCTTACAACCGTCTTGGCTCCTACCTCAGTGAAAATAACCACCTTGACCCCTTACAGTCTGGCTTTCGTTCGCAGCACTCCACAGAAACTGCCTTACTAAAACAAAAACTATTTACTAACTGCTAAAACCAATGGGCACTATTCCATACGCCTACTGCTTGACCTCCTCTGCGACCTTTAATACTGTTGACCACCTGCTCCTTCTCAAACTCCGTTCTCTTGGCTTTGCAAGATTCTGCTGTAGCCTGGTTCTCCTACCTATCACAGCGCTCCTTCAGTGTTGCCCACAACTGTCTCCTTCTCCATTGCCCGTTTCTGTGGGGGGTCCCCCAAGGCTGTTTTTGGACCCCTTCTCTTTATCTACACCTCCCTTGGTCACCGCCCATGGCTTTCAATACCATTTATACGCTGGTGACACCCAAATCTGTCTACTCTTCACCTCACTCCTTCAGTCTCCTCTCGCATTACTAATTTAATGACACATCAGCATGGATGTCGCACCAATTAAACGAAACCTCTGTAAAGCCGAGCTGGTAATATTACCCCGTGCCCCCCTTCGTGACTTATCCATGAAAATCAATAATGCAACTATCAATCCCTCCCCTCATGCCAGGGTACTAGGTGTAATCCTAGACTGACTTGTCCTTTCAGCCCCAAATCCAAATGCTGTTGAAAGCTTGCAGACGTCACCTCTGGAACATCTCTAAAATATGCCCCCTTTTAACAAATGAAACCACCAAGCTACTCATTCACACCCTTGTTTCTCGCCTTGACTATTGCAACTCCCTTCTCATTGGCCTACCTCTCCATAGGCTATCCCCTCTTCATGCGATCATGAATGCTGCTAGACTTATCCACCTTACCAACCACTGTCTGCCACCCCACTCTGCCAATTCCTACACTGGCTCCCAATCACCCAGCAAATTCAATTCAAAATGCTAACCACAACATTGATCTATATTTGGAGGCAGAAAGAACATGATTTGGTTGCATTTTAAATTTTTTCCATATGGACATGGTTACTTTTTTTTTTTTAAATTGTTTTATTTTCTTTTGCTTGATTACCATAGCGCTACAGCAAAGCCAAGTCGAGGATACACCAACAGTGTAAATCCTACAGCAAAGCCAAGTCAAAGAGGAGATGCTAACTTTGGAAATCAAGGATACAGACAGGGTGAAAAACCTACAGGAAGGTCAAGTAAAGGTAGATACACTAAGAGTGGAAATCTTGCAGCAAAGCCAAGTCAAGTAGGATACACCAGCCTTGGAACTACAGCAAAGCCAATCCAAGATGGATACACCAACAGACCCTCTGCAAAAAAGCCAAGTCAAGGAGGATACGCCAGCCTTGGAACTACAGCAAAGACAACCCAAGAGGGATACACCAGCAGATCTTCTGCAGAAAAGCAAAGTCAAGGAGGATACACCAGCCTTGGAACTACAGCAAAGACAACCCAAGAGGGATACACCAGCAGATCTTCTGCAGAAAAGCAAAGTCAAGGAGGATACACCAGCCTTGGAACTACAGCAAAGACAACCCAAGAGGGATACACCAACAGACCTGCTGCAGGAAAGCCAAGTCAAGGAGGGGGCACCAACCGTGGTAACCCTACAGTAACAAAAGTCAATCCTTGGGGCACCTATCAAAGTACGTGTAACTGGCATAGAATTGTGTCCTGGGCAGTATTAGGAACTGTAATATGCCCTAGAGTGGTCTTGATGGCTGTAGATTTGAGCCATTATTTTCTTTAGTCTAACCAGCCTATTGGTAATTGATACATTTTGACTGGTGTCGAGGCACTACAGTACAATAACTCAGACTGAGATCTAACACTTTAAAAGGTACATTTGAGTACAGGGTATCATGGACTTGCTACCCTGCACAGTGTAAGGCCCCACTCACACCTGAGCTTTGTCGTTTGAAGCTCAAATTCTGTTGGAGAGACCATCCTATGGTTCACATCTCCACTCAAGTAGCCTGAAACTCCGTTTTGGCACTTTTTGTATCTTGAATTAGGCAGATTGGTGCATTTTTGAAGCATTTTGTTCCCCATAGAAATATCCTGACGCATGCAATTTGCGTGTGTTTAAGCGTCTATTTTTGTCACAAGTGTTTGGAGTGTTTTGTGCTAGTTGTTGGGAGCCTGCAACTGCTGGCATCCTAACCAGTGGCTCATCCCTGCTGTCCACAGAATGAGTCATTATCGGGTGTTAGGTGCTGGCTCCTTATCGACATCCTAACATTGAGTCATCCCTGCTGTCAGCAGACTGTAAACACAAGCCAGCCTTGGAAAAAACAGCGTGGTATCCCACCCCCCCAACCAAAACCAGGCCTTTTTTGGATCTTGGTTTGGATTTTGAAGGGAGCCCCCATGTCAACAAATCAGTGTGCACCCCCCAAATTCATATCAGGCCCTTCAGTCTGGTATGGATCTTAAGGGGAGCACTGCACTAAGTCTCACTTAATCCATTGCAGGCCAGGAATGGGGGGGTGGCTTCCTCCCTAATGAACCATACCAGGCTGCGTGCCTTCCTCATGGAGGCACACCATGTTGATGGCAAGGGCCCCTTTCCCACAACCCTGGCCCAGTGGTTGTGGGGGTGCAACAGGGGACATAGTTCACTGATGTCATCACGATGAACGCTGGCCACTGACCTGCATTATAAAAGCCTGTTGAACATGATTGGTCCAATGATATAGGGGGCAGGGTTACTGGGTTTACTTGGAGGCGGGGGAAACTGCTGTCATTTGAGTGAGAAGCAATAGGTCTGGTCGTGTTTGGCGGGGGGCTGATATTTATTGTGATTAACAATTAATTTACATCGGAACATGTTTGGGTTGTGTTTTAAAAAAAAAAAAAAAAAAAAAAACTGTCCCCGATGTAAATCCATTGTTAATCAAACACCAGCTGCCAAACTACCCAAAAAACCTGCCGCCCACCAAACAAGACCAGACCTGTTGCTTGTCACTTGCTAAATTACAGCCTGCTTCCCCCTGCCTCTGAGTAAACCTGGGGGGGGGGGGGGGGGGGCTTGGCAATGGCAGTGTAAGGATGTGTGGAGAAGGAGCTCTGTACCCCTTGGCAAAGTGAGGGGATCATGGTACCACCTACTTGATCCATGAAAACAGTACTCAAAGGGTAACCGCACAGCAACAGTTGACATTCAGTCCTTTCTGGCTGCAACCCGGCAAACCCGCTCGGCCTCCAGGGACAGCATGGTGCTGGCATCCACCTTCAGTAATGGTGCAGCTTCTCAGCCTCAGGTAGGACAAACTCTCCCCTGTTCAGAAGCTCCAGATCGAGCTACAATGACCCTACTTTGTGTGGTAGCTACCTCCCTATTTCCTTAACTAACATGGACATTCGGATGTATTCTAAAATTGCTAATAGGTTTACACCACTGATCTTGCATCTTGATGAGGTGGGCTTTACCCCTGGAAGGGAGGCTAGGGATAACACCATTAAAACAATGTATTCTAAAGGAACATGCCCAGAAATGCCATATTCCAGCATGCCTAATATCGGTTGATGCTGAAAAGGCATTTGACCGGGTTCACTGGTCCTTCCTACAACAGATGCCTTAACAGATCGGTGTTGGCCTTAAGGTAATGACGAAAATGGTATGTATGTATGTATGTATGTATGTATGTATGTATGTATGTATGTATGTATGTATGTATGTATGTATGTATGTATGTATGTATGTATGTATGTATGTATGTATGTATGTATGTATGTATGTATGTATGTATGTATGTATGTATGTATGTATGTATGTATGTATGTATGTATGTATGTATGTATGTATGTATGTATGTATGTATGTATGTATGTATGTATGTATGTATGTATGTATGTATGTATGTATGTATGTATGTATGTATGTATGTATGTATGTATGTATGTATGTATGTATGTATGTATGTATGTATGTATGTATGTATGTATGTATGTATGTATGTATGTATGTATGTATGTATGTATGTATGTATGTATGTATGTATGTATGTATGTATGTATGTATGTATGTATGTATGTATGTATGTATGTATGTATGTATGTATGTATGTATGTATGTATGTATGTATGTATGTATGTATGTATGTATGTATGTATGTATGTATGTATGTATGTATGTATGTATGTATGTATGTATGTATGTATGTATGTATGTATGTATGTATGTATGTATGTATGTATGTATGTATGTATGTATGTATGTATGTATGTATGTATGTATGTATGTATGTATGTATGTATGTATGTATGTATGTATGTATGTATGTATGTATGTATGTATGTATGTATGTATGTATGTATGTATGTATGTATGTATGTATGTATGTATGTATGTATGTATGTATGTATGTATGTATGTATGTATGTATGTATGTATGTATGTATGTATGTATGTATGTATGTATGTATGTATGTATGTATGTATGTATGTATGTATGTATGTATGTATGTATGTATGTATGTATGTATGTATGTATGTATGTATGTATGTATGTATGTATGTATGTATGTATGTATGTATGTATGTATGTATGTATGTATGTATGTATGTATGTATGTATGTATGTATGTATGTATGTATGTATGTATGTATGTATGTATGTATGTATGTATGTATGTATGTATGTATGTATGTATGTATGTATGTATGTATGTATGTATGTATGTATGTATGTATGTATGTATGTATGTATGTATGTATGTATGTATGTATGTATGTATGTATGTATGTATGTATGTATGTATGTATGTATGTATGTATGTATGTATGTATGTATGTATGTATGTATGTATGTATGTATGTATGTATGTATGTATGTATGTATGTATGTATGTATGTATGTATGTATGTATGTATGTATGTATGTATGTATGTATGTATGTATGTATGTATGTATGTATGTATGTATGTATGTATGTATGTATGTATGTATGTATGTATGTATGTATGTATGTATGTATGTATGTATGTATGTATGTATGTATGTATGTATGTATGTATGTATGTATGTATGTATGTATGTATGTATGTATGTATGTATGTATGTATGTATGTATGTATGTATGTATGTATGTATGTATGTATGTATGTATGTATGTATGTATGTATGTATGTATGTATGTATGTATGTATGTATGTATGTATGTATGTATGTATGTATGTATGTATGTATGTATGTATGTATGTATGTATGTATGTATGTATGTATGTATGTATGTATGTATGTATGTATGTATGTATGTATGTATGTATGTATGTATGTATGTATGTATGTATGTATGTATGTATGTATGTATGTATGTATGTATGTATGTATGTATGTATGTATGTATGTATGTATGTATGTATGTATGTATGTATGTATGTATGTATGTATGTATGTATGTATGTATGTATGTATGTATGTATGTATGTATGTATGTATGTATGTATGTATGTATGTATGTATGTATGTATGTATGTATGTATGTATGTATGTATGTATGTATGTATGTATGTATGTATGTATGTATGTATGTATGTATGTATGTATGTATGTATGTATGTATGTATGTATGTATGTATGTATGTATGTATGTATGTATGTATGTATGTATGTATGTATGTATGTATGTATGTATGTATGTATGTATGTATGTATGTATGTATGTATGTATGTATGTATGTATGTATGTATGTATGTATGTATGTATGTATGTATGTATGTATGTATGTATGTATGTATGTATGTATGTATGTATGTATGTATGTATGTATGTATGTATGTATGTATGTATGTATGTATGTATGTATGTATGTATGTATGTATGTATGTATGTATGTATGTATGTATGTATGTATGTATGTATGTATGTATGTATGTATGTATGTATGTATGTATGTATGTATGTATGTATGTATGTATGTATGTATGTATGTATGTATGTATGTATGTATGTATGTATGTATGTATGTATGTATGTATGTATGTATGTATGTATGTATGTATGTATGTATGTATGTATGTATGTATGTATGTATGTATGTATGTATGTATGTATGTATGTATGTATGTATGTATGTATGTATGTATGTATGTATGTATGTATGTATGTATGTATGTATGTATGTATGTATGTATGTATGTATGTATGTATGTATGTATGTATGTATGTATGTATGTATGTATGTATGTATGTATGTATGTATGTATGTATGTATGTATGTATGTATGTATGTATGTATGTATGTATGTATGTATGTATGTATGTATGTATGTATGTATGTATGTATGTATGTATGTATGTATGTATGTATGTATGTATGTATGTATGTATGTATGTATGTATGTATGTATGTATGTATGTATGTATGTATGTATGTATGTATGTATGTATGTATGTATGTATGTATGTATGTATGTATGTATGTATGTATGTATGTATGTATGTATGTATGTATGTATGTATGTATGTATGTATGTATGTATGTATGTATGTATGTATGTATGTATGTATGTATGTATGTATGTATGTATGTATGTATGTATGTATGTATGTATGTATGTATGTATGTATGTATGTATGTATGTATGTATGTATGTATGTATGTATGTATGTATGTATGTATGTATGTATGTATGTATGTATGTATGTATGTATGTATGTATGTATGTATGTATGTATGTATGTATGTATGTATGTATGTATGTATGTATGTATGTATGTATGTATGTATGTATGTATGTATGTATGTATGTATGTATGTATGTATGTATGTATGTATGTATGTATGTATGTATGTATGTATGTATGTATGTATGTATGTATGTATGTATGTATGTATGTATGTATGTATGTATGTATGTATGTATGTATGTATGTATGTATGTATGTATGTATGTATGTATGTATGTATGTATGTATGTATGTATGTATGTATGTATGTATGTATGTATGTATGTATGTATGTATGTATGTATGTATGTATGTATGTATGTATGTATGTATGTATGTATGTATGTATGTATGTATGTATGTATGTATGTATGTATGTATGTATGTATGTATGTATGTATGTATGTATGTATGTATGTATGTATGTATGTATGTATGTATGTATGTATGTATGTATGTATGTATGTATGTATGTATGTATGTATGTATGTATGTATGTATGTATGTATGTATGTATGTATGTATGTATGTATGTATGTATGTATGTATGTATGTATGTATGTATGTATGTATGTATGTATGTATGTATGTATGTATGTATGTATGTATGTATGTATGTATGTATGTATGTATGTATGTATGTATGTATGTATGTATGTATGTATGTATGTATGTATGTATGTATGTATGTATGTATGTATGTATGTATGTATGTATGTATGTATGTATGTATGTATGTATGTATGTATGTATGTATGTATGTATGTATGTATGTATGTATGTATGTATGTATGTATGTATGTATGTATGTATGTATGTATGTATGTATGTATGTATGTATGTATGTATGTATGTATGTATGTATGTATGTATGTATGTATGTATGTATGTATGTATGTATGTATGTATGTATGTATGTATGTATGTATGTATGTATGTATGTATGTATGTATGTATGTATGTATGTATGTATGTATGTATGTATGTATGTATGTATGTATGTATGTATGTATGTATGTATGTATGTCATCTTATTCAGACATTTGCGGAATATGGCACAGTGAGCAATTTTTAAGGTAAGCTATGAGATGGAAGCCCTGAATATCTTCCTATCTCAATTTTCTGTGGCTCACCTTTGACGCAACTTTGCCTTTAAATGGCAACTTATGGCTATTGAATATCTAGGCATCAAAATCCCATCTTTATTGTCCGCCATGGCAGACATTAACTTTACGCCACTTCTCCGTGCTTGTCTTAAATCCTATGCTAAACCACATCTCGTGGTTTGGTCGCATCAATACTATCAAAATAGACATCTTGCCAAGATTATTGTACACTTTTCATGCCGTTCCTGTTCCCACCCCCTCCCCCCTCTTTTTTTTTTTTTTTTTCTTGTCTCTCAACAGGGTTATCCGTACATTTATATGACGACATAAGTCCAGAATTCGACAAACCATCCTCTCCTTGCCTAAGTGTAGAGGGGGTGGCTCTTCCCCCATTTGTCCATTTATTCTCATGCAGCATCTTTGCTCAGTGGTTGACTGGTTTCATGGCCATTCTACCAAGATCTGGACTCCCTTGGAGAATCTTATCTCCTCAGATCTTGCCTCCTTATCCTGGTTAGAACCTGATTAGAGACCCCAAGAAACTTATTACCCCTTATGGTGCGCACTACGCTGCAGTTATGGGATACTTATTTACGTAAAGGCTTACTCTCTTCCAGACCAAATCTCTTGACCCCGCTGTTTGGCCTAGCATCTTTCTCCCTACTGTGACAAGTACTAAGTTTCTCCAGGGGCATCGCGGAGACTGACCCTTTTGAGCCATACTCTGACTGGCTGGACTCTTGCTCCCCTTTCCCAGATACTCCCCTCCTGCCATAGCTCCCCATGTGCATGGTTGGAATATACACAGCTGAAACATTTAGGCAAACAGTCCTCTACGGACCTGACGCGACCTTGCACTGCTTTTGAATTACTATCCCAATCTTCCTCCACTTTCACAGATATACCAGATCTTATTGCGGGAATCCTCACTTTGTATATGCTCAATTTGTATATGCTCAACACACTTGTATTTTCTGCAAATACTTAATAAAAAAAGTAAGTAAACCCGGGGGCCCTGCACCAGACCAATCATGTTCAACTGGCTTTTTTAAAGCAGGTCAGCGGCCGGCATTCATTGTGATAGACATTGGGGGAAATGTTCAGGGTTTTTTATTATATAAAGGACCTTATCAGGGTCAGTGCCCTTCGATTGCTCAGCTCTTGGTGTAGACCCCTTGGACAGCTGCAGCTGGGATCGGTGCTGCAGCCATCCAGGCAAGTATATAATTTTTATTTATTTTTTTTTTTTTGTATTCCTCAACTTCCCTTTTAAGAGATTAAGCCCACTATCATCCACCAATAACTGAAACCTTAATTTAGTCTTTCATGGATGAGCTGTAACTTCTAATTTTTTTTTTTTTTGTTTTTTTTTTTTTTGTTTAAGTGGCAAGTGCTGCTATTGAGCCTGAGCCTGTGGATTCATATGAAAATGAGTGGCCAAGGTAAGTAAAACATTTCACTTGCAGTTTTTTCTGATGAGCATGGATTTTAAATTTAGAATGGGCATCTGAATGGCAATTTTTAAAGTGTATCTAAACCAATGCACAAAACATAGTGCAGCTTACCACTTCATAGTTGTGATGGCTGCATTTGTGAGTTTGTTTTTGTTTTTTGTTTTTTTTTTTTTTTTGTCCTCCCAGGCTTTCTGTGTTCCTGTCAGTAATGTTTTCTGTCCTAGAGAGAACTGTTCACTGTACTAGATCTATAGTGGAGCAGCAATGTCACCCTTGGATAGAAAGTGTTACACTACTGAACCACCCCTAACTGGGTAAGGGGCTGGGAACAATGCTAACTGATAACAGTGCAGCAAATGCAGACAACATTAGACTTTAACCCACTGGAATTCTGGTAGCAACAAGTATCGAACAGACAATGCTTTAAAGTGTGTGTGTATTTATTTTATAGGACATTGGACTTGTATTTCTAAACCATGTGTTATATGCAGGCTACCTTAAGGTGATTGGAGATGGCAAAAAATGTAAAGGTGCTGCCACTAGAGTGTACTCTTTTATAACCCCACCCACTCAGACCCCAGGCCCCTGTGTAGTTGTGAGGTTGTCTCCACTCTCGTTGTGGAGACAAGTTCACCTCTGGCACTATTTTTCTATCAGGAAGGGACGAGCGGGATCCACCCGCCAGAAGGTTGTAAAGCAGGAACAGAGAAATTACAGGTAGTGTAATCCCCCTCCCTCCCTTTTTAAGGAAAAAAAGGTAATTCTTCAGTCAGGAGCGGAATTCCCTCCTGGGGAACAAAAGCATCATAAATTGTAACCTTAAACAATATCTACATTTGAGTCTGTGTAGAACAGAAACAATGGGAACAGTCAGATATACATATCTGGGTCTTCAAAGGTTGGTCACTGACCACCTGTAAGGAGCTCGGTCACTAGGACCAAATTTTGGAATTGCATCTTTGGTAACATTCAGGTGACTGATGGAGATTTCCTGGCTCTGGACCTTCCCTGTTGAGACCATAGGGGGGAGATGGGTCGTCTCTCGTTAACCGGGTCACTGGTCCCCTGTGGTTCTGTTTGAAATGAGACCCAAGTCCTGGAGTAATGCTTCACCGATCTGGAAGGTAGCAAAGGAATGGGATTTGCCCTTGTAGGGAAATGATGGTCAAAATGGAAACTACCAACGGTATTTAACCTGTCAGTTGATAAGCTGACTGAGGAGCGACTTCAGTGCTCTCCTTTTCTGGATCGTTTTCTGGGCTATGTCTGTAAAAATATGGATCGGATGTCCTGAGATGTCTCCTTGATTTCTTGCCTCTAGCATAATCTTTTCTTTGATGCGATAGAAATGAGGCTTAACTATCACATCGCGTGGCAGGCCATCTGGTTTGGGTGCTGTCAGGGCGTGGTGCACCCTATCCAATTCTAACTGGTGAGGAGTGATGTCCAGTATCAATTGCTTCATTAGGGCATGGATCGATTCTTCTAGGTCCGTTTCTGATTCTGGGAGGCCTTGCACGCAGAAGTTATACCTCCTAGACCTGTTTTCCAAGTCCTCAATTTTTGTGTTTGCTTGGCCCTGTAGGGATGTGATCATTTTGGAGTTTTTGTTCACTCGCTTTACTGTCCCATCCATTTTGGACTAGATTGTGTCCAATCTCTCCCCTATGTTTTGAAAGTCATCTTTCTTACCTGTAGTGATTATAGTGCATGCTTTAGATAGTTCTTGTTGCAGGAGTGTAGAAAATCTAGCAAGATGAACTGTCTCCTGAGTACACAGTAGTAGGGGCAGGTGGCTGTGAAAACGTTGCGCTGTTTTGGCTCAGGGCTATTTCAGCCATTTGCCTATCTGTGGAGGAGGCTGGGGAGTCAGTAAACAATAGGGGCCTGTCTGAAGAGCCTGACAAGGGGGACATCTGTGGGTGCTCACTCTGTGGTGATGGAGGCCCTTCCTGGGATTGGGATGAGAAGGGATCTCTTCCTAGAAAGGTAATTGCTGGGCAGGTTAGCGCGGTCCTGTGTCTGGCCTCCCCCGTATATGTCCCCTGTTTCAGGTGCCATCTTGGTCTGGGGGGGCCACTGCTGTGTCTGGAGACTAACCTGCTCTGGCTCCTCGGTTCGGCTGCTGAGCTGCCCAGGTCTGGTGAGCTTGAAGACTGCTGCATTCATTGTCTCCCCCTCCTTGCTTCATTGCGGTCTGAGGGGTCCGCCGCTGTCTGTGTACAGTCGCGTGCAGTGTCTCCCTTCCCTGGCACCATCTTAGGTGGGGAGGGCTGCTGCTGAGCCTTGGAAGCACAGGTTGTTCAGAGTTGCTGGGGAGGTTTGCGGCTGACGTTCTCCGCTGCATGGTCTGCTCCCGAGTACCAGGATGTCAGTCGGATGGCAATCCGATCGCCCCTTATCACTTTTTTAAAAGCTTTTCTTGCCAGGAGGTTAGCGGAGCCTAGTCAGTGCATGACCGAGCTTGGCGCCACGCACATGCGCACTGTTCTCAAACACTTTACTTATTGAGTGTTTCCTCTTAAGGATTCTTGGTAGGCATCTGGAAGCCATTTTAAAGGGCTCCTTTGCCCTTGCAGGTCCAGCCCTATGTGACCCAACATGTTTCTGCATAAGTCTTCCTCAGGTTTGGGTAGTACCGTATCTGTAATATAATCTAGATCTTCAATATATTTTTATAATCCATAGCATATATAACCATTAATCTCTCAATAGGACATAGCAACTTGTATGCAAGTGTATACAGTTTAGTCCAAAAGCCATAGGGATTAAAAAAAACCTAGATTAGTGCCTTCATAGAGCAACTAGTGGATCCCACCCGATCTGGTAACAAACCTTGCAGGGAATATCTCTCAATGGGCACTGTAATTTAAGTCAGAGGTATTGCAAGAGAACCCCAAATAAGGCATACAAGTAAAGTTACAGGCATATCTTCATATAGAAGCGTGCTAGTATTGTGTGCTGTTCGGTCTGGGAACAGACAAGATTTCTGTGGATGAGATTAAAGTTAGAGGCATCATAAGACCCTAAATAGAACATGCAAGGAGTTACAGGCATACCTTCACATGTAGTGGTGTGCTGTTATAGGGTGTTGGAAAAGCATAGTGTGACCATGCTGAATCTCACCTGTATGTACCAGATAAAAGAGGGGGGGGGGGGGGAACTGACACCGACGTCCTTGCATCCAACACAGCAGCGCCAATATGGAGTGTCCCACCTCTGAGGGCAGAAGGATAACATGCTGTACATAGAGGAATGGAGACCAAGCAAATTACCTTGGCAACCACACCCCTCCCACCAAGGCAGCACAAAGTGGTTTTAAACCCTTCCATATACCCAGTGAAGGGGCTATCCTCTAATACAGATGAAACAAATCCACCTACATAAGTTGTATCCATCTAATCTTCCCTTCTCTACATCCATTTTAAGTTGCACACAGGAACTGAGGCTGTCAATCTGCTGGAGGTCCCCGAAACCCCCCGTTACATATTTCTCAGTGTCAGAAATGACTCATGCTGATAGCAAAGGAATGAAGCAGCAGCCAGAAATTACACTTAGTGCTTTTAATTGAGACAAGTATAACCTATAGAGGGATATGCTTTGTTCATATTTCATGTGAGGTTTAAAACCACTTTAACGCTGGGTTCACACTAGTCACTCGGATGTGGGTTCCCTGCATCCAATTTGCAATAGCAGGAGATTGTGGCCAGTTCTCATATCTCGGCAGCAGCTCCGGTGTGATTTGCACAGGAACGCTGTATGTCTAGGTCTGTTTCGGGGGGGGGGGAGAAAGAGTACAGACGCAGAAACTGATTTGGAGAATTTCAGGCACATAGTGCCTCTAGTTTAGTACTGTTGCTGCCTTGGAAACAATCGCATTTTAAACTTTTTTTTTTTTTTTTTTTTTTTTTTTTCATAACACTCAATCATTAATGGTTTATTTTTTTTTTTTCTGATTAGACTTGAAAATCTGAATATCAAGGAACAAAGACAAATGAAATGATTGTGGACACTAGAGAGAAGTAAGTATTGACCAATTTTGTGATTGTAATAGCTGCAATTTGTGCAACTATTGCTACCTGTAAACCTAAAAAACTCAGTTTTTTTTTTTTTTTTTTTTTTATAGCAGTTATGTATGAATTTAAAAATGCAGTTAAAGCGGAGTTCCACCCAAAAAACGTAACTTCCGCTTTAAGTGACATGCCACATTTGGCTTTCAGCCAGGCGCCCAGTTAGAATGTCAGAGCCTCGGAGGAGCGGGGCTTTGTGAGATCGCATCGCTGGACCGTGGGACAGGTGAGTGTCTGATTATTAAAAGTCAGCAGCTACACATCTTTGCCATTCTGAAGCTTCCCTTCAACCACTTTGCATATTTTATATACACTGTGATTCCTTACTTGCCAAATATGCTTCAGAAATCTCCCTCCACTGAGTCTGGCTGCAAACATTTTAACTGTGGGCAGCTGAATTTACAGAGGCACACCTGCAGCTCTTATTGGTCCTCTTGTGACTCGCCCTCCCTCCCTCCCTCCCTTCCTGGCAAACTCTTAACAGAGCTGTGCATGATGGGCTTTTAACCAGACAATAGGAAGTGGGCTGAATAAAGGATTTACTGGCAGAAATTTTGGGCCCCTTTCAGACCTGTGGATCTGTATTTAGCCATCCGCTGTGCTGGGATGGACCTGTCAGAACGCTCTCCTCTGGGGGGGGAATCGGATGAGTAGACTGCCTGTCCGTTTTCATCTGATCCACCAGACGGATGGAAAATAGGACATCCATCTGTCTGGATTTTGCGGATCGGATGTCAGCGGTGACATGTCACTGCTGACATCAGTCGCTCCATAGAGATGTATAGAGCGACTGTTCAGATCCACCTCTCAATTTTTTCAGGCAGATCTGAACGGTCCGCACGTGTGAAAGGGGCCTTACTATCCAAAGTTAAAACAACGGCAGAAGATTTTAACTGTTGTGATACCCATCAAAATCCTTTAATCTACTAGAATAATGTGTTGTCCCTTTTTGAGGGATTTTCTCCTCGTTCCCTGTTCTGAATGGCACTCTTCAAATAGACAGGAAGTGAGAAATGTTTACAATGGAATTTTGGATTAATTTGGACTTTTTTTTGTTTTTTTTGTTTTTTTGTTATCCTAACATGTGTGTCAAGCCACAGGTAGACCATACTGGGCCTTCATTATATTGGTTATTTTTTTATAGAAACAGATACTGTTGTAGTATCCATGACAACTATCATTTTGAACTGAGACCCAACTAGATTGCTTGAGTATGGAAACCTCAAGATGTATGTTTGCACTAATTATTTATTTTTATGTTTTAGGCTTTGGATTTGCAAAAGGAATATCCTGGGCAGCTATATTTTAATCTACTACGTTTTTAACATGACTGAAGATGCAACTGTTTTTACTTTAAAAAAAAAAATTGTACACAATCTTTTAACCTAAATGTTTTTAATACATACGTTTTTAAAAAAAAAATCTGGCTGAATAATAAAAAAACGTAATGTTTTCTTACCTGACTTAATTTATTTTTGTGCTGTTCACCCCTGCCACATTGCACAGCCAAAGGGTGATATCCCTAGTTTTTCATCCCTGCAGCTTTCTGTGCTGCTCCCTATACACCAGTCTGCTCATTGGATTATAAATGAAGGTAAACTACACTGCTGAAGCCATTTCTGTGTTGTAATCAATTCTGGTCAATCATTATCCCCTCAGCAAGTAGTTTATATGAATGTTTCTACTGTACAATGCAATGAGCCATATTTGGATTCTCTGAATTTACAGGTAAACTACAAGTTTAAAGTTAAGCCAATATGATTGGTTGCTTTAGTGAAACAGTGCTTGTACTTTTTTTTTTTATATTTTTTTTTTTTTTATCCCGGTGTGCAGTGAATCAGCTGCTCCTAGTGTCTAGGACAGGGATATGCAATTAGTGGACCTCCAGCTGTTGCAAAACTACAAGTCCCATCATGCCTCTGCCTCTGGGTGTCATGCTTGTGGCTGTCAGTCTTGCTATGCCTCATGGGACTTGTAGTTCTGCAACAGCTGGAGGTCTGCTAATTGCATATCCCTGGTCTAGGACTTGCTTTGCCAAATATGAACCATAGCCACCTTGGATGTCACCAACATCACCGCCCTTTGTAATGGGTGGCTTATGGACAGAGAAGTCATGGTGGGATGTTTATTTTGACAGTTGCAAGTTTGGGCCAAACTAAGTTCATCCTGAGCCTTAGCTCATCTGTGCTCTGGATTTATTTGGTCGGTCACTGATTTAAACAAACCCCTGGATTAGTGATTGAGATGGTGATGAAGCCTCTGGATAAGCATGACAGACACAAGTATTCTCAGAAGTAAAGGTCAGCAATTTCAGCCTCTGTACTTTTTTTACTATGGATTTCCTTTAAGGAACATGCTATGGAATTTGTCCCAATTTTAAACCTGACAACTTAATTCAGTACCAGCAGGTTTCCAAAAATAGTTTAAAGGCCTCCGGTTCCCACACCATATGTAGTGGACAGGGGAGCTCTTCTTCAACCTGTGGAAAAATCAGCATATAACCTCCTGGGACAGCTCATCTTCTGCTGGATTTCTTCTCCTACCCCACAGCACTGGGCAGAATGGAGCGGTAGCTCTCCCAGCCCACCTCACGATCACTCTGTCACGGCACTTGCCCCCCCCCCCCCCCCCCTCAGGTGGCCCTGGATCCAAAGATGGCTGCTGCAGCATGTCCTCTCTCCCTCATGGGATGACTTGAGTCCCACGCTGCTAGGCACAGCAGATGCAGGAGGGCCAGGTGCCATTATGGAGGCAAGTGAGTTGGGGGAGCAAGATCAGCAGGATTTTCATGGAAGAATTGCTTAAGCTGTAGTTACACTTCTGTCCCCCACCATCACTGCAACTGTGGAAAGCAGTGGCGACGGGCGTTGTACCCATAATATCTTCACTGGAAGATGATCAATGGCAAACAAATGCTATGGAAATAGAAGATTTAGAGCACCGATCCAGAAGAAATAACCTAAGAATAATCAGTATCCCAGAAACCTTCAAACCTGGATCTCAGCTAGACATATGTACTAACTCCATCCTGGAAGCTCTGGGTATTCACAGCAAATGTGTGACAGAGCACATTGAATAGGTGCACTAATGAATAACCGCAAGAATCCAAGACCAGTGATTAAATACATAAACCGCAGATCGCTTGGCTATCCTGCAAAGTTTCTGGAAAGCTTGTTCTGTGGAATTTGAAGGACACAAGCTCCTGGTCTTTGCTGATTATTCGGCAGAAGTGTCTCGCAAACGCAAGGAATTCTAAACGGTATGCTCCGCGCTTTTCAAAAAACTGCATTTGCACACTTATTTGTGTGTATAGTGTGAAGCAATCACAAATTATAACCAAAATTAAAAAGGAAATAATCCACATAAATTCTTAAGTGTCCACTATAGTGATTGTGGCTGCAGAAAAAAACAAATGTCCATAGGTGCCTTAATATGAAGTCTTAAACTCCAAGCTATTATGTATAATGTATAACAACCTCTTACCAGAAGAAATGGATCCCAAACTATAGGGATCAAAAGTGCTTGATGCAATTGTGATCAGCTGCAGTGCTCCATCCCATCAGCTCTAGCAGGAGCCCTGGTAATGTTTGTTGCTTTGCCTGGATCCATTTCCATATTCAGGCAAACAACCAACATTACTCCTGATAGAACTGATGGGATGGAGCACTGCAGCTGATCACAATTAACCACTTAAGGACTAGCCTCGTTTTGGATTTTAGGTGTTTACGTGTTTAAAACAGGTTTTTTTGCTAGAAAATAACTTGGAACTCCCAAACATTATATATTGCTTTTTTCTAACACCTTAGAGAATAAAATGGCAGTCATTGCAATACTACTTTCGCACTGTATTTGCGCAGTGGTCTTCTAAGCGTACTTATTTTTTTTATTCAAAAAAGTGATTTTTTTTTTTCCAAAAAAACAACAAAAAAAGTCATTTAAAAAAACAACAAAAAATATGCCTTTAAGACATATGGGCGGAGCTGACGTAATGACGTCGCTTCCGCCATCCTATAGTATGGAGACGGGTGGGCACCATCTTGGCCTCACTCATCTCCATACCAAAGAACTGACAAAAAATCCGCTTTTTTGAATAAAAAAAACAGTAAAGTTATTTATTTATTTATTTTTTTTTTAATATATATTGCGAAATATAATGTTACACCAAGTAAATTAATACCCAACATGTCACGCTTCACAATTGCGCCCACTCGTGGAATGGCGTCAAACTTTTTCCCCTTAATCTCCATAGGCGACGTTTAAAAAATTCTACAGGTTGCATGTTTTGCATTACAGAGGAGGTCTAGGGCTAGAATTATTGCTCTTGTTCTACCGGTCGCGGCGACACCTCACGTGTGGTTTGATCACTGTTTTCATATGCGGGCGCTACTCCATGTATGCGTTTGCTTCTGCACGCGAGCTCGTCAGGACAGGGCGCTTTAAAAGATTTTTTCATTTTTTTTTTTCCACTTTAAAAAAAAAAAAAAAAAAAAAAGTTTGGATCACTTTTATTCCTATTACAAGGAATGTAAACATCCCTTGTAATAGAAAAA
Organism: Aquarana catesbeiana; assembly: GCF_042186555.1. Taxonomy (NCBI): domain Eukaryota; kingdom Metazoa; phylum Chordata; class Amphibia; order Anura; family Ranidae; genus Aquarana; species Aquarana catesbeiana. The sequence continues at coordinate 151,801,923 of NC_133325.1, read as the reverse complement.
AGTATGACAGGTCCTCTTAAATGAGATCTGGGGTCAAAGTCCTCAGATCTCATATTTACACTAAAATGCAAAAAATTTTTTTTAAACAAAAAAAGCCTTTAAGACTTATGTGCGGAGCTGACGTAATGACATCGCTTCCGCCGTCCTATAGTATGGAGACGGGTGAGCACCATCTTAGCCTCACTCGTCTCCATACCAATGACTGACAGGTCCCGATCGCTTCCGCCGCTACTGGGGGCTCCGGTAAGCCGCAACGATAACGGTGATCTCGTGGCAAATCTGCTGCGGAGACCACCATTATCGGAAACACGACTGGCTCCTGTAAAGATGGATACCTCGGTTGTGGCAGCAGCTGCTGCCGTTAGCGAGATATCCCTCTTCAAAATGCTGACGTATATGTACAGGAGCCGGTCGGTAAGTGGATTATTTCCGTTCTAATTTTATTGTGCACTTATTTGTGTATATATTGTTTGAATTGGCATTTAGATTCTTGAGTAGCAGCACTCGCGCATTATTTTTATAGTCGCTTCACACTAGCATACCCAGCTATTCTTCGACTGCAAGCCCCAGATGGGGAACAACTTGCCTTACAAACTCCAGAAAAGTTGGATGCCTTCCTTTAAATCCCTTAAGCTCAAGCCAGCAACAGCTGACACGGATCAAGACAGAGCCAAATTTGGGCCTAGGGACCAAAGGAGCCCTAGAAAAGACCCACAAAAGTGCCTAAAGCAAACATCTCCTTTAGGTCCTTTCCATGATTGCTGAGCAATCCTATACGCCAGGCTACCCTACAGGCCTATGGTAATGTTTCCTCTCCTAGTCCAGGGGACTGTAGACATCACTAATGTACACTTAAAGTGTAAATAAACCCTCCTATCATTTTCAGCAAAGGAAGCTGCCATCTTTGCCTCTGTTTAATCTACAACTGCCATGATGCTGCACATGTGATCAGTTATGACACCAGCCATTTTTATGGTTTGACAGTTTGGTTGAGAGCATAACCGATGGGAGTGTTACATTTCCGGCACGTGCCGGAAATGAAGCTGTTTTATGGATGAGTTTACTTCCGCTTTAATATTTATGGGGAATTGTCTATAGCTTCACTTATGGGTGGTAACCTGCTGTAATGTAAAATTTGTCCCAGTATGGGACCCTGAATTAACGCTGCTTCTAGCTAGCCCACTTGGAGGAGTGTCCAGACCATAGTATCTTTACACCCCCCACACCTCCCTGTAACTAAGAGAAGCTGCAGCCAGGCACTCTTCCTCATCATCGGTCCACAGGCTAGTGGCCTTGCTGGAAGTGAAATATCCATACAGAAAAAATAAAAATTAAGCCAATCAGTTATGCGGTTTGTTTTAGTTTGTTCTTTTCTTTCTCCTAATATCACCTCCTTCCTTGTTATCTCTCAATGGGGAATAATCCTGAGCCAATAAGTCACAACTTTTAATGGTGTGCATTTATGAGTAAAACTACTGTCCATTTTTCCAGGTAGTGGTAATAATATTTAAAGCAGCTTTTATCAAGGCATACCTTACTTCTCACATTATGCAAGTAGTTTCATGGAATGAAGGGTTTACATAGTAGGTGAGGTTGAAAAAAGACACAAGTCCAACCTATGTATGTGATTGTCAGTATTACATTGTATATCCCTGTATGTTGCGGTCATTCAGGTGATTATCTAATAGTTTCTTGAAGCTATCAATGCTCCCCGCTGAGACCACCGCCTGTGGAAGGGAATTCCACATCCTTGCTGCTCTTACAGTAAAGAACCCTCTACGTAGTTTAAGGTTAAACCTCTTTTCTTCTAATTGTAAAGAGTGGCCACGAGTCTTATTAAACTCTCTTCTGCGAAAAAGTTTTATCCCTATTGTGGGGTCACCAGTACAGTATTTGTAAATTGAACCTTTCCTCATAACTAAGCTCCTCCAGACCCTTTATTAGCTTTATTGCCCTTCTTTGTACATGCTCCATTTCCAGTACATCCTTCCTGAGGACTGGTGCCCAGAACAGGACAGCATACTGAAATAAAAAGAAGACAAAAGCGCACCAGCCTAGTGCATTAACTTTTAAAACATTTATTTGATATAAAATAATAAAGGAAATAACTCACAGGCGATTGGTGGAGAAGGCACAACATAAAATCGCACCGGTATACAGTCTGCGATTTGGAATGAGCGGAACCTTCCAGGGGTCGTGGAGGAACGCACAGATGCTCTGTGCGTTCCTCCACGACCCCTGGAAGGTTCCGCTCATTCCAAATCGCAGACTGTATACCGGTGCGATTTTATGTTGTGCCTCCTCCACCAATCGCCTGTGAGTTATTTCCTTTATTATTTTTTATCAAATAAATGTTTTAAAAGTTAATGCACTAGGCTGGTGCGCTTTTGTCTTCTTTTTATTTCGGTTTTCACTAGGATTCCCATCCTTGAGGGCAGCAAGGCCAGTGCTCAGCCTACTACATATGGTGATCCACCTGTGCGCAGGAGTTGCTTTCTTTTTTTCCCTCTTCAGGACAGCATACTCCAGGTGCGGCTGGACCAGAGCCTTGTAGAGTGGGAGAATTATCGTTTTAGCTCTGGAGTTGATCCCCCTTTTTAATGCATGCCAATATTCTGTTTGCTTTGTTAGCAGAAGCTTGGCATTGCATGCCATTGCTGAGCCTATCATCTACTAGGACCCCCAGGTCCTTTTTCCATCCTAGATTCCCCCAGAGGTTCTCCCCCCAGTGTATAGATTGCATTCATATTTTTGCCACCCAAATGCGTTATTTTACATTTTTCTATGTAGTCGCCCACCCCATTAATTTTGTTCAGGTCTTTTTGCAAGGTTTCCACATCCTGCGGAGAAGTTAATGCCCTGCTTAGCTTAGTATTGTCTACAAATACAGAGATTGAACTCTTTATCCCATCCTCCAGGTCGTTTATGAACAAATTAAATAGGATTGGTCCCAGCACAGAACCCTGGGGAACCCCACTACCCACCCCTGACCATTCTGAGTACTCCCCATTTATCACCACCCTCTGAACTCGCCCTTGTAGCCAGTTTTTAATCCATGTACTCACCCTATGGTCCATGCCAACGGACCTTATTTTGTACAGTAAACGTTTATGGGGAACTGTGTCAAATGCTTTTGCAAAATCCAGATACACCACGTCTACGGGCCTTCCTTTATCTAGATGGCAACTCACCTCCTCATAGAAGGTTAATAGATTGGTTTGGCAAGAACGATTCTTCATGAATCCATGCCGATTACTGCTAATGATACCGTTCTTATTACTAAAATCTTGTTTATAGTCCCTTATCATCCCCTCTAAGAGTGTACATACTATTGATGTTAGGCTAACTGATCTGTAATTCCCAGGGATGTATTTTGGGACCTTTTTAAATATTGGTGCTACATTGGAATGGTACCAGCTGATTGGAGAAAAGCCAGTCAGTAGACTTTCTGTAAAAATTAGGAACAACGGTCTGGCAATCACTTGACTGAGTTCCCCAAGTACCCTCGGATGCAAGCCATCTGGTCCCGGTGATTTATTAATGTTAAGTTTCTCAAGTCTAATTTTAATTCTGTCCTCTGTTAACCATGGAGGTGCTTCCTGTGTTGTGTCATGAGGATAAACACTGCAGTTTTGGTTACTGAAGCCCCCCGATTCACTTGTGAAGACTGAGGAGAAGAATAAATTCAATACCTTCGTCATCTCCCCATCCTTTGTAACCAGATGTCCTTCCTCATTCTTTATGGGGCCAATATGGTCTGTCCACCCTTTTTTTTTACTGTTTACATACTTAAAGAATTTCTTGGGATTTTTTTTTGCTCTCCTCCGCTATGTGTCTTTCATGTTCTATCTTAGCCGTCCTAATTGCACCCTTACATTTCTTGTTGCATTCTTTATAAAGTCTGAATGCTGAGGATGATCTCTCAACCTTGTATTTTTTTTTTTTAAGGCCTTCTCCTTTTGCTTTTATATGCATTTTTACATTGGAGTTAAGCCATCCAGGATTTTTGTTTGCTCTTTTAAATTTATTACCCAATGGGATAAATTGGCTAATGCCCTTATTTAATATGCTCTTAAAGAAAACCCATCTCTCCTCTGTATTCTTTGTTCCTAATATTTTATCCCAATTTATGCCTTTTAGCAAGGTTTGTAGTTTAGGGAAGTTGGCTCTCTTGAAATTCAGTGTCTTTGTATTCCCTTTATGTTTCCTATTTGTGTGATTTATACTGAAACTAATTGACCTGTGTTACCTAAATTGCCCCGTATAAGAATGGCCAAAAGAATGAAGAGCCTCCAGACACTTGAAAAGACTTAAAACAGCCATAGCACTACTGCAGGAGCCCCATCTGTCTGAAGATGATTTCTCCCACATACAGAAACTGGGTGGGTAGGGTCAGCTGCCAAGGGACGAAAGGCTGGAGTGCTGATTCTTCTCCACAGCAACCTATCCTATTAACTGGTCTCTGTGGACAAAGATCACATGGGCAGAATAATTACAGTGCGCCTAGAGTTTCCCATTGAAGAGCTATTGGTTATGAATGTGTACGCCCAAATTCCCCAGATAAAACATTTCAGTGAGCTGTCAAAAGAGCTCATACAAACACCCCATACTCCACACCTAATAGCAGGAGGTTTCAACATGGCCGTGAGTAATACGGATGATAGATACCTAAAACAAGCTAGGGGCTCTCACACTAGTCAAGGACACGACACCCATTTACATCAAATGACTACTGCCTTATAACTAGTTGACCCTTGGGGACTATCGCATCCAACAGAAAGAGAGTACACCTTGTACTCTTATGCATGTGACTCGTTAGCCGGGTTAGATTACCTCTTTTGCACTACATCATTACTGCCCATTGATCGTGAGTCTACTATACATGACCTGGTCATCTCAGATCACAGTAGTACCCGACGACTTCATGCCACGGGACAACAATAGGCAATGGTGTTTTTTTATCTTAACACAAAACAAACCTTTTAACCATATGGTCAGAGTAAGTAGATGCAAATGCTTCTCACAGGGACAAACCTAATCTTTTCTGGGAAGCAGGTAAAGCTTTCTTGCGTGGCAAAATCATCCTACGTAACCTCATACAAGAAAAGCTCTCAATATCACAAAGCAAGTGATAGGCTACGAGTAGCTCATAATATTTTGAATGAACAGAATACCCCAAACAATATGAAACTTTGGCATGAAGCTAAGTGACTTTTTGACGTTTGGGCAGACAATCTAGAACACATCACATTCTCATACACAGACCTCCAATTCCATAAATATGAAAATAAAGCAGGGAAATTACTAGCAAGGTTATGCAAGGGCACATACCACCCACCCCATATTACATCCCTGAAGGACTCACTGGGTACCATCTCCACATCCCCTAAAGACATAAATAAAATTCTAGAATCCTATTACTCTGCTCTCTACACAGATGAACCTATTAACACAAAAGAAGTCCACAAATTCTTGGACTCTGCTAAGTTACCAAAAATAGCGCTGGAACACTTGACACTGTTAAATTCCCCAATAACCCAAGAGGAAAAATCTGCGGCTATAAAAAAAGATGGCCAGTGGTAAAGACCCAGATGGTACACTCCAAAATTTTACAAAATGACCGAAGACAAGCTATCCACTACAGTACTGGAGGTATACAATGGAATTTGGGAGGAAGGCCTGTATTTGCTATCGGGACATTAGGCACATATTAAATTGATCTTGAAAAAGGGTAATGATCCCATTGATCCAGGTTCATATCGTCCCATATGCCTTTTAAATGTGGACTCTAAGATCCTCTTGAAAATTGTGGTATCTGGACTGGCAAATATTATCCCATCTTTAATTCACTCGGCACAGGCGGGTTTCACCAAAGGTATATAGTAAAAGGAAGGGGACGGGGGAAATGGGGATGTGGAGCAAGCTGTACGCAGATGTTCGGTCAATTAATTAACTGACCAGTCACTGATCTTGCACCTGGTGTGGCATTTGTTGCTGTAAACAAAAGCAAGCTAGAAGAAAAGGGGGGGTACTCGATATGAAGAATATCGGGTAAAAAAGGGGTTACTTTAGCAAAAAAACTGATCAGAATATTTAGTTGTATCAAAAAGTGTCAATTTATTCTATTCTCAAATAGTTCAAACATATTGATGCATTTCATTAAAAACAAACACATTATGGCTATTGAGGATATATCCCCCCCCCCCCTGTTCTACTTCTGGTGAGCCTTTGGAAGTCTATTAGACCATTCTCCATCTGAGTGGGTTGGGTGAATAGTATTCCCCCTTTTCTCTTAGAGTACTTTTTGATTAGCCTATTCCTTGCACCTAATTAGTCACTAAGATCATCCTCTATCAACTAGGGACATTGGTTGAATACTTCTCTGATGTTTTCCCAGTTTTTTGTTTCTTACTGTTCTCTGTTTTTGTAATATTATGTTTTCTCTATACTAACACTACTTTTATCCAAGTTGGTGGGGTGGACCCTGGCTGAGATACAGTTACTAAGATCATTCCCCTTGGTCATCCCACCTCGTTTTGGCTTTATTTAATAGCCCCTTTTTTACAAATATATCTGGCCCATTAGTGCATTATTAATGATTTTATATAAACCTTGAATCTACCCATACAGACAGGCATATTCTGATTTATGTCACAAATCCTGAATTCTACAGATACACCACCATTATATGCCTGTTCTAAAGTTGTACGAGCTTAGATAGATACACAGTCCTTTATGTGTTATTGTGCTGCATATAGACGTTTGAAAGATGCATTAAAATCTTTGGTTTATGTTTTTATTAACCTTGCCCGATATGACATATAAATGCCCTAAGAAAGGTCCATCTCTAACAGGCAAAGTAATGGTGGATTGTTTGCAACTGGCATAGTATATATCCGGCGATATGACTTCCGGTTCATCTGATTGGGCTCATTTCGTTTCAAAACACTCCCCCTACTCATGACCGTCACTGTGTTTGCGCTCCACACCTCGGTTTGATAAGCCTCGACTTCCTAATACCTATGACACGCAGACCCCGAGCGGTCTGACGTCATTCCGTATTGAACAGATCACGTGATTGCGGCGTGATCATTGTACCACATGGGCTGACGCGCTACCGCGGATTGGAGGATGCAAGTGAGGTCTGATTTTGACCACCCAAGAGGGATATGATTGGCTACACTAACACCAGATGACCTTTTGGCCACTGTTAGCGCCGCCCAACCCGGAAGTCATGCCCGGTATCGCTGCCAATTGGATTATTTGCATTGTTTGTTACAACATATATAAGCGCAGTAGATGGGGGTAAATTCATACCCCAGCAAAAGTCTTTGAGGACGAAACGCGTCGGATTTCTGTGTATTTTACCCTCACCATCACCTACTGCGCAAATTTTTAATTTTGGGACTCTTTATATTATTTTGAGCCAAGTTTTTACCGCCCATATTTTTGTATTTACTACAAAAAGACCTCTATTTTTAATAAACGACATTACGTCTGAGAAAGATTTATACTATGTGGAAGTTTTTTTCTTTTTTCACCTACAAATACGGTATTGGTTGCTGAGGAAAAGGTTCCCTTCTTCTGAAGATTGAGGCTGATCCCGGCTTCCAGCTGAGCCTTGCCAAGGACACACCATTAGATGACATCTGTTGAAACCTATCGAGCTAGAGGCGTGACATCAGTGGAAATCCCACCCAGGAACAACATACGACTTCACAGTCCTACACCGCTTGACGGTACAAGCTCGTTTGACTCACCGCCAAGGGCCTGTGAGTCCACCTTATCTGGTAAGGGCATTGCATTTCTGTTCCTTTGGGCCAATGTCACCATTCTAAGGGAGAAATTCTACTTCTGAGCAGGGATACGTCCAACAGCCCCTGTCTACCACACCTAAATGAACTATTTACACCAAGATTGATATCTAGCAATCCCGAATTTAAGATGGTGGACTTTAAATATGGTTACACCTTTGTATTTACCACCTTGATGGACTTTTGATTTATTTTTTGGTTCTCCTTTCTTTTGGGTTGTATGTTACTTGATATACATCATTGTAGTAGTTCTAAATATTTTTCAAGCTTTTTCTTCTCTTTTTATGATTACATCTTGTAGCTGAACTTCCAAGTATTGATCTGATTGGTTCTATCTATTGCCGAGATACGGAATACCAACCTCTCTTTTCTTTACTTATTTAGCGTATTGATGTAGTTATATCATTGCACAAATTATTTCACTATTGTTGAATCCATTCATGGTAGGGTTTAGGTGGGGAGGGTAACATCTCCCTTACTTTAATCCCCCCCCCTTTTTATGTACACACCTGAGGATTGCACACTCTTATTTATGTTATAGTGTTAATACTATTTCTAAAAGATATCACTACTAGCGCCACACTTTATTTATTTCTTCACATATTTACACGAGTCAAGTTGTTGTGTTGGCTGCTCTACTTTGTAGGAGTTGGCGCAAATTTTTGTATACACAATGATATATCTAAATAAATTCAAAAGACAGGACAAAAAACATACAAAGACACAGTACAAAACGACATTGAACACGGTCCGGACGCTTTATGGTGGTCAGCAGCTGTATCAAATGAGTATATGGGGAAATTCCCTATGTGGGATCACAGTGGATCACCTGGGTAGTTAATTTTTGGTGCTGCTTAGCTGCTGATCAACATAAATGGGGGGGGGGGGCGGGGGGAGCAGGGTTGGTAAGAAATCAGGTAAGAAAAAGACCGGTAAACCCAGGGAAGACCAAGCCTCCCACCTCCACTCCAGCAGCAGCTCGCACGGCAGAGGACAATAATGAGCGACTTCAGAATTCTAAGGGAGAGCCATCAGCCTCCTCCACGAGGCCAGTCTCATCGCCCGACACAGGCACCGGGGAATCCCAGTCTGTTACGCATCCCCTATCAAGAGAACCCATTAGAATGGAAGCTGCTGCCCTCCTCTCTGCCTTCAGAATGGATTTCGAATCCTGGGCAAGCAAAATGGAAGATTCCCTCCACGTGGAGCTGAACGCTCTGAGGCAACAAGTCACAGCTAACGAGGAAGCAGTATCGGTCTTAACCACTGCTCAGGATGACCACGAGGCACGCATAACAGCCCTTGAATCCTCATCCGCGACGCACCTACGGCGCCTACGCCACCAGCAACTCCGCATAGAAGACAGCGAAAACAAGATCCGGTAGAAGTCTTGAACTGGTTAGACCCTCCAGAAGATAGATCAGGACAGGTGGGACTTGGTCCACTTCCACAGCTCCGCAGACGTCCTAGGTCTAGATCAGTTTCTTCCGGCCCAGGGATAAGAAGACCTACTTCCCTGGAAGATTAACTCAACAGCTAGGTAGAGACTGATGGCTTGTTTTGTCTCCACTGGCTCTTTCCCTGCTCTTTGCCAATTCATTATTTGGCTGGGGTTCGGGTGAGAGCATAGATTGAAGTCACTCTTACGCCTCTCACTATGAAGAGCGTCAGGTAATGCGAATGTATACCAATGCTATGTTTTTGTGTTTCTCTTTTTTCCTTTTTCTCTGTTGTTTTCCTAAAGTTGTTTTGCATTGTCTCAGATTGATCCCTCTCACCCTTCCATGATAATATATGCAGTGGGGGATGTGTGGCGGGGGTGGGGGATACCTTCCTTTCTGGGGGGGGTCTGGCACCCGGTTTTACCCAATCTCCGCTGCAGAGAATACAGGTCTAAGGGGCACATGGAGCGGAGGATCGTCCCCACGGGGGGGGGGGGTCCCCACTCTCCCTACCCTCCATATACCCACATTATTGTTTTGGCGCAGTAACTTTCTTTATATACATGAGACAATGTAATAGTTTTATATATACCTCAGGGTTAACTATTTAAATCCAATGCACACACTTGGTTGATTGTTATCATTTGTTGTTGTTAAGCTGCCTTATGCACCACACGCATTTTAAATATCAAGTGTGCCATACATACTACTTACATGCCTGGTATGCTGTCGGGATCACGGCTCAGACCCATTCATCTCGACTTTTCCCCCGCAATAGGACAGGCACGGTCTGTGCCTAAAGCGTGAATTTTCACGCAGTGTTCTGCGTTAGCGAACACATTCGCTTTCCAGACACATCTTTTTAGGTGTCTTTTCATTTATATCTTATTTCTTCCATTACCCTCACGCTCCTTCTATTTTTCTTCCTCCTCTCCCTCCCCCCCCCCCTGTTTGTTTTTCTTTTTCTTCATCTCTTCTCTCTTTCTTTTTTCTTTCCTTTTCTGCTCCCTATACCTTCCCTCCATATTTTAATATTTTCTCCCCTTTACAGCTTTTGGCACTCCGGCATGGCTCACACGGTGACTTTGCGCCCACACCTGAAACTTTGTTCGTATAATGTAAACGGACTTAACGTAGCGTTGAAACGTGGGCAAATTCTATATCAGATGCACAAAAGACAGGTCAGCATACTTTTGCTGCAGGAGACCCACTTCCATTCTGACTCCACCCCTTCCTGCTCCAATAGATATTTTAATAGATGGATTCACAGTACCAACCCGACCCAAAAATCTAAAGGAGTATCTATTGCGTTTCATAAAACACTCCCTATTGAGCTGCTCGATCATGTGGCGGATCCCCAGGGCAGGTATGTCTTTGTGAAAATCTCCTTATGGGGGACCAAATTTACAATAGCTAATGTATACTTGCCTAACACACACCAAGTCCCATCAGCCTTGAAATACCTAAAGATTTTGGCGGGTTTCACGGAGGGCAAGCTCATACTCGGAGGGGACTTCAATACTCCCCTGGATCCACTTTTGGATTCATCGACATCCCGTTCCTCTATATCCTTTCCAAAAATACGGGCCCTAAAACATGCCATCTACAATATGCATCTCATTGACGTATGGCGAATACTGTATCCGGACTCACGAAACTACACACACTTCTCCAATGTTCACCAATCATACAGTCGTTTAGATTATTTTTTAGTCGAGCACGGCTGCTTAGATTGGTCCCCCAACTGTGAAATAGACCCTATGGTTTGGTCCGACCACTCTCCTATATTCCTGACGCTTGCAATCCCCTCTACTCCAATAAAAGAATGGACGTGGAGGTTAAATGACTCTCTCTTGACTGAACCAGGGTTTGATACACAGATAGCGGAGACGATATCAAACTTTTTCACAGACCACACATCTGATGACACCTCACCAACTATTAAATGGGAAGCATTAAAGGCGGTACTACGGGGTAGGTTTATTCAAATGGGTGCCTGCATGAAAAAAGAACGCTCAGCTGCGATAGCTACGGCAGTACACAAGCTTAGGACGCTAGAAACTACTCATAAACGCTCCCCAACGGTGGAAGTGCTTGCGGAGGTTTCTTCCGCTCGCACTCAGCTTAGAGAGTCATATGAGGTATCAGCCCGCACGTTTGCGAACAAACTAGCCTTTCATCAATACAAATTTCGAGATAAATGTGGTAGATCCCTGGCTCGCACCCTTCACACCAAACAACCTAACACCTTTATACCCCATATACGGGACAGTTCTGGGAAAACTGTCTCATCACCTTCTGAGATGGGACGGGTGTTCCGGGACTTTTATCAATCCCTATATAATATACCTACAGCAAGCTCCATTGAACCTCCCTTTACCACAGCGGAAACACAAGCCTTATACATCGAGCAAACTGCACTACCCACTCTAGATAGCGAAACGATAGAGGACCTTGAGGCCCCGATTTCGGAGGACGAGGTTGCCCACGCCATTGCCTCTACTCCATCTGGTAAAAGCCCGGGTCCTGATGGCTTTATTCCAAAATTCTACAAACAATTTGCTCCCCTTCTTACTCCCTTCCTAACAAAAGTATTTAACTCAATCTCTGAACGATCAGTGTTCCCGCCACAAACCTTAGAGGCACATATCACCCTCATCCCCAAACCAGACAAAGACCTGACTGTTTGTGCTAATTACCGACCTATTTCGCTAATAGGAGTAGATCTAAAGGTGTACGCAAAATATTAGCTAATAGGTTGCAACTATTGCTACCCCGCTTAATACACCTAGACCAGGTTGGCTTTGTGAGTGGAAGAGAGGCGTGCGACAACACCCTAAAAACACTCCTCATTGCGGATTATGCTCGGGCCCACAATATCCCATTGTGCCTTCTCACAGTCGATGCGGAAAAGGCCTTCGACCGTGTCGACTGGCAATTTCTCCGCTTATCATTACAACAACTAGGTCTAGGCCAAAACATGATCTCCAGAATAATGTCCCTCTACACATCTCCTTCCGCTAGGATTAGACTAAACGGCTCCCTATCTCCTAAATTTACTATACACAATGGAACGCGGCAGGGATGCCCCTTGTCCCCCATTCTATATGTGATTGTCATGGAACACCTAGCCATTGCCCTTAGAAACAATCCGGCCATTCATGGTGTTAGTATAGGCCCACTACACACTAAAATTGCCCTATTTGCTGATGACCTACTCATATTTGTAACTCAACCGCAAGTTTCCCTACCCTACCCTCCATTATGCAGGAGTTTCGGAGGTATGGAGAGGTTAGTAACTTTAAAGTTAATCGGAATAAATCAGAAATCCTCAACATTTTACTCTCAACAGCGGCTCTCCAACAGCTCACGACTTCCTTCCCTTTTAAGACAAGCGCCACATCTATCCGCTATCTAGGAATCCATATTCCAACAGTTGCATTTCAACTATTCTCCAGCAACTTCACCCCTTTACCTACTAGAACTCAAGCGGATCTGAACACATATGCCTCTAAACAGCTCTCCTGGTTGGGTAGGGTGAATGTCTTGAAGATGGATGTTCTTCCTCGATTCCTATACCTTTTTCAGACCATTCCTATCCATATCCCCACCTCGTTCTTTAAAAGGCTCCGTCAGATCTTTTCTAAATTCATATGGCAGGGATGTCGCCCCAGGATAAAACATGACACAATGATTCTCCCGAAGGTCAGGGGGGGTGCGGGGGTCCCAGATGCCTCTATATACCATAAGGCAGCGGTACTCGTGCGTATAGTGGATTGGTTCCACCACTGTTCCTCCAAACTTTGGGTTCAATTAGAGAAATATCTTAATGAGGTTGATCTTTGCGCCCTGCCGTGGACCCCTACTGCTCTGCGTGGGGACAGCAAACTTTCTACTGCTCTTACTCGTCAAACTCTCCAGATTTGGGACCGCATAATCTCAGCAAGTAAATTGTCTAAAATCCAGGGCCCAATGACCCCTCTCTTTGGGACTCCAGCCTTCCCCCCAGCAGCAAATAAGTTGAGATTTGGACCCTGGAGTAGGGATAGCCATAGACGTTTAGCACAGGTCTTACGCGCTGACCCATCTTTGAGAACGGACATACTCTTTCGGACGGACTTAGGGCCCTCAACAACATGGTTACAAAGGGGTCAAATAATGTCATACATACATACTTTCTCCTCCATCTCAGAGATACTGGCCGACCCATCAAACTTCGATTAGCTGCTTTTACAACCGGACCCGCCAATACATGTAGTATCACTGTAGTATTCCCTACTACTGAACGAATACGCCCCTGACCTTCCAACATATATACAGAAATGGGAAACGGAGCTACAACACTCCATCTCCCCCACTGATTGGCTTTATCCTAACGCATAGGATTTCCCTGGCAACTAAGAACCAAGAAAAAGGATTTAAATTATTAACGAGGTGGCACAGATGCCCAGTCAGGGCCGTCTTTAGCGCAGGGCAAACGGGGCACTTGCCCTGGCCCAATCTTTGTTGGGGGGCCCGCGCTAGCCGTGAATTGGGGCCCCGATCACAGCTTTGGAGAGCGCGCAGAGGACACGGGAGGATGTATTCCTCGCTAGCCAGCTGAGAGGGGGCGGGGCCGGGAGCTCCACTGACGCTCTGACCCTGCCCACGTGCAGCCTGTGTACTCGGAAAAGAGCTTCTGTAGTGAGAGCCAGTGATCGGAGTGCGAGTGTCAGTGGAGCTTCCGGCCCCACCCCCTCTATACTGGCTGGTGAATACAGAGGTCCGGGGGCGGGGCCGGGAGCTCCAATGACACTCCCACTCCGATCACTGGCTCTCACTACAGGCTCTCTTTATCCCAGTACACAGGCTGCACGTGGGCGGGGTCAGAGCATCAGTGGAGCTCTCCCGGCCCCGCCCCTCTCAGCTGACTAGCGCGGAATACATCCTCCCATGTCCTCTGTGCGCTCTGCAAAGCTGTCATCGGGGCGACAATTCACGGGTGATGTGGGCCCAGGGCCCACCCAACAAAGCATCAGTGGAGCTCCCAGTGAGAGCAGAGAGTGGAAGCCCCACCCACAGTCTTGAATGTATGTAATGAGTTTGGCTGGCCAGGTATGTCCTTACAACCATAAAATGCCTGAATGTTTAAACCCTGAGCTGTGTTATTTAACTGTAAAGCTGTGCATTGCTGAAAGTCCTCTGACCATCCCCTGTATAATGTCTGCAGTCTCTGATTGTCTCCTGTAGTATGTCCGCAGTCTCTGATTGTCTCCTGCAGTATGTCCGCAGTCTCTGAGTGTCTCCTGTAGTATGTCCGCAGTCTCTGATTGTCTCCTGCAGTATGTCCGCAGTCTCTGATTGTCTCCTGCAGTATGTCCGCAGTCACTGATTGTCTCCTGCAGTATGTCCGCAGTCTCTGATTGTCTCCTGCAGTATGTCCGCAGTCTCTGAGTGTCTCCTGTAGTATGTCCGCAGTCTCTGATTGTCTCCTGCAGCATGTCCGCAGTCTCTGATTGTCTCCTGTAGTATGTCCGCAGTCTCTGATTGTCTCCTGCAGTATTTCCGCAGTCTCTGATTGTCTCCTTCAGTATGTCCTCAGTCTCTGATTGTCTCCTGCAGTATGTCCGCAGTCTCTGATTGTCTCCTGCAGTATGTCCTCAGTCTCTGATTGTCTCCTGAAGTATGTCCGCAGTCTCTGATTGTCTCCTGCAGTATGTCCGCAGTCTCTGATTGTCTCCTGCAGTATGTCCGCAGTCTCTGATTGTCTCCTGTAGTATGTCCACAGTCTCTGATTGTCTCCTGCAGTATGTCCGCAGTCTCTGATTGTCTCCTGCAGTATGTCCGCAGTCTCTGATTGTCTCCTGCAGTATGTCAGCAGTCTCTGATTGTCTCCTGCAGTATGTCCACAGTCTCTGGAAATCTCCTGCAGTATGTCCGCAGTCTCTGATTGTCTCCTGCAGTATGTCCGCAGTCTCTGGTAATCTCCTGCAGTATGTCCGCAGTCTCTGATTGTCTTCTGCAGTATGTCCTCAGTCTCTGATTGTCTTCTGCAGTATGTCCGCAGTCTCTGATTGTCTTCTGCAGTATGTCCGCAGTCTCTGATTGTCTCCTACAGTATGTCCGCAGTCTCTGAGTGTCTCCTGCAGTATTTCCGCAGTCTCTGATTGTCTCCTGCAGTATGTCCGCAGTCTCTGATTGTCTCCTGCAGTATGTCCGCAGTCTCTGATTGTCTCCTGCAGTATGTCTGCAGTCTCTGATTGTCTCCTGCAGTATGTCTGCAGTCTCTGATTGTCTCCTGCAGTTTGTCCGCAGTCTCTGATTGTCTCCTGCTGTATGTCTGCAGTCTCTGGTAATCTCCTGCAGTATGTCCGCAGTCTCTGATTGTCTCCTGCAGTATGTCCGCAGTCTCTGAGTGTCTCCTGCAGTATGTCCGCAGTCTCTGATTGTCTCCTGAAGTATGTCCGCAGTCTCTGATTGTCGTCTGCAGTATGTCCGCAGTCTCTGATTGTCTTCTGCAGTATGTCCGCAGTCTCTGATTGTATCCTGCAGTATGTCCGCAGTCTCTGATTGTCTCCTGCAGTATGTCCGCAGTCTCTGATTGTCTCCTGTAGTATGTCCGCAGTCTCTGATTGTCTCCTGCAGTATGTCCGCAGTCTCTGATTGTCTCCTGCAGTATGTCCGCAGTCTCTGATTGTCACCTGCAGTATGTCCGCAGTCTCTGATTGTCTCCTGCAGTATGTCCGCAGTCTCTGATTGTCACCTGCAGTATGTCCGCAGTCTCTGATTGTCTCCTGCAGTATGTCCGCAGTCTCTGGTAATCTCCTGCAGTATGTCCGCAGTCTCTGATTGTCTCCTGCAGTATGTCCGCAGTCTCTGGTAATCTCCTGCAGTATGTCCGCAGTCTCTGAGTGTCTCCTGCAGTATGTCCACAGTCTCTGAGTGTCTCCTGCAGTATGTCCACAGTCTCTGATTGTCTCCTGCAGTATGTCCGCAGTCTCTGGTAATCTCCTGCAGTATGTCCGCAGTCTCTGATTGTCTCCTGCAGTATGTCCGCAGTCTCTGGTAATCTCCTGCAGTATGTCCGCAGTCTCTGATTGTCTCCTGCAGTATGTCCGCAGTCTCTGGTAATCTCCTGCAGTATGTCCGCAGTCTCTGAGTGTCTCCTGCAGTATGTCCTCAGTCTCTGATTGTCTTCTGCAGTATGTCCGCAGTCTCTGATTGTCTCCTGCAGTATGTCCGCAGTCTCTGATTGTCTCCTGCAGTATGTCCGCAGTCTCTGAGTGTCTCCTGCAGTATTTCCGCAGTCTCTGATTGTCTCCTGCAGTATGTCCGCAGTCTCTGATTGACTCCTGCAGTATGTCCGCAGTCTCTGATTGACTCCTGCAGTATGTCCGCAGTCTCTGATTGTCTCCTGCAGTATGTCCGCAGTCTCTGATTGTCTCCTGTAGTATGTTCGCAGTCTCTGATTGTCTCCTGCAGTATGTCCGCAGTCTCTGATTGTCTCCTGCAGTATGTCCGCAGTCTCTGATTGTCTCCTGCAGTATGTCCGCAGTCTCTGGTAATCTCCTGCAGTATGTCCGCAGTCTCTGATTGTCTCCTGCAGTATGTCCGCAGTCTCTGGTAATCTCCTGCAGTATGTCCGCAGTCTCTGAGTGTCTCCTGCAGTATGTCCACAGTCTCTGGTAATCTCCTGCAGTATGTCTGCAGTCTCTGAGTGTCTCCTGCAGTATGTCCTCAGTCTCTGATTGTCTTCTGCAGTATGTCCGCAGTCTCTGATTGTCTTCTGCAGTATGTCCGCAGTCTCTGATTGTCTCCTGCAGTATGTCCGCAGTCTCTGAGTGTCTCCTGCAGTATTTCCGCAGTCTCTGATTGTCTCCTGCAGTATGTCCGCAGTCTCTGATTGACTCCTGCAGTATGTCCGCAGTCTCTGATTGTCTCCTGCAGTATGTCCGCAGTCTCTGATTGTCTCCTGCAGTATGTCTGCAGTCTCTGATTGTCTCCTGCAGTATGTCCGCAGTCTCTGGTAATCTCCTGCAGTATGTCTGCAGTCTCTGAGTGTCTCCTGCAGTATGTCCTCAGTCTCTGATTGTCTTCTGCAGTATGTCCGCAGTCTCTGATTGTCTTCTGCAGTATGTCCGCAGTCTCTGATTGTCTCCTGCAGTATGTCCGCAGTCTCTGAGTGTCTCCTGCAGTATTTCCGCAGTCTCTGATTGTCTCCTGCAGTATGTCTGCAGTCTCTGATTGACTCCTGCAGTATGTCCGCAGTCTCTGATTGTCTCCTGCAGTATGTCCGCAGTCTCTGATTGTCTCCTGCAGTATGTCTGCAGTCTCTGATTGTCTCCTGCAGTATGTCCGCAGTCTC
The DNA here is from genome assembly GCF_042186555.1 of Aquarana catesbeiana. Classification (NCBI taxonomy): domain Eukaryota; kingdom Metazoa; phylum Chordata; class Amphibia; order Anura; family Ranidae; genus Aquarana; species Aquarana catesbeiana. Next base: position 151,784,323 of record NC_133325.1, on the reverse strand, counting down.
TGATTGTCTCCTGCTGTATGTCTGCAGTCTCTGGTAATCTCCTGCAGTATGTCCGCAGTCTCTGATTGTCTCCTGCAGTATGTCCGCAGTCTCTGAGTGTCTCCTGCAGTATGTCCGCAGTCTCTGAGTGTCTCCTGCAGTATGTCCTCAGTCTCTGATTGTCTCCTGCAGTATGTCCGCAGTCTCTGATCGTCTCCTGCAGTATGTCCGCAGTCTCTGATTGTCTTCTGCAGTATGTCCGCAGTCTCTGATTGTCTTCTGCAGTATGTCCGCAGTCTCTGATTGTCTTCTGCAGTATGTCCGCAGTCTCTGATTGTCTTCTGCAGTATGTCCGCAGTCTCTGATTGTCTTCTGCAGTATGTCCGCAGTCTCTGATTGTCTTCTGCAGTATGTCCGCAGTCTCTGATTCTCTCCTGTAGTATGTGTATTAATGTGCCCCTTTACTTGCTCAATTATTTGGGATTGCTCCACTGCTCAGTGAGAGGTAATGATGTGCATGAACCTCTAGCAACCAATCAGCAAACAGTAGTGATCTGCTTTAATCTCTAGCAACCAATCAGTAAGTGCTAATGATGTGCTGTAACCCCTAGCAACCAATTAGTGAGCGCTAATAATGTACATTAACCTCTAGCAACCAATCGGCAAGCAGAAATTATGTGTTGTAACCTCTAGAAACCAGCCATTGAGCAGTAAAGATAGGCTGTAACCTCTGGTAAACAATTGCAATCGCTGCGTAATCTGCTGCAGTAAACTGATTTTGGGTCTACCTGCTATTTTTTGTATGTCTCAGAATGGAGGGGGACCCCAAGAAATTGTTTGCCCAGGGCCCAATCAAAATTAAAGATGGCCCTGTGCCCAGTGGATATTAAACGGTTTGACCCCTCTCTGACAGACGTGTGTTGGAGATGCCTGTCCTCTAGCGGGACAATGCTTCACATCTGGTGGGCTTGCCCTTCAATCTGGAAACTATGGCAAAAGGTCTTTGATCTTTACAGCAGGCTGATGGCGACATCAATGAAGCCCACACCAGAGATAGCCCTATTATCTATACTCCCGGGCCCCTCAAGTTGATCAAAAAAGATGTACAGCGCCACTTTCTGGCAGCAGTTAGAACAGTGATCCCCCGACATTGGAAAATGACAGATGTGCCTTCCTTGGGAGAATGGGCTGTTGAAGTGGACCAGATAAGAGACCTGGAGCGTCTGTTGGCGCAGGAAGCGGGGAAGAAGGAACAGTTTTCCGCCACCTGGGCCTCGTGGTCAATGTTTCGCTATTCTGATGAATTCTCCTTATGGGTCAGAGATACCCCACCCTTACCCACCGATTAGCCATGCTGGAGTGCCTAGTGCCTCAGGTACCATCTTTAACTTCTATTCACGATCTTATTTCTGATTTTTTCTGTTTCCCCTTTGTTAAGTACTGAACCAATCACTCACACATATAGTTAAAGATCATATCCTCGGATAACACCAACTTGTGAAAGGTTCAATATATGTTGGCTCCCACTCACATATTATTCTTCTCCTATATCAAAGATTTCAATATACAATATGATATACCAGTAGTTCACCTAAAGATGCATATTAAAATGATCACTCCTGTATATACATGGTTAAGGTACACTTCACTAATCTATGTATACTACCTAAGATGTTACACTGTAAAGAACGGTATTTTTCTGTTATATTCTTTGTGTTCTTACTTTTGAAACAAACTAAGATTGAAAAGAAAAAGACCGGTATATTGTGGATAACGGAACCAGCATCTGTGGAGTGACCATACCCATATACTGTAGGTATAGGATGTCAAAGTGGGGACCATAGAAACTGCCACGGATTCTCAGGCAGTCATTAAAGTGCAAATGTCACAAATTTGGTCAGGTCCTTACATGAAGTAGATTGATAATAGTAATCGTAGTTGGATATTTCTTATTGCCTAGTTAGTGAACAGTTCACAACTCCTGGTTCATAATGACAACACCGTCATGCTGTCACTGAGAATGACTAGATTTTAAAAGCATTGCTTTGATGTTAATTGCGGTGCTGAGTGACAAAACTCAATGGATCATAGTTCAAGGTGTAAGCATGAGGGTTTCACCAAAGGCAGATCAGCCTCCTCCAACATATGCAAGGTCTTAGCAGTGTTGGAATATGCAAAAACTCGTCCATTAGAAGATTTAGCCATCATTACATTAGACGCAGAGAAAGCTTTGATAATGTCAGCTTTCAATGGCTTTCTCTGGTCATGTAAAATGTTGGATTTTCAGGCCCCTTTTGCCATTTTATAAACAGTGTATACCCTTCAACGACGGCTAGGGTAGTAGCAGCAGGACACCTACCTGACCCAATCAGGCTCCACAAAGGCACAAGACAGGGCTGCCCCCTTTCCCCACTACTATTCAACCTAGCGATAGAACCCCTTTCTCATTATCTCAGCAGCAAGGCTCTTCTACATGGTATTCCAACAGGACGCGAGGAGCTATGCGTGGCCCTCTTCGCTAACGACATTTTAATTTCTTCATCCGCATCCTCCTTGGATTAAGCCAATATACAACAAATTTTTAACTAATTTCGTTTATGCTCTGGCCTAAAAATACATTTCAGCAAAAGTGAGGTACTTCCATTAAGCACAAACAACGCACGTAAGTGGGTACTTTCCTCTTTCTTTCCCCATAAAAAACAAACGTATCACCTATCTGGGAATCAAAATAGGCAGGGAAACTTCTTCCCTTAACTATCTTAACTATCCTTCTCTAATCTCTAAAATTGTGGGTGAATTAGAAACATGGAGGGAGCTCCCACTATCACTTTTTCGGAGATGTCCCTTGTTCAAGATGGTATGTTTTGCGCACCTCTTGTACTCTCTCCAAACCATACCCTTGCTTCTGAAGCACAAAGACATACAAATAATAAATAAAGCAATTACCGGTTTTATATGGCGCAACAAAAAACCTAGAATAGCTTTGAGCAAACTTTACCTCCCGGGGGGGGGGGCTAATCTTCCTAACGTTAGAGTATATAACATATCTTGTTTACAACGTGTGGGGTTGGATTAGATACTCCAAGCCTCAAGGTACACAAACTTCGACCTAGAATCAGCAATGGTCCAACCACACAATTTAACGTCAATCCTACACGGCTCACTACAATCGACCCCCGCCAACCTAAAGCAAAACTTACTGATCCGGGACACAGTCATTGCATGGAGGGAAATGTGAAAGAAGCTGGGCCTTTCACCATTTATTTCTAAATACTTATCCATCCAAGGGAACCCAATGTTCCCCCAAGGTCAACAGTATGAGACATTCTCAGAATGGAGAGATAAGGGGCTGATAACCGCAGTCTTCTTATACGATGTGGATATGGGATCTCCTAAGCCCTTCACCTCCTTTGCCGAGGAATTCCACATACACAACCATCACTTCCTTCACATTTCACAAGTTACTGACTTCATTCGCAAAACTTGCCTGAATAAGCATACCAGATTTCAAACGTCTTTGATAGACAAACTACTCAACAAGCAAAAATACTCTATTGAAGACATCTACAGACCACTAAATGCTCTCCTTACGAAGTCTCTACACCACACATCTGTACAATCTTGGAGTAAAAATCTTAACTAAAGAGGATATACTGGATAATATCCTGGAAGGCTTTACTATTACCCAAAAACTGGTGACAAATGAATCCTGGAGGGAAACTCCGTTCAAACTTCTACACAGAGCCTATATTACTTTCTCCACAAAACACTCTACACCTCTGGGGCAACTTGTCCTTGGTGTTCAGCCTTGAGACCATCTTTATTCCACCATCTCTGGACATGCTCAGCCATCTCAGGCTACTGGGATCGTGTCCTAACTTTTATCTTTGGAGTAACCAACTGCCAACCACCTAAGGACCCCTAGCTTCAAAGACGTGCATCCTCTCCAATGTACTTAAAACCTTAAAGCTCCAGAACAACCACCAGTGGACTTTCATATGTCTCCTAGTTGCTCGTAGAAACATCTTTAAGCACTGGATCTCTGCAACAACGCCCACCATCTCGGAAATCAAGAGAGATCTTTAAACACTTCTACTTAGAGAAAAACTGGACACTACAATGCAAAAGGTCAGCTGTATCAAACGCTTTGAATCCAGATGGCGCGCCTTCATTGATAAGAGCTTAACAACATCTGAGGAATCATCACTACATCTCCATTCATATTTGCAGCTAGGGGTATTATGACTCATACAGCTAATTCCCCATAATCAATTAATCATTCAACAAGTTTTTGTATCTATTAGGTGATCTGGTCACCCATTTATATATCGGTATAAAATTAAATGTACTGACCATTACTTGAACTTCTGGCCATCCGGCAAGCTCGGGAGACTTTTGATCCAAGATATTCTTTCTCCTCGAGAAAAGGGAAGAAGGCGGGACTTTATATGAAGCGCACAGTCAATATTGAGGGGTCAAGAAATTGTATATGTTATATAAAGCATGATAAAATCTCACATAAAAATAGGTACATAGGTCACAAATTCATCATTTATTGCATATATTTTTATTGTATCGGTATTATACATTGCATGTACATGTGTTCATGATTAATCAGTATTACATATGTCTATATTAAACTGGTATTACACATTGCATGTACAAAGGCTCTACGCGTTTCGCGGAGTATTTAAATCCACTCTTCAGGAGCGACAATGCTTGTTAGCTGAAAATAAAACATAATAAGTTTCAAGGTCAATGCTTATAAAGTATAGAAAAATATAAAAATGTATATAACTTGGGAATACCCCCTGGTTATGAATATACTCACAACTACCATGCAGTAAGAGTGCAGTAGTGAGAGCTGGTGGCTCCCCGAATGGGCATCTTTTCCGGGAGCTGTGCTAGCGACCGGCGCATGCGGGACCCCCCCCCCCCCCCATGACAACACCGGGGGTGGACGAAACTCCAAAGGGTGGTGGTCCCTGAGGGTTGTGCGGGTGATAAAAAACATCTTGAAAGGTTTCTGGAAAAAGTGTGAAAGTAAATGGGATGACGTGTGGGAAAAAAAATTTTAAATACTGGTATGAAAGTGTAAGCAATATATAGGCAGGGTATTAGGCCCGTGTCAGTGATGGTGAACAGTGAAAACTAAACCAATTAGAAAAATTGTAATGTGTAATATGCAAGTCCAAAATAACAAAAAAATATGATGCAAAAGATGTTAGTGAGTGCATTATCTTGGATACCTTACCTAGTGCAGAAAGATGTGAAATGGTGAAGTGAAGTGCTGGGTGCTGGCAGTGTGTGAAGGGATGACCAACCTATGGGAAGTGCCAACCCCGAATGGGACACATAAGGGCGCGCACGCCAATGACTTGCAAATGCCATGCTGGTGTGCAAATAAATGGGGGGGAGGTGCCTGTGGCCGAGAGACCAAGTCTTGCAGCGTTTGGCGCCAATGCCACCCCTATATGCCGCTGATGGAAAACACTAGGCGCGTCAGCGCACAAAGGAGCGTCGCATACGTGGTGTGTAAAGCGTGACGTCGATGTCCAGCGCGGCGGTATCCCAACCCTCCCAAAGGACAGGGGGAGGGGGGGAGACCCCACGGTGTGCATCGCACTTCCCGGGAGTGAAGTGAGCCGATGGCCCAAGCATCCAGATCACGGGGCACTGATAGAGCAGGTGTGGAAATAGTAAATTGGATTAATTTAAGCATAAGCATGGACCGACTTATAAAATATGTATGTATATGTACAAGGGTTCATGATTCATCGGTATTACATATGTCTATATTACACTGGTATTACACATATTGCATGTACAAAGGCTCTACGCGTTTCGTGGAGTATTTATATCCACTCTTCATGAGCGACAATGTGTGTTAGCTGAAAATAAAACATAATAAGTTTCAAGGTCAATGCTTATAAAGTATAGAAAAATATAAAAATGTATATAACTTGGGAATAACCCCTGGTTATGAATATACTCACAACTACCATGCAGTAAGAGTGCAGTAGTGAGAGCTGGTGGCTCCCCGAAGGGGCATCTTTTCCGGCATCTTTTCCGGGAGCTGTGACCGGCGCATGCGGGACCCCCCCCACATGACAACACCAGGGGTGGACGAAACTCCAAAGGGTGGTGGTCCCTGAGGGTTGTGCGGGTGATAAAAAAAACATCTTGAAGGGTTTCTGGAAAAAATGTGAAAGTAAATGGGATGACGTGGGGGAAAAATTTTTTTTTCGAGGGGGCGCATGCGCGGCGCGATCCTGGACGGAAGCAGGGGATAAGAGCTCCGCAAGGACCGGAGACTAAAGCCGATTCCCCGGGGCTATTAAACAGCTTTACAAGCACTAAAAGGCCCAGCACCCCTGGTGGAACACATAGCGCAAGCTGGGCCCAAAGCGGGGGCGGATCCAGAGTTTAGTCTCGGGAGGGGCACTGCCAGAAAATAAGGCTACTTTCACACTGGGGCGGGCGGGCGTCGGCGGTAAAGCGGCGCTATTTTTAGCGCCACTATTTGGCCGCTAGCGGGGCGGTTTTATCCCATTTATTTCTACTGAGACACACAGCCGCTATATCCCAATATGACATGCTGGTGCGGGTCCTTGAATAAACCCTGCATGCATTCTGGGATCCGCAGGCATAACATATTGGGATATAGCGGCTGTGTGTAGAAATACATGGGATACCGGCATTGGGATGCATGTAACACGTTATGCATCCCCAAGCCAGTAAAAGACAGCCCTGCATGTTGGACGCATGTCTGCAGCACGCCCTGTCTGAATGAAGCCTAAAGATGAATATTTCTGTCATTCTATATCATCATTATTATCAAGATAATCACACAATACAGGTGATGTGGCTCAACGCACCTGTACTGTGTAATTATCATGATAATAATGATGATGATTGGTAATTGTAATATGACACATGGAGGGGGTTAACGTACTCACTGATGTATTACTGACCAGTGGCAATTAATTAATCCCTTGGTGCTGCATTAACCCCCTCCATGTGCCATATTACAATTAACAATGTAAATTATTCAACCCCCCCCCACAAAGCGTTAACCACTTCACATGTAAGACAAGGTGTTAACTCATTAATGTAACAATGCCTGCCGTTGCTCATTAACATAATAATGCCCACCGTTGCTCATTAACATAATAATGCCCGCCATTGCTCATTAACATTACAATGCCTTAGCTAAGTGCTCACTCACTTGCAGTGCACTGAGCTGGCTACAAGTCCATCTTGTCTTCAATCCTGCGCGCCTCTGAATCGTGACATCACACCAGCCAGGACTAGGAAGCTCCTGTCGGGTCACTCCACCTGACAGGGAAGTGAAGTGACACTCGCACCGCTCTGCTGCAACTCTGCCAGCGTGTAGCAGTAGCCCCGGTGTCACATTGATTACAGACCCCCATAGTGATGCCACTGGTCCCCTCTAAATGAACTGATGGGGCCCAGTGAATATATTTTAGGCCATGCCACCTGGGACTCTGGGAGAGCCAGGGGAAGCAGAAATAAAGTCCCTGCAGCTGCATTTAGATGCCTCATAACGCAAATCTGCTGAGGTGGCGGAGGGAGAAAGCCTTGGAGTCAGTACTACTTTCAGGGGTATCCGTTGCCCCCCCCCCCGGATCCGCCCCTGGCCCAAAGAACCGCCGTGGCAAACCGGCCCAAAGATCTCTAACAAACTATTTACTCCGCGTGAGGGAGCAGAGCAGGATGTCTCAAGGTGGCGCCCAGTCAGACACTGCTCCAGCGTGCACACAGACTGCAGCTTAATCTCTGGAGCACTCCACAGGGGACTGTGAGTACAATACGCAGCTTACAAAAGCTTATCTGGAGGACAGCCTCTCTTGTATGTATGACCAGCTTGCTAGAAAATTTCAATCCGAGCTGCACAAATCCACAAACACCCTATCCCTGGAGATAGCGGCTCTTGGTACCAGAACTGATCTACTAGAAACCAAACATGATGAGCTTAGCCTCTCTCATTTAGTCCTCAGGAAGGATCATGAATCCCTCACTGAATCGGTACAGCTTTTGCAAGCCCACCTTGAGGACCTTGATAACAGAAATAGGAGGAATAACTTGAGAGTGCGAGGGGTCCCAGAGACAGTGACAGACCTCCCCCAAGCCATACAGAAATTGTTTTTGTCACTTCTCCTGGAAACACCAGCAGCCTCCTTTACTTGTGATAGAATACACAAAGCCCTGCGCCCGAAGCCTCCCCCTGACAGGCCTCCCAGGGATATTGTGCTATGTCTGAAGGATTTCTTAATTAAAGAGGAGATCCTCAGAGCTTTGCACAACACACTGAATATCCAGCTGGAGGGCATAGCTATTCAGATATACCCGGATATGTCTCCCACCACCCTTGACAAACACAGGAGAATGAAGGAGATAACAACAGTGCTTCAGGCTGCCAGAATTAGATAACGTTGGGGCTTCCCCTTCAAGCTACAAGTCCCACATAACAGCACCACCTACACGGTCACCACGATCCCAGAGGGGAAAGACCTGCTGGTGAAGCTCGGTCTCCTGGATGCAGTGGATCACCCTAGAATGCCATCTACTCCGCGCCCGTCTGCCATATGGGCTACATCATCTCCCAAGAGGGAGCGCCGCAACCAACACTGGGCCCAATTGGGCCCACACTGGTGAATTTGACCAATAAGTTGCCCGCATGTACATTTTCCCACGTTCAGTCTCTACCCCGGGCTAAAGTTCTGTCGCGGCCGTTTGATTTACCCCCCACTTCAATCAAGTCGGTCCGAGATTGAGGACCCTGCTCGAGTTTTGGCTGTGCGATCAACGGATCGCATGGATAGTGTTAACCACTTGATTGGAGGTCTAGACCATTTTGTCTGAATTAGGAGGTTTCTTCTGGTCAGGGCGATTGTTTTTCCCCTGACCCCCATAGCAGAAAAGCTGACATGAATAACTATTGCAAGAATTTGCAAAAGTTGCTGCAGAAGTTACTGCAAAACTTAGTTTTTTTTTTTTCTTTTTGTTACACAGTTTGTGCCTTATACTGCTGCACACATCATTTTATACAAATAAGCTACCTGATGGTAACTCTGCCATATCATATGGGTTTGAGTGGATATATAAAGTTTCTTATATTGCTTATTGCGCCAGACACTTAATGCACATGGTCATAGTAGATCGGTTTGCACAGTTTAAAACACAGCCGCCAACGTGTCTTGGACTTATCTTTAACAATGCGTTTCCGGTTCCCACAAATTATGGGTATTAAAATAATTTCCCACAACCTGAAGGGTTTAAACTCCCCGAATAAAAGGAGGAAAGCCTTTCGGGAGTACAAGAGATTTGGGGCGGATGTCCTGCTTCTCCAGGAGACGCACTCATCCCAAAACCACCCACACTATTTTGACAGGGCCTTCCAACAAGGATATTATACCACATATGAGTCCAGGATACGTGGAGCTGCAATTTTTATTAGGAATACGGTAATGTTTGATATACAATATACCTATAGAGACCCAGATAGCCTTGATTGTTAAGGGAAGTATTCAGGGTAAAAGCATCACCATGGCATCAGTTTACGCACCTAATGACTCTCAGGCTTCCTTTTTAAAAGCCTTTTCCTAACACTAGATAAATACCATTCTCCACATATGCTCATAGGAGGGGACTTTAACCTGGTGGCACATTCAGAGCTTGACAGGAGTAGCAGGGGCCAGACCACAAATGCCTTCCCAAAATCGTTTCAATACCAATTGAAATACCACCAGTTGCTGGACACCTGGAGGGCTCGTAATGTGGGGAGCAGGGAGTACACATTTTACTCCCATCCCCACAACAGCTACTCCAGGTTGGACTATATATTCTCCACAGCAGTACTGATGGCCAATTCCACCTCAGCCAGAATTCATGCTTGCCCGTGGTTGGATCATCATATAGTATCCTGTGTCTTTTCCCACATAGGACTCTCCAGGGAGGCAGGGGCCTGGAGGCTCAATGACTCCATGCTCACAGACCCCATAGCATTGTCCCAGATAACAGAATACATCTCAGAATACTTCACACACAACGATGTAGGGGAGATTTCCCCTGTGTCGTTGTGGGCAGCACACAAGGCGTTTCTGAGGGGATGGCTTATGTAGTTAACCTCGGCGAGTAAACGCCAAAAGCTTCTAGATATTACCTCACTCACAGCTGATTTAGAAAAACTATATCATCAACATGGTCGGACCCCAACACGAGATTTGCTTAACCAGATTACTCAAAAAAGGAAAACACTAGATACTATCCTATCAGAACAAACGGAAAAATCACTTAGATGGTCCAAGGCTCGTTTCCTACTGTATAGCGGTTCGGCTTCGACCATGTTCGCAAGGAAATTAAAACAATCCTTACAACCCACACATATCTACAAGCTGAGGGATAGGACAAGGAACCTCACCTCTCATTCGAAGGAGGTTTTACAACTGTTCTCCACATACTATCAGACACTACTTGCGGCCCCCCGGACTTCTGTTGCTCCGGTATCCCTATCATGCTTGGAGGCCATTCCCCTACCTAAGCTTACAGAAGAACAACTACAATCCCTGAATGCCCCTTGCACAGAGGAGGAGGTTGCTTCTGTCATATCCAAACTAAAACCTTCAAAGGCCCCAGGCCCAGATGGCTTTACAGCCCTTTATTATAAAAAGTTTTCTGGACTGCTGACCCCAAAGTTGACAAAGCCTTTTGGTAGGGTTTTAGCTGGAGAGTCATTTCCTACTGATATGCTTATGGCCAACATGTCATTTATCCCAAAGCCAGGAAAAGATCACTCTCTTCCCCAGAACTATAGACCCATATCAGTCATTAATAATGACTTAAAAATATTTAGCCGCCTGTTAGCAGACCGCCTAGCATCCATCATCACAACATTAATATCCCCTTTTCAAACAGGATTCATCCCTACTAGACAAATCACTGATAACATATGCCTTGCATCGAATATTATACAAGATGCTGATTTACACACACACAAAGTCTTGATGCTGAGTTTAGATGTTAACAAGGCCTTTGATAATGTCCTCTGGCCATATTTGGACACTATCCTATCCAAATTTGGAATCCATGGAGAATTTGTACACGGGTCCTGAGCTCTGTATCGCCAACCTCAAACCAGAATTAAACTACCTGGCCGTTCATCAGGATACTTTCCCCTGAGAAAGGGGACTAGACAGGGCTGCCCCCTATCCCCTCTCTTATTTGCCCACGCAATGGAGCCCTTGGCTAGATATATAAATAACAACCCCAACATTAGAGGATACTGCAATAATAATCAAGAATATAAGTTAAGTCTATATGCGGACAACGTCCTCCTGTTTCTTACCGACCCCATAATCTCTTTGCCCAATCTTTTCACAACATTAGACACATTTAGTAATATATCAGGTCTGGGGGTTAACCCCTCTAAATGCGTAGCTATGCCTATAAACTTACCGCATCCCTTGGTCTCATCCCTGAAGAGCAGCTTTGAGTTCTCCTGGAATATGGAATCATTACAGTACCTGGGTGTAAGACTAGCACCAACTTTGAAACTATTATATACCCATAATTATCCCCAGGCCTTCTCTAATATCAAACGGTTACTAGCTCAGTGATCCCTATATCACATTTCATTTTTGGGCCGCATACAGGCAGTCAAAATGTCGGTCCTACCAAAATTATTGTTCTATTTCAGGTCCCTGCCATTATATGTGTCCAAATCCACCATACACGCCATTCAACTAGATCTATTAAAATGTATATGGCAGGGTAAAAAACCACGCATGGGCAGGTCTTTAACGTTTAGGTCCTGAGATAGAGGGGGCCTGGGCTGCCCGAACTTATGGAAGTATTCCTTGGCGGCCAGGTTGGTACAATTAGCCCAATGGCACACATCCCTGTCTCACATACCATGGCTGCAGTTTGAGAGAGCCTCCATTAAACCATACTTTCTCCCGGGCATTCTGTGGACTAATGCATTAAACCATAGAATGATCTCCCAGCTCAATGGAATTGTTGGGCAGTCCCTGTATCTCTGGACCTTATACAAAGAGAGGTTTGAGCTCTTCTCTAAACCATCCCTGTTGACTTCATTTTTGGGTGACCCTGGCTTCCCTGTGGCGTTTAACGCAGAAATAAACTTTGCGCAATGGTCCTCACAAGGACTGGTGACGCTGCTCTGATTGCTACATTGTACCACATTCTGCTCGTTTGAACATCTAACCCATAATTTTGCCATACCCAACTCGGATCTATATAAATACCTACAGATACGACACTTCTTCCAAAAGGCTATCTCTCAAATTAAGGGGGATGCTAGAACACCTTTTGAGGACTTGTGCCACGAGGGGTCCAGGGATAGAGGGACAATATCCACATTATATATGTACCTGAATGATCACCACACGAAAGCTAAGTCCCAGGCAATGTTGGGATGGGAGGCGGAGGTGGGCCTGGAGTTTTCAGCAGAGGATTGGCGTGATATGATTAATAATATGCATAAATGTACCCGCTCAGTAGCTGTTAAGGAAACTGTAATGAAATTGCATACTAGATGGTATTATACACCAGTTAGAATTCACAAAATGTTCCCCTCCGTTCCAGATAGATGTTTTAGAGACTGTGGAGAGAGGGGTACTCTACTCCATACTTTCTGGAGCTGTAGGGAGTTGGGCTCCCTCTGGCAGCAGACAACTACGAAAGTACTACAAATAACGGGTTCAAACATCACCTTGACATTTCAAATGTGTATTTTGTTTGCAGACCTCCCTGAGGTCATACCCCCAGAACAAAAGCTGGTCCACATGCTGTTTGGAGCTGTACAGTGGGCAATAGCCCTAAACTGGCATAAACGCACAGTCCCATGGTCCCAAGTGCTTCATCGCATGGAGTCGGTGAGACTGATGGAACGTATCCACCACACTCTTACGGACTCTATGCGAATCTTTGATAGAAAGTGGGACTCCTGGCCAACATCTTAGCGGGCTCGGGAGACGGTTCTGGCCCCGAGTGCATCAGAAGGCACATATAGGGTTGGCAGCAGGATTGATGGTTGACATGCTCTTTTTCATAATTCACACCAATTGTGCTTTGCCTATAAGTGAACTTATGCAGATAAAGTAGCCATGATAAATGAGAAGTAAGCTTAATATAAAACTTGTTGCTCTAGTGGCAGTATATTATTTTCACTTTATTGTTTTTAGTTCCTTGTCTTGTATAAAAGTTAACGTAGAGCAATACAAGAATTCATAAATTATGAGTGCTAACTACACAACATTTGTATTTTAGCTCTATATTTTGCTGACTAGACATAAATACTTAAATTCTAGATCATAGATGCATAACACTCTCAATTTTGATCAATGTATTTGTTATATCTTTTCTATGTAACAGTCTAATTCTTTTCAATAAACATTTGTAAACAAAAAAAAAAATTGGAAACTATTGGTATGAAAGTGTAAGCAATATATAGGCAGGGTATTAGGCCCGTGTCAGTGATAGTGAACAGTGAAAACTAAACCAATTAGATCAATTGTAATGTGTAATATGCAAGTCCGAAATAACAAAAAAATATGATCCAAAAGATGTTAGTGAGTGCATTATCTTGGATACCTCACCTAATGCAGAAATATGTAAAACGATGAAGTGAAGTGCTGGGTGCTGGCAGTGTTTGGAGGGCTGACCAACCTATGGGAAGTGCCGACCCCGAATGGGACACATAAGGGCACGCACACCAATCACTCGCAAACGCCACGCTGGCGTGCAAATAAATGGGGGGAGGCACCTGTGGCCGTGGTGTGTAAAGCGTGACGTCAATGCCCAACGCTGCAGTATCCCAACCCTTCCAAAAGGACATGAGGAGGGGGGAGACCCCATGGTGTGCATCGCAACTCCCGGAAGTGAAGTGAGCCGATGGCCCAAACATCCAGATCACGGGCCACTGATAGAGCAGGTGTGGAAATAGTAAATTGGATTAATTTGGTGGAACAAGCATGGACCGACTTATAAAATATGGGATACCTTAACAAGGTTGAAAAAGGGATGAACAGACTGCTTAAATAAATTAGATGGCATAAATAGACCGACTGCAATGAGATTGTACCAATTACTAAGATCAGACTCGACTCTATACAAAATGCGCGCTTCCGTCCCTATTAGCACTAGCAAGAAAAGGGGAGAAGTTGAGACTTTGTATGAGGCAGAGACTTGGTGGAGTCTCATGCCTCCATCCCTGTCAATATGAGAAAAGGGAAGAAGGCGGGACTCTATATGAAGCGCGCAGTCAATAGTGAGGGATCAAGAAATTGTATATGTTATATAAAGCATGATAAAATCTTACATAAAAATAGGTACATAGGTCACAAAAATTCATCATTTATTGCATATATTTATATTGTATCGGTATTACACATTGCATGTACAAGGGTTCATGATTCATCAGTATTACATATGTCTATATTACACTGGTATTATACACCTCTGGTACTACAATCTCCATTCATATTTGCAGCTAGTGGTATTATGACTCATACAGCTAATTCCCCATAATCAATTAATCAATCAACAAGTTTTTGTATGTATTAGGTGATCTGGTCACCCATTTATATATTGGTATAAAATTAAATCTACTGACCATTACTTGAACTTCTGGCCATCCGGCAAGCTCGGGAGGCTTTTGAACCAAGATATTCTTTCTCCTCTTCCTTCTCTATTTTCTATTCTATATGTTCTTCTACCTCCTATAATTTTTGTTCTTATATTTGTAACAACATGCCAACAGTTAATTTGTTTTTCATAATAATCAAGGGCCTGAGGCCCCCTGTTTCTTTCACTTTGTGAGAAATTCATAACATACTTTATTCTACTTTGTCATTTGAAATACTCAATAATATATATATATATATATATATATATATATTAAAAAAAAATTGACTGGAGGATTGATTGGATTGGAGGAATCACTGGTGTCTTATGAGAATGTCAAAAAACAAAAATCTGATTGAGACTCCACCAATACTTGTGTGAACATGTTCTACAAGACAATACAGCAATCACATTCCCATGATACAAAACATATACAGTTTTATTGAAAATTACATATGAAAAACGCAATATTTAAAAAAAAATAAACTCTTTGGCCAAAAATGTACATCTTTCGCTCAAAATATTCATATATACCTTATTTTCAAAGTAGCTCCATCTAAATGGATGTAACGGTTAACTCTAGACCAGTGATGGCAAACCTTTTTGAGCCTGAGTGCCAAAACTACAACATCAGGTTATATGACGATATACTGTATGCTTTAAATTTCTGAAGATAAAACTTTTATATCTCATAGAGTCTACGATCCCCCTGAAGATGACCACTTTATGGTCGAAACGCATTGGGAATTCAATACCCCATAGCCTTTGCCATACAACGATGTCCAACATTTTTGTACATGTTGCTTGCATATTATGTTGTAGAATATGTAGTATGTCATCTGGCTGATTTATACATTGTACCTTAATCATTGTGACCTTTGACAATTTTTAAATACATTTTTCAACATTGTTTATACATAAATTCTTTATGATGCTCATATTGCCGTCCAAAGCTCCACAAATGGGGAAACTGTTCTTCTTTTTTTTTTCTATATGATTATTCCGGGTGTTTCCAGCCTTTACATCTCTCTGATGTGTTTTTTCCTTTTTCAAACTACAACATAAAACCAACTTATTTATTTCAAAGTGCCAACACTAAGTTAAATCTACCAGCGGCTCTGTACAGAGGATGAGACTGATCACCCCTCTGAATGAGCCCTAAGGGACCAAAAATGTACGATTCTGCACAAAAAAAAAAAATTGTGCTTTTTCAAAGGAATGTGTTACGCTCAGAATGCAGGGATCAGGAGTGCATTATGCTCAAAATGCAGGGATCAGGAGTGTTGTGCTCAGAAAGCAGGGTTTAGTGTCCTGGCCCCTCCCCTTTCCCCTATAACAGTGACCTCTGGCCTCCCTCCCATAGCAGTGTCCTACCTGTGTACACAGTCCTCCACATGATCATGCTTTAGTGCCTGAGCCCTTGCACAGGCAGCCGCTCTCCTATTGGTACTCAGAGTCCAGGAAGGGAGGAGTCACTCTCCTCTTCCTCGGTTTACAGAGGCATCGGGGCGCTGCTTACAGCAGCAAACACTCAGTGTAAGTCCTTCCCACTGGGCTGCCCCCGATGCATACAGGGAGGGATTTACACACATCACCCACCCCGTTTCCCAATCTCACTGATCCGAGGAAGGGAGCCAGCTCCTCCGTGCCGGGAACGCCAGTACAAATGACTGCCTGGCTGGGAGCTAGGGCCCCCCCGTATCCTGGTGGTGCTGGCACCGTAAGGCAGCTGCTTAAGCTGCCTTATGGAAGTGTCGGCCCTGGATCTGGTGACTTAGCTTGCGTGCCCCCAGAGGGCTCTGTGTGCCAGTTGTAGCACGCATGCTATAGGTTCGCCATCGCTGCTCTAGACCATTTTCATGCATCACATTGGTTACTGTGAAAAGATGTTGAACATTCCAAAATTGTGGTATCCAGCAAATAGTCTTTGTGTGACAATATACAAAAGGGAGAGTGCCTTTCAGAAAAACAAATTGCTCCATCCACAGCTCATCAGTTGGTATAATTGTAAATATGCCTGTATTGTGCCTGCTGACAAGGTCATGGACTTTGGCTTCCTCACAAATAATATAAGCCACATCCATCCATGATTATGATGAAAAGCAACTGTGTCAAGAGGAAAATTTTTGGATACCGCTATTCATCACCAAGACCGACTCTTGGATCCATTATGTATGCATGGTCTTTATGAAGTGCAGGCTCTCCATGTGGCAGTCCTTTTCAAACCTCCTGCAAATTCAGAAATTAAAGCTCCAAGTAGAATGCATGAAGGATGCAGTGCCATAGCAATATATGGCCTAATGTCCAGGCAATCTTTACAAGGCAAAGTCCATTTAAAGACATTGAGTGCACAGCAGCAATCACTTGTACGCTAAGGCTCAAACAATCTGCTGAAATCATAAAGTGGAGTTGTGACCTGTCCACACCAAAAAAGTACACTGACATGCCTCCATCCCAGTTAGTGGTACAAAAAATGAGAGGATAGAAGCGGGACTTTGCGTGAGACATGTTAGTGGGTATATGGGTTAATTGGTCAGGGTCAAATGGAATTGACCTGATGCCAGTACTATATCAATGGTCCATGGTGTAATGTATCTGTCCATGGTAATTACTCTACAGTATTATATTCCCAAAGGATTTTTAAGATACTGATGGTAGAAAAAAAGTTTAATAGAGTTCATACTAGAATATAGTACAAGGATAAATAGGAACATCATAGGACACAATTAAACATATACAAACAGTCTGGTAAAAGGCATTGTTCAGACAAGAAATATACAGTTACAGAAAAAATGCATTTTACAATGAATTGATATGTGCATCCATAGTTGGTAACGCAATGCATTTCTTGGCTTTCAACCAATCATCAGGAGTCAGATGCAATTTAACTACATTTAGGACAATAAAACTTCTATTAGTATACGGAAAAGTATATTGAGAGAGGGTACAGGGAGAATCTAAATTTCAATGGTACTCACAAACAATTCATTGGTCGGTAACAACCAATGTACTAGGATTCAACAGTGGTCTGGGTCAGCAAAAGTCTCCCCCGGGGTTGAGGCAGAGAGCACGCCCCCAAGCCCAACGGCCACAGCCGCCAAATTGACCGGAGCATCCCAAAGGACCGCCAGGTAGGGGCAAACAGCGAGGCCACATAGCGCTGGAAAAGCTGTAGGGAAGGATGAGAAATGATAGAGTGAGAGTGAACCAAGGTAAGAGTGAGTGTGTGTGAAAGGTACCTTTCACATTCACACACACTCACTCTTACCTTGGTTCACTCTCACTCTATCATATCTCATTCTTCCCCACAGCTTTTCCAGCGCTATGTGGCCTCGCTGTTTGCCCCTACCTGGCGGTCCTTTGGGATGCTCCGGTCAATTTGGTGGCTGTGGCCGTTAGGCTTGGGGGCGTGCTCTCTGCCTCAACCCCGGGGGAGACTTTTGCTGACCCAGACCACTGTTGAATCCTATATCATATATTCCAGTATGAACTCTATTAAACTTTTTTTCTACCATCAGTATCTTAAAAATCCTTTGGGAATATAATACTGTAGAGTAATTACCATGGACAGATACATTACACCATGGACCATTGATATAGTACTGGCATCAGGTCAATTCCATTTGACCCTGACCAATTAACCCATATACCCACTAACATGTCTCACGCAAAGTCCCGCTTCTATCCTCTCATTTTTTGTATAGCTAAAATCATGTAATGGCACCCATAGGGTAATTATACTTCACATTCTAGGTCTCGATAGTCCAAATGTGAGAGTGAGGGCTGGTTAGAGCCAGTGGATAACATTTCTGACCAGTTTAAACTTTACAACCACTAAGTTTTTTGCACTTTCAAAAATCCCTGGACTAACTTATCCTAACAGAATAAGCAACTGCTCATAGTAACGGGCTATGGAGATGCTAAAAAAATTAGCATGTTATAATGTAAGGTGTGTACACACATCTGAACTGAGCCATCGTAACATGACCATTGAACATTAACCGTATGAGCTCAACTGCTACCCATTTTTTCATAATCTGTTTCATATGCCGCCATGTCCCTGACGTTATCTATCCTGTGCCAGCTCAGATGCTATTAAGGCAATAACCTAATCACAGGTGGTTTTACTTGTTGTTGCACATGCATGTCAGCATGTTAAGCTTTTTTATGTTTCTTTACAGCCTATACATCTGTGTATCTTTTTTTTTTTTTTTTCATTGAAGTCCCCCAAAATAAAAGTATATTTTATGTTACATAGTTTGGTTGAAAAAAGACACAAGTCCATCTAGTTCAACCAATAAAAGTAAAAAAATAAAAATTATACAATTTTCTATGCCCAATCCTATACCCACAGTTGATCCAGAGGAAGGAAAAAACCCCAGTGGGGGGAAAACATTCCTTCCTGATCCCCCAAGCAACAATTGGATATTCCATGAATCAACTTTACCTATAAATGTTAGTATCCAGTATTTAGGAAAGAATTCTTTAAAAGCATGCAACTGAGCTGGCCAGAATCAGCCCTTGAGGGAGTCTATGCCACAATTTCCCACCTCTTACTGTGAAGAAGCCTTTCTGTATTTGGAGATTAAATCTCTTTTCCTTCAGACGTAAAGCGTGCCCCCTTGTCCCCTGTGTTGACCTTAAAGTGAATAACACTACACCAAGTTCACTATATGGACCACTTATGTATTTATGTGTTGATCATATCCCCCAATAATCTCTTCTCAAGAGAAAATAAATTCAGTTCCTCAAAACTTTCCTCATAGCTGAGCTCTGCCATGCTTCTTATCAGTTTGGTTGCCCTTCTCTGCACTTTCTCCAGTTCCCAATATCCTTTTTGTGAACTGGTGCCCAAAACGGAACTGCGTATTCCAGAGAATTTGTACGGGGTAAAATATCTCACTGGAGTCTATACCTCTCTTAACCACTTCAGCTACGGAAGGTTTTACCCACTTCCTGACCAGACCATTTTTTGCGTTGCTTTAAATGACAATTGCGTGGTCGTGTGCGGTCGTGCGACACTGTACACAAATAAAATCAATGTCTTTTTTTCCCCACAAATAGAGCTTTTTTGGTGGTATTTGATTATCTCTGCGGTTTTTATTTTTTGCGCTATAAATAAATACCGACAATTTTGAATAAACAATATTTTTTACTTTCTGCTATAAAACATTCCCAATAAAAAAATTTAAATCAAATGTATTCATCAATTTAGGCCAGTATGTATTCTGCTACATATTTTTGGTAAAAAAGATCCCAATAAGCGTATATTGAGCGGTTTGCGCAAAATTTATACCGTCCAAAAACTTTTGGATAGATTTAGGGACTTTTTTTATTGTTTTTACTATTAATGGCAGCGATCAGTGATTTTTAGTGGGACTGCGACATTGCGGTGGACAAATTGGACACTGTGACATTTTTTGGGGTCCAGTGACACCAATACAGTGATCATTCTAAAAAAAAAATGCGCAGATCATTGTATAAATGACACTGTTGGGGAAGGGGCTAACACTAGGGGCGATCAAAGGGTTAAGTGTGATCCTGGGAGGTGTTTTCTGTGTGGGGTGTGGGGGGGGTGTGGGGGAGGTGTGGGGGAGGGACAGACTGGAGGGATAGACAGACAAAGATAGACAAAGATCTCTCCTTTGCTCCCTGACTGATCAGCGGTTTGCCTTGTTTACATAGGCACACCGCTGATCCGTCTCTCCACAGAACGTTCGGCAAGTCGCGGCAGCCAAAGCGGCCGCTGGACCCGCTGATTGGTGTCCAATCACTACACCGCGTGCACAAAATCAGGTACGTGATTTTTCTCGCTTTGGAAACTGCAGTTTGGCAATTGGCATTGCATACTATTAAGCTTATGCTCTACCAAAACCCCCAGATCCTTCTCCACCATTGATTCCCTCAATTGTATTAAAAAGTAGAGGCCCCAACTCTGAACCTTGAGATACACCACTGATAACTTTAGACCATTCAGAATAAGAATCATTAACCACTACTCTCTAAATACGGTCTGTTAGCCAGTTTTCTATCCATTTACAAATTTTTTTCCAGACCTGTAGACTTTATTTTACACATTATGAGGAACTGTGTCAAACGCTTTTGCAAAATCCAAGTATACTACGTTCACAGCCACGCCTTTGTCTAAGGTTTTTCTTACCACCTCATAAAAAGAAATCAGATTTGTCTGACAACTTCTGTCTTTCATGAATCCATGCGGTCTGTTGATTAAAATATTTACATACTCATAAATGCAGTCCTTTATTAAACCCTCCAGTATCTACCCAACCATAGAAGTTAAACTAACAGGTCTACAGTTCTATAGGCCTATAGTTACTTGGTAAAGGCTTTGGTCCCTTTTCAAATATAGGCACCACATTGGCCTTATGCCAATCCAGTGGTACTATGCCAGCCATTAAAGAGTCCCTAAAAACTAGAAGCAAAGGGCTTTGAAATGACAAAGCTCAATTATTTTAGGATCCATGGGTGTATGTCATCTGGTCCAGGTGCTTTATTCTGTCTAAATATTTCTGGACCATATCAATTTTGAGCCATTGTGGATCATTTGGGGTTGTGTCAATACCATCCCCATTATGGATTTGAGCCCCCCATGCTCCTTACCTTCTTTGTCCCCAGTCACCCACTCTAGATTGTTTTGTAAAGGGCCTACATGCTCAGACCTGTACTATTAATATATTTGAATAATTTTTGGGGGTTTGTCCTACTATCTTTTGCAATATAGCGTTCCTGTTTATTTTTTGCGGCCTTGATTTCCTTTTTACATATTCTGTCAAATGCTTAGTGCAAATCCTAGTGTGTGCAAGTGCTGACAATTCACATATGCAAAAATAAATGAGTGTGTTGTAATCAAAACACTACTAAAGTGACAGTATCTCACAAAAGTGAGTACACCCCTCACATTTTGGTAAATATTTTATTATATCTTTTCATGTGACAACACTAAAGAAATTACACTTTGCTACAATGTAAAGTAGTGAGTGTACAGCTTGTATAACAGTGTAAATTTGCTGTCCCCTCAAAATAACTCAGCACACAACCATTAATGTCTAAACCGCTGGCAACAAAAATGAGTACACCCCTAATTGAAAATGTCCAAATTAGGCCCAACGTGTCAATATTTTGTGTGGCCACCATTATTTTCCTGCACTGCCTTAACTCTCTTGGGCATGGAGTTCACCAGAGCTTCACAGGTTGCCACTGGAGTTCTCTTCCACTCCTCCATAACGACATCACAGAGTTGGTGGATGTTAGAGACCTTGCGCTCCTCCACCTTCCATTTGAGGATGCCCCACAGATGCTCAATAGGGTTTAGGTCTGGAGACATGCTTGGCTGGACCATCACCTTTACCCTCAGCTTCTTTAGCAAGGCAGTGGTCCTCTTGGAGGCGTGTTTGGGGTCATTATGTTGGAATACTGCCCTGCAGCCCAGTCTCCGAAGGGAGGGGATCATGCTCTGCTTCAGTATGTCACAGTACATGTTGGTATTCATGGTTCCCTCAATGAACTGTAGCTCCCCAGTGCCGACAGCACTCATGCAGCCCCAGACCATGACACTCCCACCACCATGCTTGACTGTAGGCAAGACACACTTGTCTTTGTACTCCCCACCTGGTTGCCGCCACACACGCTTGACACCATCTGAACCAAGTAGGTTTATTTTGGCCTCATCAGACCACAGGACATGGTTCCAGTAATCCATGTCCTTGGTCTTCTTGTCTTCTTCAGGGATTTCTTGTGTGTAATCTTTAGAAGAGGCTTCCTTCTGGGATAACAGCCATGCAGACCAATTTGATGCAGTGTGCGGCGTATGGTATGCGCACTGACAGGCTGACCCCCCCACCCCTTCAACCTCTGCAGCAATGCTGGCAGCACTCATACGTCTATTTCCCAAAGACAACCTCTGGATATGACGCTGAGCATGTGCACTCAACTTCTTTGGTCGATCATGGCGAGGCCTGTTCTGAGTGGAACCTGTCCTGCTAAACCGCTGTATGGTCTTGGCCACCGTGCTGCAGCTCAGTTTCAGGGTCTTGGCAATCTTCTTATAGCCTAGGCCATCTTTATGTAGAGCAACAATTCTTTTTTTCAGATCCTCAGAGTTCTTTGCCATGAGGTGCCATGTTGAACTTCCAGTGACCAGTATGAGAGAGTGAGAACGATAACACCAAATTTAACACACCTGCTCCCCATTCACACATGAGACCTTGTAACACTAATGAGTCACATGACACAGGGGAGAAAAAATGGCTA
This sequence comes from Aquarana catesbeiana, assembly GCF_042186555.1. NCBI lineage: Eukaryota > Metazoa > Chordata > Amphibia > Anura > Ranidae > Aquarana > Aquarana catesbeiana. Next base: position 151,761,406 of record NC_133325.1, on the reverse strand, counting down.
ATTGGGCCCAATTTGCACATTTTCACTTAGGGGTGTACTCATTTTTGTTGCCAGTGGTTTAGACATTAATGGCTGTGTGTTGAGTTGTTTTGAGGGGACAGCTAAGTTACACTATTATACAAGCTGTACACTCACTACTTTACATTGTAGCAAAGGGGGTTATTTACTAAAGGCAAATTCACTTTGCACTGCAAGTAAATAAAAAACAGCATTTTAGCTTGCACATGATTGGATGATAAAATCAGCAGAGCTTCCACTCATTTCAGATCTACCCCTTAGACTTCCAAGTGCACTTTCATTGCAATTTCAAGTGCACTTGCAGTGCAAAGTGGATTTGCCTTTCGTAAATAACCCCCAAATTGTAATTTCTTCAGTGTTGTAACATGAAAAGATATAATAAAATATTTAGTTTTACACCTCAGCAGAAGTCTTAGAGGATGAAACATGTTGGGTTTGTTTTTTACCTTAGCCACCACTTACTGCGCTGTCAAGTTCCAGTGAACCCAATTTTTACTGCCCTATGTTTTACCATTTGTTGGATATAACTTTTTACCATTTTTATACCAATAAATTCCCATTTTTTCAACGGATTCACACTATGTGGAAGTTTCTTTCTTGTTTCCTTGCCATACCATGAGGACTGTCGGTGATCGAGTGGAACCCAGCTGACGATCGGAGTTGTTCCAATAGGACATCTGGGTCCAACTCAGCTCCTCCGGGGATACACCAGCCTTTGAGTCCTTTTGCTCTTCCAAGCCAAGCTTACCTGTGTGATCGGAACCAGCTCTACCTCACCGTTTGACGGTACAAGCTTTTTTGACTCACCGCCGATGGCCTGTGAGTCCACCTCTTCTGGTAAGGGCATTATATTTCTATCTGCCTGAGTTTATGTCTGGAAAAGATATCACCCTGTATGCTGAGATGTTCCCAATAGTCCCGTAGAAATACCTATGAAGACTTGGAGCACCTACAGTGTTATAGTGGCATCCGAATGAGCCTATATTTCATACATGGACATTATACTTATCATGCCACACTTATATGTTATGTATTCTACACTCTAATAGATGGGTCTGACAGACACACAATATAGTTGAATTTATCCCAACTATATCCATATCAGGTCGTTTTGTATGGTGTTATTTGCCTTTACCTAATTTGGTGTTTCCAAGTTATTTACCTATTTGTTATTTTCATTTAGTTTCAAGGTCACATTCACCTTGACTGATATACTCACGTGAAATTCACCACTAGAGGTTACACACAGCACAGTTTTTATTATTCTTTCACCCACACACTACTATTTGTGATTTATCCATTGTGACTTTTTTGTGACCTACCACTAGAGATTAAACATAGCCTAGTTTTTATGATTCTCTCACCAGCATAATATTATTTGTGGCTCATTAATCTTTCTTTGTGGGTTACACCCTCTTTCCCCCATTCTTTGGTCTATTTTATGTGTTATTGTCACTCACAGTGGCTCTACAATCATTATTACAGTTTTCTAGCACATCCTATCAATCATTCTTTGGGGGTTACACCCTCTTTCCCCCATAGTTGGGTTGGTTTTATGTGTTATTGTCACTCACAATGACTCTATAATCACTAGTACAGTTTTTTAGTACACTCTATGAGTGCCACACTTTGCTGTTTCACATAATAAAATATTTACAAAAATATGAGGGGTGTACTCACTTTTGTGAGATACCGTATATATACGCTGTGATCATAAATAGTCCATAATTAATTTCAAAATAAAAGAAAAATATCAAAATTGAACATTAAAAATGAAAAAAGTGACAGGTGCTCTTCAAATCTGTGCTTCGTGCTCCTTATAGATCCCCTATAGGTATTGCACTCACCCAAACCATTCACCCCACACAGGGGTATCTCGCTTTAACAGTATCTGCCACTTTGCAGCAAACATCAGATCTTTATCTGCTGTGTCATGCCCATTTCCATGCTTGCAGTATTAGGTGTATCTTTCTTCTTTAGATCTCCCTCCACATCTTCCACCTGTAAAGCTCTGCGCTTCTCAGTCACCAAAATTCCCAGATGAATCCGGGATCCGGGCATTTTTTACCTCTCCTGGGAGTCCCAAAACCATCCCCTGCATCATCAGAGGATCTTCCTCAGTTTTCACTCTGTTAGAGCTGGTATTGAAGAAGGCACCATGGGGGTTATTTACTAAAGGCAAATCCACTTTGCACTACAAGTGCAAACTACAAGTGCAAAGTGCACTTGAAATTGCACGGAAAGTACACTTGGAAGTGCAGTCACTGTAGATCCGAGGGGGACATGCAAGGAAAATAAAAAACAGCATTTTAGCTTGCACATGATTGGATAATAAAATCAGCAGAGCTTCCCCTCATTTCAGATCTACCCCTCAGATTTACAGCGACTGCACTTCCAAGTGCACTTTCAGTGCACTTGGAAGTACACTTTGCACTTGTAGTTTGCACTTGTAGTGCAAAAGTGGATTTGCCTTTTGTAAATAACCCCCCATGTGTCACTACCTCCAGACAAGGGATACCACTTTTTCTGGGGTTACAGCAGATTTGACATCCTCCTGTAATTCCTGGCATAATGACAAACTGAAAGAAAAAAATGATTAGCAGTGCAGGGGGATGCACAGGTGAACAGTATAAAAGGGTGGAGGGTGTTCACAATTTCTCAGTGTAAAGGCCCGTACACTGACAACAAACATGCAAATTAGCTGTTTTGGAGCAACATCCGACCGTGTGTACGCTCCATCGGACAAACTTTTTCTGTTTCCATCGGACTTTTGTTGGCTGTGCGAACGGACAAACTTTCTGGCAACAAAAGTCCGATGGAGCAAAGTCCGATCGTGTGTACACAAAAGCATTGGACTTTTGTACAAACTACAGTACGCGGCCGTGAGAATTTTTCCAGCGCGATGGTTCTCGGCGACATCGGGCTCCTCTGCTATCTTCTGCTCTTTTGCCGCTCTTTTGCTAGCGGAGGAGCCCAGTCTTTTCAGACGTCTTCTTCCCTCTTCTCTTCCAGAGATGTTGACACAATGCTCTCTCCAGCTGTAATGCTGTCTGTGTGCTCTGCTATGACTTATATAGGCGGTGACCCCGCCCCCTATAACATCACAGTCCTGGGGCATGCTGGGACTGTGAGGTCATAAGGGGGCGTGGTCATGTCATCCTATGACCACGCCCCCTTATGACCTCACAGTCCCAGCATGCCCCAGGACTGTGATGTCGTAGGGGGGGCGGGGTCACCACCTATATAAGTCATAGCAGAGCGCACAGACAGCATTACAGCCGGAGAGAGCGTCGTGTCAACATCTCTGGAAGAGAAGAGGGAAGAAGACGATCCAGATGTCCGGGCCACCGCTAGCAAAAGAGCGGCAGAAGATAGCGGAGGAGCCGGCAGAAGATCCAGACACCGGGAGAAGACGCCGGAGAGACCCCCGGAGTTGGAAGAAGACCCCCGAAGTCGGAAGAAGACCCCCGGAGTCGGAAGAAGACCCCCGGAGTGGCCTAATTAAATTACTTTAAAAGCCCATGTACTGTGTTTTTTTCTTGACACTTTTTTCCCATAAAGGGTGGGGGGCCGGGATCTGGGGGCCACCTTATTAAAGGGGGCTCCCGAATTCCGATAAGCCCCTCGCCCGCAGACCCCGACAACTAACAGCCAGGGTTGTCGGGAAGAGGCCCTTGTCCTCTTCAACATGGGGACAAGGTGCTTTGGGGTTGGGGGGCCGCAGGGCGCCCCCTCCCCCAAAGTACCCACCCCCGTGTTGAGGGTATGCGGCCTGGTACGGCTCAGGAGGGGGGGCGCTCGCTCGTCCCCACCCCCTTTCCTGACCGGCTGGGCTGTGTGCTCGAATAAGGGTCTGGTATGGATTTTGGGGGTCCCCCGCGCTGTTTTTTCGGCGTAGGGGGTTCCCTTTAAAATCCATACCAGATCTAAGAGCCTGATATGCCCCTGGAAGGGAACCCATGCCGGTTTTTTATTTAAAGTTTGGGGTGGAGTTCCCCCTCATGATTCATACCAAACACAGTGCCTGGCATTGGCGGGGATCCAACTCGGATCCCCGCACCAGTGTGAACCCGGCTCGCAAGGTGTCAATCTCGCCAATAAAAGTGGCGAGATTGACACAATATCAGACAACAATACAGAAGTTGACCAAAGGGTGGTGGTAAAGAGCTGAAAAACCATGTGATTTGGTAAAAGTTGGCTGGAAAAGTCCTGCCGTCTGTATGCAAGACAAACTTCTGGCCAACACCCTTTGTACAAAAATCCAAGGGAAAGTTTGTACAAAGTCCTATCGTGTGTATGGGGCTAAAGTAGGGTGCACAGGTACTCGGTGTTAAGCCTCATACACACGATAGGACTTTGTACAAACTTTTTCCGTGGTATGGATTTTAAGGGGAACCCCTTACGCCGAAAAAACGGAGTGGGGGTCCCCACTGGGGCTTGGTCACTGGGTGATGTCATCCGGTGACCATGCCCCCCTTATAACGTCACAGTCCCATCATGCCCCGGGACTGTGACATCATAAGGGGGCATTGTCACCGGATGACATTACCCGGTGACCACGCCCCATGCCTATATAAGTTATTGCGAGGCGCTCACACAGCATTACAGCGGGAGAGAGCGTCATGTCAGCATTGGAAGAAGAGAAGAGGGAAGAAGACAGCGAAGAAGACCGGGCCACCGCTAGCAAGAGAGCGGCAAAAGAGCAGAAGATAGCGGAGGAGCCCGGCAGAAGAACCGGACACCGGGAGTAGAGGCTGGAGAGAGCGGAGAAGAACCGGACATCGGGAGAAAAGGCCGGAGAGACTCTCGAAGTCAGAAGAAGACCCCCGAAGTCGGGAGAAGACCCCCGGAGCTGCCTAATAAATTACTTTAAAAACCTGTGTAGTGTGTTTTTTTATTGACACTTTTTTCCCTAGGTGAATGGGTAGGGGTATGATGTGAGGGTGGGGGGCCAGGATCTGGGGGCCCCTTATTAAAGGGGACTCCCGGATTCCGATAAGCCCCTCGCCTGCAGACCCCGACAACCAGCCAACCGGCCAGGGTTGTCGGGAAGAGGCCCTTGTCCTCATCAACATGGAGACAAGGTGCTTTGGGGGGGCCGCAGGGTGCCCCCCTCCCCCAAAGCACCCACCCCCCATGTTGAGGGCATGCGGCCTGGTACGGTTCAGGAGGGGGGGCGCTTGCTCGTCCCCACCCTCTTTCCTGACCGGCCAGGCTGCGTGCTCGGATAAGGGTCTGGTATGGATTTTGGGGGGACCCCCACGCCATTTTTTCAGCGTAGGGGGTTTCCCTTAAAATCCATACCAGACCTAAGGGCCTGGTATGCTCCCAGAGGGGAATTCCTTCTCGCGCTCGCTGCAATAGGAAAATGTGTTTTTCCTACTGCAGCCAGCGCGAGATGTACAGTACCCTGTCGCCGAGAACCAGCGCAATGGGATCGCACTGGAAACATTCTCGCGGCTTCATACTGTAGTTTGTACAAAAGTCCCATGGTTTTGTGGACACACGATCGGACTTTGTTCCATCTGACTTTTCTTGCCGGAAAGTTTGTGTGTTCGCACAGCCAACAAAAGTCCGATGAAAACAGAAAAAGTTTGTCTGATGGAGTGTACACATGTTGCTCCAAAACAGCTAATTTGCATGTTTGTTGTCAAAAAGTCTGATCGTGTGTACGGGGCTTAAAGTGGAGTTCCACCCAAAAGTGGAACTTCCACTCATTAGATTCCTCCCCCCCTCCGGTGACACAGTTGGCACCTTTCAGGGGGGAGGGGGGTACAGATACCTGTATATTACAGGTATCTGTACCCACTTCCGGCGTAGATAGCCGCAGAATCTGCGGGTATTTACGCCACATCCTGTTCCCCCCCCCGCTGCCTGCTGGGAAACACACGGGTCCCAGAGGCAGCAGGGACCATTCGTATTGCGCTGCGCGACTCGCGCATGCGCAGTAGGGAACCGGGAAGTGAAGCCGCACGGCTTCACTTCCTGATTCCCTTACCGAAGATGGAGGCGGCAGCACCCGAGGACGGAGAGACGCTTCGGCCTCGGGTGCCGACATCGCGGGCGCCCTGGACAGGTAAGTGTCCATGTTTTAAAAGTCAGCAGCTGCAGTATTTGTAGCTGCTGACTTTTAAAAATTTTTTTTTTTCGGTGCCGCTCCGCTTTAAGAGTGATTCAGAGGTGAACAGGGTAGGCTTATGTTTTTACCACTTCAGCACCAAAAGGTTTTACTCCTTTCATGACTAGTCCATTTTTTGCTATTTAGCACTGCACTATTTTAACTGGTAATTGTGCCATCATGCAACGCTGTGCTCAGACAAAATTTATATCATTTTTTTCCAAATAAATAGAGTTTCATTTGATACAATTTGATCACTACTTGATCGCTACCACTTTTTGTTTGTTGTTATATAAATTATAATAAACAATAAAGTGCAGCGCTAGTATGATATGTGAAAAAACAATTGAATTCTACCAAGTGACATATAAAACAAATAATAACAAAAACATATTACAAATATAAATAAGAAGCAAAACTGAAATCACAAGTGTATGTGAGAAAAATCAAAAAGTTCTTAATAAGTCCACAAATATATAAATAAAGAACACCCATCCAAGAGAGGTTGTGACGAAAGGTGCCTAGGTATGATCCACCAAAACGTGTATGAGTAGAGTCTGCTTACCAGACGGCGACGACTGCTATTATGGCAGTCTCGCCCAGCATAGGGATTATGGTCTCCCAAAACCCAAGGTACAATGCAGGATCAGTAGTTCTAATACTCCATTAAACCGGAAATACAAAAGAGAACACCTCCATAGTGCAACATTGTATGATATAAAATTTAATGGTATATAAAGAATCGCACTTACAATGTTGTAGAAAGTATGCAGCATATAAAAAATCAAACGGAGCGGCGGCGTCTCTGTGTGCCGCGATTCACTTCCTGTGTTCAAGCCCTTCCGAGAACGTGATGACGTCACCGTCGTAGGCTCCTCCCTACGCGTTTCGTCACGATAGGACGTCGTCTGGGGATTGGCCAATCCCCAGACGACGTCCTATCGTGACGAAACGCGTAGGGAGGAGCCTACGACGGTGACGTCATCACGTTCTCGGAAGGGCTTGAACACAGGAAGTGAATCGCGGCACACAGAGACGCCGCCGCTCCGTTTGATTTTTTATATGCTGCATACTTTCTACAACATTGTAAGTGCGATTCTTTATATACCATTAAATTTTATATCATACAATGTTGCACTATGGAGGTGTTCTCTTTTGTATTTCCGGTTTAATGGAGTATTAGAACTACTGATCCTGCATTGTACCTTGGGTTTTGGGAGACCATAATCCCTATGCTGGGCGAGACTGCCATAATAGCAGTCGTCGCCGTCTGGTAAGCAGACTCTACTCATACACGTTTTGGTGGATCATACCTAGGCACCTTTCGTCACAACCTCTCTTGGATGGGTGTTCTTTATTTATATATTTGTGGACTTATTAAGAACTTTTTGATTTTTCTCACATACACTTGTGATTTCAGTTTTGCTTCTTATTTATATTTGTAATATGTTTTTGTTATTATTTGTTTTATATGTCACTTGGTAGAATTCAATTGTTTTTTCACATATCATACTAGCGCTGCACTTTATTGTTTATTATACTTTTGGAAATCAGATACAGGATTTTTTCAGGGTGCTGGCAGCTTTTTTCTTTTTTCTTTTTATTAATCTAAGCGCAGCTTTTACCCAATTTGGGTTTCCTTTTTTTACACTGTTATATAAATTAATAAAGACCGAAAATTTGGAAAAAAATGTTTTACTTTCTGCTATAAAACCTATCCAACAAAAAAAAGTCTTCGTAAATTTAGAACAAAATGTATTCTGCTACATGTCTTTGGAAAAAAATCCCAATAGGTGTATATTGATTGGTTTGCTTGTAAGTTATAGCGTCTACAATCTATGGTATATATTGGAATATTTTTTTTTTTTTACACTGCTAATGGCGGTGATCAGCAACCTATAATGGGACTGCAATAGTGCAGGCAATCTGATGCTTGTAGGGGAATAACTGCCAATGACATCACCAGTGACACTAATACAGTGATCAGTGCTAATAATATACACTGTCACTGTGCTAATGACACTGGCTGGGAAGGGGTTAACATCTAGGGAGATCAAGGGGTTAAATGTGTGCCTAACAATGTGAAATGTATGTAATGTGTGCGACTTTTACTTACATATTTTATTGGTTGGACTTGTATCTTTTTTCAACCTGACTATGTAACTATATCTCATTATTTTTTATCCCTAGCTGTGACATGCTGACAGACTCCACTGTGTACAATCAGTGGGTGTCGGCACGCCCTAAACCGCATGCCAGTATTTCGCTTTGCCTGCACGGGCCGTCCGCGGTACATTGCGGGCCGTCCGAAAGTGGTTAAAGTGTTTTTACAGCTTGTTCAGAATATGCAAATACTTCAATGTGCATCGTATAGACAGATTCACTTTAATTATGGCCAATATTCAGTGCAATGCTTTGCTATTTTTTAAACACAACAGGGGCCTGTAAGTACACAAAAGAGAGAAAAGCATGGCGCTGCAGAGAGCATCCGGAGTGTCCCCAATAGGGGGATCCCAGCTGACCATTGTTCTGAAGATGCCCCAAACTGGTATGCTATTGGAACAAAATAATATTAATTATTAACCGCTTCAGCCCCGGAATATTTGGTTGCTGAATGACCAGGCCATTTTTTGCGATAGGGCACTGCGTCGCTTTAACTGATAATTGCGTGGTCGTGCGACGCTGTGCCCAAACAAAATTGACATCCTTTTTTCCCACAAATAGAGCTTTCTTTTGGTGGTATTTAATCATTTCTGCAGTTTTTATTTTTTGTTAAAAAAAATGTAAAAAGACTGAATTTTTTTTTATTTCTTTTTTTTTTTTTTATATTTTGTTATAAAAAATTTAAAACAGGTAATTTTTCTCCTTCATTGATGTACGCTGATGAGGTGGCACTGATGGGCACTGATAGGTGGCAGTGATGGGCACTGATGGGTGGCAGGGATGGGCAATGATGGGTGGCAATAATGGGCACTGATCAGTTACACTGATAGGCAGCACTGCTAGGTGGCACTGATTGGCACTACTGGTGGGCATTGATAGCTGGCACTTGTGGGCATTGATAGCTGGCACTTGTGGGCATTGATAGCTGGAACTTGTGGGCATTGATAGGTGGCACTTGTGGGCATTGATAGGTGGCACTGTGGGCACTGTTAGATGGCAATGGCAGGTGGCACAAATGAGGCAGATGTGCCTCTTCCACTTCGGGACCGATGTCCCTTGCAGCTGAGCCGGTGATCGGCTTTTTTTTCTACTCACGCTATTAGCGTGAGTAGAAAAAAAAAACGATTTCCGATCTTTTGTTTACATCATGTGATCAGCTGTCATTGGCTGACAGCTGATTACAAGGTAAGGGCCGGGACTGGCCCCTTACTCGGATCTGTGATCACCCGAGTCTCAGTGACTCAGTGATTACAGCGCGCTCGACGCGTGCCCTGCAGGGTGCGGGCAGGCCGCGTGCACAGGGGAGGCTCGCAGGGGAGGTCCGCACTGTGGCCGTCATTCGGCCATAGCGCGGATGTCAAGTGGTTAAAATGGCCGCTCTGTATTTAGTTTCTGACAGGCTGTCGCAAGGAGCCCCATATCTCTGGAACCATAGGCCGTAGGAGCTCCAAATTTTTACCAGTGGTGGAGTATAGCACTTAGGCTACATACCCCCCAAATTCTCTATGACCCCAGGTTGCCGAGCTACGACCCTCAAAGCTTGATTTATTTTTTTAATGTTCCCTGCCTCACCTGCCTCCCCTGACTGCACGTTCCTGCCTGTTAGTTAAAAAAGTTTGAACTTCATGGTCCATTCGTACGAGCCTTCAGTCTGGATTCATCTTTCAGGTCGGATCAGACTGAGGTGTATGTTTATGAAACGCTGAAGTTTCTTGCCTTTACATGTTGCGGGCCTTCACCGTGTATAATGCTCTCAGCCACTTTATTAAAATTTTTTCACTTCTCTTCTCTGAGAAGAAAAGGGAATGAAATACACGGTGAATGGCCGTCATGTGTAGAAGTGAGATTTGAGCCCATGATTTCAAGAGATAATACTGAATAAAATATAAAATGGTAAAATAGGAATTAATAAACAATTCAAGTGAATAAAAGAAATATAGGAGTGGGGCCATTCATAAATAATTGTGTTTTTTTAATTTATATCAAGACATCTCTGTGATGCTTGTAACTGAATACAGTATATAGCCATAAATACACTCAATTACAAGTGTCAAGAAATGTTTTGATATAAATAATATATGCATGCACACACACGGAAATAATAGGGAGAGAAGAGGGAAATGGTTGGGATGTGAGGAGAACATGGGGATTCATGCTGTATCTACATAATCCACCTGCTTCCTCATCACATCACAGCTGTTTTACTCTTCTTTTCCTGCTATCGCCACCTCAGGCTCGATTCACACAGGGGCAACACGATTTCAGCGCGACTTTGCAAGGCGACTTCAACGCAGCTTCAACGCGACTTCAGTGCGACTTTTAAACAAATTACAACGCGACTTCAAGTCACCTCCAGGACAGGCAACTTTGGCTGTGGCCAATCACAGGATAATCAGCTCTCTAGGAGGGAGGGGTTTGCACGGGCAAACTAAATTTTTTTCCCTGTAAAGTCGCTTCAATGTAGATGGAGATCCGACTTGGAGGCGACTTCCATTGATTTCTATGGTACAGGTCGCCTTGAAGTTGGATCGAAGTAGTACAGGGAGTACGCTCTGAAGTCGGATCGAAGTAGTACAGGGAGTACGCTCTGAAGTCGGAGCGACTTCAGTAGTGTCAATTAAGACGCTCTGATTCCCTGTAATGTAAATCTCTTCTTGGGGCGACTTGGGGCGACTTGTGGGCTTACAAGTCGGATCCCAAGTCGTCCTAGTGTGAACCGAGCCTTAGAGTTGGAAAAGCTGTGAGCGAGAAAATGGCCAGTGATTTGCTTACATCGTACCTTGTTAAACTGGCGGTTTGCATTGCTGTCACTGACAGCTTCTCACTGAGCTGCAATGAGAAGGGGAGAACATCATCTCCTCATCACATATCACCACTGAGTGGTGATATGCCACAATAGTCACTATCATGGCATATCCCATTTTAATAATTGTATACCTGGACCACAATGTGGGGTTGATGTACTAAAACTGAAGAGTGCAAAATCTGATGCAGCGGTGCATGGTATTCAATCAGTATCTAATATCAGCTTTTTCAATTACCCATTTCAGCTCCAGAAGGTTTTACCCCCTTCATGAGCAGGTAATTTTTTCGCCTTTTAGCACTTCGTTACTTTAACTGGTAATTGCGCGGTTATGCAACATTTTTTTTCGCACAAGTAACACTTTCTTTTGGTGCTATGTGATCACCACTGTTTTTTTTTATTTTTGCAACGTTCCTGACATCTTTGAGCATGATGACATCAGGAAAAGTCCACTGCACAAGGCCACTGTACCGCAGGGGAGGATCGTAGGTTTATGTGAGTATACCTCTGCTTTAAGAGCTCCTAGACAGAAACGAGCAGTTAACCCATTCAGTGAAGGCACAGCCCCACTGCATGGGAGCAAAAAAAAAATGCTTGCAGTTCTGCTTTAACCACTTCAGCCCCGGAAGGTTTTACCCCCTTCCTGACCAGAGCACTTTACAATTTGGCACTGCGCTGCTTTAACTGGTAATTGCACGATCATGCAATGCTGTACCCAAACGAAATTTGCGTCCTTTTTTCCCACAACTAGAGCTTTCTTTTGGTGGTATTTGATCACCTCTGCGGTTTTTATTTTGTGTGCTATAAACGAAAAAAGACAGAAAATTTAGAAAAAATACATATTTTCTACTGTTATAAAAAAATACAATAAACACAATTTTAGTAATACATTTAGGCCAAAAAGCATTCAGCCACATGTCTCGGGTAAAAAAAAATTCAATAAGCGTATATTTATTGGTTTGCACAAAAGTTATAGCGTCTACAAACTAGGGTATATTTTCTGGAATTTACGTAGCTTTTAGTTTATGACTGCCTATCTAATTTCTTGAGGTGGTAAAATGGCAGGGCAGTACAACCCCCCCCCCCCCATGACCCCATTTTGGAAAGTAGACACCCCAAGGAATTTGCTGAGAGGCTTGTTGAGCACATTGAATATTTTATTTTTTTTGTCATAAGTGATTAAAAAATGACAAAAAAAAGGTACACAAAGTTGTCATTGAAATGATATATTGCTCAAACATGCCATGGGCATATGTGGAATTACACCCCAAAATACATTCTGCTGCTTCTCCTGAGTGCGGGGATACCACATGTGTGAGACTTTTTGGCAGTCTAGCCGCATACAGGACCTCGAAAACCAAGCACCGCCTTCAGGCTTTCTAAGGATGCACATTTTTGATTTCACTCCTCACTACCTATCACAGTTTCGGAGGCCATGAAATGCCCAGCTAGCATAACCCCCCCCCCAACTGACCCCATTTTGGAATGTAGACACCCTAAGCTATTTGCTGAGAGGCATGTTGAGTGCATGAAATATTTTATATTTTGTCACAAGTTTCGGGAAAATGACAATAATTTTTTTTTTCTCCACAAAGTTGTCACTAAATGATATATTACTCAAACATGCCATGGGCATATGTGAAATGACACCCCAAAATACATTCTGCTGCTTCTCCTGAGTACGGGGATACCACATGTGTAGGACTTTTTGGCAGTCTAGCCGCATACAGGACCTCGAAAACCAAGCACCGTCTTCAGGCTTTCTAAGGGTATAAAATGGTGATTTCACTTCTAAATGAGGGGTAGATCTGAAATGAGGGGGAGCTCTGCTGATTTTATCATCCAGTCATGTGCAAGCTAAAATGGTGTTTTTTATTTTCCTTGCATGTCCCCCTCAGATCTACAGCGACTGCACTTCCAAGTTCACTTGCAGTGCACTTGTAGTGCAAAGTGGATTTGCCTTTCGTAAATAACCCCCATAGCCCTTTCTGACACTTTTTGTTTACATGAAAAAATATTTTTCTTTTGCTAGAAAATTACTTTGAGCCCCCAAACATTATATATTTTTAAAGCAAATGCCCTACAGATTAAAATGGTGGGTGTTGCAATTTTTTTTTCACACAGTATTTGTGCATCGATTTTTCAAACGCAATTTTTTTGGAAAAAAAACACTTTTTTGAATTTTATTGGCAATAAACACACTATATTGCCCAACTGTCTGGTAAAATATAAAAGATGATCTAATGCCGAGTACATAGATACCAAACATGACATGCTTTAAAATTACGCTCAACCGTGCAGCGGTGACAAACTACATACATTTTTAAAAGCCTTTACAGGTTACCACTTTAGATTTACAGAGGAGGTCTACTGCTAAAATTACTGCCCTCGATCTGACGTTCGTGGTGATACCTCACATGCATGGTGCAATTGCTGTATACATATGACACAAGACCGACGCTTGCATTTGCCTTTGCGCGCAAGCACGGGGGGCAGGGGTGCCTTTTTTTTTTATTATTATTATTTATTTTGCTTTTTTATTTTATTTTTACACTGTTCCTTTCATTTTTTTTAAATCATTTTTATTGTTATCATTGGGAATGTAAATATCCCCTATGATAGCAATAGGTAGTAACAGGTACTCCTTTTTTAAAAATATTGGGGTCTATTAGACTCTAGATCATCAAGAACTCAATAAAACAACAACAATATGTGCCAAAAAAAGAGTAAAAAATGTATGCCGAAGCATGGGGGCAATCCGCCCCTAATGTTAAGGGCAAATCGCCCCTCCACCCCTGCCCCCATGCTTCGGCATATATGCTCTTTTTTCTTTTAACTGTAGTGGTGAAATCACCTCCTACAGCGCTGGAGTCGCTGATTTAGGTATCGTGAGAGCAAACGCTGTTGCTGTCAAGATAAATAAATCAGTGCTGCAGCTGAATGGCGTACCTGAAAATAAAATAATGGTTAACAATAAAACACAGTAAACAGTAAAGTATAAAAGAATTACATACGTGAAAAGCTGTCAGGGATGGGCTCAGCCCTTCCTTCTCTGAGCTGGCCGCTCAGCTGTCAGCGAATTGCCAGCTCCCATCTACTACTACTCCCATCAGTCCTACCTACTTAAAGTCGCCCAGCTCACTTGATCTCTGCCTTCGCCTTTGTCAACATCACAAAATCCTTCTCCTGCGTTCCTGTTGAAGACTTGCTCGGCTGACGTTCCTTCTGGCTCCTGATCCTGCTTGCTGTACTACTACATTTATCTCTGGCTCTCTGGCATTTGCTTGGCTGACTACCTGATCCGGTTACTGAACTCTGGCTTGTTTTGACTACGCTTACTCTGTTTACCTTATTATTATTATTAATAAACAAGTGTGATTTAACTTTACTTCTGTCTCGGTCTGATTCATGGTTCCTGATAAAAGCAAACATGATAAAACATAGTAACAATAAAACGATGCAGTTAAAAAATACAGTAAAACAGAGCAGAACAATAAAGAGAGAACAATAGAGAGAGAATAGAGAAAGAATAAAACGACAGCTATTTTTGGCTTTTTTATTTTATTTTTTTTACTTTTTTTTTTTTACACTTTTATTTGTAACTGTAACTGTAACGGTTCCAGGTTTGGGTCTCTAAAAATGCGATGGCATCTTTGGAGACCCTGTGAAAGTGTGTACTAGTCTGTGCAGTGCTGTACCCTATGCTAATACTCCACTAGTGTGTGGTAGCGTTCGAAACATTCACAGATGCAGAGACCAGGTTGGTCAGGACAGGAGGGACAACAATAGCGGATGTCAAGCCTATATCCGCCCTTGCTACAGACACGACATCTTCTTTGGGGTGATCGATTGGTAAGGGTACCAGGGAAGACATACCAAAAATTCCTCTCATGCAGCTGGCTCACTGCATTTGCATTGGGAAGTTGGGCCACAGGACCGTCTGGAAACAGAAGGGCTGTGATGATCTCTTCCTGGAATTTAAGGAAGGATCCAGTTCGTCCTGACGCTTTGTATAGCACATAAGCGTTCAGCAGAGCCAATTGGAATAAGTATACAGACACTTTTTTGTACCAGCGGCTGGCCTTTAAGTACGGCGCCATCAACTGGTCGTTGAGGTCCACCCCTCCCATATTAAGGTTGTATTCGTGGACACAGAGGGGTTTCTCCACAACACCAGTCGCTGTTGTAATTTGAACTGTCGTACCTGCATGAAGGGAGGACAGAATGAAAACATTCTTATTATCCCTCAACTTCACAGTAAGTAAATTATTACATCTCAAGCAGGCTCTCTCCTCCAGCCTAAGATGGTAATCTACAAGCTGCTGGGGTAAGCCCCGGTGATTAGATTGCACAGTGCCAAATGCGCCAATTCCATGATCAAATAAGTGACTAAAAAGTGGCACACTTGTGTAACAATTGTCCACGTACAAGTGGTACCCCTTTCCAAATAAGGGTGACACCAAGTCCCACACAATCTTACCAGTGCTCCCTATGTAGTTTGGGCAGTTCTCCGGCTCTACGTAACTATCTCTTCCCTCGTAAACCATAAAACTATATGTATAGCCTGTGGCCCTGTCACAGAGCTTATACATCTTGACCCCGTATTACACGCTTGCTGGGAAGATACTAGTTGAATGACAAGCGGCCAGAAAACTTAATCAGTGACTCATCAACGCAGACAACTTGATCGGGAGTAAACAAGGCTGCAAACTGTTGGTTGAAGTGGTTTACGAGGGGCCGAATTTTGTAGAGCCGATCGTATTCATGGTCACCCTGAGGACGACAGAGTTCCTTGTCATTAAAATGCATGAACCACAAGATCTGCTTGTATCGCACCCTGGTCATGAAGGCAGAGAACATGGGTGAATGGTGAATTGGGTCAGTGGACCAATATGACCGCAACTCACTTTTTATAGTTACGCCCATGAGGAGGGATAGGCCCAGGAAGGTCTTAAATTTGGAGACCGTAATAGGTCTCCAATCTCTGGCAAGGGTCAACTGGGGATTAGCGGCGATGAATTGACCAGCATACAAATTGCTTTGGTCCACAATAGATCTATAGAGATCTTCCGTGAAAAACAGCGAATAAAAATCAAGTGACGTAAGATCAACTGTTTCCGCCTGAATTCCGGGTTGGCCAGTGAATGGGGGAAGTACGGGTGCTGCAGAAGTGGTGGGCTCCCAATTCAGATTGGCAAATGGAGAAGGAAGGGCACTATGGGCTTGACGGGCCTGTCTTTGTCTTCTTGGTGGCTGTGGGACACTACTTGTGCTAGCCACCTCACCAGCTTGAACTGCACTTATGGGACTTGCCATGTCACCGTGTTACTGCAGTGCTGGATGTACGACCAGGATGTACTTGCTAGTTTACCAGAAGGATGAGCGGCACTAGTACTGGCTCTCTGCTCCATACGAGAGCCCTGTGGTTCTTGCACCTCAACAACAGCAGAAGCACGGGGTCGGGTGTGTCTGACCTTGGCAGAGACCACTACTCTGTCGTCAGAGCTATCTGTCAGGGTGCCGTTGCTGTCTACAGGATCATATTCTGAGCCCGAATCTGACAGATGGGTGACTTCCTCTTCATTCTCATCTGTCATGCTCAGAAATGTGTAGGTCTCTTCACTAGTGTACCTTCGATTGGACATTGTGGCCTCTAAATTTACTGGTACAACTAGTGAAACTTTTCTCCGGTACTCCGGTTTCCTCCCACACTCCAAAGACATGCTGGTAGGTTAATTGGATCCTGTCTAAATTGTCCCTAGTATGTATGAATGTGAGTTAGGGACCTTAGATTGTAAGCTCCTTGAGGGTAGGGACTGATGTGAATGTACAATGTATATGTAAAGTGCTGCGTAAATTGACAGTTCTATATAAGTAACTGAAATAAATAAGTAAATATTTACCTACTCTATGTAAGGGCCAGTTCACACCACATGCAGCCCAGTGCATTTTTTTTCTGCATCAAACACACATGGAAATTAGGTTATATGGTTTCCAATAGCATAGTTCACACCAGTGCGGTCAGTTCAGGGCTTTTCCTGCACTACACTGTACTGGAACGCAGTAAAAGGCATCAAAAATGCACCATAATGACCTGGAGCACATCAAAAACCCTGGGTACAGTGAAATAAAAACAGGAAAAAAGAAGAAAAAAAGCATCTGGAATGCAGCCGGAAACGCATCAAAAACACACCGCAAAGCGCCAAAAACATGTATGCAAAAATGCATCTGGAACAGATCTGGAGTGCATTTTTGTGGTGTGAACCAGCCCTAATGGTTTTGCACAGAGCAGCCCCGATCCTCCTTTTCTGGGTTCCCCTGTCGACACTCCTGGCTCCTCCCACCTTACGACTGCCTCCATAGCGAGCCGATTACTATGGAGGCCACTCGTGTGATCTTGATCCCAGACCAGCTCTGTGCGTCCATTGATACACAGAGCTCAGCTCAAACCCAGGCCTGCTCCCTCATTGGCTTATCGAGCTCAGATAGTATTAAAGAGAGGGAGTTGCACACAAAGTTTTTTACCTCAATGTAGAGAATGCATTAAGGTAAAGAAAAACTTCTGTCTTTAAAGAACTACTTTAAAGCGGTAGTAAACCGCAGCAAAAAATAAAATAAAAAATTGGGCCTTGGACAGTTTAAGTTATAATGTGCTAGTAGTATGCATTGCATACTAGCACATTATGACAGACTTACCTGAAAACTAACCCCTTTAGCAGCACGCTGTCACTGTTGTAGGCGCTTACATCTTCACCCGGTCTTCCATCATATAAATGACCGAACAGCGATGATGTCACTCCTGTGCATGGGAGTCACTTTTTACGACACAGGGCTCTGAAGGAGTGGCACGGGTATGCCATTCCTTTAGAGCGCATGCAACAGTGATGTCACGGGCTGCTTCTAAAGTAAATATCTCCTAAACGGTGAACGTTTAGGAGATATTTACTGTACCTATAGGTAAGCCTTATTATAGGCTTTACCTATAGGTAAAAATCAACAAAGAGAGTTTACTCCCACTTTTAAGCAGAGTTCCAGCCTGGGGGAGAAAAAATTAAAACTCGGCAGCTACAAATACTGTAGCTGCTGACTTTTAATCAGGGTGGATATAAATCAATGATTTGTTTTCAAAAATAAAAAAGAAACTGATTTTTTTTTAATTTAAAGGGGTTATAAACCTTCTTTTTCGTTTTTTCACCTAAATGCATCCTATCCATTAAGGTGAAAAAACTTCTGGCAGTGACCGGCCCCCCAGCCGCCCATTTTACTTCCCCGAGCCCCTTCATTCACTCAGCGGAGACACGCTCTCCCTCTCTGCCCGTTGTCTCGGCTCTTGATTGGATAGATTGATAGCAGCGCAGCCATTTGCTCCCGCTGCTGTCAATCAAATCCAATGACATGGTGGGTGCTGGGGGCGGGGCTGAGTCTGACCTTCGTGTCTACGAACGCAAATGCTGGACTCGGGACCCCCCGGGAGAGCTCTTCTCCTAGGGGGTTATCTGATAAGAGGAGCCGCGAGAGCCGCCGAGGGACTCCAGAAGTCGAGGATCGGGGCCACTCTGTGCAAAATGAGCTGCAGAGTGGAGGTAAATATAATATGTTTGTTATTTAAAAAAAAAAAAGATGAAGTCTTACAATCACTTTAAATCTGATTTTTTTCTTTAAATCGATTTTTTGGGATTTTTATCAAATTTATTTTAATAAAATGCTTTTAAAGTAAAAAGCTATCTAAAGATAGTTTTCTATTTAAGATACATTAATAATTTAGTTTATTCAGCATGAAATGGAGCTTGGTCGTGTAGCATGAGGCTGTATATTGTGCAATATTTACATTTTTGGTAAACTCATTCAATGAATCCAAGCTCTGCAAGCTGAGATAACATGCACTACATTGATGCATTCACACAATTTCACAGTAACCATGAGATAAAACAAAGTACAGGAATATTCCTTTATCTTGTTGTTTTGCAAATCTATGTACACTACAAACTGTATGATTGAATCGGTTCGGATATCACTGTTTTACTAACCTGACAGCTTATTATTCTAAATAGGAAACCTTAATTTTTTTTGAAAATATTAAAGATTCTAACTACCAGCAAGAAAGAGTCCTTACATTTAAAGAGCACCTGTTATTTTAAATTCATCATGGCAGCGCCTGTTAGCGGGCATCCACTCACCTGCTGCCGCCACGTCCCTCACCTTGTTGTATCACTGCCACATCACCAGCCGTCCCATTAAAGTGAATGGGACTGTTGGTGCGTCAACAGCGGGTCAGAGGAGGAGCTGCTGCAGGACAGAGATGACCGTTGCTCTTTAAAAATTATGATTTAAATCGAGTTGATTTAAATCAAATCCACCCTGCTTACATGTCCAGGGAGCCCGCAATGACGGCATCCAAAGCCGACCTGTCCCTCTGTTCCGGGTGTAGGCGCCGGCATCTCTACTAAGGAAAACAGGAAGTGAATCCTTGCGCTTCACAGCCTGTTTGCTACTGCGCATTCGTGAGTCACACTGTGCTTTCTGAATGGTCCCGCTGTCTTCTGGGACCTCTGTGTGTGTCTCCCAGAAAGCAGCAGGGGGAAAGAAGGAGGGGCCGCAAATGACGTAGGTCGCTGCGGCGTCCTTACAAGGAAGTGGGAGCAGATACCTGTTTTTGACAGGTATCCGCTCCCCCCCGAAAGGTGCCAAATGTGGCACCAGAGGGGGGAGAAAGCAGATAAGCGGAGCTTCCACATTTGGGTGGAACTTCTCTTTAACCACTTCCCTACCGGCCGCAGTATATATACATATATATATGTCGCGGTCGGGAAGCGGTTATTCTGGGATCATGGTTGAGGCTACAACCATGATCCTGGTATCAGTTATTTTTACTTTTTTTACTTTTACTTCTCTTTCAAGTAAAAGTAATCAGTAATGTTCCAGACGGTGCCATCCAGCTCCGAACTCACAGTGAAAAGAACTAAAGTTGTTGAAACTCCGGTTCCGGGTGTTTGTTTACTGGCCGCATAACCTGCCAATTAAGCAGGTGATCTCTGTCTGATTGGCTGCATTGAAGGAGAAATCCCTCCATAAAGAGTACCTGTCTCTGTTATTGCTGTCACAAGGGGCATTCACATTTCTTTTGACAGCAATAAAAGTGAACAAAATTGTTACAGTGTAAAAAAAAAAAAGTAATAAAATATATATATTTATTTTAAAGTGCCTTGTCCTCACATGCAGTGGCGAATGCCCATGTCGGTCCTGCGCAGCTATGTAAACAGTGATCGCACCACACATGGGAGGTATCACCGCGATCGTCAGAGCGAGAGCAATAATTCTAGCACCAGATCTCCTGTGTAATTCTAAAATGGTAACCTTCAAAGGCTTTTAAAACATCACCTATGGATAATTTAAATCAGTGGTTCTCAGCCCTGTCCTCAAGTACCCCCAACAGTCCATGTTTTGGGAATTTCTCTCATCTAAAATAGCTGTCCATAATACCAAGCTATTGACTCAGATATAAAGCACCTGTGCAAGATAAAGGAAACCCTGCAAACATGGCCTGTTGAGGGTTCTTGAGGACAGGGTTGAGAACCACTGATTTAACCACTTCAATACCAGGCACTTAGACACCTTCCCGTCCAGACCAATTTTCAGCTTTCAGCGCTGTCGCAATTTGAATGACAATTGCGCGGTCATGCTACACTGTACCCAAACAAATTTTTTATCATTTTGTTCCCACAAATAGAGCTTTCTTTTGGTGGTATTTGATCACCTCTGCGGTTTTTATTTTTTGCGCAACAAATAAAAAAAGACCGAAAATTTTGAAAAAAAACAAGTTTTTCTTTGTTTCTGTTAAAACTTTTTTGTAAATAAGTACGTTTTCTTCTTCAATGACGGGCACTGATATGGCTGCACTGACGGGCACTAATACGGCGGCACTGATGGGCACCGATGAGGTGGCACCAATGAGGTGGCACTGATGAGGTGGCACTGACGGGCACTCATGATGGGCACTGATAGGCGGCACTGATGGGCACTGATAGGCGGCACTGATGGGCACTCATAGGTGGCACTGGTATGCGGCACTGATGGGCACTCATAGGTGGCACAGATGGGCACTTATTGGTGGCACAGATGGGCACTCATAGGTGGCATTGATGGGCACTCATAGGTGGCATTGATGGGCACTCATAGGTGGCACTGATAGTTGGCACAGATGGGCATGGATGGGCACTGATAGATGGGCACTGATGGGCACGGATGGGCACTGACAGGTGGCATGAATGGACACTGATGGGTGGCACTGATGGCACTGCTTGTTTGCAGTGATGCCCCTAAGGGTGGCATTGCTGGGCATCACTGCCCAGCAATGCCACCTGGGCAGTGGCATTTGTGGGCACTGATTGGCACAGATTTGGCACACTGGGCACATGTGGATGGCCATGGGGTACATACCTGGCCATCCACATGTTGCCCCTTCCCTGGTGGTCCTAGTGGCGATCCCTGGTGGTCCAGTGTGGTGATCTGAGGGGGGGCTGCGCTGATAAACAATCAGCGCAGACCCCCCCTGCCAGGAGAGCCGCCGATCGGCTCTCCTCTAATCGCGTCTGTCAGACGCGAGTGAGGAAGAGCCGATCAACGGCTCTTCCTATTGACAGCGTGATCAGCCGTGATTGGACACGGCTGATCACGTGGTAAAGAGCCTCCGCCGGAGGCTTTTTACCAAGATCAGTGTAGCGGTGTGTCAGACTGACACACCGCTCCACCGATCGCCGCGATGCGCGCCCCCGGGGGCGCGCTGCAGCATGTTATCCTGCTGGACGTCATATGACGTCCAGTCAGGATAACAGAACCACTTCCCGGACGTCAATCTGCTATAGGGCGGGCGGGAAGTGGTTAAAGTACCGTAGTGTGTTGCCATTCCATAAGCGTGTGCGCAGTGCATTTTTAACCACCTCAGCCCCGGAAGGATTACCCCCTTAATGACCAGGCCATTTTTTGAGATACGGCATTGCCTCGCTTTAACTGACAATTGCGCAGTCGTGCGACGTTGTACCCAAACAAAATTGATGTCTTTTTTTTCCCACAAATAGTTTTCTTTTGGTAGTATTTGATCACTTCTGCGGTTTTAATTCTTGTAAACAAAAAAAGAGCGACAATTATGAAAAAAATATATTTTTTTTCCTTTCTGCTATAATACATATCCAAAAAAATTTAAATAAAATGTAAAATATGTACTCTACATATTTTTGGTAAAAAAAAATGCAATAAGCGTATATTTATTGGTTTGCACAATTATAGCGTCTACAAACTATGGAATAGATTTATGGACTTTTTTTTTGGCGGGACTGCGACATTGCGGCGGACAAATCTGACCCTAAGTGACACTTTTTGGGGACCAGTGACATTATTACAGTGATCAGTGCTAAAAAAAAATGCACTGATCAATGTATAAATGACACTGGCAGGGAAGGGGTTAACCCTCGGGGGTGATCAAACTGTGTTCCCTGGGTGTGTTCTAACTGTGTGGGGAATGGGCTTACTGGGGACAACACAGAGAATGCTGTTCCTGATCACTAGGAACAGCAGATCTCAATATTGTCCCCTGTCAGAACAGGGATCCGGTGTCTTGCCGAGAAAGTTCTTCTGGCGGATAAGGACCCCCCTGTACTGTGCAGGCGCAGCGCTTGCGCAGTACGATTGACTAGGAGCCGCCGAAAATAGCCGAAGATGAAAAACTTCAATCAGCTGTACACGGCGCCTGTGCCCTGGGTCCAGGTTGAAGCCCCACCATCCAAGTGGACCTAGAGGGAGAATAAAAAAGTGCCGAGCAAAGCGAGGCCGTGCCCGAAGCGTGGTGAGTGAAGCAAGCCCGCGATGGGCCCTCTTACAGGCGCCGTGTACAGCTGATTTCTATTGTATTCGGCTTCGGCTATT
Organism: Aquarana catesbeiana; assembly: GCF_042186555.1. Lineage (NCBI taxonomy): Eukaryota > Metazoa > Chordata > Amphibia > Anura > Ranidae > Aquarana > Aquarana catesbeiana. The sequence goes on along the minus strand of NC_133325.1, from coordinate 151,738,385 downwards.
TCCGCCAGCTCCTACTGCGCAAGCGCTGCGCCTGCGCAGTAGAGGGGGGTCCTTATCCGCCGGGGGGAACTTTCTCGGCAGAACACCGCCTTGTTTGCACAGGCAGATCCCTGCCGGACCTGTGAGCGTGCTCACTGTATCTCATGCACGGACCAATGTACAGGTACGTTGGTTTGCGCAGCCGGGCCGCCCTGCTGCAGTATATGTGCAGTGGGTGGTCTGGAAGTGGTTGAAGCATGACATGATTGGTGTTTACTTAGTATAACATCATCTTTTAAATTTTACCCTGAAAAATTGTATTATATTGTGTTTGTATTCACTACAACTCATTAAAGTTTATTTAAAAAAAAAAGTTGCATTTAAAAACCCACTGTGCAAATACTGTGTGACATAAAAAATTGCAACACCCACCATTTTATTCTCTAGGGCCTTTGCTTTAGCCTAGGTTCACACTGAATGCGGGTTTGAAGTCATGTGAGTTCAGCTGAACATTTCAGGCCGCACTTTTTACAATCTGGCACTGAGTCGCTTTAACTGCCAAGTGTGTGGTCATGCAATGCTGTACCCAAATGAAATTGATGTCCTTTTTTCCCCACAAATAGAGCTTTCTTTTGGTGGTATTTGATCACCTCTGCAGTTTTTATTTTTTGCGCTATAAACAGAAAAAGAGCAACAATTTTGAAAAAGAAAAAACAATATTTTTTACTTTTTGCTATAATAAATATCCCCCAAATTAAAAAAAAAAAAAATAAAACTAATTTCTTCATCAGTTTAGGCCAATATATATTCTTCTACATATTTTTGGTAAAAAAAAAAAAAAAATCGCAATAAGCGTATATTGATTGGTTTGTGCAAAAGTTATAGCGTCTACAAACTATGGGAAAGATTTATGGCATTTTTATTATTTATTTGTTACTAGTAATGGCGGTGATCAGCGATTTTTAGCGGGACTACGACATTGCGACGGACAGATTGGACACTTTTGACACAAATATGCACTAATTACTGTGCAAATGTCACTGGCTGGAAGTGGATTAACACTAGGGGGTGATCAAGAGGTTAAATGTGTTCCTTCAGTGTGTTCTAACTGTGAGAGATTGGACTGACTAGGAGAGGAGACATATCGTTGTTCCTGCTTACTAGGAACACAAGACATGTCTCCTCTCCTCTGACAGCACAGGGATTTGTGTGTTTACACACACAAATTCCCGTGCTGGCGCTCGTGCTTGGCCGTCGGCGATCACAACCGAAGGCCACGCGCATCAGGTCCCCTGCCGTATATATATATATATATATATATGGGATTTTGCCCAGGAGAGCCATTGTGCCGCAGTAAATCTGCACGAGCCAGTCGGGAACCGGTTAAAAAAAAAAGTTGCATTTGAAAAACCACTGTGTAAATACCGTTACATAAAAAATTGCAACACCCACAATTTTATTCTCTAGGCGGGCCTTTGCTTTAGCCCCGGTTCACACTGAATGCGGGTTTGAAATCGATCGTTCAGCTGAACTCACACAATTTTGAACCGGCATTTCAGTTCGACTTCGGGGGCGATTTGAGAGACATTATTATTATTATTATTATTATACAGTATTTATATAGCGCCAACAGTTTACGTAGCACTTTACAACTTGAGGGTAGACAGTACAAATACAATACAATTTGATACAGTAGGAATCAGAGGGCCCTGCTCCTTAGAGCTTACAATCTAAGAGGGAAGGTCAAGAGATACAAGAGGTAATAACTATGGGTGATGTGCTGATTGAGAAGATAAATGTACAGTTGTTAGGTGGGGGCCAGATAGGCTTCTTTGAAGAGATGAGTTTTCAGGGATCGTCTGAAAGTGGATAAATTTGTTATAGTACAAAACTCCCAAAAAAACGCAATGTATCCCTAATTTAGTGAAATCCTTATTTGGTGATAAAAAGGATTTGCTACCTTAAATCCAAACAATAACACAAATTTTAAATCATCACCATTATATAACATATATAAATCTTCTAATTAATAATTATAAAGTGACAAGTGCCCAAATATGTGGTTATCAAACCATAGTGCATTAATGTGCAAGAACCATAATAATAAATCATTAATAATGTGTCAAAACCGTAACTCTGTATCAAAGAAAGATACCCATGTACTATTTGTTGTAAAAAATGTTCATATCAATAATATAATGTGCCGTACACCAAAACCCTGTAGAAATTGTGCAAAGAGTTCTTCTTTAGTGATAAAAGGCTGTGCTGTACTTTCTGGCAGTCACCCCCCAATATGGTTGCACTCACCGGAACACCCCACCCCTGCAGGGGTACAAGCGTGTGATGTTGATCCTGTCTCCCCGGTTGTATGGGTGCCAGTATCCTTCCACACGTCCCAATCCTGAACGTAGCTGCTTGCATACAACGAGGTGGGGACTTCCTGTCCCTTGATGTGATAAAGGTCCCCACTGGATATCCACAAAGCAGGCCCCTGGTGGGCGGGTTGCCGGCTCCGGCAGGCAGCTGCGGGCTTTGGCTGGCAGGGGGCTCCGGTGGCAGAGGTGGGCTTTAGTGGGCAGCGGCAGGCTCTGGCGAGTTGCAGGCTCCAGCGGCAGTGGTAAGCCCGCAGCTGCCTGCCGGAGCCCGCAACCCGCCCACCAGGGGCCTGCTTTGTGGATATCCAGTGGGGACCTTTATCACATCAAGGGACAGGAAGTCCCCACCTCCTTGTATGCAAGCAGCTGCGTTCAGGATTGGGACGTGTGGAAGGATACTGGCACCCATACAACCGGGGAGACAGGATCAACATCACACGCTTGTACCCCTGCAGGGGTGGGGTGTTCCGGTGAGTGCAACCATATTGGGGGGTGACTGCCAGAAAGTACAGCACGGCCTTTTATCACTAAAGAAGAACTCTTTGCACAATTTCTACGGGGTTTTGGTGTACGGCACATTATATTATTGATATGAACATTTTTTACAACAAATAGTACATGGGTATCTTTCTTTGATACAGAGTTATGGTTTATATATATATATATACGGGATTTTGCCCAGGAGAGCCATTATGCCGCAGTAATCTGCACGAGCCAGTCGGGAACCGGTTAAAAAAAAAAGTTGCATTTGAAAAACCACTGTGTAAATACCGTTACATAAAATATTGCAACACCCACCATTTTATTCTCTAGGCGGGCCTTTGCTTTAGCCCCGGTTCACACTGAATGCGGGTTTGAAATCGATCGTTCAGCTGAACTCACACAATTTTGAACCGGCATTTCAGTTCGACTTCGGGGGCGATTTGGGAGACATCTGTGCAGCTTCATGCACAGATGTCTATTAAAATCGCCCCCAAATTCGCCAAATGTAGTTCACAACTACCATTGGGAATTGGTGCGGTCGCACCGATTCGATCGGTGACGTTGCCGGCAATAGGCTCTGATTCAACAGCCGCTTCCATACGTTTCCCCCCCCCCATTATTCATGCTACTAATTACAAGCTGAAGCCCTTGATGATTAATGACACCAGTCAGCATCAAAAAGCCTAGAGATACAAGTAACACAAAACCAGGACGTCCCTCACTGGACCCCTCAGCGTCCTTCCAGCCAGGCATGTATGCACAGCTGAGGAAGGCGGCCCTGGTCGGAAGGCGGGAATTCCGCTCCTGCGCAGTACAGCTCGTCTTTCCCGCCCGCGGCGTTTCCTGGAGGAGGAGTTGTGTGTGCGGAGCAGGAGGAGAGCGGAGCGGAGACGAGGGGCGCTCATAAGGCGGATTATTCTCATACACGGTAATGGCGGATATTATAGGGAAGACCTGTGAACGCATGCAAGGATAGAAATGTCAGGGGCGGCGTGTATGGTGGCCAGGGTCCGACTGAATACCTAGGAGCACTTTATGGAACCAGTACAGGCCTGTCCATAGTATAGGCACCTATGCAGTCATCTTCTAAGTACAGGGGGGCTCTTCTATTACCTCTCTACTAATATATGGGCAGATCTTAAAGCTCCATTCACATTTGGTGTTTTGGGATCTTGGGCAGAATCAAAGCGATTCTGCTGTGATCTGAAATCGCACTACAATCTCAAAAATGCATGTTTGGGTACCATTCATTTTCAATGGCACCTAAAATGCAGTGCGGTTTTGCCAGGAAGCTTGTCTGTTAAACAGTAGCAGGAGCTTCTTTTGGGTGACCAGCTTCGCGTGTTGCGGTTAGCAAAAAACGCACCACCTTTTAGGTGTCATTGAAAATGAATGTCACCCAAACATGCATTTTGCAAATGTAGTGTGATGTGAAATCGTGGGCAGAATCACAGCGATTCTGCCATAGATCCCAAACGTGAATGGAGCTTCTGGGAGCTTTTACACTGCGGTTTGTTTGGAGTGCAGCGTTCCTGCTGTTTTCATGCGGCTTAGCTGCCCTTTCCTATAGATTTCTATTAGAGTGGGTGTTTTTGGTACGTTTTCTGAAAGCACATTGAAAATGCAGCATATAGGACTTTTTTTGGAGCATTGACAGAAAACACTGCAAACACCCCCCCCCCCACTTTAACCACTTGCCGCCCTCCATATAGCAAAAAGACGGCGGCAAAGTGGTTGCGAAATCCTGACCGGACGTCTTTCAGGATATCAAGCCGCTGTGCGCCACTGGGGGCACGCATCATGACGATCGTTGTTGTCAGTCTGACACACCGCAACTGCGATCTAGGTAACACACGTGATCAGCCGTGTCCAATCAAAACCGAAATGCTGAAAATTGGCCTGGGCAGGAAGGTGCGAAAGTGCCCGGTATTGAGGTTAAGACCCCTTTCACACTGAGTAGATGTTTTAACACTAGAAATAGCGCCTGAAAACTGCCTCCCATTCTCTGCAATGGGGGCTTTCACACTGGGGTGGTGTGCTTGCGGGACATTAGAAAAAGTCCTGCAAGCAGCATGTTTGGGGTGGGTTGAGGGCTTCCAAAACACCCCCTGCCCATTGTAATGACTGGGCAGCACTTCGGAAGCGTTGGGGTTAAAAGCTCCCCGCTAGCAGCAGAAGAACGCCGCTAAAACGAGCAGCGCTTGCCGCGGCCCCAGCGTGAAAGGGATTTAATAGACTATATGAAAGCGCTCTAATGTGGAACTTAAATCTCGCAAGCTATTTTATTTTTTCCCTCTGCCCACCCTTCCTAATGCTAAAAATTATCTTCTACTTTGTTTCGTTTTGTGCTACAAGGCAACACTACTGAGTGTTCGGCATACGCTGGGCCCTGCTGCCCCTAGGATTACTATGTAACAGCGAGCAGTGAGTTGCTAAGCCACAAGCTCACAGTGCGTTTTCTTGCATGTGTACAAATGCCCTGTAGTGCCCCTCCACCAGAAGCTGATGGCACAAGCATGAGAATTCGCCATCGGTCTCTGCCAACTCCCAGATACTTAGAATAAACTGACTGTGCATGGAACATGGGAAGTTATTTAGGAGCAGGTAAGTGGTATTAAAACAAAAATGTCAAGGCCTGAAGAAGGAGCACATGCTCCGTAAACGCGTCAGTCTATTGGTTCACCACGTCCCGGAAGTGACATCATCCCCGGCTCCCTGTGCGTTTCAGACTCAAGGAAGTGTCAGCTACCACCGGCGTGGCCCGTTCTGAGCATTCACCGTAGAGGCCTTCCATCTGTACCGTCAACCTGGATGCTCTACACTTTGTGCCCAATGCCTATTGTCACTTCACCTTTTGTATCTACCTGCGTAATAAATTTACTCTAATAATACACTCAGATTGGCGCCTGTGCTTTATCCCCACAAAAATGTAATATACTGTAGCTTAGATGTAGTGATCTGGCCAGTAACACACCACCTGTATTAAGAGGGATTCCACTCTGGTGAAGGAGCAACAGAGACGCCTTTGGAATAGCAAGCAGCTTGTTGGTCTAGGGCAGTGATGGCGAACCTTGGCACCCCAAATGTTTTGGAACTACATTTCCCATGATGCTCTTGCACTCTGAAGTATAGTTGAGCATCATGGGAAATGTAGTTTCAAAACATCTGGAGTGCCAAGGTTCGCCATCACTGGTCTAGGGGGAAGGGGTGTGTTAAAGCGGAACTAAACTTACCTATCCTCTACAGATGGGGAAGCTGCTATCTTGGCCTGTTTAAACTGTAACTGCCATGGTGCTGCACATGTGATCAGTTAGGATACCTGCCATTTGATGTTTTGGTTGAGGACACCAGCAAATGTGACAGGATTCCCAACATTTCAGGAATGTAACTGTTTTTTGTAACCGTTAAATCATTGGATTCAGTTCTGCTTTTTGGGCTGGTTCACGCCACAAAAACGCACTCCAGGTCCACTCCTGATGCGTTTTCTGCATGTGCATTTTTAACTGGTTCCGGATACATTTTTTTTTTTTTTTTTTTATCACTGTACTGGGGTCTGATGTCTTTTTGATGCATTTTACTACTTTCCAGTGTAGGAAAAATGCAGCATGTTCTATTTTTTTTTTTTTTCTGGAATTGACCACACTGGTGTGAACTATGCTGTTAGAAACCATATAACCTACTTTCCATGCGGTTTTGATGCAGAAAAAACGCTGGACTGCATGTGGTGCACGAGGGCAGCACAGTGGTGTAGTGGTTAGCACTTTCACCCAGCAGCAAAAAGGGTCGCTGGTTTGAATCACGACATCATCTGCCTGGAGTTTGCATGTTCTCCCTGTGCCTGCGTGGGTTTCCTCCGGGTACTCCGGTTTCCTCCCACACTCTAAAGTCATGCTGGTAGGTTAATCAGATCCTGTCTAAATTGGCCCTAGTATGTATGAATGTGGGTTAGGGACCTTAGATTGTAAGCTCCTTGAGGGTAGGGACTGATGTGAATGTACAATGTAAATGTAAAGTGCTGCGTAAATTGACAGCGCTATATAAGTACCTGAAATAAATAAATAAAAATAAATAAAAATGTGGTGTGAACTGGAGATTATTTCCTTTTTGGATTTAGGTTTTACATAAAAGCTTACTATTGTAAGCTCCCCTGTTAGTGTTAAAGTTGTTGTAAAGGGTATATAGATAGTGTAATTTTTTTTTTTTTTTTTCTAGAATACCAAACATGTTATACTTAACGGTTCTGTGCAGTGGTATTGCACAGAGCTGGCCGAATCTTCAATTCTGGGATCCCCCACCGATGCTCTTGGCTTCACTTCTGAGCATGCCATGATAGTAAGCCGCTTCCTATGGTGGCACACCTGTGGACTCACACCTGAGCCAAGCTGTGTGCGTTTATAGACAACACAGTGCATCTTAATCACACCCTCCACTTCCACCTCACAGGATTTGAATGACTGCTGCTGCCTCTGTGTCCTTTTGAGGAGAGGAAGACAAGCACTGCTGCAGATAGGCACAGCACTGAATGGAGATAGGACTCGGGTATGTATATAGGGAGGTGAGGGGGCAATACAAATTACTTGACTTTAGAACCACTTTAACCACTTCAGCCCCGGAAGGATTTACCCCCTTCCTGACCAGAGCACTTTTTACAATTTGGCACTGCGTCGCTTTAACTGCTAATTGCGCGGTCATGCAATGCTGTAACCAAATGAAATTTGCGTCCTTTTCTTCCCACAAATAGAGCTTTCTTTTGATGGTATTTGATCACCTCTACCGTTTTTATTTTTTGCGCTATACACGGAAAAAGACCGAAAATTTTGAAAAAAAATGATATTTTCTACTTTTTGTTCTAAAAAAAATCCAATAAACTCAATTTTAGTCATACATTTAGGCCAAAATGTATTTGGCCACATGTCTTTGGTAAAAAAAATGTCAATAAGTGTATATTTATTGGTTTGCGCAAAAGTTATAGCGCCTACAAACTAGGGTACATTTTCTGGAATTTACACAGTCTTTAATTTATGACTGCCTATGTCATTTCTTGAGGTGCTAAAATGGCAGGGCAGTACAAACCCCCCCAAATGACCCCATTTTGGAAAGTAGACACCCCAAGGAAATTGCTGAGAGGCATGTTGAGCCCATTGAATATTCATTTTTTTTGTCCCAAGTGATTGAATAATGAAAAAAAAAAAATTACAAAAAGTTGTCACTAAATGATATATTGCTCACACAGGCCATGGGCATATGTGGAATTGCACCCCAAAATACATTTAGCTGCTTCTCCTGAGTATGGGGATACCACATGTGTGGGACTTTTTGGGAGCCTAGCCGCATACGGGGCCCCGAAAACCAATCACTGCCTTCAGGATTTCTAAGGGCGTACATTTTTGATTTTACTCCTCACTACCTATCACAGTTTTGAAGGCCATAAAATGCCCAGATGGCACAAACCCCCCCCAAATGACCCCATTTTGGAAAGTGGACACCCCAAGCTATTTGCTGAGAGGCATGTTGAGTCCATGGAATATTTTATATTTTGACACAAGTTGCGGGAAAGTGACAATTTATTTATTTATTTTTTTTTTGCACAAAGTTGTCACTAAATGATATATTGCTCACACAGGTCATGGGCATATGTGGAATTGCAGCCCAAAATACATTCTGCTGCTTCTCTTGAGTACGGGGATACCACATGTGTGGGACTTTTTAGGAGCCTAGCCGCGTACGGGACCCCGAAAACCAATCACCGCCTTCAGGATTTCTAAGGGTGTACATTTTTGATTTCACTCTTCACTGCCTATCACAGTTTCGGAGGCCATGGAATGCCCAGGTGGCACAAACCCCCCCAAATGACCCCATTTTGGAAAGTAGACACCCCAAGCTATTTGCTGAGAGGCATGGTGAGTATTTTGCAGCTCATTTGTTTTTGAAAATGAAGAAAGACAAAAAAAAAAATTTTTTTTTTTCTTTTTTTAATTTTCAAAACTTTGTGACAAAAAGTGAGGTCTGCAAAATACTCACTATAAATCTCAGCAAATAGCTTGGGGTGTCTACTTTCCAAAATGGGGTCATTTGGGGGGGGTTTGTGCCACAGGAGAAGCAACAGAATGTATTTTGGGGTGTAATTTCACATATTCCCATGGCATGTTTGAGCAATATATAATTTAGTGACAACTTTGTGCAAAAAAAAAAAAAAAAAAATAATTGTCTCTTTCCCGCAACTTGTGTCACAATATAAAATATTCCGTGGACTCGACATGCCTCTCAGCAAATAGCTTGGGGTGTCTACTTTCCAAAATGGGGTCATTTGGGGGGGTTTGAACTGTCCTGGCATTTTATGCACAACATTTAGAAGCTTATGTCACACATCACCCACTCTTCTAACCACTTGAAGACAAAGCCCTTTCTGACACTTTTTGATTACATGAAAAAATTATTTTTTTTTGCAAGAAAATTACTTTGAACCCCCACACATTATATATTTTTTTTAAAGCAAATGCCCTACAGATTAAAATGGTGGGTGTTTAATTTTTTTTTTTCACACAGTATTTGCGCAGCGATTTTTCAAACGCATTTTTTGGGGAAAAAACACACTTTTTTACATTTTAATGCACTAAAACACACTATATTGCCCAAATGTTTGATGAAATAAAAAAGATGATCCTAGGCCGAGTACATGAATACCAAACATGACATGCTTTACAATTGCGCACAAACGTGCAGTGACAACAAAATAAATACATTTTTAAAAGCCTTTAAAAGCCTTTACAGGTTACCACTTTAGATTTACAGAGGAGGTCTACTGCTAAAATTACTGCCCTCGATCTGACCGTCGCGGTGATACCTCACATGCATGGTGCAATTGCTGTTTACATTTGACGCCAGACCGACGCTTGCGTTCGCCTTAGCGCGAGAGCAGGGGGGACAGGGGTGCTTTTTTTTTTTTTTTTTTTATTATTTTTTTGCTTTTTTATCTTATTTTAAAACTGTTCCTTTCATTTTTTTTTTTTTTTTTTTTTTTAATCATTTTTATTGTTATCTCAGGGAATGTAAATATCCCCTATGATAGCAATAGGTAGTGACAGGTACTCTTTTTTGAAAAAATTGGGGTCTATCATCCGGCGAAATCTAAGTCATGAAATGCTCGTAGCTTCCGGTTTCTTAGGCCATAGAGATGTTTGGAGCCACTCTGGTCTCTGATCAGCTCTATGGTCAGCTGGCTGAATCACCGGCTGCATTCTCAGGTTCCCTGTTGAGACAGGAGAGCCAGAGAAAAACACGGAAGACGGTGGGGGGGGGGGGGGGCATTCTCTCCCACTGCTTGTAAAAGCAGTCTAGAGGCTAATTAGCCGCTAGGATTGCTTCTACATGAAAGCCGACCGCTGGCTGAAAAGAATGATACCAAGATGATACCTAAACCTGCAAGCATCATTCTGGTATAACCACTCAAAGTCGTGAATGCTGTACCTGAAGACAAAAATATGGTTAACAATAAAGCACAGTAAACGGTAAAGTATAAAAAATTGCAGACCTGAAAAGCAAACATGATAAAACATAATAACAATAAAACATTGCAGAATAGAATACAGTAAAAAAGAGCAGAACAATAGAGAGAATAGAGAGAGAGAGAATAGAGAGAGAACAATAAAACGACAACTATTATTTTTTATTTTATATTTTTGTTTGTGTTTTTTTTTTTTTTTTTTTTTTTTACACTTTTTTTGTAACTGTAACTTTTATAACTGTAACCGGTTCCAGGTTCGGGTCTCTCAAAATGCGATGGCATCTTGGGAGACCCTGTGAAAGTGTGCCTAGTCTGTGCAATGCTGTACCCTACGCTAATACTCAACTAGTGAATGGTAGCGTTCAAAACTAGAGGTCGACCGATATGGGTTTTTCTCTGGCCGATGCCGATGCCGATATTTAGAAATCGCGGTGGCCGATGGCCGATATGTGATGCCGATTTTTTTGGGCCGATATATTTGGCCGATTTTTTTTTTTTTCTTTTTTCCCTTCATCTCATAAAATCTAACAGTTAGATTTTTACACTGGGGAGTTTTTCAGGCGCTTTTGGGCTAAAAATAGCGCCTGTAAAGTGCCTGTAAAATGGCTCCCCTGCAGTCTCAGTGTGATATCCCGAGTGCTTTCACACTGAGGCGATGCGCTGGCAGGATGTAAAAAAAGTCCTGCAAACGGCATCTTTGGAGCGGTGTATACCGCTCCTCCACCACTCCTGCCCATTGAAATGAATGTGCACCGCTGCCGAAGCGCCTGCAAAGCGTTTTGGCAGCGGCGCTTCAGGGGCGCATTTAACCCCTTCCTCGGCCGCTAGCTGGGTTATAAGCGCCCCGCTAGCAGCTGAATAGCGCCTCTAAAATGACGGTAAAGCGCCGCTAAAACTAGCAGCGTTTTACCATCAACGCATGCCTGCTCCAGTGTGAAAGCAACCTTAAGTAATGCAGAAATTTTTTTTCATTTAAACATTAAACAAAACAAACCTCCAATCAGTTCACTTGTATGTATAATTTAGAAAACGAAAAAAAAAAAAAAAAAAAAAAACTATCTTAAATATTAAATACACAAAAACAGGTAATCAAAACTTTTGGACGAAAAAAAATGGGCTAACTTTACTGCTTAGGTTTTTTTTTTTAATTCATTACTGTATTTTTTTTTTTTTTTAAATTGCGTTTGAAAGACCGCTGCGCAAATACCGTGTGACATAAAATATTGCAACAATCACCATTTTATTCCCTAGGGTCTCTGCTAAAAAAATATATATAATGTTTGGGGGTTCTAAGTGATTTTCTAGCAGAAAATACAGGATTTTTACTTGTAAGCAACAAGTGTCAGAAAAGATTTAGTCTTTAAATGGTTAAACTGAAAACTTCTCCACGGAGTTCAGTCTATTGATAAAAAGAACCTGAAAGATACAAATGTATCTTCTTATCAGACTTGGCAGGCTGCCCAGAGGAGGAGAGAAGAAAACTTCACAGATAACTTAAGGCAACTTGCATTAACTTCTATTACAGAAGTCATTTGCAAGTCACGGCTGAAGTTACAATCGGCCTTTTTTATCAGCACAATCGGCCGATGCCGATTAAGTAAATAACGCCAAATATCGGCCGATATATCGGCCGGCCGATATATCGGTCGACCTCTATTCAAAACATTCACCAATGCAAAGACCAGGATTGTCAGGACAGGAGGGACAATAATAACGGGTGTCACGCCTATATCCGCGCTTGCTGCAGACACAACATCTTTTTCGGGGGGGTTCGTTGGGTAGGGGTACTCGGGAGGACATAAAAATGCCTCTCATGCAGCCGACTGCATTTGGTTGGGGATGTGAATGGGGGAAGTACGGGCGCTGCAGAAGTGGTGGGTTCCCAATTAGGATTGGCGAATGCAGCAGGAAGGGCACTATGGGCATGACGGGCCTGTGTTTGTCTTCTTGGTGGCAGCGGGACACTATTTGTGCTTGCCACCTCACCAGCTTGAACTGCACTTATGGGACTCGCCACGTCACCAAGTGTTACTGCAGTGCTGGTTTGACTACGACCGGGGTGTACTAGGCCGCTGGCGCTTGCCAGTTCACCAAAACGCTACCAAAAAAACTGTTAATGATCGCAGGGATCAGGCCTGACTCTGCGAACGCTGCAGTTATGCATTTAGTGTTTTGTAAGTGACAGTGATCGATTGATACTGCACTTGGGTGGGCTGGGCTGGGCCGGGCGGAGGGGCAAAACGCAGGTGCTAGCAGGTATCTGGGCTGATCCCGCTAACACTGCGTTTTTGGGAACCCTAAACTGCTGGGGACGCCAGTATAGATCTGATCGGATCAGATATTGATCAGTTCAGATACTATACCACTAAGGGAGGTGTACGGTGCGTGCGTGGGTGTTAGCAGTACTGGCGCTAACCTGACGCTGCCTGGGGCTGGTGCTTGCCAGTTCACCAAAACGCTACAAAAAAAACTGTTAGCGATCGCAGGGATCAGGCCTGACTCCGCGAACGCTGCAGTTATGCATTTAGTGTTTTGTAAGTGACAGTGATCGATCGATACTGCACTTGGGTGGGCTGGGCTGGGCCGGGCGGAGGGGTAAAACGCAGTTGCTAGCAGGTATCTGGGTTGATCCCGCTAACACTGCGTTTTTGGGAACCCTAAACTGCTGGGGACGCTAGTATAGATCTGATCGGATCAGATATTGATGCGTTCAGATACTATACCACTAAGGGAGGTGTACGGTGCGTGCGTGGGTGTTAGCGGTACTGGCACTAACCTGACGCTGCCTGGGGCTGGTGCTTGCCATTTCACCAAAATGCTACCAAAAAAACTGTTAGCGATCGCAGGGATCAGGCCTGACTCTGCGAACGCTGCAGTTATGCGTTTAGTGTTTTGTAAGTGACAGTGATCGATCGATACTGCACTTGGGTGGGCTGGGCCGAGCTGGGCGGAGGGGCAAAACGCAGTTGCTAGCAGGTATCTGGGTTGATCCCGCTAACACTGCGTTTTTGGGAACCCTAAACTGCTGGGGACGCTAGTATAGATCTGATCGGATCAGATATTGATCTGTACAGATACTATACCACTAAGGGAGGCGTATGCTGCGTGCGTGGGTGTTAGCGGTACTGGCGCTAATCTGACGCTGCCTGGGGCGACGCATATCACCGCCGGGCGATCAGGGGGCTAAATCTTTATTCGGTAATAAACGGCGGGTGCCCTGACACTATAAAAAATAAACAAACTAACCAGCGTCACCCGTAACGGTTATACAGTGATCAGTGGTGAAAGGGTTAACTAGGGGGCAATCAAGGGGTTAAAACATTTATTCGGTAGTATATGGGGGTCCCTGTCGCTATAAAACGCTGACGGCGAACCTAAATATTTACGTCCCTAACTAGCGTCACCAGCGACACTAATACAGCGATCAGAAAAATGATCGCTTAGCGACACTGGTGACGGGGTGATCAAGGGGTTAAAACTTTATTAGGGGGGGTAGGGGGGTACCCTAGACCTACAGGGGGCCTAACACTCACTGCCCTGACACTGTAACTGTCACAAACTGACACCAATACAGTAATCAGAAAAAAAAAAAAAAAAAAAAACCTGCTTGGTGTCAGTTTGTGACAGGGGGGGGGTGATTGGGGGGGATCGGGGGGGGATCGGGGTGTTTAGTGTGCCTGGCATGTTCTACTGTGTGTAGTGTGTTGGTGCACTTACATTGCAGTCTTCTCTCCTCGGCCCGGAACGGAAAATACCGAGCCGAGGAGAGATGACATCATTTCCTCTGCCTCTGTGTACAATACAGAGGCAGGGAAATGATCCCATTGGCTGAGAGCGATCGCGAGGGGGGGGCCACGAATGGATGGCCTCCCCCTCACCTCCGATCGCCGGGGGAGATTTGCCGACCGCCGCAGGCACCGGGGGGGGTCCGATCGGACCCCCCACCCGCGGGCAGGCAAGGACGTACATATAAGTCCTTTTGCCTGCCCGTGCCATTCTGCCGACGTATATAGTCGTGCGGCGGTCTGCAAGTGGTTAAATGGTTTGTCTTAACACTCTAGGGATTCATGTACACTGCTGGTGGTAAATGGATGTTTAGGAACAGTTGGGTGTTTTTTTTTTTCTGCTGCCCCTGAACTCTTCTCTGTTATCTTATCAGTAGATGTACACAGGGTCATTTAGCCCTCATGCACACAGGCTGTTAAAAAAACGTTATGAAAACGCCAGTATCTTTGCAGTGAATTTTTTTAACTTTTTTCAGCTTTTTTCAGCGTTTTTGCAATAGCGTTTTTGAGCGTTTTTCCGCGTTAGCGTTTTGAGCGTTTTTGAGCGTTTTTGAGCGTTTTTCAGTGTTAGAACGTTTTTACAGCTGAAAAACGTCTTTCAGAACGCACTGGTCCTGGGTTTTTTTTACAGCTTAAAAACGCTTATGCCACTTGCAGCTCAAAAACGCCTAGGTGGGCATGAAGCCATAGACTAACATAGACAGGCCTTTTTAAGCTGCAAAAAAAGCTCAAAAAAGCAGCTGTAAAAACGTCCATGTGCATGAGGACTTATAGTCCTTTCTAGACAGTTGCGTTTAGAAGCATTTTTTGGAAAGCAGAACAAATGCGTTCAGGACGGATGTTTAGAGGCATTTGAAACTCCAAACGCCTGTAACGGCTTGAAAACGCGATAACTTGTGTTTAAGAACATGTCGTTTACAGGCATTTTTAATTTTTGACCATTTGAAAAAAGCTTCTTAACGCAAACGCGGCAAAACAGACGTTTTTAAACGTCGGTTACTATCTGTAAAGTTGAATCGCTCGGGAGAGGTTGTACAACGTCCTGTGTACATTAAGCCTAACTTCTACATCTGCAGAACAGCTTGTTCTGTTGAAAAACGGACCTACTGGCCAAATCACCAAGTGAAATAAAGAAAAAGCCTAAAAAAAAAAAAAAAAATGCATCCATCTAAGAATTGGTAAATTGCAATACAATAAATGTTTGTTTTGGGTTTAATTACCTCGCGCACAAGGAACGTCATATGACGTCATGGACTTTGAGGGGGCTATCATCCAGATATTGTTTTTTTAGCCGGCGATTCTGTGCACTGTAATGCCGCGTACACACGATCACACATTCCGACAACAAAATCCATGTTTTTTTTCCGACGGATGTTGGCTCAAACGTGTCTTGCATACACACGGTCACACAAATCTTGTCGGAAATTCCGAACGTCAAGAACGTGCTGACGTACGACAAGCCGAGAAAAATGAAGTTCCATAGCCAGTGCGGTTCTTCTGCTTGATTCCGAGCATGCGTGGAACTTTGTGCGTCAGAATTGTGTACACACGATCCGAATTTACGACAACGGATTTTGTTGTTGGAAAATTTGAGATCCAGATCTCAAATTTTGTTTGTCGAAAATTCCGATGGAAAATGTCCGATGGAGCCTACACACGGTCGAAATTTCCGACAAAAAGCTCCTATCGAACATTTCCCATCAGAAAATCTGACCGTGTGTACGCGGCATAAGAACGATCATAGTGGCAGTTCCCCGCTGCCCTCCAAGGCTTCTCCGGCCTCTCCTGTACAATTGGTGACCCAGAGAAGGAATCTGCCACGCACTATTCCTATTACAAGGGATGTTTACATTCCTTGTAATAGGAATAAAAGTGATCAAAAATTTTTTTTTTTAAAGGAAAAGTGTTTAAAAAAAAAAAAAAAAAAAAATTTAAACCGTCCCTACGAGCTCGCACGCAGAAGAAAATACGTACGTCGTACTGAATATGAAAAACGACGTTCAGGGTATCATAACGTTCGAGCGAGACCAATAATTCTAGCCCAAGACCTCTGTAACTTCAAACATGTAAATTTTAAAGCGCTGCCTATGGAGATTATGTACCAAAGTTTGGCGCCAGTCCATGAACGTGCGCAATTTTAAAGTGTGACATCTTTTACATTATACAAAAAAATTGGGCTAACTTTACTGTTTGTGTTTTTTTTTTTTTTTTAAACACGTTTGAAAAATTGCTGAACAAATACCGTGTGACATAAAAAGTTGCAACGACTGCCATTTTATTCCCTAGGGTCTCTGCTAAAAAAAAAAAAAAATGTAATGTTTGGGGGTTCTGAGTAATTTTCTAGATTATTTTTACATGTAGGAGCGAAGTGGTTAATACAGCTTTAAAGTGGCGTTCCACTCGTTTGTAAGCTTATTAAACGTCAGCAGCTACAACAAGTGTAGCTGCTGACTTTTAATAAAGACACTCACCTGTCCCATGGTCCAGCAGTGCGGCCGCCCGAAGCCTTGCTCCACCCCCCCCGTCCCCTCCTGCAAGTGTGGGCACCTGGCTGTGACAGCTTTCCGCTTCACAGCCGGGTGCATACTGCGCATGCACGAGTTGCTCTGCACTCTATTAGTGGCCAGTCATGTGATGTGTCCCAGAAGATTGCTCAAAGAAGGGGGAGAGGAGGAGTCCCCTAGGTGGCGAGGTGACAGAAGCAGGAAGCACCTGTCAAATCTAGGTACCCACTCTACACATACCCCCCCAAAAAAAATGGCATGCCAAATGTGGCATGTAAGGGGGCAAGGAGTGCTTAAAGTGGAAATTGAGTTTGCTTTAAGTTGTCCATACATCAGCATGTTTCTTCGACAAGTCGATCAAACAATTTGACTTCTATCGAGTGGGGATGGCCACACACTGGTAGAAATTCAGCCAGTTCCTGCTGAGCTGGTCTGGTTTCCATCATTGTACAGCCAGCTGTGTTTTTTGTTTTTTTAATAGCATAAATGAGAAGTGTCCCTTGTGCTGGTGGCTGTTTTATTGGGTAGTCGGTGTGCGTTTGGGGCCATGGACGCATTCCTACACGTCTGTCAGATTTTTGACACGCAGCTGTTTCTGTGCTGCTGTGGTGTCTGCATTAACTTCCATAGGCTGCTCGGTGCAGCTGCCTTCCCCACTCCTTTTACAGAAGCTGTAATATAGTTTCCCGCAATGAAAAGTGCTCTGTGAATTTAAATGGGATGGGGTAGATGTCGTACAGGGTATAGGTTAGTGGCTAAGTGCTGTGAATGGGAATGTACAGCGATGATCAGGGGGTTGCAGTGTATATGCTAGTGGCTCAGTACTGGGAATATACACTGATATGGTGGGGGGGTTGCAGGGTGAATATTGGGGACTCAGTGCTGGACATGGGGTAGATGTCAAAGTGCAGGGTATAGATTAGTGGCTGTAGGGCCATGCAGCGATGATCAGAGGGTTGCAATGTATGCTGGAGGCTCAGTACTGGGAATGTACACTGATGAGCGGTATATATGCAGGGCATGCATATGTTGCAGTCGCAATGGTTTGCTTTGCTTTCAAGTGTATAGGGGCACTCTGCACAAGGTCAGGGGCTGCAGACGTACTACAGGGGGGTGGTCAGGGTCTGCAGGCATACAGTGCATCCAGAATGTATTCACAGCGCTTCACTTTTTCCACATTTTGTTATGTTACAGCCTTATTCCAAAATTGATTAAATTAATTATTTTCCCCAAAATTCTACAAACCATACCCAATAATGAGAATGTGAAAGAAGTTTGAAATCTTTGCAAATTTATTAAAAAGGGGAAAAAACCATATGTACATAAGGGCTCCTTCACACGGATGTGTACGGGGCCCGCTCTGCTCAGTGGGGGATTGCTCCGTCGCCGCTTTCCCCTATGGGGGACCGGGTGAGGACGGACCGTAGTGTCCGTCCTCATCCGATCCGCAGACGGATGGAAAAGTAGGTTTTTCATCTGTCGCACTTTTTCGGATTGGAGCGGGTCGGATGTCACCGGACATGTCACAGCTGACATCAGACGCTCCATAGAGGTCTATGGAGCGTCCGTTCAGGTCCGCCTAAAAAAATTGACAGCAATTGGGGGAGAAGGATCTTAGTCAGAGAGGTGACCAAGAACCCGATGATCACTCTGACAGAGCTTGTCTGTGGAGGGAGGAGAACCTTCCAGAAGACCAACCATCTCTGCAGAACTTCAGCAATCATGCCTGTATGGTAGAGTGGCCAGACGGAAGGCACTCCTCAGTAAAAAAGGCACATGAGTGCCCACCTGGAGTTTGCTAAAGTGCAACTGAAGGACTCCTACCATGAGAAAAAAAACCTCTGATGAAACTGATTGGACTGTTACCTGAATGGCAAGCGTCATGTTTGGAGAAAACCAGGCACCACTCATCTACCTGGCCAATACCATCCCTACATTGAAGCATGTTGGTGGCAGCATCATGCTGTTAGGATGTTTTTTAGTGGCAGGAACTGGGATTCTAGTCAGTATCGAGGGAAAGATGAATGCAGCAATGTACAGAGACATCCTTGATGAAAACCTGCTCCAGAGCACTCTGGACCTCAAACTGGGGCAGGGCAATGACCCTAAGCACACAGCCAAGATAACAAGAGTGGCTCCGGGACAACTCTATGAATGTCCTTGAATGGCCAAGCCAGAGCCCAGACTTGAACCTGAACATCTCTGGAGATATCTGAAAATGGCTATACACCAAGGCTCCCCATCCAGCCCGATGGAGCTTGAGAGGTCCTGCAAAGAAGAAGACTGGGAGAAACTGCCCAAAAAATAGGTGTGCCAAGCTTGTAGCATCATACTCCAAAAAGACTTAAGGCTGTAATTGGTGCCAAAGGTGCTTCAACAAAGTATTGAGCAAGCAAAGGCTGTGAATACTCATGTACATCACTTCCTTTTTTTTTTTTTTTTTATTTTTTTTTTTTTTTAAGATTTTGCAAAGATATCAAACAAACTTCTTTCACATTGTCAATATGGGGTATTATTTGTAGAATTTTGTGTAAAATAATGAATTGAATCCATTTCGGAATAATATGACTTAACAAAATATGGAAAAAGTGCTGTGAATACTTTCTGGATGGATTGTACAGGGGGGGGCTGGGGGGTGACCAGCGGCTGCAGACCTAAAACGGGGGGGGGGTGGCCAGTGGCTGCAGACCTACAACGGGGGATGGGGGGGGGGGGGGGGGTAGGTGTGGCGAGCGGCTGCAGAACTACAACAGGGGGGAATTCTCTGCAGACATGATCTGACAGAATTGTCTCTCAGGAGTTCTCACTAGCTTGAAATGCCAGGGATGCAAACGGGAGCACCCTCCTTCCCATCCTCTCCTTTTAGAAAGTATTCCATAAGAAGAAGAAGTGGAAGTCATTGTGGATAGGAATCTTAAATAACATGGTGGGCTTCCTGGTGGATGTGGTTCACACTGACCTTAAAGGCATTATACACTTTCAAATGTTTTCCTTGTTTTAACCACTTCAGCCCCGCAAGGATTTACCCCCCTTTAATGATCAGGCCATTTTTTGCAATACTGCACTGCGTCGCTTTAACTGACAAATGCGCGGTCTTGCGCCATTGTACCCAAACAAAATTGATCTTTTTTTTTTTTTTTTTTTTTTCCCCCCACAAATAGACCTTTTTTTTTTTGGTTGTATTTGATCCCCTCTTCGGTTTTTTATTTTTTGCACTATAATTAAAAAAAAAAAAAGACACCTTTTTGAAAAAATATATATATTTTACTTTCTGATATAATACATATCCAAAACATAAATATATAAAAAACACATCAGTTTAGGCCAATATGTATTCTACATATTGGTAAAAAAAAAAAAAAAATCGCAATAAGCGTATATTGATTGGTTATAGCGGCTACAAAATGGGGGATAGATTTATGGACTTTACATTTTTTTACTGGTAATGGCGGCGATCTGCGTTTTTGGTTTTTTTTTTTTTTTTTTTTTTCCGGGACTGACATTGCGGACCAGTGACATTATTAGTGATCAGTGCTAAAAAAAAATGCACTGATCAATGTATAAATGAAACTGTCAGGGAAGGGGTTAACTGTTCTAACTGCATGGGGGATGGGCTTACTAGGACAACAGATTGCTGTTCCTTATCACTAGGACCAGCAGATCTCAATGTTGTCCCCTGTCAGAATGGGGATGCGCCTTGTTTACATAGGCAGATCCCTTTCTCCCCCACTGTATCTTATGCACAGACCGACGTATTTGCGCAGGTATATATGCAAGTGGTTAAGTTAGTATTGGTGTAAGGCTCCATTCACACTAATGCGTTTTTTTTTTTTTCATGCATTATTTTTAGCATGGGTTCCTATGGAACGCTTTCACATCAATTAATTTTGTGCCTCTTGGTTTTTTTTTCCCCGCAACGTTTTGCATGTAAGCCTTTACCTGCTTCAATACAGGGTACTTTCACCCCCTTCCTGCCCAAGCCATTTTTCAGCTTTCAGCACTGTCGCACTTTGAATGACAATTGCGCGGTCATGCTACACTGTAACCATGTGAAATTTTTATCATTTTCTTCACACAAATAGAGATTTCTTTTGGTGGTATTTATTCACTTCTGGGTTTTTAATTTTTTCCTAAAAAAAAAAAAAAAAAAAAAAAAAAAAACTGAAAATTTTGAAAAAAATAAGTTTTTCTTAGTTTCTGTCGGTAAATTTTGTAAATTAATAATAAATGATTCACTATAGACTCGCCCTCACCAATAGTGAAATCAAATAGCGGCGCTACAAAAACTAAAATTACCTAAAAAAAAAAAAAAAAAAAAAAAAAAAAAAAAAAAAGTGTGTATGGACACCTAAATGTGACACCTAATTAACAGCTGTTTTTAACAGCACAATGTGATCCTGTGTTTATAATGAACAGACATTATATAAACCATCTGTGTGATAAACTTATATCAAAAACTAATAATAAACATATAAAGTCCAATAATCAGTGAGACGTAGTGATGTAAGTGATGGTACATAACATCATATGATATATCTTCCACCACACCGCTGTAATTTGTGACTTCCACTCCCCTTCAGCGAGCACACTCACCAGCTCTTTTTGCCTTACACTCTCGTGTTCGGCTCACAGGCTTTTCCCACACAGTAGGGGGCAAAGTAATAACCTCCAATCAATCCCCGTTTAGTATCCAGAGTATATATGCAAACGCTCTCTCCACATGAAAAAAAGGAAAAGCGATCCAATGGTGCAGTAACGCAATAAACTTTAATAAAAATAACACTCTCCTCCACCATTGAACTCACATTTCACAAATTTCAATCAAGCGAATAGGCACAGCAATCATGGTCATCACCAAAAAAAACTCTCCAAACGATAAACTGGACGTATGGTCGTCACGGCGGACCCAGGTAATCTAATGGTCGGTGACACTCTCACCCGTTCCCTGGAGTCTCCTGAAGCCGCTTCCCCGCTTACTCGTATGGCGCTTCCTGTCACAGCGTCGTACGTCAAGCACGTTCGATTGTCGTATAGCCACACCCCGACATGTTTCGTCACGGAGGACTTATTCATGGGATTCGCTAAACGGACTGGCAATCTTTCTTATATACCCTCCCACCGTATGATGAGCGGTGTTAGCGACACTGCGCATGCGCGCTCCCCGTGTCTCCGTTCGCACCATACGTGTACATTGCTTTGTGCAGCAGAGACAGAGAGCATTTAAAATCCATTAATACTGAAAATACTACAACATATCACTTTTTTTTTTTTTTGGTGATCACCATTTTGGTGATGACCATGATTGCTGTGCCTATTCGCTTGATTGAAATTTGTGAAATGTGAGTTCAATGGTGGAGGAGAGTGTTATTTTTATTAAAGTTTATTGCGTTACTGCACTATTGGATCGCTTTTCCTTTTTTTCATGTGGAGAGAGCGTTTGCATATATACTCTGGATACTAAACGGGGATTGATGGAGGTTATTACTTTGCCCCCTACTGTGTGGGAAAAGCCTGTGAGCCGAACTTGAGAGTGTAAGGCAAAAAGAGCTGGTGAGTGTGCTCGCTGAAGGGGAGTGGAAGTCACAAATTACAGCGGTGTGGTGGAAGATATTATCACTGAAGATTTATCATATGATGTTATGTACCATCACTTACATCACTACGTCTCACTGATTATTGGACTTTATATGTTTATTATTAGTTTTTGATATAAGTTTATCACACAGATGGTTTATATAATGTCTGTTTATTATAAACACAGGATCACATTGTGCTGTTAAAAACAGCTGATAATTAGGTGTCACATTTAAGTGTCCATACACACTTTTTTTTTAGGTAATTTTAGTTTTTGTAGCGCCGCTATTTGATTTCACTATTGGTGAGGACGAGTCTATAGTGAATCATTTATTATTCATTTGCACAGTTTTGAGTATTTAAGTGGCTGTTGAGAGTAAGGCTTTAGTTCCATGAGCGTAGTGTGTGGCACATAGGAAGGGGCGGAGTACCTGTGTACCATATTGGTAATACATTTTGCGAGTATATTTTAACGCTTGCAGCCATGGAGATTTTTAACTTTCTTACCAATAGACAAATGAATCCAGATAATATTTTTTCAGCTAACCAAGAAATGGCTGAAATTGATGAGGATGTATCCGGCATGCTCAAAAGTTTAGAAAGTCTACTGGAAAAACAGATTAAGACTTGGTGGGATGTGTTTACGTTTACACACTATCAAAAAGAGAAGCTGATTTTTAGAAGCCTGAGGTGAAGATAGGAATGAACAGGATGCATCAGGGCACACTAATTATTATCCCCCTACACAATATAGAGGGAACCAATATAGTGATTATTACTGTTCACCAAAACCGCCTCAACCAGTGAGAGGTGGCCAGTATTCGAATTATAATCAGGATGAGCGGAGTGGCCCCCATATGGAGAGAATTAATCATGGAGGAGATCAGTATAGACAACAGAACCAAGATAGGTACCATCAATATTTGCCATTCAGTTATGGTGATGGGAGAAGTCCTATTCCAGTTCACAATAGGTATCTCCCCTTGGATGGAGATTACAATGCGCCCCAGTACCAACAACAAGGTCCCCCACCTTTTTTAGGCCAGCGAGGGGGAGGGGAGGGGGGACACCGAAAGGAAAGAATCATCCAGTAAACAGCAGAGAAGGGATGAAAGAGCCACAGCAATATGGAAACAGGGGAATGGGACCATTCCCAAGAGGCGAAGGGGTCGCCGGGCAGGACGACGGCAACAACCCAAAAAAGAGAATGAGGGACATGTAAATACTGGCATTTACAATCTGAGTGAAGTGACATTGAATGCTAAAGAGATGAGTATTTTAAACCTGGGTCTTAAATGTGCTCCTAGGAAAGTGTTAAGTTCGAAGTATTCATTGATACTCATAAATTCATCAGGACCCTTAATATCAAAAAATATTTTTTAAGTCACCCAGTAGTTTCTGCCAACAATGCCACGTCATCTTTAAATAAGGTTGACAGAGGCTTGAGGAACAAATCGACATTTAATCCCCAAAACTCTAATAATCATTATGTGGAGGTATTTAAGAATCTGGTTTTGAAAGATCTAGATGCCATTGATGTCAAAGAGGAGGTGAATCCAAAGTACGTTAAAGAGGGAATTAGGTCATTGGAAAAGCGGAATAATATCATTGTGCGCCCGGCTGACAAGGGAGGAGGGGTGGTTATTTTGGATAAATCCTTTTATCATGGGCAACTCTCAAATATGTTAAATGACCGCTCTACATATGAGAGGTTAACCTGTGACCCTACAGAGAAATATAGGGAACAATTAAACTCACTTGTTGAGTGGGGTTATGCTATTAATGCCCTGAACCTCAAAGAAAAAAGCTATCTGGTCCCTAGTGCTGATAGGATTCCAGTGATATACACACTCCCTAAAATCCACAAGGACGCTAAACTACCTCCAGCACGCCCGATTGTTAACGGGATAGGTTCTGTGACGGCCAGGTTGGGAGAGTACCTTGATAGGTTTCTCCAGCCAAGTGTGAAAACCACTAGGGCTTATTTGAGAGACACCACCGACCTTCATAAATTGGGGGAGGTATGTTTGAATCCTAGTGCTGAGATTTTTTTGGTGACAGCAGATGTGTCCTCATTGTATACCATCATTCAACATGAGGATGCATCTCTGTCACTGAACTGGGCCCTGAGCAAGAGGGAGGACATTCCTGACATGCAGAACAGATTTGTGGGTCAGGCCCTAAACTTCTGCATGTCGCATAATTATTTTTGGTGGAATGGGCACTTCTTCTCCCAGCAGGTTGGCGTGGCTATGGAAGCCAAATATGCCCCTAGCCTCGCCAACCTGTTCATGGCAGAGTGGGAGGACAGGTATATTTTCAGTAGACCTTTCCCCCAACTTAAATTTTATCGAAGGTTCATAGACGACCTCCTGCTTATTTGGGAGGGGTCTAGGAATTCTGTTGATGAATTTTTAAAGCACCTCAATACTAATAATAACAATATTAGATTGGAGGCCCAGATTAGTGATACGTGTGTCAATTTTTTGGATGTGACCATTGAAAGAAAGGATCACTCTTTTTGGTAACTTGTGTGTACTTTAAACCGACGGACCGGAATAGTTTTTTTATCCATCAGGAGTGGTCATCACCCTGTGTGGATAAAGAACATCCCGAAGGGACAACTGTTGAGGGTCCGTCGGAACTGTACTGAACAAGGAAAGTATTATGCTCAGGCAAATGTGCTGAAGGAGAGGTTCCTTCAGAAGGGCTACTCAGAAAAGTCTGTGGATGAGGTCATAGAGCGGGTGGCCAATATACCAAGGGAGGATGTTTTAAAAAACAAAGAAAGGATCAGATCGAACGAGAAACACCAGTGGGGATTTATATCAAACTACCATAGTCAGTACAGAGAAATTGAGATGATTTTTAAAAAATATTGGTATATTCTCCGGAGGGATCGACATCTAGGAGAAATGTTACCAGAAACACCCAAGTTTATTTACAGGAGAGTCCCTAGTTTTGGAGATAGAGTAGTGAAAAAAATCCTTGATCCACCAGACCGACCATCAATTAAAATAAATCTTAATGGCTTCTTCCCATGCAGTAAGTGCGTGTGTTGTAGGACAGTGAGGATTAGGAGCAGGAACATGAAGAGCATCACTAATCAAGCGAATGAAACAATTGAAATAAAGGAGTTCATCACATGTAATTCATCATATGTGGTGTACTTGATGTGGTGCCCATGCGGCCTGTTTTATGTAGGACGCACGAAAAGGCTATTGAGGGTCCGTATTTCTGAGCATTTAACAAATATCAAAAATGGTTTCAAATATCACAGCGTGTCCCTCCATTTTAAGGAAAAACATAATCAAGACCCGAGTTTACTCCAGTTTTGTGGGATAGACATTGTATATCCATCGTGGGGGGGCTCAAATAGGATTAGAGATCTATCCCAACGAGAAACTCGATGGATTTATCTTTTTGAGATGTCTTTTTCCCGGGGGTTTAAATATAGAGCTGGACCTCAACTGTTTCATTAATGATTATTGAGTGAACAGTTGAGGTCCTGTTGTTTCATGTCACCCTGACCCTGAAATGTTGATAGGTTGAGAATCTGTAACACCAACGCAATTATAAGACCACCTATGGGGGAGGGTGACGGGTAGGGGAGACCATAGGTATATGATAACCTTTTGTTCCTAAGGAGTGTAGGAGGTGTCATCTGAGATAGGAAATGTTTCATGTGGTAGATGAAGGGGGTCCATGAGATGTAATAATCTGGTGTGGACTTTAATGAGTTAAGTTTTTATATATATTTCCAACCATTTAATTGTAATTTAAAATAGTAATTTTATTTTATGCTTTTTATTTTATAAAATGTCATATATTTTATAATTGTTAATCTGCGGGTGTCACTGTATACAGGCAAATATATGGCTTGCTAGGAGGATTGGTGATACGCGCTCTCTATGGGTAGTTTGCGCTACTACCAATTAGTTATTGTTGCCTGACAGTGATATATTGTAGTATTTTCAGTATTAATGGATTTTAAATGCTCTCTGTCTCTGCTGCACAAAGCAATGTACACGTATGGTGTGAATGGAGACACGGGGAGCGCGCATGCGCAGTGTCGCTAACACCGCTCATCATACGGTGGGAGGGTATATAAGAAAGATTGCCAGTCCGTTCAGCCAATCCCATGAATAAGTCCTCCGTGACGAAACATGTCGGGGCGTGGCTATACGGCAATCAAACTGCTTGACGTAGGACGCTGTGACAGGAAGCGCCATACGAGTAAGCGGGGAAGCGGCTTCAGGAGACTCCAGGGAACGGGTGAGAGTGTCACCGACCATTAGATTACCTGGGTCCGCCGTGACCACCATACGTCCAGTTTATCGTTTGGAGAGTTTTTTTTGGTGATGACCATGATTGCTGTGCCTATTCGCTTGATTGAAATTTGTGAAATGTGAGTTCAATGGTGGAGGAGAGTGTTATTTTTATTAAAGTTTATTGCGTTACTGCACTATTGGATCGCTTTTCCTTTTTTTCATGTGGAGAGAGCGTTTGCATATATACTCTGGATACTAAACGGGGATTGGGTGGAGGTTATTACTTTGCCCCCTACTGTTTTGGAAAAGCCTGTGAGCCGAACACGAGAGTGTAAGGCAAAAAGAGCTGGTGAGTGTGCTCGCTGAAGGGGAGTGGAAGTCACAAATCACAGCGGTGTGGTGGAAGATATTATCACTGAAGATTTATCATATAATGTTATGTACCATCACTTACATCTCACTGATTATTGGACTTTATATGTTTTTTATTAGTTTTTGATATAAGTTTATCACACAGATGGTTTATATAATGTCTGTTTATTATAAACACAGGATCACATTGTGCTGTTAATTAGATGTCACATTTAAGTGTCCATACACACTTTTTTTAGGTAATTTTAGTTTTTGTAGCGCCGCTATTTGATTTCACTATTGGTGAGGGCGAGTCTATAGCGAATCATTTAAGTGGCTGCTGAGAGTAAGGCTTTAGTTCCATGAGCGCAGTGTGTGGCACATAGGAAGGGGCGGAGTACCTGTGTACCATATAGGGCTGGGAAAAAAATCGATTTAAATCTTGAATCGAGTTGAGAGGTCCGGAGGCGCTGTGGGCATGAGTTTTTAGGCGAGGCCGCGGCTTCGGCCTAGTCCGCGGCTACGGCCGGACGCCGCGGACTAGGCCGAAGCCTCGCCTAAAAACTCATGCCCACAGCGCCTCCGGACCGGTGCGGACACCGCGCCAGGCCTGAAGAGCTGCGGGCAAGGAGTTTTTAGGTGAGGCCGCGGCTTCGGCCTAGTCCGCTAGGCCGGACGCCGCGGACTAGGCCGAAGCCGCGGCCTCGCCTAAAAACTCATGCCCGCAGTGCCTCGGGACCGGCGCGGTTTCAAAAAAAAAAAAAACTCGATTCGAATCGTGAATCGAGTTTTTTTTTTTTAAAGAAAATCTCCCAGCCCTAGTACCATATTAGTAGTAAATTTTGTAAATAAGTAATTTTTCTCCTTCACTGATGGGCACTGATAGGTGGCACTGGGCACAGATAGGGGGTACTGGTGGGCACAGGCGACTTTGGGCAGTAGTGATAGGTATTGATAGGCAGCAGTGATAGCTAGCACTGACTGGCATCACTAATGGACACTCACTGGTGGCCACTCACTGCTGGCACTGTGGGTGCTTTATTGTAATCGTGGCACTGATTATCAGTGCCCTGATTACATGCCTAGATGTCCTCTGTGAGGAGATGCCGCTGAGCCGCCTCTCCTCTCCTCATACTCTTGTCAGTGTGAGTCAAGGAGAGCCGATTACCGACATCTCCGTGTTTGCATGTGACCAGCTGTGATTGGACACAGCAGATCACATGGTTAAAGAGCCGCGGCCGCAGATATTGGGGATGACCTAGCAACACGGCGCGGCAGTGCGCTGTCAGGACGTCCACCCAGAACGAGAGCGACCCCATCGTCATTTGACGGCGGGCGGCAAGTGGTTAATGGGCCCGCATCCAAAACGCAAGTACCTCAATTTACATTTGTTTTTGTTTTTTCTTTACATTCACTGTATATAGCCGGTTGCTAAGAAGGTGGCCCGAAAGCCGGCTGCCGCGTCCTGAACAATCAATGAGTCATCAGCTGTCAGCAGGGCTCCCCGCTGTCAGCTGAATGTACAAAAACAAAATGCCGGAAAAAAAGATTGGCGCGTGGGGATGTCCCCTCCAAATCCTTCCTAGGCCCTTCAGGTCATACCAGACGTTTATCCGAGCATGCAGCCCATCAGGAGAAAGAGAGTGGACGAGCGAGTGTTACTTTAACTGACCATTGTGGGCGTGCGACGCTGTACCCACATAGAATTGATGTCCTTTTTTCTTTATCCTGCATCACGGGACACAGAGCCACAGTAACAACTGTATGGGTTATATGGCACCTTCAGGTGATGGACACTGACACACCCTAAACAGAAAGTTCGATTTCCCATATAACCCCTCCCCTTAACAGGAGTACCTCAGTTTTTTCGCCAGTGTCTTATGTGTTGGTCACGAGTAAAGATGTGCTGTGCTGAGCTCCGCTGGAATATTCCTTACTGGGGCAAGCCATGCAACTGGATCCATGCAAAGTGTCTTTTCCAGGCCGAATTGAATGGTACCCGGGCCTCGTGTATGAAGAAACAAGGTTTTACCTGTAACACTTCTCTTTTTAGAGAGCTGCACCCCAGGATCCAGTTTGTTTTTTTTTTAGCCATATTCCTGGCGGGGTGCTTTTTACAGGCCCAGGGCTGTGGATCCCCCCAATAAAAAGGGGGCCCCATTCCCTGAAGGTTTTCTAACGGAGCCCACCAAGAGAGGTGAAGATTGGGTCTGTTACCACAGAACCCTGCAGCTGGAGAAGGTAAAGAAAATTTCTAAGAAATTTCTCTAATTCTTTTGGGTTTTCTCTTTTAAAGTAAATGTTGCTTTGCCTATAGTCACCACCGGGGGCTGTCAAGAGCACGTCCCTGTTCCATGTTTGTCAGTCTCGCTTGTGTCTCAAGCTGCACGCTTCCTCTGGCCCAGGCTCCAGGTAAAGTCGTGGGAAAGGGGGGTTTTCTTCTAGGAATGTCCCCCCACCTGAATAGCTTTCCTCCAAGCAGAGGGAGCATGGCATTAGATGGCGGTGTACCGCGCCGCTCCCGCCGCCATTACGGCGGTTCCCTTCGGGAACTCTCCTCCACCCTAGTCCTCCATGTGGTCAGGATTGGAGGCCGCTCGTGAGGGAAAACAATCTATTTTAAAATAGATGAGGGAGGGGAGTGCGGTGGGTGGTCGGAAGGGAGGCGGGGCTTAGCGGCGTTGGCACGATTTAGCGTCCACACCGCGGGCTGCATACTTAGAAAGTGTGCCTTTTTTCAGGTGCATACAGCTCGGAGGGACACAGAGCAAACGGTGGCATGTGGGTGGGTGACACAGGCATTCCCAGGCACATTTACTTTAAGCATCAGGCTGAGCTTAATAGAAGCAGCAGTTGCTAAACTATTGCTCAGCCGTGGGTGCATTTTTTTGGTGGTACCTCTGCGTTTGTGCTCAGCACTATGACCAGAGGAGGTGGTTCAAATGCCACAAAGACAAAGGACACAAAGTGGTCGCCCTCAGGTCCTAAGGGCCCTCCCTCTGCAACACCACCCCGATCTAAGGAGGATGGTCAGAGTGAGTCATCAGGGGCTGCAGTTGCTTCCGACACTTCAGCCCCTGTCTATATAACTGAGCAGGTTTTCTCCTCAGCTCTGATTGGTTTAGAGGAAAGATTAGTGGCTTTAACCACCTCAATACAGTGCACTTGCACCCCCTTCCTGCCCAGACCAATTTTCAGCTTTCAGCGCTCTCACAGTTTGAATGACAATTACTCAGTCATGCAACACTGTACCCATATGAAATTTGCGTCCTTTTTTTCACACTAATAGAGCTTTCTTTTGGTGGTATTTAATCACTAGTGGTTTTTTAATTTTTTGTGCTATAAATACAAAGACCGTAAATTTTGTCAAAAAAAGCCTTTTTCTTTGTTTCTGTCATAAAATTTTGCTAATTAGTAATTTTTCTTCATAAATTTTAGCAAAAATTTATACTGCTACATATCTTTGGTAAAATAACCCAAATTAGTGTATATTATTTGGTCTTTGTGAAAGTTATAGAGTCTACAAACTATGGTGCCAATCACTGAAAATTGATCACATCTGATCAGGCCTTCAGTACATCAGGTGTATCTCATTTCTTGAGACACTAACAAGTCAGGAAAGTACACATACCCCCCAAATGAACCCTTTTTAGAAAGTAGACATTCCAAGGTATTAAGTAGCATGGTGAGTTTTTAAGTTGTAATTTTTTCCCACAATTCTTTGCAAAATGAAGTTTTTTATTTTATTTTTACAAAATTGTCATATTATCAGGTTATTTCTCACACGCAGCATATGCATACATCAAATTACACCCCAAAATACATTCTGCTACTCTTCCTGAGTATGGTATACCACATGAGTGAGACTTTTACACAGCCTGGTCACATACAGATGACCAACATTGGAGTAGCACCTTAAGGCGTTCTACGAGCATAAATGACACATCTCATTTCTCAACCACCTATTACACTTTTGAAGGCCCTGGAGCACCAGGACAATGGAATTGCCCACAAAATGACCCCATTTTGGAAAGCAAACACCCCCAACGTATAATCTATGAGGCATAATGAGTCTTTTGAATGGTTCATTTTTTTTCCAGAAAAATGTGGAAAAAAATGTTTTTTTTTTTTTTTTTTTAACACAAAGTTGTCAATTTATAAGATATTTCTAACATCATGTATACAGCGAAAATTACACCCCAAAATACATTCTGCCACTCTTCCTGTGTATGGCGATACCACATGTGAGAGACTTTTACACAGCTTGACCACATACAGAGGCCCAACATTGAAGTAGTACCTTCAGGCGTTCTAGGAGCATAAATTGCACATCTCATTTCATTCCTACCTATCACACTTTTAAAGGTCCTTGACCACCAGCCCAGTGGAATTACCCACAAAATGACCCCGTTTTGGAAAGCAAACACCCCAACGTATATTCTATGAGGCATGGGCTGCAAATAGGTACTCTGGTAACTTGATGAGCTGCAGACGGGTACTCTGATGGCCTGGTGACGGGTACTCGGGTACTTTGATGGGTGGTGACGGGCCCTCTTTATGGGGGGGGGGCAATCAGTGTGATTGGTGTTCACTGTAAGCGGTAACTTCTGTCCTTTTCACACACAATCTCACCGCGGTTTGTTG
The DNA here is from genome assembly GCF_042186555.1 of Aquarana catesbeiana. Taxonomy (NCBI): domain Eukaryota; kingdom Metazoa; phylum Chordata; class Amphibia; order Anura; family Ranidae; genus Aquarana; species Aquarana catesbeiana. The sequence continues at coordinate 151,706,915 of NC_133325.1, read as the reverse complement.
ACATTTAGTGATCGACTGTGAAAGGATCACAGCCGATCACGTAAACAGCTGCTGGCCAATGGCTGTTTACCAATGTCGGTGACGAGCAGTGTTCCCGGGAACACGCTGCCACCACTGCCGATCACGTGGTAAACAGCCATGCCCAATGGCTGTTCACCCCCCTCTGTGGCGAGCAGCGTCTCCATCGAAGGTACAGGGATGCGCACATGATTGTGCGTCTTCCCTGTTTAAATGGACGGACGTTATGACGCCCGCTCAGAATGAGAGCCGCGCCACCTTGGCTATCATATGACGGCCGGCAAGCCGTTAATCACGTCTTGAGAGTGGAAGAAAACGCATTAGGTCCCCTTCTACCACCCAGGATCCTCAAACGGAGGAACTGTGGGAGGAGGAAGATGAATCCCCCTCAGGGGACCGTGAACAGGCTGATGATTCCTCTTCCGAGGGATCAAGTGGGGAATGACCTTCTTCAGCTTCACATGCTGAGAAGGTGCTGGTGCATTCTTTTACTGAAATGGTCTGCGCCACATTTAAGCTACCCTTAACGGAGTCGGTTGAAGAGCCCACTTCTTGTTTGGGTTCACTAAAGCCTCCGCAAGCCTTGCGTGCCTTTCTTGTCCGTTGATTACTAGAAAAGCTTATGTATTCTGAGTGGAATCGCCCAGATAGACACTTTTTTCCTCCTAAAAAGTTTTCAACACTTTATCCTATGGAGGAAAAATTTACTAATATGTGGAGTATACCAGCAATTGACGCTGCTATATCCTCTGTGAAAAAAAGTTTGACAATGCGCAAATGCTTAGGGATCCAACTGGTAAATTGGAATTCCTGTTAAAAAAAATTTTCTCCCTGGCAGGTTCAGTGGCTTAACCTGCAGTGGCGGCAATTGGTTTATGTCAGTCCTTGTGAGACCATTTGAAACAGATACTCAAGGTGTTCCCTGAACAGCAGGCCAAGGATATAGCTGAGCTGCCAGCAGCTTTTGTGTTTTGCAATTGACGCAATCAGAGATTCTATTCTTCAAACCTCTCGCCTTACACTTGGGTTGGTACATATGCGTAGAATCTTATGGTTAAAAAGTTGGTCAGCCGAAGTGCCATGCAAAAAGCTCCTGGCTGGTTTTCCTTTTCGTGGTGAAAAGCTGTTTGGGGAGGATTTGGACAAATACATCCAAAAATATCAAGTGGGAAAAGTACCCTTTTGCCAGTTAAGAAAAAAGAGTAAACGTCCCTCATTTAAACTGGCTCTTTCTCCAGTGCCAGGAGCATCAGCCTCCAGGCAGTCGCAACGGCCTCCACCGTCAGGTTTAAGAGGTAAACCTCAGGGTCAACCCCAGGGACAAAAGAAGTCCTGGGGGAGGAACCCCCCAAGACAGAACGCTAAAGCCTCTTTATGAAGGGGGGGCCCCCGCTCGCTCCAGGGGGGGAAGACTTCTGCAGTTCTCAAAGGTCTGGCAGGAAGAATTTCGGGACAGATGGGTGGTCTCCACAGTAGCTCTAGGGTACAAACTAGAGTTCCAAGAATTCCCGTCTCCTCGTTTCCTCAGGTCAAATGTTCCCAAAGATCCAGAGAAAAAGTCGTCTCTCTTTCTAGTGTTAGACCGACTTGTCGCAAAAGGTGATCATATTGTGGTTCCTGTGGAAGAGCAGGGATCAGGGTTTTATTCAAACCTTTTCAGGGTACCAAAACCAAATTGGGATATCAGACCCATTCTAGATCTCAAAGATCTAAACCGGTTCCTGAAGATCCGCTCTTTTCACATTGAATCAATCCGATCAGTAGTCTCCATCCTACAAGGGGGAGAGTTTCTGGCATCAATCGACATCAAGGATGCATATCTGCATGTACCTGTTTTCCCCGCTCACCAGAAGTATCTGTGTTTCGAAGTAGAAGGACCTCGGGTGTTTTACAAAACTTCTGGCCCTTCACCTGGCCAGATTAAGGACTCAAGGTATAACAATAATAGCATACCTGGACGACCTGCTCTTAATAGACCGGGCGATAGTTCGCTTGGACCAAAGCGTTGTCACCACAGTCAACTACCTGGAATACCTAGGTTGGGTCATCAACCCAGAGAAATCTTCTTTTAAAGCCAGTAAGATTAGAATTCTTGGGTCTGGTCATAGATACAGCCCAGAAGAAGGTGTTTTTACCCCAGGCAAAGATCAGCGCCATAAAGAAGTTGGTCCAAGGGGTCAGGGCAAAGAAGGGTCCTTCCATTCACCTTTTTGTATGAGGTTGTTGGGGAAGATGGTGGCATCATTCGAAGCAATTCCCTATGCTCAGTTACATTCGAGACTGCTGCAAAACAGTATCCTATCGGCCTGGAACAAGATTCAGACACTAGATTTTCCAATGCGTTTGTCGCCAAAAGTGTGCCAGAGCCTCAGTTGGTGGAGGATATCTGAGAATCTGCAGAAGGGGAAATCCTTCTTACCAGTAAAGAGGGAAGACACATTAAGGAGTCAATGCTGCTCACCCCAATATGGACAAGAAAAATGGGAAAAGGTCCCCCGAGCGGGGTTTTTAGGCAGCTAGCTATAGATATGAACAAGGCATTAAATAAAATATTAAAATGCTTTATTGAAGGGTAATGAATGAATGTAACAACATATAAATATAAGTTGGGAGCTCCAGTGGGAAAATACCCATACCAAATACATATAATAGCAAACATAGGTTATACACAGCATATGATAAGGCTATTGCATAACAATCCTGACGCGTTTCGACCCATGAATTTTGGGGTCTCTTCAGAGGATGAGTTTGCTAAAGAAAAAAGAAAAATTTATAATAGTATGTACAGCTTATTTAAAAGAGTTACAGCATTGGCAGGTTTGTTTAGCAACATGTTTAGTAACACTTTGCACATAATTACCACTGAGTTTGGATGTACCCCTCGATCAGAGCCTCCCCACACAGCAGCCAGACCATCCAGTGTGCCCACACGTAGCAGCACCCCGGAAGAGGGGGGAACAGGAATCCACTTGATATGGCTTGCAAGGAGCCACACGTATAATTGCCCCCCCACCATCACGCCACAGGGGAGGTGGGGCCGGAACCTACGAAAATTGTCAGAGCGTTAGCTAATGAATATACCCATATAGGTTAGTGGTTAGATTTAACTGTTGGGCGGTCAGAAAGTGTTGTAATCATCTATTACAGCTTAAATTAGTCATGTGAAGGATAATGAGATTAATAAAGTGACTATATTGATATAACTAATATAAAATGTGTAAGGGATGACCTTGTCTTTTATTGCCGACAATGGCGGTGATAGGAAGAAAAGTGAGGAATGTGCACAGTGAATAATGACGTGTAAAATATAATGTAAAAAATATGAAGAAAATGTGAAAAAAGAAATGTGCATGAAAATGATGCGAGTGAGTGTTTAAACAAAAAAAAAACAAAAAACAAATGAGTGTATGTGTAATGTGTGGATTTAGGCTATGTTTCCACTATTGCGTCCCCAAAGTCGCGCGATTTTGCCGCGATTTTACTGCGACTTGAAGCAATGCCTGTATCTATGGACCTCAAGTCGCATCAAAGTGGGACCAAAGTAGTGCAGGGACTACTTTGAAGTCGCTGCGACTTGAAGTCGCACAGATATGAACGGTACTCATTGGAAATCATGGGATACAATTTGTCATGCGACTTTTCAGTCCCAAGTCGCATCAAAAGTCGCACTAGTGGAAACAGAGCCTTAAGGAAAAAGTGCATGATATTGCCAAGTATCTTAGTCTACGGCATCCAAGGCTGATGTGCACATAGATCAAAATTATGTGTAAGTATAATATTATTCTATGGGGTCTAATAAAGCATTGATAATCAGATGTATTATGAGTTCTTACTCACTCCTACCGTTGAGGAAAAGAGTCTGGCCGTCCAAGGAGGAAGTGGAGAGATCACACTCAAATCCACCCTCATTAAATGGTATCCTTAATTAGTACTGGATGGTCTGGCTGCTGTGTGGGGAGGCTCTGATCGAGGGGTACATCCAAACTCAGTGGTAATTATGTGCAAAGTGTTACTAAACATGTTGCTAAACAAACTTGCCAATGCTGTAACTCTTTTAAATAAGCTGTACATACTATTATAAATTTTTCTTTTTTCTTTAGCAAACTCATCCTCTGAAGAGACCCCAAAATTCATGGGTCGAAACGCATCAGGATTGTTATGCAATAGCCTTATCATATGCTGTGTATAACCTATGTTTGCTATTATATGTATTTGGTATGGGTATTTTCCCACTGGAGCTCCCAACTTATATTTATATGTTGTTACATTCATTCATTACCCTTCAATAAAGCATTTTAATATTTTATTTAATGCCTTGTTCATATCTATAGCTAGCTGCCTAAAAATCCTTCTTACCAGTTACCTGGAAGGTGGTAACAGATGCCAGCCTTTCAGGTTGGGGAGCAGTCCTGGAAGAAGTGTCTGTCCAAGGGAAATGGTCCAGAACCGAAAGGACCATTGCCTATCAACATTCTAGAAATTCGGGCAGCGCGTCTAGCCCTAAGGGCCTGGACATTCAGGTTGCAGAATTCTATCAGGATTCAATCCGACAATGCCACAGCAGTGGCTTATATCAGTCACCAAGGGGGCACCAGAAGTCAGGCAGCCCAGGGAGATGTAAACCATATCCTAACTTGGGCAGAAAAACATGTGCTGTGCATTTCGGCAATCTTCATTCTAGGGGTAGAGAACTGGCAGGCAGACTACTTAAGTCGCCAGCAGTTCCCAGGAGAATGTTCCCTTCACCCCGACGTCTTCCTGGCTTTATGCCAAAGATGGGGGATCCCGGATGTAGATCTGTTTGCGTCCAGGTTCAACAACAAAGTCGACAACTTTGTGTCAAGAACAAGGGATCCACTCACATGCGGAACAGGTGCGTTGGTGACCCCGTGGGATCAGTTCTCACTGATTTATGCATTCCCTCCTATTCTGCTGCTATCTCGACTTCTTCGCAGGATCAAGCGGGAAAGGAAGTCAGTAGTTCTGCCCAGAAGATCTTGGTATGTAGAAATAGTAAAGGACCCTGCCACCACGTCCAAACCTGCTATCGCAGGGACCAGTGTTCCATCCTACTTTCCGAAAGCTAAATTTAACGGTTTGGCGATTGAAACCCACATTCTAAGGAATCGTGGGCTTTCAGGCTCAGTGATATCTACCTTGGTTAATGCAAGGAAGCCAGCTTCCAGAGTCATTTATTATAGAGTCTGGAAGGCATATGTTTTTTGGTGTGAATCCAGGGGTTGACATCCTAGGAAGTATGTCATAGGTAGAATTCTTGCCTTTCTGTAAATGGGGCTAGAATTGAAACTGGCCTTGAGTACCATCAAGGGCCATGTCTCGACCTTATCGGTATTGTTTCAGCATCCGTTTGCTTTGCATTCTTTGAACTGAAGCTTTATACAGGGGGCTTAATCCACCGGTTAGGGCACCCCTGAACCCTTGGGACTTGAATTTAGTTCTGTCGGCATTACAGAAACAGCCCTTTGAGCCAATACGACAAATTCCTTTGGCCTTTTTGACAAGAAAGCTAGTTTTTCTGGTAGCCGTTTCTTCTGCAAGAAGGGTATCTGAGTTGGCAGCTCTTTCTTGTAAAGAGCCATATTTAATTGTTCACAAGGATAGAGTAGTATTGCGTCCTCATCCTAGCTTTCTGGCAAAGGTGGTTTCAGGTTTTCACCTTCAACAGTTGCCGACCACCTCACGACGATATACGTCGGCAGAATCGGACAAAGCCCGCCCCCCAGTGCCCGAGGCGGTCGGCATTTCTCCCCCGGCGATCGGAGGTGAGGGGGAGGCCATCCATTCGTGCCCCCCCCCCTCCCAATCGCTCCCGGCCAATGGAATCATTCCTCTGCTGCTGTATAGTAAACAGCAGCAGAGGAAGTGATGTCATCTCTCCTCAGCTCGGTATTTTCCGTTCTGGCACCGAGGAGAGAAGACATCCGAGTGAGTACACAACACACACACACACACGCGCACACACACACACACTAGAACATGCCAGGCACACATTACACCCCCTGATCACCCCCACCCCGGCCACACTGACACCAAGCAGTTTTTTTTTTTTTTTTTCCTGATTACTGCATTGGTGTCAGTTTGTGACAGTTAGTGTGGTAGGGCAGTTAGTAATAGCCCCCTTTTAGGTCTAGGGTACCCCCCTAACCCCCCCCTAATAAAGTTTTAACCCCTTGATCACCCCCTGTTGCCAGTGTCACTAAGCGATCATTTTTCTGATCACTGTATTAGTGTCACTGGTGACGCTAGTTAGAGAGGTAAATATATAGGTTCGCTGTCAGCGTTTTAGAGCGCCAGGGACCCCCATATACTACCTAATAAAGGTTTTAACCCCTTGTTTGCCCCCTAGTTAACCCTTTCACCAGTGATCACTGTATAACTGTTACGGGTGACGCTGGTTAGTCAGTTTATTTTTTATAGTGTCAGGGCACCCGCCGTTTATTACCGAATAAAGGTTTAGCCCCCTGATCGCCCGGTGGTGATATGCGTCGCCCCAGGCAGCGTCAGGTTAGCGCCAGTACCGCTAACACCTACGCACACACCATACTCCTCCCTTAGTGGTATAGTATCTGAACGGATCAATATCTGATCTGATCAGATCTATACTAGCGTCCCCAGCAGTTTAGGGCTCCCAAAAATGCAGTGTTAGCGGGATCAGCCCAGATACCTGCTAGCATCTGCGTTTTGCCCCTCCTCCCAGCCAACCCAAGTGCAGTATCGATCGATCACTGTCACTTACAAAACACTAAACGCATAACTGCAGCGTTTGCAGAGTCAGGCCTGATCCCTGCGATCGCTAACAGATTTTTTGGTAGCGTTTTGGTGAACTGGCAAGCTCCAGCCCCAAGCAGCGTCAGGTTAGCGCCAGTCCCGCTAACACCCACGCACGCACTGTACACCTCCCTTAGTGGTATAGTATCTGAACGGATCAATATCTGATCCGATCAGATCTATACTAGCGCCCCCAGCAGTTTAGGGTTCCCAAAAACGCAGTGTTAGCGGGATCAGCCCAGATACCTGCTAACACCTGCGTTTTGCATCTCCGCCCAGCCCACCCAAGTGCAGTATCGATCGATCACTGTCACTTACAAAACACTAAACACATAACTGGAGCATTTGCTGAGTCAGGCCTGATCCCTGCGATCGCTAACAGTTTTTTGGTAGCGTTTTGGGGAACTGGCAAGCACCAGCGGCCTAGTACACCCCGGTCATAGTCAAACCAGCACTGCAGTAACACTTGGTGATGTGGCGAGTCCCATAAGTGCAGTTCAAGCTGATGAGGTGGCAAGCACAATTAGTGTCCCGCTGCCACCAAGAAGAAGACAAACACAGGCCTGTCGTGCCCATAATGCCCTTGGGAACCCACCACTTCTGCAGCGCCTGTACTTCCCCCATTCACATCCCCAACCAAATGCAGTCGGCTGCATGAGGGGCATTTTCTTTGTCCTCCCGAGTACCCCTACCCAACGAACCCCCCCCCCCCAAAAAAAGATGTCGTGTCTGCAGCAAGCGCGGATATAGGCGTGACACCCGCTATTATTTTCCCTCCTGTCCTGACAATCCTGGTCTTTGCATTGGTGAATGTTTAGAACGCTACCATACACTAGTTGAGTATTAGCGTAGCATACAGCATTGCACAGACTAGGCACACTTTAACAGGGTCTCCCAAGATGCCATCGCATTTTGAGAGACCCGAACCTGGAACCGGTTACAGTTTTATAAAAGTTAGTTACGAAAAAAAGTGTAAAAAAAAAAAAAAAAACACAAAAAAAATGAAATAAAAATAGTTGTCGTTTTTATTGTTCCCTCTCCTCTCCTCTCCTCTCCTCTCCTCTCCTCTCCTCTCCTCTCCTCTCCTCTCTCTATTGTTCTGCTCTTTTTTACTGCATTCTATTCTGCAATGTTTTATTGTTATGTTTTATCATGTTTGCTTTTCAGGTATGCAATTTGTTATACTTTACTGTTTACAGTGTTTTATTGTTAACCATTTTTTTGTCTTCAGGTACGCCATTCGTGACTTTGAGTGGTTATACCAGATTGATGCCTGCAGGTTTAGGTATCATCTTGGTATCACTCTTTTCAGCCAGCGGTCGGCTTTCATGTAAAAGCAATCCTAGCGGCTAATTAGCCTCTAGACTGCTTTTACAAGCAGTGGGAGGGAATGCCCCCCCCCCCCCACCGTCTTCCGTGTTTTTCTCTGGCTCTCCTGTCTCAACAGGGAACCTGAGCATGCAGCCGGTGATTCAGCCAGCTGACCATAGAGCTGATCAGAGACCAGAGTGGCTCCAAACATCTCTATGGCCTAAGAAACCGGAAGCTACGAGCATTTCATGACTTAGATTTCGCCGGATGTAAACAGCGCCATTGGGAAAGCATTTTATCACACTGATGTTGGTGTGGTCAGATGCTTTGAGGGCAGAGGAGAGATCTAGAGTCTAATAGACCCTAATTTTTTCAAAAAAAGAGTACCTGTCACTACCTATTGCTATCATAGGGGATATTTACATTCACTGAGATAATAAAAATGATTAAAGAAAAAAAAATGAAAGGAACAGTTTAAAAATAAGATAAAAAAGCAAAATAATAATAAAGGAAAAAAAAAAAAAAAAAAAAGCACCCCTGTCCCCCCCTGCTTTCGCGCTAAGGCAAACGCAAGCGTCGGTCTGGCGTCAAATGTAAACAGCAATTGCACCATGCATGTGAGGTATCACCGCGAAGGTCAGATCGAGGGCAGTAATTTTAGCAGTAGACCTCCTCTGTAAATCTAAAGTGGTAACCTGTAAAGGCTTTTAAAAATGTATTTAGTTTGTCGCCACTGCACGTTTGTGCGCAATTTTAAAGCATGTCATGTTTGGTATCCATGTACTCGGCCTAAGATCATCTTTTTTATTTCATCAAACATTTGGGCAATATAGTGTGTTTTAGTGCATTAAAATTTAAAAAAGTGTGTTTTTTCCCAAAAAAATGCGTTTGAAAAATCGCTGCGCAAATACTGTGTGGAAAAAAAAGAATGAAACACCCACCATTTTAATCTGTAGGGCATTTGCTTTAAAAAAATATATAATGTTTGGGGGTTCAAAGTAATTTTCTTGCAAAAAAAAACAATTTTTTCATGTAAACAAAAAGTGTCAGAAAGGGCTTTGTCTTCAAGTGGTTAGAAGAGTGGGTAATGTGTGACATAAGCTTCTAAATGTTGTGCATAAAATGCCAGGGCAGTTCAAACCCCCCCCCCCCCCCCAATGGACCCCATTTTGGAAAGTAGACACCCCAAGCTATTTGCTGAGAGGCATGTCAAGTCCATGGAATATTTTATATTGTGACACAAGTTGCGGGAAAAAGACAAATTTTTTTTTTTTTTTTTTTTGCACAAAGTTGTCACTAAATGATATATTGCTCAAACATGCCATGGGAATATGTGAAATTACACCCCAAAATACATTCTGTTGCTTCTCCTGAGTACGGGGATACCACACGTGTGAGACTTTTTGGGAGCCTAGCCGTGTACGGAACCCCAAAAACCAAGCACCGCCTTCAGGCTTTCTAAGGGTGTAAATTTTTGATTTCACTCTTCACTGCCTATCACAGTTTCGGAGGCCATGGAATGCCCAGGTGGCACAAAATCCCCCCAAATGACCCTATTTTGGAAAGTAGACACCCCAAGCTATTTGCTTAGAGGTATAGTGAGTATTTTGCAAACCTTGGGGTGTCTACTTTCCAAAATGGGGTAATTTGGGGGGGGGGGGGTTGTGCCACCTGGGCATTCCATGGCCTCCGAAACTGTGATAGGCAGTGAAGAGTGAAATCAAAAATTTACGCCCTTAGAAATCCTGAGGGCGGTGATTGGTTTTCGGGGCCCCGTATGCGGCTAGGCTCCCAAAAAGTCCCACACATGTGGTATCCCCATACTCAGGAGAAGCAGCTAAATGTATTTTGGGGTGCAATTCCCCATATGCCCATGGCCTGTGTGAGCAATATATCATTTAGTGACAACTTTTTGTAAATTTTTTTTTTTTTTTTGTCATTCAATCACTTGGGACAAAAAAATAATATTCAATGGGCTCAACATGCCTCTCAGCAATTTCCTTGGGGTGTCTACTTTCCAAAATGGGGTCATTTGGGGGGGTTTTGTGCCATCTGGGCATTTTATGGCTTTCAAAACTGTGATAGGTAGTGAGGAGTGAAATAAAAAATTTACGCCCTTAGAAATCCTGAAGGAAGTGATTGGTTTTCGGGGCCCCATACGCAGCCAGGCTCCCAAAAAGTCCCACACATATGGTATCCCCGTACTCAGGAGAAGCAGCTGAATGTATTTTGGGGTGCAATTCCACATATGCCCATGGCCTGTGTGAGCAATATATCATTTAGTGACAACTTTTTGTAAATTTTTTTTTTTTTTTTGTCATTATTCAATCGCTTGGGACAAAAAAAAAAATTAATATTCAATGGGCTCAACATGCCTCTCAGCAATTTCCTTGGGGTGTCTACTTTCCAAAATGGGGTCATTTGGGGGGGTTTTGTACTGCCCTGCCATTTTAGCACCTCAAGAAATGTCATAAACTAAAAGCTGTGTAAATTCCAGAAAATGTACCCTAGTTTGTAGACGCTATAACTTTTGCGCAAACCAATAAATATACGCTTATTGACATTTTTTTTACCAAAGACATGTGGCCGAATACATTTTGGCCTAAATGTATGACTAAAATTGAGTTTATTGGATTTTTTTTTTTAACAAAAATGAGAAAATATCATTTTTTTTCAAAATTTTCGGTCTATTTCCGTTTATATCGCAAAAAATACCGCAGAGGTGATCAAATACCATCAAAAGAAAGCTCTATTTGTTGGAAGAAAAGGACGCAAATTTCGTTTGGGTACAGCATTGCATGACCGCGCAATTAGCAGTTAAAGTGACGCAGTGCCAAATTGTAAAAAGTGCTCTGCTCAGGAAGGGGGTAAATCCTTTCGGGGCTGAAGTGGTTTAATTTTTTCCAAAACCCTGTTCTAAGGAAGAAAAGTCACTACACTCTTTGGATGCAGTGAGAGTAGGCAAGATCTATTTGAAGGCGACTGCTCAGATTTGAAAAACAGATGTTTTGTTTGTGTTGCCTGAAGGTCCTAGGAAAGGACCTTCTTTCTTCTCCTCCTTCCTTCTCCTTCTTCCTTCTCCTTCTTCCTTCTTCTTCCTTCTCCTCCTCCTCCTCCTCCTCCCCCTCCTCCCCTTTCTCCCCTTTCTCCCCTTTCTCCCCTTTCTCCCCTTTCTCCCCTTTCTCCCCTTTCTCCCCTTTCTCCCTTCTCCTCCTCCCTTTCTCCCTTCTCCTCCTCCCTTTCTCCCTTCTCCTCCTCCCTTTCTCCCTTCTTTCTTCTATCCTATGCAGTAGATGCTTTGAAAACTCCATAAGATCTGGTTTCACTGATCTCTGCCTTCACTCCAATTTATTCCTTGTCTATTAAGCGCAGAATAAGGGCAGAGGGCATTCTGATGACTCTGATCACATTGGCTTGGCCAAGGAAAAACCCATAATACAGTAAAACCTTGGTTTGAGAGCGTCTTGCAAGACCAGCAAACTTTTTTCATAAATTTTGACTTGATATACAAGTAGCGTCAAGTCAACTGAGTATAAAAGAGGAGAGGCGCCTCTAAGTGTAGCAATATGGTTACATTTAATGAAGGTACAACATTTGACATCTCACATGGTTGATGATTAAAACAGGCACATCTGGAGCATGCGCGAGAGCTCCGTAATGGCCGCTTGAGCCGCGAGCTCCGCTCCACCCCGGCCCAACGAACTACACAGACCGCGCTACGCCAATCAGGGAGGAATACCACCTATCCCCACGGGTCCGGAAGGCTATCGGGCACACTCCGGGATGTCCGGTCCCTCAGACAGACGAGACCTCATGCCGCAATTCGACACGCTGGCGGAGGATGGGTGTAGCAAGATGGCCGCCGGCACTGAATCAAACATGCCTCATGCGACCTTACAGGCCAGGAAGCCAGAGAACAGGCAAGTCCTCACCCCAGCCACTCTGACTTATGCCCAAGCGGCCCAGGGCAGCTCCAACAAGCCCCGAGCAACCCCTCTTGGCCTCCAGGGGTCCCCGGTCCTCTCCCCAGCACCCACGGAGTCCTTACTGGGTATGCACATGGAGGAACATGCTCTTTCTCTATCCGGGCCTACACATCCTCTCATCTCTACTTATCCGACCCCGGGCTTTTCAATAAGGGACATCACCACACTACAGGAAGATCTGTTTGCCAAATTCTCTACTCTGCTGGAAAGAGGCCTCGCCAATACAGCTACCCACATCACTAACTATAAAATCAGATCTCACTAATTTTGGGCTCCAGAATTGAGGCTATGGAGGACGAAATAGAAAGCAATGTCTCCAGGACCATCCAAATGCAGCACACATTCAAACCCTCCAGGAACAACTTGATATGGCCCTCTCCAGGATCGACGACCTCGAAAATAGGTCCAGGAGGTACAACATTCGAATTGGAGGCCTTCCTGAATCCTACACAGACATCCCCCACACAGTACGGAATACTATCTCCGAGATCATCCCGCCACAACGTCTAGAACTGGACAGAGCGCACAGGGCCCTGGGACCCCCCAGAAAAGACGGGACCCCTAGGGATATCGTCGTTAAACCGCACTTTTTTGCGGTCAAAGAGGAGGTCATGCGCCAATCACGCCTGAAGCCTAACCTACAGCACCAGGGGCACCAGTTGCAGATATTTGCAGACTTGTCTCCGTCCACCATTCAAAGAAGAAGATCCCTTAAACCACTCCTTACTGTCTTGGCTCAAAGAGACATTAAGTACCGATGGACATTTCCCTTTGCTGTGAAGTTCCCGATACACGGAAAATCATATTCCTTTACCAACCTCCTTGAGGGCGAAAGGCTGCTGTTGTCACTGAAATAAATTTTGCAAGAGGCGCCCATGGACTTCTCCACGTCATCCTCAGGGTCATCCAAACGTCCCCCTCCTGCCAGTCCGGCCTCCCCTCTTTGGAACAAGGGTCCCTCGAAGAAAAGCAAAGATGGAAGACCACCTTAAGAAGACGTCCTGACCATCTCACTCCAATACCCGCTTATGGGTACCTCACGCTGGGACAGGAGTCCCCTCTGTTGATGGAGCTTTGCTCCAAACCCTGATTTTGGTTCGTTTGGGTCAACACTATCCTGAATATCATTGGTTCCCATGGCTTGGCTGACACTAGGCTCCTCTAGCCAAAGTTGAAATACTTCCATAACTTTTTGTCAGCCTACTCTACAAACTTGCAAGAAGCGGGACACTGGATCTCTATCCCTTCCACTTAGATTACGCTCAATTGGCCCCGGCACCTCTGGGAGGCGAGGGTCTTACACCCTCCAGGACTGCTACAGGACGTCCTTCCCAGTTGGGTCCAAGTCTCTATAGGGAATCTTACCAATGATCCTCCAAGTAACCTGCTTCCCCCTCCTCTTTTGGAGGCTTGGAGCCCTTTTTGCCTCTCCACCCCGGGCCTGTACGGCTTCTCCCCACTGTCAGGTGGGGTGGGGGGGGCGGACGGGTCTCGGGAGAGCCTTTCATGGGTGGCCTGGCCTAGTGGCCTTAACGGTTAATTTTTTCTTCACCAGTTTTGTTTTGAAAATTCGGTGGTTCGCACCCAAGACGAAAATAGTTTAAGTGTGCATAGTTTGTTTTAATTTCAATCTGTTACACGGGTCCGGTGTGGACCCCCTGTGCCTCCACCCACTCCTTGGAAACCATTTGTGTTTCTTCGGCATGGGTCGTCGGTCATCCTCCTTGGGTGACCGGCGTTTGAGAATTGGGGTGTCGCACTTACCCCCCCCTTTCTGCCCTTTTTTCTCTCTTCTTACACCTTCACGCCTATCATCGGGGGATGAATTCACCCAGGAACCGCTCCGGTCTCGGTTGCCTCAACCCTATCCATCCACTACTCAAAGGGTGAAGTCATCGAAGGGTAAGTTGGCTGCCAGTGTAGCGATTCCCCCCCCCCCCCTTCCCATGGCTGATAATACGGTGAAGGGCGTAGACCTCCGGGTGGCATCTCATAATGTTCAGGGCCTGAATTCCCCTAGGAAGAGGAGAGTAGCATTTGAACACTACAAATCTCTCAAACTAGATGTAGTGATGATTCAAGAGACGCACTTTCCGATTCGGTACAACCCCAAGTTCCTCCACGCCCACTACCCATCCTTTTTCATTGCTAACGCTCCAAACAAGACGAAAGGTTGCTATTCTTTTTTTAAAAACTGCACGTTTTCCCACATCTCGGAGTTTAAGGACCCAGAGGGAAGGTTTATTCTTGTAAAAGGTACTTTGGAGGGAATACTGTATTCTCTAATCTCTTACTACGCCCCTAATAAGGGACAAACCACGTTCTTCCAGAACCTGTTTACAACTGTAAGCCCCCTCCTGGAGGGTAAAGTCATTTTGGGGGGGATTCCAATGTGGCTTTTGACCAGGGTCTAGATAAATTGAAGCCCCCTAGGGATCAGCTTACGCGCCCAATGAAACAGAGTTGCAGAATAGCCAAAATCCTTCACTCCAGTGGCCTAGTAGACATCTGGAGGGAATTGAACCCTAAGAGAAGAGACTTTACACACTATTCCGCCCCCCATCGATCTTATGCTAGGATCGATCACTTACTTATTCCGACAAACCTTGTCCCTCTGACCAGTAAGGCTTCTATCTTGGACACAGCATGGTTGGACCACTCTTTAGTCCTCCTTTTCTTTAAGAAATACACTTGCTGGAAAAAGGGGCTCATTCTGGCGACTTAATGAATCGCTTCTTAGCGACCCAATACATACTAAGGTGATAGCCAACGCCATCAAAGAATATTTTAAATTAAATGATGTTGACAACATATCTCCAGAGACCCTATGGGCAGCCCACAAGGCTACCATTAGGGGAGAGATCATCCACATAGCAACCCAGGTTAAGAAGGAACATCTGATTGACATTCAGAAATTGGAAGCAACATTTGTAGCCTTAAAAGCGGAACACAAGAAACAACCCTCTAAGGCCTTAACAGATCGTCTGGACGCGACTAGGCTCGAACTGAACCTAGCATCCAAAGCGGAGAAACGCATCCGCTGGAGCGGGGCCAAATATTATTATCAAAAAGACAAAATAGGCCCGATGTTAGCAGCTAAACTTACCCCCAAGTGTCACTCTCGTACTTTCCCCAAACTACGTATTGCAGGTCAGCCCCCTACTGCAAACCCAAACAAAATTATGACCGCCTTCCACAAATTTTATTCCAAGCTATACAACTCAAACCACACTATTAGCAGCCCCGTAACCACTTCTTTCCTGCAGAACATCCAATTACCCTCTATTTCCCAAGATCATAAAGAAATTATGGAGGAAGCCTTTATGGTAGAGGAAATAAGGGAGGTTATTAAAGGGCTTAAACCGGGTTCCGTCCCTGGCCCTGACGGAACATCAGTCCCCTATTACAAGACATTCGGAGAAATTTTAGCCCCATATATGTCTAAATTTTTTAATTCCACAAGATCGGGTTCCCCACTTGATCCCCACCTCAACACCACGTTCATATCTGTAATTCCCAAACCCAACAGAAACCACGAAGAAGTAGAAAATTATCGTCCCATATCCCTAATTAATAATGACCTGAAAATTTTAACGAAGATACTCGCCAACCGTCTAGCCTCTTTCATTAAAGGTTATATTCACAAGGACCAAGTGGGCTTTATCCCGGGCAGGCAAGGGCCAGACCAAATCAGGAGAGCGGTCGACATTGTCTCCCTTCTCCAATCTAATTGGGTGGGGGGCACCAGGCAAGAGGGAATGATCTCATCACTGGACCTACATAAGGCCTTTGACTCGATCGAATGGCCCTATCTATTTTCCTTATTAGAGAGATGGGGTTTTGGGTCCCGATTTTTTTTTTTTTTTTTTTTTTTTTTTTTTTTTTTAGGGTCCTCAGTTCCCTATACTCTTCCCCAAAGGCGGTGATCCGTTTTCAAGGCCAGTACTCCAACTCCTTGAATATAGCGAGAGGCACTAGACAGGGTTGTCCTCTCTCTCCCCTCTAATTTTTGCGATGGCTATTGAAACTCTGGCAATAGCAATACGCGATAATCCCAATATTCAAGGAGTGTCTTGTGGGAATCAAGTCCACAAACGCGGTATCTTTGCGGACGACATACTACTTTTTATCACGTCTCCGATCACCTCCCTCCCAAACCTCTGCAAACTCCTGAAGGAGTTCTCAGTGATCTCAGGTTTACAGGTCAACTACACTAAGTCATATGCTCTTAACATCTCCCTTAAAACAGAAGTAGTGGCCTCACCCCGAAGCTTCTTTGACTTTAAGTGGAGCGACTCCGCCATTGACTACCTTGGGATTAAACTCACGGCAAAAACGGAACACTTATACCCCGCTAACTTCCCACCCACATATCGTAAACTTTGGGCCAGGAGGGAGATTTCCTGGTTAGACAGGATACATGCTGTAAAAATTACGTTACTACCAAGACTCCTCTATCTCTTCAGAGCCATCCCAATAAACATCAGAAAGGATCACTTGTCTGCTTTCCAAAGGAAAGTCAACAAATTCATATGGGCGGGGAAAGGTCATAGACTCGAGCAAAGAACCCTGTTTCTCTCCAGGTCTCAAGGAGGCCTAGGATTTCCCCAGTTTTTTTTGGTATTTTCAAGCTGCCAGGCTAGCCCAACTCTCCTCAGTCTACTCCAGGGCTGAGAAGCCATACTGGATCCAAATAGAAAGGCAGGCGGTGCCTGCATACACCCTAGATTTCTTACTCTGGACCCCCCCAAGAACCCGCCCCCCAATCCTATCTTCTACTCTCTCTCTCAATTGTTGAGAATCTGGGGCAACATGAGATCCAACCCTTCATTAACCTCGAGCACCCGTCCTCTAGCTCATATCTTCAACAACCCTGACTTTACTCCGGGCCTCAACATTAAAGCCTTTAAATGGTGGCTGGACAAGGGGTTGTATCGAATCGGACACTTCTTCTCTGCCAGCGGTCCTATTTCCCTTGATTTCTGTGTTAATCAACTTGAGATCCCAAATTCGGAGCGTTTCAGATTTCGCCAATTGAGCCACTTCCTGCATCATATCTGGGTGGGGAAACCTTCCCCTCCCAGATTCACCCCGTACAAACTATGGTGCGGCCAGCCCTTGGAACAGAGGGGCGGAATCACCATTATCTACCAGGCACTGTCTCACCAAACCGAAAAGACCTCGTACATGATGGAATGGGAAAAAGATTTATCCCTCAATTGGGACATAGAAAGATGGAGGACATTTTTTAACAGATCTTTCAAGGGCATCCGGAATGTTTCCCTTATAGAATCTATCCTTAAGGTCATCACTAGGTGGTACCTTACCCCGGTTAGACTATTCAAAATGTTCCCCTCAGCAGACCCTAGGTGCTTCCGTGGTTGTCTACTCACTGGCACCCTAGTCCATGTTTGGTGGGAATGTCCAAGACTCAGACCCTTTTGGAGTAAGATCTTCACCCTGATCCGTAAAATAACGGGTATCCAGATCCCATAAACCCCGGCCGTTGCTCTGCTTAATAATTTACCCAATACTCCAAAACAGACATGCAAACTAATACACTTCATTCTCCTGGGCGCCAAGTTAACCATTGCCAGAGCTTGGAAACAACCCAAGGTCTCCTTTAAAGCGGCCACACTGAAAATTTCCTGGATCATGTCCCAAGAGAAACTCTCAAGCATCCTCCTCGACACCAAGTTGAAATTTGAAGCCACCTGGGAACCATGGGCCTGCTATTTGGGCATCTCCCTCATTCCGGGTGTCCAACCTTAGAGCCCCTGGGGTCGCCAGATTACACGTGGGCATCCCCCCTTGATAGGCTCTTCTCTCTTTCCCCCTCTCTTCTTCCCCCTATTCTTTTACCCTATCCCACTTCCCGATCCCCCTCCTATGATTCCTCTGACACATGGAGTAAACCTCCAACTTTAGAAAAGTCTTTCTCAGTCATGGAGAGGACGTACCCTTTGGGGCTAGCACATCAGGTGGTAGCAACCCTCAAGTCTATTGTAGGTTTCCGTCTTGCCCGATTATGTCTAGGGGCTCGGAGGGAATCAGCTGGGCACAGCATGTTCCCTTTCAGGGTGCTGGCGGATTCTCTACGTGGCCTCTCCTAGTCTAATTCCCAGGCCTGACGGATTTTCAAATGTTTGGGACGGGTACTTAGGTGCTGTTCCATCTGTTTGAAGCTAATATGTAATTTGCTTTATGTCTATAATATCTGTTCAATCCCCCAAGAGTATGGTTTTGTATTGTTCTGTTTGCTTTTTTTTTCTACTTATATTTTTGGAAAATCAATAAATTACTTTGAAACCAAAAAAAAAAACAGGCACATCTAAGTATGCAGGCATCCGGGGGAAAAGCTGTCCACATAGACCATCCTCCACACCACCATCGACGTCATCCCTTCCACACTGGGCTCCACGAGTGCTTCAAGCTTCACTTTTAGATCGCTCTACTGCAGGGTAGTCTTCCCAGTCACGATTGTAGATTGACAGCGATGAGAGCCGGTGGTCCAGAGGATGGTCTATGTGGACATCTTTACCTCTGGTGCTTGCATATTTAGATGTGCCTCTTTTAATCAACCATCTGAGCTGCTAAATGTTGGACTTTCATTAAACTTAACCATATTGCTACACATAGAGGCGCCTCTCTTCTCTTTTATACTCTGTAGCTCCTGCTGGATTTTGCTTCTAATCAATTTCCTTGTGGAGGCTGCCGTTTGTGAATGGACATGTTATGGTTACACAACCTATCACATTGCTATAATCTTTTTATATCGACTATTAACTGAAGGACTTAAGAATAAATGGTTGTGGAACGAATCATCTGAGTTTCCATTATTTCTTATGGGGAAATTCACTTTGATATACAAGTGCTTTGGATTACAAGCATGTTTCCGGAGCAAATTATGCTCGCAATCCAAGGTTTTACTGTATGTAAGTATCATAAATCTCTTGGCAGATAAGCTGTGAGCTCTTACAGATTGGCCAGTTTGTCCATCTCTGAGTCCGATCTTTCATCCTGCTTTACGATCATGGGCTTTGACGGGATGGCTATTTGAAGCCCGAGTCCTGAGGGATAAGTATTCTTTAAAGGAGAAGTATGGGTTTGTTTGCTTTTTGCAGATTTATACTTGGGTAAATGCAGCATTGGTCCCCCGGCGCCTCTGCACTGAGAACTGAGCCATCGAACACCGCTGATGGCTCGGTTCTCTCAGCTCCCCGAGGGGAGAGCTGCTGACTGTCAATAAGCAGTTTCCTTGTTGCTCACTGGAGCGCTGAGCTGTGGCAGAGCAGAGAGGAGAGCTGCTGATGAGAGCTTAGAGAACCGAGCCATCGGCAGTGTTCAGTGGCTTGGCTCTCAGTTCAGAGGCGCCGGGGGACAGATGCTGCAAATCTACAAAAAACCCCAAACCCATACTTCTCCTTTTAAAGAATCCTTATCCCTCAGGACTTTGGCTTCAACAGCCATCCCGCCAAAGCCCATGATCTTAAAGCAGGATGAAAGATCGTACCCAGAGATTGGCCAGTCTGTCTATCTGGTGTGGATAAGTGTGGCGCTAAAAAGATATTATAAATGTACGTTAGTGAGCAAAGTCTAACAGAATAGCCTCTGAGAGACGGTATGCACAATAAAGTGTATTAGTGAAACTTTATCAAAATTGAGAGTGACAGCAATATATACCCTAGAGTGATGGAATAAAAACACCTAAGTGGAACATATATGAGATGTTAGCCAACACTGACAAAAACCAATGTGAATAGGATATATATAAAAGAATTATAGCGACTACTGCACATCCCAATAATGGGAAGGAGTAGTACAAATAACTAAAAGTGAAATAAGAAAAAGTGGAGCAAAAAGATGAAACAATGAGATATATTATGATATCAGATTTTTTAAGACATCCTAAGACTGTAATGTCCCCAAATGTGAAATCAAAACAAAAGGTGAAAAAACAAAATCTGAAGTGTTGCAATTATAGCCTAGAAACATATGGACTGGGGCTAGAACACCAGACATAAACTTTTAAGTTATTAATATAGCCAGAAGTCCAGAAACCAATGGGTATACATCTGGAAACGCAGACCAAAGAAATCGGCAGCGGCCGAAAAAAAGAAATGTGGAAATGGGAGTCCCCCAAATCCAAGGATGGCATCCACAAGATAGAATATCCAACTTGTAAGTGAAAGGGATGTGAAGAGGTACCCTTACCAGCAGTGATGGACTCCCAGCCAGCGGCTTGGGGGTCAAAACAGGCTTGTAATGGAGCAAGGGAAACAGCTCTTTGTCCCCAATGGCAGGAGTTGATAGAAGGATAAAGGCACTCACCAACCGACACTCACTGATCTCACCGACTCTCGGCTTTGATGGTGTAGATGAAGGGCTGTTCCCCAAAGAATGAACTCCATGCAGTGGGTGGAAATCCTCAAAGGAAAAAAAGGATCAAGAAGGGAGGCTCCCCATAGTGTAAATCAGCTTATCCAAAAGCTTTTATTTAAAATAAAATAATAAAAAATACACTCTGGCTCATAGGTAAAAGTCAGGTATATAACGGTTTTAAAAAGCGCTTAAATCAAATGGTGGCAAGACAGGCATCAAAAACCCAACGCGTTTCGTCCAATAGGACTTCAACAGGGGTATATGACTGTCTGCCACTCATTGCCTGTATATATACATAACCTTATAATACACAAATGCTAACAGCTGTTCATGCCATGAGAGCCGCCACTTCCGGGTCGCCGGAAAATGGCGTCAGTATTAATAATCAACCAATCAGGATGGCTCTCCAAATCTTCCATGACCAAGCCTCCATCTGGATGACCCAATCAAGATAAGATTATAGATGGCATCGGGGTCAGATGACCCCGTTCCTACAAATAGACGAGTCTATTGGAAGGACATCGCTCCCCGTGACCAATCCTCAAACGGAGGTAGGGCTATACTAGGACAACCAATCAGGGATCACGTTTAAAAACGTGTGACGTCACTCTGGAAAATAACCGGAAGTAGTAGGGACGTGAGAAGCTGTGAGACGCAGATGTAGGCCGCGTTGGGTTTTTGATGCCTGTCTTGCCACCATTTGATTTAAGCGCTTTTTAAAACCGTTATATACCTGACTTTTACCTATGAGCCAGAGTGTATTTTTTATTATTTTATTTTAAATAAAAGCTTTTGGATAAGCTGATTTACACTATGGGGAGCCTCCCTTCTTGATCCTTTTTTTCCCTTGAGGATTTCCACCCACTGCATGGAGTTCATTCTTTGGGGAACAGCCCTTCATCTACACCATCAAAGCCGAGAGTCGGTGAGATCAGTGAGTGTCGGTTGGTGAGTGCCTTTATCCTTCTATCAACTCCTGCCATTGGGGACAAAGAGCTGTTTCCCTTGCTCCATTACAAGCCTGTTTTGACCCCCAAGCCGCTGGCTGGGAGTCCATCACTGCTGGTAAGGGTACCTCTTCACATCCCTTTCACTTACAAGGTCACGTGGGCGTGAAACGTCACTCGACTAGCGTTTAGGAAGTGACTGAAACAACAAAAAGCAAAACCCGTGAGGCGCACATGCGAGTCACGCCTCACTATAATGGGACCCGTGTGCGTAAGAAAATAAACGAAAAAGAAGGCATTGGAACGCAAATGCGGTCCAGCCTGCAATGATAGGAAAGTGAACCCCATAACAATATGTACATGGCAGCTGACATGGCACAAACACTGCTGGACGGGGAAAAAATTTTATAATGCATGATGTTATGTAATATAATATCACAACAAAGTGGGGTCCCTGATGGATTTACTACAATAATGGATCACAATAAACATCAAATATGGCGATAATACCACAAAAAACTATAAGTGAAGAATAAGATAAGAGCGTTGGAGCGTAAAAAAAATATAACTAAGATATTCATAAAGATAAGTAGCGAACAGACCTAAAGGTGAATTAAAATAAATAAAAATATAAAAAATATATATATGTATTTAGGGCCTGGAAAAGAAGAAAGCAACAACTTAATGGATGGCCACTGGGTATATGGTAAACCAAGTAGACGTCAGGAAAACATCCTACCGGTATGATAGGTATATGGAACAATCAATAGATGATATTTAAAACAACATAAGCAATAAATAGCTGGTCAGAAAGGATATCAGAATCAGGACTGATTAATAAAAGCATTTATGTCCCAATCAATATTCAGACCAAATGGCGAATAGCATTTTAATTGGTGTATCCAAAAAGTCTCTAATCTAGACACGCCCCTCTTCAAAGATTCGCCCCTCCAATGGGGGATGAATTTATCAATAACTTGGAACTGAGTTCCATTAGGATTTTTATCATGACAATGCAAAAAATGTTTAGGGACACTATGGTTTGTAAGGCCCTTTTTAATGTTGGCTATATGTTCGTTACCTCTTACAGCAAATGTGCGAATGGTGCGTCCCACATATTGTTTTTTGCAGGGACACGTGATCAGATAGACCACGTATCGTTTCGCATGTCAAAAAATGTTTTATCTGGTATTCCTTCCCCGTGGAAGTGGAAAGGAACGTCTCCGTTCTCCTCCGCCCACATATATTATGAATACAAACGTTGCACCGTTTGCAAGGGAAAAAACCTTTCATGTTATGAAAGAAAGAACGAATCACAGGGGGGTCAGTAATATTGGGAGCAATTTGACTTTTAATAGATGGAGCCCCTCTATAAATAACGCCACCTCGTTCTGGAAGTACGGGGCCTAGTATCGGATCATTTTTCAGGACCCTCCAGTGTCTTGATAAAATCTCCTTGATCTGTCTATGTTGTACAGAGAAATTGGTCACAAGGGACCATTTATGTTTATTATCGGGACCACCTTTGGGTTTGTCTACTAACAGAGACTCTCTGCTGACCTTAGCGATGTTAGTAATTTCTTTATCGATTTCCACCGAGTCGTAACCTTTATTGACAAACCTAGACTTCAAAATTTGTGTTTGATGTAAATAGTCATTAAGATTGCTGCAGTTACGTCTAATCCGCGTAAACTGGCTGCGTGGTACTGATTTCAGCCAGGTAGAGTGATGACAACTGTCGACCGGAATATAACCATTCCGGTCGGTGGGTTTAAAAAACGTTTTGGTTTCCAGATGGTCATCCACTACTGATATTTCAAGATCTAAGAAATGGATCACGGAAGAGCTAACCTCATACTTCAGTTCTATCCCTATGTCATTATCATTAAGTCTACGTAAAAAGGCATGCAAGGAATCGACACTTCCCCTCCACAGGAGGAGGATGTCGTCTATGTACCTCACCCACAGGACCAGCTCCGGAGGATTGAGGGCATAGACGACATCCTCCTCCCAACGGCCCATAAAAATATTGGCCAGACTGGGGGTGAACTTAGCGCCCATAGCCACTCCCTTCTGTTGAATGAAGAAATCCCCATTGTACCAAAAGTAATTGTGTTTGGTCGCAAACCTTAAGAGATCCATAATAAATCTTTGGGTTTTGGGGATGGACTCCTCCCTGGACAAGAAGAGTTCTACTGCCGCAAAACCCGCATTATGGGGTATGGAGGTATATAGTGACGTAACGTCAGCTGTAACCAAGAGAAGATCATTATTGTAAGCAATATTATTCAACTTGGAGATGGTATCTTTGGTATCCCTCAAATATGATGGTAGGGTTTGGACAATAGGTTGTAAGAAAAAAATCGATGTATTTACCTATGCGGGAAGTAATGGAATCGATGCCGCTAATGATAGGGCGACCGGGAGGTTGGGTGACGTTTTTATGTACTTTTGGTATATAATATATTACCGGGATTCTTGGAGCTACCGGGATCAAAAAACTTTTTCCTGTGATTCAGAATGCCCAACTGAAACCCAGTATCAATTAGGTCAGTGAGTGATCTTTTATATCTGGTGGTGGGATTAGTATAAATCCTAGAATATGTATCAGCATCACTCAAGATCCTGGTCATCTCTAGGTGATAATCATTTTTATCCAAAATGACTATCCCACCTCCCTTATCCGCAGGTCGGATAACTAGGTCTTTCCGTTCGCATAATTTTTTTAGTCCAATCTTCAAGGTAGGATTATTAAAGGACCTTTTAATAGGTAATTTGTCTAGATCCTGTAAAACCAGGTCCCGAAAGACTTTAATGGAAGGGGCCGTAGGGTCAGGAGGATTAAAGAGGGAAGGGTTCGAGAGTCCCGAATGGACTATATGTGAGTTAACCTCAGAATTCGGTCTTGTGGGATTGGAGATAATATATCTCTGTACATTTAACTTACGTACATATTTCTGGATGTCTATAAAAGTACTGAATTTATTCAATTTATTGGGAGGGGCAAACTTTAGGCCCTTTTCTAAGACTGAAAGTTCTGCCTCTGATAAATCCGCTTTACTAAGATTAAATATCCCGCTCTCTTTTAGACCCGTTTTCTTTTGTCGGGCGCGCCTCCCCCCTCGGGTCCCCCGTTTCCGTCTATGGCTCGTTTGTGTCTCCCTAGTTCCTTGGGAAAATCCCCTTGATGGGTAGGGCCCGGTTGTCGTTGATTGTAGTTAAAAGGTGATCTATTATAATAATTGGAATCAGTCTCCCTATAGGGGTGGTAGGAATTACGATTCTCCCGTGGTCCGTCATCCCTTAAGGGGGAATACCTATTAAAGGTTCGCACAGGTGTTCTCTGTGGATAAAAATATTCGTACTGTTCATTATATCTGTCATGATGGTTGTCTCTTCTTGGTGTGAACCTCTGATAGTCATAATAAGAGGATCCATCTCTCTGACCTCTACCTCTGCTTCTCCCTCCTCTATCTCTCCCTCTAGATTTAGCTGGAGGTCCTCGCCGATAAGTTTTTGGAGTTTTGGGGGGGGCGGGTTGCTGGTAATCCGTAGCCCTATAATCAACTTTACCCCCACTTTTAAGTGGAGGTGGTTGGGATTGAGAGTATTGTTGGTTAGGGATGTCCATCTGATATGAACTATCATCAGGAGCGGTAGGTATTTCATCCTTTGTCTGCCAGGAAAAAACACAACCTCTCTTGTAATCATTCACATCCCTGTTGTACTTTTTTTGTTTTTTAATCTTTTGATCCTTCTCTTCTTTTTCTAAGAGATTCCTGAGGGAAGCTGAATGTGTGGCGTACTCAGAAGAGGATCTAAAGGAAACCAATTTCTCTTTGATCTCCTTGATCTCTCTATCAATGGCAACCATTCTTGCTCTTTTTCTATCAACAAGAAACTTCAAGAGGGAGATCCCTACCTCATTGAAATATCGGAACCAGAATTCTAGCTCCAGATCACCTTGTTGAGGAAATACATTCCACCTAAGTCCTCTAGGGACCATATGTTCCTTGGAGTACTGCTCCAAAAAGACAATATCCCAGTCAAGATGGAGTTCGGATACCATAAGATTCTTCAATCTGAGAAACAGACCTCCTATCTCGGTGTCTGTTTTCAAAAGAGTGAAGACACCCTCAGTATTAACTGAGCGGTTGGTACGGTAATCAAATACATCCATGGTAATAGAAACAATGAATTAAGTATAAGAAGGCAGCACTATATGTGTCTATAATTTACAACAAAAAAACAAAAATAATAATAGTGCGCCAACCAAAACAAAGAGAGAGCTGCCAACACAACAATCAGACAAATTGCGATGAAAGTATGGTGTGGATAAGTGTGGCGCTAAAAAGACATTATAAATGTACGTTAGTGAGCAAAGTCTAACAGAATAGCCTCTGAGAGACGGTATGCACAATAAAGTGTATTAGTGAAACTTTATCAAAATTGAGAGTGACAGCAATATATACCCTAGAGTGATGGAATAAAAACACCTAAGTGGAACATATATGAGATGTTAGCCAACACTGACAAAAACCAATGTGAATAGGATATATATAAAAGAATTATAGCGACTACTGCACATCCCAATAATGGGAAGGAGTAGTACAAATAACTAAAAGTGAAATAAGAAAAAGTGGAGCAAAAAGATGAAACAATGAGATATATTATGATATCAGATTTTTTAAGACATCCTAAGACTGTAATGTCCCCAAATGTGAAATCAAAACAAAAGGTGAAAAAACAAAATCTGAAGTGTTGCAATTATAGCCTAGAAACATATGGACTGGGGCTAGAACACCAGACATAAACTTTTAAGTTATTAATATAGCCAGAAGTCCAGAAACCAATGGGTATACATCTGGAAACGCAGACCAAAGAAATCCGCAGCGGCCGAAAAAAAGAAACGTGGAAATGGGAGTCCCCCAAATCCAAGGATGGCATCCACAAGATAGAATATCCAACTTGTAAGTGAAAGGGATGTGAAGAGGTACCCTTACCAGCAGTGATGGACTCCCAGCCAGCGGCTTGGGGGTCAAAACAGGCTTGTAATGGAGCAAGGGAAACAGCTCTTTGTCCCCAATGGCAGGAGTTGATAGAAGGATAAAGGCACTCACCAACCGACACTCACTGATCTCACCGACTCTCGGCTTTGATGGTGTAGATGAAGGGCTGTTCCCCAAAGAATGAACTCCATGCAGTGGGTGGAAATCCTCAAGGGAAAAAAAGGATCAAGAAGGGAGGCTCCCAGTCTGGCCAATATTTTTATGGGCCGTTGGGAGGAGGATGTCGTCTATGCCCTCAATCCTCCGGAGCTGGTCCTGTGGGTGAGGTACATAGACGACATCCTCCTCCTGTGGAGGGGAAGTGTCGATTCCTTGCATGCCTTTTTACGTAGACTTAATGATAATGACATAGGGATAGAACTGAAGTATGAGGTTAGCTCTTCCGTGATCCATTTCTTAGATCTTGAAATATCAGTAGTGGATGACCATCTGGAAACCAAAACGTTTTTTAAACCCACCGACCGGAATGGTTATATTCCGGTCGACAGTTGTCATCACTCTACCTGGCTGAAATCAGTACCACGCAGCCAGTTTACGCGGATTAGACGTAACTGCAGCAATCTTAATGACTATTTACATCAAACACAAATTTTGAAGTCTAGGTTTGTCAATAAAGGTTACGACTCGGTGGAAATCGATAAAGAAATTACTAACATCGCTAAGGTCAGCAGAGAGTCTCTGTTAGTAGACAAACCCAAAGGTGGTCCCGATAATAAACATAAATGGTCCCTTGTGACCAATTTCTCTGTACAACATAGACAGATCAAGGAGATTTTATCAAGACACTGGAGGGTCCTGAAAAATGATCCGATACTAGGCCCCGTACTTCCAGAACGAGGTGGCGTTATTTATAGAGGGGCTCCATCTATTAAAAGTCAAATTGCTCCCAATATTACTGACCCCCCTGTGATTCGTTCTTTCTTTCATAACATGAAAGGTTTTTTCCCTTGCAAACGGTGCAACGTTTGTATTCATAATATATGTGGGCGGAGGAGAACGGAGACGTTCCTTTCCACTACCACGGGGAAGGAATACCAGATAAAACATTTTTTGACATGCGAAACGAGATACGTGGTCTATCTGATCACGTGTCCCTGCAAAAAACAATATGTGGGACGCACCATTCGCACATTTGCTGTAAGAGGTAACGAACATATAGCCAACATTAAAAAGGGCCTTACAAACCATAGCGTCCCTAAACATTTTTTGCATTGTCATGATAAAAATCCTAATGGAACTCAGTTCCAAGTTATTGATAAATTCATCCCCCATTGGAGGGGCGAATCTTTGAAGAGGGGCGTGTCTAGATTAGAGACTTTTTGGATACACCAATTAAAATGCGTTTCGCCATTTGGTCTGAATATTGATTGGGACATAAATGCTTTTATTAATCAGTCCTGATTCTGATATCCTTTCTGACCAGCTATTTATTGCTTATGTTGTTTTAAATATCATCTATTGATTGTTCCATATACCTATCATACCGGTAGGATGTTTTCCTGACGTCTACTTGGTTTACCATATACCCAGTGGCCATCCATTAAGTTGTTGCTTTCTTCTTTTCCAGGCCCTAAATACATATATATATTTTTTATATTTTTATTTATTTTAATTCACCTTTAGGTCTGTTCGCTACTTATCTTTATGAATATCTTAGTTATATTTTTTTTACGCTCCAACGCTCTTATCTTATTCTTCACTTATAGTTTTTTGTGGTATTATCGCCATATTTGATGTTTATTGTGATCCATTATTGTAGTAAATCCATCAGGGACCCCACTTTGTTGTGATATTATATTACATAACATCATGCATTATAAAATTTTTTCCCCGTCCAGCAGTGTTTGTGCCATGTCAGCCGCCATGTACATATTGTTATGGGGTTCACTTTCCTATCATTGCAGGCTGGACCGCATTTGCTTTCCAATGCCTTCTTTTTCGTTTATTTTCTTACGCACACGGGTCCCATTATAGTGAGGCGTGACTCGCATGTGCGCCTCACGGGTTTTGCTTTTTGTTGTTTCAGTCACTTCCTAAACGCTAGTCGAGTGACGTTTCACGCCCACGTGACCTGTTACTGTGAGGCGCGGCCTACATCTGCGTCTCACAGCTTCTCACGTCCCTACTACTTCCGGTTATTTTCCAGAGTGACGTCACACGTTTTTAAACGTGATCCCTGATTGGTTGTCCTAGTATAGCCCTACCTCCGTTTGAGGATTGGTCACGGGGAGCGATGTCCTTCCAATAGACTCGTCTATTTGTAGGAACGGGGTCATCTGACCCCGATGCCATCTATAATCTTATCTTGATTGGGTCATCCAGATGGAGGCTTGGTCATGGAAGATTTGGAGAGCCATCCTGATTGGTTGATTATTAATACTGACGCCATTTTCCGGCGACCCGGAAGTGGCGGCTCTCATGGCATGAACAGCTGTTAGCATTTGTGTATTATAAGGTTATGTATATATACAGGCAATGAGTGGCAGACAGTCATATACCCCTGTTGAAGTCCTATTGGACGAAACGCGTTGGGTTTTTGATGCCTGTCTTGCCACCATTTGATTTAAGCGCTTTTTAAAACCGTTATATACCTGACTTTTACCTATGAGCCAGAGTGTATTTTTTATTATTTTATTTTAAATAAAAGCTTTTGGATAAGCTGATTTACACTATGGGGAGCCTCCCTTCTTGATCCTTTTTTTCCCTTGAGGATTTCCACCCACTGCATGGAGTTCATTCTTTGGGGAACAGCCCTTCATCTACACCATCAAAGCCGAGAGTCGGTGAGATCAGTGAGTGTCGGTTGGTGAGTGCCTTTATCCTTCTATCAACTCCTGCCATTGGGGACAAAGAGCTGTTTCCCTTGCTCCATTACAAGCCTGTTTTGACCCCCAAGCCGCTGGCTGGGAGTCCATCACTGCTGGTAAGGGTACCTCTTCACATCCCTTTCACTTACAAGTTGGATATTCTATCTTGTGGATGCCATCCTTGGATTTGGGGGACTCCCATTTCCACATTTCTTTTTTTCGGCCGCTGCCGATTTCTTTGGTCTGCGTTTCCAGATGTATACCCATTGGTTTCTGGACTTCTGGCTATATTAATAACTTAAAAGTTTATGTCTGGTGTTCTAGCCCCAGTCCATATGTTTCTAGGCTATAATTGCAACACTTCAGATTTTGTTTTTTCACCTTTTTGTTTTGATTTCACATTTGGGGACATTACAGTCTTAGGATGTCTTAAAAAATCTGATATCATAATATATCTCATTGTTTCATCTTTTTGCTCCACTTTTTCTTATTTCACTTTTAGTTATTTGTACTACTCCTTCCCATTATTGGGATGTGCAGTAGTCGTTATAATTCTTTTATATATATCCTGTTCACATTGGTTTTTGTCAGTGTTGGCTAACATCTCATATATGTTCCACTTAGGTGTTTTTATTCCATCACTCTAGGGTATATATTGCTGTCACTCTCAATTTTGATAAAGTTTCACTAATACACTTTATTGTGCATACCGTCTCTCAGAGGCTATTCTGTTAGACTTTGCTCACTAACGTACATTTATAATATCTTTTTAGCGCCACACTTATCCACAGCATACTTTCATCGCAATTTGTCTGATTGTTGTGTTGGCAGCTCTCTTTGTTTTGGTTGGCGCACTATTATTATTTTTGCAGTCTGTCTATCTGCAAGAGCTCACGGCTTATCTGCCAAGAGATTTATGATGCTTACATATTATGTTTTTCTTGGCCAAGCCAATGTGATCAGAATGTCCTCCGCCCTTATCCTGCGCCTAATAGACAAGGAAGGACTTGGAGTGAAGTGAGAGGCTGAGACTGCTGCGGGGTTGATTTGGATCATGATTTAAATCGCTAGTAAAAAGGCTTGATTTAAATCAACTCGATTTTAAATCCTAATTTTTAAAGAGCAACGGTCATCTCTGTCCTGCAGCAGCTCCTCCTCCTGACCCGCTGTTGACTCACCGACTGTTCCATTCATTTTAATGGGACGGTTGGTGATGCGGCAGTGACACAACAAGGTGAGGGACATGGCGGCAGCAGGTGAGTGTATACCCGCTAACAGGCGCTGCCATGATGGATCTGAAATGACAGGAGCTCTTTAAATGTAAGGGCTCATTCTTTCTGGTAGTTGGGAAACCTTCATTTTGTTTGCAAATATTAAAGATTCTATTTAGAATAATAAGCTGTTAGGTTAGTAAAACAGCACTTAGTACAACAGCAACATCAGAACCGATTCAATCATACAGTTTGTAGTGTACATAGATTTGAAAAACAATGGGATAAAGGAATATTCCTGAATGTTGTTTTGTCTCATGGTTACTGTGAAATTGTGTGAATGCATCAATGCAGTACATGTCATCTCGGCTTGCAGAGCTTGGATTCATAGAATGAGTTTACCACAAATGTAAATATTGCATAATATACAGCCTCATGCTACATAGCTAAGCTCTATTTCATGCTGAATAAACTAAATAGTATTGTATCCTAAATAGAAAACTAACTTAAGATAGCTTTTTACTCCAAAAGCATTTTATTAAGATATTATAATATCTTAATATAATTATTAAGATAAAAATCAAAAAATCTTTTTTTTTTTTTTTTTTTAAAATCATTGATTTATATTCACCCTGGACTGCTGTTAGTCCAGGCACCTGGTGGATCCAGACTTCTGAAGTTGAGATGACACGGTGCCTGGACTGATCTTGGTGATGTCAGCAGAGAGTGGACTTCAGACCGCTCTCTGCTGAAAACGGGTCACGTGAGTGCAAAACTAATTGCACTCCTGTGACCCTTAGGAGAAGCCCAGCCAAACGTGTCCAGCCTTGACTTCTCCTTTTTAATCCCCTCTCCTTGGGGCTAGAATGTCAATCTCCAATGGAAGGCTTATTTTACCTGGTGTGAAGCTTGTACAGTTCATCTCCAACATTATGTCCCGAGGGTGTATTTTGGCCTTTCTCCAGTCTGATGTGGTGATGTCTTTGGGTTTGAACATCATTAAGGAACAAATCTATGCCTTCATTTTTTTTTTTTTTTCAAAGACCTATTGCATCTCATTCCTTGGTGTAAAGCTTTTGTGCAGGGTGATGCGCGTATTGCTCTGTGGGACCTTATTTTGCTTTTATTGGTTTTGCAGTCTTCTCCCTTTTGACCTCCCCTAGAGGTTCCCTTATCGCTCCTTATGCACAAGTTTGGCTTTTTAGTTGACATTACGTTTGATTACAGGTAGGGCTGCATGATTCTAGCCAAAATGAGAATCACAATTTTTTTGCTTAGAATATAAAGATCACGATTCTCTCATGACGTAAAATCTTTCACATTATACAAAAAAAAAAAAAAAAGGCTAACTTTACTGGTTAGTTTTTTTTTTTTTTTTTTTTTATTAAAGTAATTTTTTTCCAAAAAAATTTCTTTTGAAAGACCGCTGCGCAAATACAGTGTGACATAAAATATTGCAACAACCAACATTTTATTCTCCAGGGTGTCTACTAAAAAAAAAAAAATATATATATATATATATATATATATATATATATTAATTTTCTAGCAAAAAAAAAAAAAAAAAAAAGGATTTTAACTTGAAACCAACAAATGTCAGAAAAAGGTTTTTAATGTTTAAGTGGGTAAACTTTTTTACACACACACTATTCCATTGACAAATTGTTACAATGTTTATACTTAAGTTCAACTGATAAAGAATGTTTTGATTCTTGGCAGACTGCCCAGTTTTTCTCTTCCTTTCTTTTGATGGCTGTGGCTTCAGAAGAGCAGAGAGAATTCTTTGCATAGAAAGAATTGTGAAACACTTTAGTCAAGATTGCAATATGATTCTTGACGATTAATTGTGCAGCTCTAATTACAGGGTATCAGAGTTGGCTGCCCTTTCTTGCAAAGTACCTTTCTTAGGTTCTTCACCAGGGCGAGGTGGTGTTGCAACCTTGATCCTTTTTGCTTGCCAAAGATGGTTTTTCATTCCACCTTAATCAGGCCATTGTGTTGCTATGTTTTTGTCCTAAGCCTTGAAAGAAGGTGCTTCACTCTTCAAATGTTTGATTGTATCTGATGATGTATCTACTGCTTTGTTTCTACAGTGGATTCCCTGTTTGTTCTGCCTGAGGGCCCTCCATGTCTGATACCTAGACTTTTTTTCTTGATGCTTTTACCAAGTTTCAACAGGTTGATGTTTTTGCCTCTCCGGGCACCAGTTTCTGGAAGACGATTTTGCAGGAGACATAGTGGGGTTCCCCCTGGTTTGTTTAGGGTTTTTGTGCATGTTGCTGTGTGGCCCACCGCTCAAGTTCAGTGCTTTGGGACATCCCAAGTAGTCGTGAATGTTAACTCCTCCGTATTCCACTCTTGCTTCTGTTACACATTGATTGCTTCAAACCTGAAACTAGGCTGAGTTGGTGGTGTTTGGGGGGTGAATATTCCTGGCTGGATTCCTGTTATATTGTGTCCATTTACCTAAAAGTAAGTCGGGAATATGAAGTCCTCTGTGTTCTGTGATGTAGTCTGAGATTTTACAGGTAAATCCCAAGAAATTAACATTTACTTCCTTGGCAAAAAGTTTGCCATCACTTACTTTTTAATTTAATAAATTACATGTTTGCTTGACAGGTGGAGCCATGGATTACGTCATCTGTCCATTTAATACGGAACACAAGGTCCGTGGAACAGAGCTGCGAATGCACTTGATGACATGTCAGGTATGTGTATCCATCTGTTTTATGTTAAAACATGCAACTTTAAAGAAAAATAATTTTAGATTGTTTGTGGAAGTCTGTCTACTAGTCCCTCCTTAGTATGTTGATGCTATCTATGCTCATCCATGCAAGGAAACAGATTAACATTTGGCATACCCCTCATCAATACTAACCAAACCCACTTATGTAAACCTCTAGACATCTAAACCTATGAATTTTCAGAAGACAGTCTCATTGTGTAACCATAACAAGCTCACTTACAGCAAAATAACCCTGTTACTTGTACCCACTTAACAAACTACTTCTCACATGTCTACCCTTTGGACATTGTTAAAGTAATATTAAACCTTGGATTTTTTTTCATTAACCACTTCCTGCCTGGAGGGCATACATGTACGTCCTCCCTTTTCAGTGGTTATACCGGGATGATGCCTGCACCTACTCGTTATCATTCTCTTCAGCCGGTGATTCCCTTCACCGTAAGAACAATCATAGCGGCAGTTCAGCCGCTTGATCATTCTTACAGGTGGCTGGGGGGACAGTCCCGCCTTCCGGTGCTTCTTCCGGCTTGCCCTTGTGATTAGCGAGCCGGAGAAGGAATCCAGCACTGACGAGTGATGACCGAGGAACAGATGGTCCCCGGTCATCTCTATGACTCTCGGAGGTCTGGCATTTGTAAATACTGCCATATACTCGGCTGGAAAGCTGTGATCGTCCCTTTTTTTTTTTTTTTTGATCTCAGGCTTTCCAGCCTGAAGGAGAGATGTGGGGTCTTATTGACCCCCATATCTCTCCATAAAATGGACCTCTCGCGCACTAATCTTATTACAAGGGATGTTTACATTCCTTGTAATAGGAATAAAAGTGATCAATTTTTTCTAAAGGGAAAGTGTAAAAATAAAAAAAATGAAACTAAAATAAACAATAAAAAAAGAAAAGTAAAGCGCCCTGTCCCGGCGAGCTTACACAAAGAAGTGAACACATACGTACGGCGTGCCCACATGTGTAAACGTCATTCAAATCACACATGAGGTATTGCAACGAACGTTAGAGCAACAATTCTCTACCAAGACCTCCTCTGTAACTCTAAACGGGTAGCCTGTAAACATTTTTAAAGCGTTGCCTATGGAGATTTTTGAGTACTGAAGTTTGGCGCCATTCCACGAGCGAGTGCAATTTTCAAGCATGACACGTTGGGTACCTATTTACTCGGCATAATATCTTTCACATTATACAAAAAATTGGGCTAACTTTAGTGTTTTGTTTATTCATGAAAGTTTAAAAAAAAAAAGAGTTTGAAAAATTGCTGTGCAAATACCCTGTGACATAGAAAGTTGCAACAACCGCCATTTTATTCCCTCGGGTCCCTGCTAAAAAAACATATATAATGTTTGGGGGTTCTGAGTAATTTTCTACCAAAAAAATTATGGTTTTTACATGTAGGAGCAAAATGCCAGAATTGGCCCGGATGGGAAGTAGTTAAAATAATAAACATGTCATGTCATACTTGCCTGCTCTGTGCAATGGTTTTGCACAGAGCAGCCCCTATCCTCTGCTTCTGGGGTCCTCTGCTGGCACTCCTCCTCGGCAAAGACACAAACGGGGCGACTTGGTTCTGTGCGATTAAACCCCCCCATAGAATGCAATAAGGTAAGAAAACCTATAGCCTTTACAACCACTGCATCTCTTTACAAGGTTTGAGGAGCTGAAGAGAACAAGGCAGTGACCACCAGGCCTGTAACCTGATTGAAACCATGTTTCAGTCACGTGTTTCTCTATGGACTATGTTGGAATGTTTTCAATATTTTGATGTTGCCCTTTTCACTGCCCTCCACACAGGAAATAGAAACATGAGAGGTATACAGTGAGGGAAAAAGTATTTGATTCCCTGCTGATTGTGTACGTTTGCCTACTGACAAAGACATGATCAATCTATAATTTTAGATAGAATAACAACAAAAACATGCAGAAAAATGCATTTCAAAATAGTTATAAATCAATTAGCATTTTAATGAGTGAAAAAAAGTATTTGACCCCTTTGCAAAACATGACTTAGTACTTGGTGGCAAAACCCTAGTTGGCAGTCAGAGGTCAGATGTTTTTTGTAGTTTACCACCAGGTTTGCACACTTCTCAGGAGAGATTGCATCCTATGCATTAAGGTGAAAAAACTTCTGGCAGTGACTGGCCCCCCATCCCCCTCAGCGCTTCTCCTAGGGTGGTTATCTGATAGGAGGAGCTGCCAAGGGAACACAGAAGAGGATGATCGGGGCCACTCTGTGCAAAACGAGCTGCACAGTGGAGGCAAATATGACATGTTTATTATTTTTAAAAAAAAAACCCGCAAAGCCTTGCAATCACTTTTTTAAGGTTTCAAGGCTAATGTTTGGTAATTCGAACCTTCAGCTCCCTCCACTTATTTTCTATGCGATTTTAGTGGATATTAACCTGAAAAAATTTTTTGGAATTAAGACTTGTACCTTGTAGAGTATAGCATGTCATTTCATCTGTGCCCAGTCTTGCCATGAAGAGTTAATCCAGCTCTGAGCAATCTTCTCTTTTTTTCTCAGTTTGAGAGGAGGAAATGCATGTATAGTGCAGTTATCTCACAGGACGCCAGGAGAACACACACAGGCAGCTGATTTGATTATGGGGAGATTAATCTACTCTAGTCAGAGCTGGGCAGAGGAGAAGCTGCAGTGATTTGATTATTATGATGCAGTGTGTGTTTGAGGTCACCTGATCACAGTTGCAGCATTCATTTTGATCACCAGGATGTGTTATGTGGGGGTGGGGTGGATGTCTCACTTTATCATAGATTACATCCAGTAAGGCTGAATGGGCTCAACTTACAGCCAACCCGGGTCACCTGACTGCTCCCACCAAGTCTATATTTTCTTGTACAGTCATCACACGGAATAAAAAGGTCCTCTCCAGCCTGCACCCCGATGTCGCTTCTGATCCCCACCTTTTACCCAAATCATAGCTGTCTAATCATGACCCTGTCATATCCATCCTGTCATATCCCATATCCATTCATCCACATGGTACAGGAGTTGGTCTGAGACTGTGCTTACTTGATACAGGAGTTGATCAGAGAGTGTGCTCACATGATGCAAGAGTTGATCAGTGAGTGTGCGGACATGATACAGCCGCTGCGAAATGTGGGAGTGGCTTAAATTGTGTAGCGGTACCCCCGTAGGAGCGGCTGAGTATAATGGCCCATCTGTCGCTTTTTCACAGTTTTTTTTATTAAGGGGATATTAAACTTGAATAGGGATGGGGACTCGTGAAATGATCACATTGGAACTCTATATACATCACTCCATTTCTCCTCCTGCACATCACTTCCTAGCTTCTGTTTTTTAAATATTTTTATTAATTTTCATTGAAATAAACATTACAAAACATCCACAAACACATATGACATTCCTACATCCCCAATTACATATAACCTACTATAAAAAGAAGTGCAGCGCATTTAAAACTTATTGCAATAAGAAGTCCTATAAAATCCAATAATAGTCCAGAAAGAGTAGGCGGTGGACTAACAGTCCCAGCAAACACTGAAAGATTCTACGTGGCAGAACACAAATCCAGATGCAATGGTAATAAAACCCTCCACCTCCAGAGCATTCGCTTCGCTCACCTCAAGATGTGGACCACTGAGCTAACAGATGGTTAAACACACATGTCCCATGCGGGTAAATCGTCCAGACAGGATCCAGGACCTCCAATCAGTTTACCTAGGAGTGTAAATGGTGAGACAAAACATTTTTTTTTTCTTCTTTTTAAAACTTTGACACTCCATAAAATATAGAGTAAGACGTTGTTAATTTTATTTAAGGGTGAATACTGTGACAGCCATGTATAGCTATCAATCCGAGTCACCTAAATAACGTGATTTTATTTAAAAAAAGTGACTTTATATATATATATATATATATATATATATATATATATATATATATATATATATATACATATACATTTTCCCCCGAAAATAAGACCTACCTAGTTTAAAGTTGTAAACTAGGGATGCACCGAAATTTTGGCGGCCGAAAATGGCCCTTTCAGTAAAAAGCCGAAAGAGAATTCTTGCCGATACTGGCGCCGAAAATCGCGCATGCGCAGTAGAGGCGGCAGAACCAGCGGGTGACGTCACTCGTGTGGGCGGCGTGCACGGTCCTCGCGGTTAAGAAGCCACAACGCCACACTCGGAAGCACGTTCCCTGCTGAGACGCTGGCACCTTCCCCGTGGATGCTCCCCGTGCTTATGAGACGCTGCTGGGAAGCGAGAGATGGCTTCATAGAGGGCTGCGCATAGCATACTCAAGTACAAGAGTGAGCACTGTCACTCCTGGATGGCTACCATTACTATTCACCAGTGAGCATTGCTGCTTTTGCCTTCTTAAACTGACAGAAACAAACTAGTCATTTTATTTCTTGATTATTTCAGTATAGTACTAGTACTGAGTCTGACTATTTAAAATGACTGTGTGTCTGCACTGCAGTACATCTGATCTGACTTGTAGCAAAAAAAATTATATAATTGAACTGACTGATTAAATATGATTTGAAATGGAATGTTAGCCATGGTTCACACAGGGGCAGCACGACTTGCAGGTCGCCTCACCGACGACTTCCACGGCGACTTGCAAAACGACTTCTGTATAGAAATCTATGCAAGTCGCCCCCAAAGTAATACAGGAACCTTTTTCTAAGTCGGAGCGACTTGCGCCGCTCCTATTAGAACGGTTCCATTGTACAGAACGGGAGGTGACTGGTCAGGCTGCTAGGTCGCCTGACAAGTCGCCCCTGTGTGAACCGGCACTAATGGATTGCAAATTGCAAGCTATTTTTTTTAGCTATTCTGTAGTATACAGTATAAAATTCATGCGCTTGCTGTTATTGAATGTTACACTTTGACAGCGTAGTAAAAGTTATAAAGTACTGACATGACAGCAAGCGCATTAATTTTTTAAACATGATAGTATGCAATAAATATATATTATATTGCATGCATAATATATTATTAATATTGTGTACTGTCATGTTTAAAAAATTAATGCGCTTGCTATCATGTCAGTGTCGTATAACTTATAATACTACGATGAAACAAAGTGACAAATTTTATTCAATGACAAGGCCCATAAGGTATACTATAGAATAGCTCAAAAAAATAAAATGGCTTGCAATTTGCAATCCATTCCATTTCAAATCAAATTTATTCAGTTCAATTATATTTTTTTGGTACAAGTCGGATGTACTGCAGTGCAGACATAAATACCTTGCATGCCAAGAGCAGCACCATAAAAAAAAAAGTATTGGTTAGTTTTCATTTTATTTTTTAAAGCTGCCTCCTGGGGTTTAGCTTTTAAATTGGTTTCGTCCTTTTTTTTTTTTTTTTTTTAACCCCCCCCTCAGATTTCACTCCCACTATAAATCATTCTATGATATTATTCTACGTTACCAGCAAAGGTGGACCATGTCTGCAGTGTGGAAATATTTTAAAGTTTCTGATAAAGACCCCAAATTTGCAATCTGTACTCTTTGCTCAACAGAAATTTCAAGAGGGGGTACAGTGTCAAAGAATGTTTCAACAGGTTTTCGGCTTTTTACTGAAAGGGCCACTGAAAACACGTCATCCAGTTCAGCATTCTGATTACAAGAAAACAGGGCCACTTTCAAAAAGGGCCTCAGGCATAACACCATCTGTGGCCACAGTGTTTGAAAAGGTTAAAAAATATGCCAGTGACAGTCCCAAAGCTTGTGCCATTACAGCTAAAATTATGGAATTTATTGCATTAGAGAACCAGCCATTCTCTGTTGTGGAGGACATTGGATTCCGTAGGCTCATGCAACATATTGAGCCTCGTTACTCACTACCAAGCAGACGCTACTTTGCAGATACCAGTCTACATGAATTGTTTAGCAGTGTT
The DNA here is from genome assembly GCF_042186555.1 of Aquarana catesbeiana. Classification (NCBI taxonomy): domain Eukaryota; kingdom Metazoa; phylum Chordata; class Amphibia; order Anura; family Ranidae; genus Aquarana; species Aquarana catesbeiana. The sequence continues at coordinate 151,667,749 of NC_133325.1, read as the reverse complement.
AGAAAACACGTTCAGGAGCTCATGACTACCGACATCATAGCAATCAGTTTTACTACCAACATTTGGAGTTCAGATGTCAGTCCAACGAGCATGCTCAGCCTGACAGCGCAGTGGATAGATGACAAATTTCAATTGCAAAACATCCTACTTAACGCACGTGAGTTTGTTGGATCACATACTGCAGCAGCAATATCTGATGCTTTAAAAACCATGCTTGACACTTGGCAGATTGAGAAGTCTAAAGTGCATTTGATTGTCCGAGATAATGCGTGGAACATGGCAAAGGCAATGGAGGACAGTGAACTTCAAAGCATACCGTGCATTGCACATACGCTACAATTGGCTGTGAATGAAGGATTGCTGAGTCAGGGCACCATATCTGATATCGTATCAAAAGGAAGAAAAATTGGGGTCACTTTAAGCATTCTCCGCTTGCTTATTCCAGATTACAAGCTTTGCAGATGCAGTTTGGAATGGCACCGAAACGACTGCAGCAAGATGTAGCCACTCATTGGAACAGCACCTACTATATTCTACAAAGTCTTTTTGAACAAAAGCGTGTTTTAGCTGCATACATTGCAGATTACGAGCTGCCAGCAACACTGAGCGCACATCAGTGGACGTTAGTTGAAAATAGTTTGTCTCTTCTATCTCCATTTGAACAGTTAACAAAAGAAATAAGCTCAGCTAATGCTTCCATTGCTGAAGTTGTCCCCTTGATTGCTGCACTGAAGCGTCTGCTTGGAAAAGAGGTAGAAACAGACCATGGCGTAAAAACGGCTAAAACCACTCTACTGAAGGCCGTAACCAACCGGTTTCAAGACACCGAGTCCAACCCTCTGTACTGCATTGCAACAGTTCTAGATCCTCGATTTAAAGAGCATTACTTTAATGTGGAGAAAAAGCAGCGTGCACGGGAAATGATACTGGCACAAATGGAGGTGGTGGAAGCATCTAGTGAAGGAGTTTCGAGGTGTCGCACAGAGGAAAGTGAGAAACGGTTGCATACAAGTGAAGAGGAACACACTCCCTCCATATCTGATATGTTTTGAAGAAATTTTACACGCATGCACCCCAATCCATAGCGGTGCAACTACCCAGCAGCTGGACATTTATTTAGCTGAACAGCCTATTGCCAAAAGCGACAATCCCCTTGAGTACTGGCGCATCAACAAAGAATGTTTTCCTTCGCACAGATTGCACGCAGATATTTATCTGCCCCAAGCACCAGTACGGAGAGTGAGACTATTCAGTCTAGCATCTCATATTCTTAATGAGCAGAGAAACCGTCTCTCCTGTGAGAAAGCTGAACAGCTTTTGTTCTTAAAGCAAAATCTGCCACTTTTACTGAAATAGATTTAAAAATCCGTAGCATAGACCAATTCATTTATCATGTTGAACATAGTAAATGAATTGGTATTGGACTGTGCTATTGGACAATTGGAACATACAACATAGTATGACTGACTACCTAGTATGTTCAATTGTCTAGTTGTGCCATTTGTTGGTTGTTCATTGTAGTTCTTCTACAGTTTTTTGCACTTCAATTTAAGAGAGAACTCCAGCTTTTGAACTACTGTGCCATAGTTTGTTGCTGTTGGGCTAAAGTTAAACTATGTCTCTCCCTAAGCTGTCAGCCCGCTGCATGTGCAAATGCAAAACGATATGCTCTGTATCTGTGGCTGTCTACATACTACAGTACTATACCGCACTGTGTTCCGGGTATGGGCGGTGACTTCCATAAACACAGACTAGTCTACATGGCTTGCTGTGATTGGCTGAGCACCGCTGCTGTAGACTAGTCTGTATTCCACTAACAGGATGTCTCCGCCCATACCCGAGGCCGGAACACAGTGCGGTCTACTGTATGACTAGTATGTATCTAACCTGCAGCTACATACACTTTTATATCGCGCATCCAGCTGCTGACACCTTAGGGAGAACTTGGGGAAAAAAACTACCAGTTCTCATTTAAGTTTTTTTTTTTTTTTGTTTAATATATTTTTATTAAAGTGAAGTATAACAAAGATATACATATATCTCAGAATAAATGCATTCTTGAAAACACAGCAACAAGAGTTTCAGCACTCACAGATTTCAATGAGTAGTTATAAGCTAACCCTCCAATAATTGGCTCAGAAGCGTAACAAAGTGTTAGTATAGCATAGGGTTAATACTTTGTGAGCACTTGAAACAAAACAAAATTAATATAAAAAGGAAAAATCCTTACTTTGGTATATAGAAACTGAGAGATAAATAAAAGCAGAAAAAATAAAATTAAGAAAAATTATATGAAAGAGGAGAGAGTAGAAGAAGAAGTGGAAAATAGAAAAGGTAAGAAAACAGAGGGTAGGAGGGGGGGTATGGGGGGGGGGGGGGGTTGCTGGCATGCATGTCTACATAGTGAAAGGGAATGATATGTTACGGTGTAGTTGGCTAAGCTTAGACAAGAGATTTAAGAGGTTTGCGTTATAAGTTCCTTATAAACAGATGTGGATTGAAATTTTTTCCAAGAATCCCAGGTTAGAGAATGTTTCTTAGAGGTACCTCTAATGTCGTGGGTGATGCTCTCCATAAGATGTACCTTATCGACCATTTGTAACCAAACTCTTGTAGAAGGGATTGTTGGTTGACCCCATAAAGTAGGAATTAAAGCTTTGGCAGTGTTTAGTAAATGAGGAATAATTGAACGTTTATATATTCTTATGGGGGTTTTGGTAGAATGAAAAAGGATAGTCCACGGGTCATTGGGTATATTGACATCTGAGATCTGTAATATTAAATTGCGGATGGCATCCCAATAAGGTCGGATGAGTGGGCAAAACCACCAGATGTGTGCGCGAGTGGCTTTGTTCCCACAGTTCCTCCAGCATAATGGGGAACTGGCGGGGAACATTTGTTGTAATCTGGCTGGGGTGTAATGCCATCTAGTAAGCAATTTATAGTTGACCTTCTGACATTTTTGAGGCCAGTGAGGAAGTGTGGGCTAATTGGAGGATCTTTTCCTTTTGATTATCTGTAAGGGAAGAATCTAAGTCATACTCCCATTTAGCCAGGAAAGGTGGGAAGTTGGGGTTTTGAAGTGTAATGAGAGCTTTGTAAAATAGAGAAATTCCATGTAAAGGGGGATCTTTTGGGTAGAATATTTCTTCTATGGCATTTAATTCACTCAGACCTCTAAGCGGGTTGGGAAGGGATCCTAAGAAATGTTGTAATTGGTGATATCTCCATTTATCTAGAAATGTGGTCGGTTTAGGAGCAAGGATCACGTGTAATGGTTTAAGTATGTTGTCATGGAGGACATGATGTAATAGAAGAGATTCTTCCGTTCCCCATGATTTAAAGCCTGGATCTAATAAACCCGGTAAGAAATATTTATGATTGAGGAGAGGTAATAGAGGAGAATCATACTTCCATGAGAATTTTTTGTGTAGGGCGTCCCAGATATCTAAGGAGGATATAGTGAGAGTCGAGGTAGATCGAGCTAGGTTCCTACAAGAACGGGGTATCCAGGGGCTACCGAGAGATCCACTCCACTTAAAAAATATTCAATTTGTACCCATAGTTTCGATTTAAGAGCGTATTTCCAATCAGCCAGCCTGGACAAGATAACTGCTTGATAATATGCCTTAAAATTAGGAAGTGCTAGACCGCCTGAGCATTTGGAGCGGAATAGTAGCTCTCTCGATATCCTGGAATGACCGCCCTTCCAAATAAATCTGGAAATCAGAGTTTGTAATATAGTGAAGAACCCCAATGGTACTCCCATTGGAAGCATTTGAAAGAGAAAAAGGATGCGGGGTAGTATGTTCATTTTGATTATATTCACTTTCCCCAACCATGTGTGTGATAAGTTGGACCATTTTCGTAGATCCTCCCTGATCCTATTTAGCAAGGGGATATAATTATGTCGAAATAAAGAATGGAGATTGGGAGTCAAATATATACCTAGTTATTTCATGCTTTTCAATACCCATTTAAAGGGAAACAGGGGCTTAAGGAAGAGAACTTCGGACTTGGAGATATTAATGTTTAAAATTTCAGATTTGGATAAATTTATTTTGAAGTTAGAGATGGATTGAAAGGTAGAAAATTCAGACATTAAGTTGGGAATTGAGATGCGTGGTTGCTGGATAAAAAATAGTACGTCATCCGCATACGCCGCGTATTTATGGGATCTTTTGCCTATTTGTATGCCTTTGATATTAACATTATGCCTAATTGTAGCTAGGAAGGGTTCTAAGGTGATAGCAAAGAGGAGAGGGGAGAGAGGGCAGCCTTGTCTGGTTCCATTATGTAAGACAAAGGGGTCACTCAACGTCCCATTAATTCTAATTTGTGCTGAGGGGTTAGAATAAAGGGATGAGATTCGGTGGAACATCCTAGGTCCCAGCCCAAAGTGGCGTAAGGTCATCTTAAGATATTCCCAGTCCACCCTATCGAAAGCTTTTTCAGCGTCAGTGGAGAGGAGTAGGGTGGGCTGGGCGCATCTCTGAACGTATTGGATTAGGGATATTTTGATGTCAACGTTAATTAGTGATATTGGCCTAAAACTGTTACATAGGGTGGGATCCTTATCGGGTTTAGGGATGACAGTGATATGAGTTGATAGAGATTCTGGGCGTAGACCTGAAGAATGAGATATAGAGTTTGCATAAGCGGTGAGACGAGGGAGCAGAATGTCGCTGAATGTTTTATAGTATAAAATGGTGAACCCATCCGGTCCAGGAGCTTTGCCGGATGGGGATGATTTCAATGCTACCAGGAACTCCTCTACTGAGAAATCCTCTTCCATTTCTTTGAGGGCAGATATGGGCAATTTAGGTAGGTTAGCTGCTCTCAAGTAGGAAAGTAGGCGGCTTCTTCTCTCTTTTTGTGGTAGAGAAGACAGGTCATTTTTAACATTATATAGGTCTTCGTAGTACTCTCTAAAGGCCTTAGCAATATCTGGGGTTGCATGGGCTAATTCCCCTGTTGAAAGTTTGATTTTGGAAATAAAGGACTGTGATTGTTTAGTCTTTAATGACCTAGCTAGCAGCTTACTTGGTTTGTTTCCCCATTCATAACATTTCTGTGATAAACGTTGGAATTTTCTTTTAGTATCTAAATTGAGAAGGGATTTTAGTTCCTCACGTTTGAGTGTGAGGGATTGAAGGTGCTCAATATGCATGGAGAGTTTGTGTTGTTTATCAAGAGCCGCTATCTGCTGTAGAACCTGATCAATCTGTTGACCATGCTCCCTTTTTTTCCTAGCACCGAGCTCAATAAGACGACCCCTAATAGTAGCCTTGTGGGCTTCCCACACAACAGAGGGAGAGGTGTCAGAGAGTTTATTTTCCTTAAAATATTGTGAGAGATGAGAGGCTAACATGGAAACTTCGGCTTCATTAGAGAGAAGGGAATCATTGAGTTTCCAATTGTTAATGCGTCGTGGTAAGGAAGGCACGGTCAACGTCATTGATACAGGTGCGTGGTCTGATATAGATGCGGTGCCAATGTGAGCAGATTGCAGGAGGGGGAGATGAAAATGATCTAGGAATATATTATCTATTCTGGAATAGGATTGGTGTGTTGTGGAAAAGTGTGAATAATCCTTCTCCTTAGGGTGGAGAAGGCGCCAGACGTCCATCAATTGAAGATCCAGGAGCTTTTTTTTAACAAGTTTCAGTTGTTTGAAGGAAATATTAGAGCGGCCCTGGGATGTATCAATTGTTGGATCTAGTGGCATGTTAATGTCGCCCGCTAGGATAGTAAGGCCTTTGGCGAAATTTGAAAGTTTAGTCAGTGTTTGTGAGAGGAAGGTTGACTGATTTTGGTTAGGACAGTACACGTTTGCAAGAGTACATTGAGTGTTACCTATGAAGCCCTTTAAGAAAAGGAAGCGACCATGGTCATCTGCCAACATGTCAGATAACCTAAAGGATACATTACTGCAGAATCCAATGGCCACTCCTTTAGCTTTATTAGTGTCTGATAAACTATAGTACCACTGTGGAAAGTGGGATGAGGTTAGCTTAACGGGTGTTGTGTGAGTTAAATGCGTCTCTTGGAGAAAAGCAATAGAACATGTGGCTCTTTTAAGTTCACGGACTAATTGGTGTCTTTTAGCAGCAACATTAAGACCCCTAACATTATACGATATAACCTTTAATGTAGCCATTATTAAAGCATAGTATGTACCTTCAGCCTATATTTCCATGCATACCAGCCAGAGGGGGGGAGTAGAAAGGAGAAAAGGAGAGAGTTTTTTTGGAAAGAAAGAGAGAGAAAAGAAAAACAAAAAGAACACATGTGAAAATCACATATATAAGTTAACCAACTTGTGGGAGACACATAGTTATCACGCAGAAATCTGCAGTGTTCCCATTGGGGATAGAGAGAACTAGAGGCCAACCCAATCCCTAGATGGGGACTGAATAGGGCAAGTATAAGGCCAATCGTTCTCGCCAACCCCAGAAGGAAAGGGGGTGACAGGATTGCGCTGTAGTGAAGGGGGGTAAACAGAGGAAGTGTATCCCCACAGCGCGCGACCTATGAGAAAACGAATAACTTATAACTATAAGTAAATAATTAGTTCCATTTAGGAATGTAAATATTACCAGTTTGTAACCAGGATCAGTTTGAACAGAACATAACCCCTAGGCAATAGAGTGCGAACCAATTCGGTACTTAAACTACGTACCCAAGGGTAAAAGGTAACAAAGCACATTGGTCAGTACCACTGTATGACAGTTTCGGCCAAATTTAGACAGGCATACGTAAAAAAAAAACAATAAAAAAAAAAAAGAGAGAAAAACTGCGGCCAAAACCTGTCTTAGTATAGACAACCTGTAGGTAAAAGATTATCCATAATAAGAAAATTAGTACGTGTGAAAAGTTACATATTTCAACCATGCTTTTGTGCTGAGCCTGGAAGAGAGGTACGCCTTTTCTTTGAGGGGGTCTTTCTCCAAGGTGGGTCCGTTGGGCTTAGGGATTGGGTCTTGCCAACCTGGGAGTTCCATGGATGGAAGATTAAGTTCTTGCAAGAAGGTTGGAAGTTCCTCCGGAAATCTCAGCGTGTGTGACCGACCATTTTTTGTGGCAATTAGGCAGGCTGGGAATCCCCATCTGTATGTGATCCCGTCTGAGCGCAGGTGGTCAAGGAGCGGTTTCAGAGCTCTGCGACGGTCCAAGGTTTCCTTAGAAAGGTCTGGAAATATGGTGATGACTGCTCCGTCAAAGTCTACGTTAGGCAAGCCCCGCATCTTCATCATAATAGCATTTTTGTCTTCAAAATAATGCAAGCGACAAATAACGTCTCTGGGCTGATCTGACTTAGCATTACGGGGTCTTAGGGCACGATGTACACGGTCAAAACGTAGCGGTTCAGTGGCTGAATTGCCCAAGATGGTATTAAAGATGCCTCTTATAGTTGGTTCTAGGTCATTATCACCCGTTGCTTTTGGCAGACCTCTGACACGAATGTTATTTCTACGGTTACGGTTCTCGAGGTCTTCGAGTTTATACAGGGAGGCTCGATGGGCAAAGGCCAGCTGGGTAACAGTGTCCTGTAGTTCTTTAATAGCTAAATCATGTGTGTCTTGTCGCTGTTCCGTTTCCTCAACTCTGACCAGAATATGTGTCATGTCAGATCTGACAGCATATATTTCCTTTTTTATGGATTTCTCCAAACTGTGAAACATTCCTGCAAGTTCTTTTTTGAGACCGCTCATTAGCGTGTTCATTTCGGAACCCGCAGGGGATCCTGGATCATCCATGAGGTCTGAGCAGTATGAGCAGGCCGGGGAGCTGTCTCGCACAGATGCAGCGTGAGATGATGGAGAGACGCTGGTCCGTGAGGTTCGGACCTGCTCGTCTCTTGCGTTAGCTAAGTACTGTTGAATAGAGCCAGTGGAGACTGGAACGGGCAGTGATCTTTTGCCTGGACGTTTACCTTTGGCAGACCGGAGTTTAGGTGTTTTGGCGGGCATTACTGGAACTATACGGTCGATCGCCGTGGGGGTCACCCCCTACTCACATCTGTTCAGAGACATGCTTCCATCATAGTATCCCTGTAACTCAAAAATATTCTTATGAAGGGAGTATGCAAGCAGTGTTAGAAGCGCTTCAACAATCACAGGGAAAAGCGATGATAGTTGTACTGATGGAAGTTTATGGGAGCAGAAGCTATGTATAAGATATAGTAGTAAGGAATTGGCTTAGGAGTACTTGGAGCACCAAGATGGCCGCCAGCTTCCAGAGGTAGGCCGGAAGGAAGACTTTGTTTGCGGTAATAGAGTATGTGGTCTGTCACTATATGAAGGGGTCAGTTGATGGGTGGTATGCTTGAGAGTTCAGTAGTTATAATGGTAGCTGGGTAGGTTAGCAGGGGAAGTGGCTTGGAGTACCAAGATGGCCGCCGTCTTCCATAGGTAGGCCGAAGCCGCGGTCTTTCCTGAGATTCGCGGCCGGCCGAGTGAGCACCGTTCGCTGTGGGCCCAAGTCAGCGCCGCGGGGCACCAAAACGGAGCTCCTGGCGGAGTGGGAGCGTGCCGATTCCGGCCAGGGGGACTCTGCAGAGGGGTGGGTAGGCAGATGCCTCCGTACTCACTGCGCCTGTATGTTGAAGAGGCCGATCCTGTAGGCCGCAAGATGGCGCCTGGCGGGGAACAGTCCGAGGCAGAGGATGAGACCACCAGGCAGTACCCCTCAGTCGCCCAAGGCCCCCCCGACTGCCGACGACGACACGATCGGGCAGCCAGGTAAAGGCTCCTCTTGTCTGCTTGGCTGTGGGGGTGATGGGCGGCGTGTACGGAGCCCTCAGCAGGCCTCAAGATGGCGGCGGGCACACAGGGCTCAAGTCCAGCTGGAGGCCCGGGGCCAGATAGAATGCAGCACTGGTAGCCAATTCCCCTTGTTAGCCGCAGCGGAGGTAGGCTAACCACTTCTGAAGGTGGAAAGGTGCTCCACAGATTGAAGATGGGCTAGGATGGCGTTGGATGGGTATATGTAGAGCGGAGCTCAGCTTCCACACGTCCTTCTCCTAGCTCGTCCAGACACGCCCCCCAGTTCTCATTTAAGTTGAAAGAAAATAATAAAATAAAAATTTTATTATAGCATAGCAGATAGCACTGTACTATGCTATATTTACAGAAACTGTGAAACAGAATAACGGCCTTCTGCCATATTTCTGTTATGATTAGTTGAGAGAGTTGTTCTTTAAAGTACTACTTACATGTATAGTTTGTTCTGTTGTTGGGCCAAACTATATCATTGTCTCTCCCTAAGCTGTCAGCCCGCTGCATGTGCAAAACTGTATATTCTGTATCTGTGGCAGTACTGCTCTATGTTCCAGGTATGGGCGGTGACGCCCATAAACACAGACTAGACTGCATTGCTTGCTGTGATTGGCTGAGCACCGTTGCTGTAGACTAGTCTGTGTTCCAGGCTGTCTCCGCCCATACCCGGGGCCGGAACACAGTGCTGTCTACAGTATGACTATGTATGTAACCCGCAGCTACATAAATACACTTATCGCACATCCAGCCGCTGAAACCTTAGGGAGAGAGAACTGAATTACTAGTTCTGATGTAAGTTGGAAATTAATAAAATATAAAAAAGTCAGTCTTTGGCATTTTTATTTATTATTATTATTATTATTATTATTATTATATTTAAATTATTATTATTATATATTATTTTATTTTTTATGCCTGTTTTATTTGGTATGGTGGTGCAATGTGCACTGTCTGCAGTCTTATTTTATTTTTATCTTCTGTGTCCACTGTCCGATTTTATGTGGGTTACTTTTTATTAAAGTACTTTTGGACATTACTGGATTGTAGTATTCTTTTCGTCATAAAATTAATGATTAAGTTGAATATAAGTAATATAACGAATACAACACAATTTTGTATATCCAATATTTTTTTTGGGTAATAGATTAAAAAAAAAAAAAAAAAAAAAAAAGCCTGTTTCGGTGCTGTTTCAGTATCGGTTTTCGGGATCAAGGAAGATTTATTTTCGGTATCGGTTTCGGCCACAAAAATCCCATTCGGTGCATCCCTATTGCAAACTGCTAGAATCCTCACTATTGCGATTGTTGTATAGTGTGAAAGGTGTGTGTTTTCTGTGGTATTGTTTAATCAGATGCCTTCTTATAGCGCCGCTATATGCTGCTCTCCCCTTCTTTTCTTCTGGCTGACAGTGGGGGATCTCGGCCCTCCCCCCTGCACTGCTCGGAGCGGGCCACGGAAGCGCCGCTCAGCTGATGTTCACTGCTCTCCCCTTCTCTTCTCCTGGATGTCAGCAGGGGGGATCTCGGCCCCCCTCCCCCTGCATTGCTCAGAGCGGGCCACGGAAGCGCCGCTCAGCTGATGTTCACTGCTCTCCCCTTTTCTTCTCCTGGATGTCAGCAGGAGGGATCTCAGCCCCCCTCCCCCTGCATTGCTCGGAGCGGGCCACGGAAGCGCCGCTCAGCTGATGTTCACTGCTCTCCCCTTCTCTTCTCCTGGATGTCAGCAGGGGGGATCTCGGCCCCCCTCCCCCTGCATTGCTCGGAGCTGGCCATGGAAGCGCCGCTCAGCTGATGTTCACTGCTCTCCCCTTCTCTTCTCCTGGCTGTCAGCAGGGGAGATCTCAGCCCCTCCCCTTCTGCAGTGCAAGCGACGCTATAGGAAGGGGAGACATGCACCTTTTTATATTGTATGTATATTGCTCTAGTGAAGAGGATTCTGGCAGTGTACAAGCACTTTTGCTTTTATTCACACTTGGCACATTGCACAGCAAGCCCTACCCCAAAAATAAGCCCTGCTGTGTTTTTGGTGGCCAAAATTAATATAAGACCCGGGCTTATTTTCAGAGAAACACAGTGCAGCGTGTCCCCAGAGCCAATCACTCGTGACACCGAGAACCGGGATCTGTGTGTGTAAACACACAAATCTCGGTTCTCTCAGGGGAGAGGAGACAAATTGTGTGTTCATACTAAGTATGAACACCGATTGGTCTCCTCCCCTAGTCAGTCCCACCCCCCCACAGTTGGAACACAGTTAACCCCCTGATCGCCCCCTAGTGTTAACCCCTTCCCTGCCAGTTACATTTGTACAGTAATCAGTGCATTTTTATAGCACTGATCGCTGTATAAATGTGACTGGTCTCAAAAGTGTCAAGTGTCCAATTTGTCTGTTGCAGTATTGCAGTCCCGATTAAAAATTGCTGATCACCACCATTACTAATAAAAAAAAATAGTTAATTAAAATGCCATAAATCGATCATCTATGTTGTAGATGCTATAACTTTTGCGCAAACCAATCAATATACGCTTATTGCGATATTTTTGGTAAAAAAAAAATGCAAAATACATATCGGCCTAAACTGAGGAAAAAATGTGTGTTTTTGGTTTTTGTTTTTTTTTTTTTTTTTATTTTGTTAAATTTGGGATATTTATTATAGCAAAAAGTAAAAGATACTGCTTTTTTTTTTTTTTTTTTTTTTCCAAAATTGTCGCTCTTTTGTTTATAGCGCAAAAAAAACCCTGCAGAGGTGATCAAATACCACCAAAAGAAAGCTCTATTTGTGGGGGAAAAAAAGGACGTAAATATTGTTAATGTACAGCGTCGCACGACCGTGCAATGGTCAGTTAAAGCGATGTTGTGCCATATCACAAAAAATGGCCTGGTCACTAAGAGGGTAAATTCTTCCGGGGCTGAAGTGGTTAAGGGTGGATACTGAGATAAATACCAGTAGATATCAACCCGAAACGAAAATATTTACCCCAATTGCACTGCTTCCTAGTGAAATCCTAAAAAAAAAAAAAAAAAATAAAATAAAAAGGACCTCCTTTCTCCCTTCCCTTAGACACTCCAATATTAGAGTGAAACATTTTTAATTTTATTTATTTAGGGATGAATACTGTACAAGCCATACATAGCTATCACCACCGATTTGCCTAATTACCGTGTCCTCTTTCAAATTTTACACCCAAAAAAGTGAATTCTTCAATCCTAGTGAAAAAAAAAAAGGGGGGGGGGGGAGAGAGAGGTAAGGTGGCCCTAATCTTAATATTCCAATCAAGAGGCTCCCTTTATTCCATCTCCACCCTTATCTTTTAGGATGTATTCTCATTACCCATATAACTCATATCTTGGATTTTTTTTTTAACTCAAGCCAGCTTCTCCATGTGCTATAAAATCTTGGTCCAAGATCATTTTGTAAACCAATTAATTCTTCCATTAGCCTAGTTCTGTCTACTTCTAAACCACTTCTTAATTGTCAGTATTTTCTCTGCATTCCAATATTTTGGGATTAGTACTTTCGCTGCATTTAACAAAAAAGGGGGGAATAGCTGTTCTATACTTCCTTGATTCATCTGTAGCATGGAACAAACATTGCCAAGGGTTCTGCTTAACCTCCACATTGCTGATCTTTTAATTGGGCTCAATCCTTCTTTCCAATAAGGCTGGATCAAAGGGCAGCACCACCAAATATGAGCATGTGTTACCCCCCCACATGCCCTCCAACATAAAGGTGACAAATCTGAGTTAATCTTATATGATTTTGATGGAACATAATTAGGGATGCACCGAATGGGTTTTTTGGTGCCAAAACCGATACTGAAAATAAATCTTCCTCGATCCCGAAAACCGATACTGATACCGAAAGTGACGTTTTTAAAAATATGACTGCAGAGATGGTACAGGAGATGATCAGAGACTGCAGAGATGGTACAGGAGATGATCAGAGACTGCAGAGATGGTACAGGAGATGGTCAGAGACCGCAGAGATGGTACAGGCGATGGTCAGAGACCGCAGAGATGGTACAGGCGATGGTCAGAGACTGCAGAGATGGTACAGGCGATGGTCAGAGACTGCAGAGATGGTACAGGCGATGGTCAGAGACTGCAGAGATGGTACAGGCGATGGTCAGAGACTGCGGACATGGTACAGGCGATGGTCAGAGACTGGGGACATGATACAAGAGATCATAGCAGCCTCACCAGTGCCCGTCAGATGCAGCCAGCCAGTGTCCCCGGTAGTGCAGCCAGTGTTCCCAGTAGTGCAGCCTGTGTCCCCATTGCAGCCAGTGAAGGGAGAGAGCCGCCGCCGCCTGTTTGATTACAGCACCGGGAATATAACAACTTTCATTTCAATAGCTGTGTGTTCCCTGCTGCACGCCGTCACATACAGCCCCTCCCCCTTGTCCGGGCACCAATGGGACGGGTGATCTGTCTATCAAAGTGCCTGGACAAGGGGGAGGGGCTGTATGTGATGGCGCGCAGCGGGGAACACACAGCTATTGAAATGAAAGCTGTGATGTTTCCGGCGCTGTAATCAAACAGGCAGTGGCCCCCCTGATAGGTGGCACCAGGGGTGGGGGCGGAGCCCCTGCCCAGGCCCCGCCCCAGTCGGTATCAGCAAAAATTCTCTTTGCTGAAAGGACCATTGTCGGCCGATATGTTTCGGCGGCCGAAATTTCGGTGCATCCCTAAACATAATACCATTTTGTTAGCAATTTGTAGTTTTATTCTGGAGTCCATTGATGTAGAATGAGTATACTCCTTAACTACGTTTTAAGACTTCCGAAATAGTTTGATTCAGTTCGCATTCCCAACTCTTCAAGAGGCCTGAAGATCCAGAATCAGGTCGGGAGATCAACATCTTATAAATACTTGATATCCCATGCCTATTTATTCCCCCCCCCCGATCCACAAGTCTTTCACATGGAAGGCGTTTGTGGACTGAGCGAAGGGGTGGAGTGGTCTATATCCCCAATCATCCCATGGAGAGATAAAATACCTAGTAATTCTGATAACGAAGAAGGGGCACTCTCATTCAGAACGTCCTTCGATCTTAGACAATCAGAGGTAGTCCATTTTAAGAACATCTTATTCTCCTTCCCTGGAGGCAAGTTATTTGTACCTGAGAGGAGCATTAGAGAGCTACTGTTTTGCCATAACATGCTTTCAATAAACTATCTCAGAATCTTAAAGTCTCTATTGTAATTGAAGCCAAGTTCTTGGCAAGACCTCTGTTGCCTTGGTAGCCAGATATTCTGGTCCAGGTTTGAATCGCTTAGATTTCCCTCTAGTTGCACCCATTTTTACTAACCATGAACTCAGTCTATTACTTCCCTACACTGCGGCCTCATGATACTTCTCAAAGTCTGGGAGAGACAAACCCCCCCCAACTATGGGCTTACCAGTGTCTTATTAGCGATACGTGGTCCTCTGCTTCCATATGAATTTTCCAATCAATCCTTTAAGGATCTTGAAATAAGACCTCGGGACATTTATCGGGAGAGTTTGAGAAATATACAGGGCTTTCGGGAGGGTCACTATTTTTGCCAAACCAGGACAGCCTGTTGGCTGGATATCCCTTCAGATCTTGTTTAATTTTATTAAGTAAGGGCATATAATTATCTTGATACAAATCTATTTTTGATGCTGACATAGATATACCCAAATATTTTAGACCCTTCTGCTTCCACACAAAGGGATACTGAGGTCTAAGATCCCTACACTCCGCTAAGGGAACGGAGATATTTAATATTTCGTTTTTCTCTCCATTCATTTTAAAATTTGAAATTTCCCTGTACCTTTTCAACTCCGCTAGAATATTTGGAAGCATCTGTGATGGGTTACTTACGAATAACATAATGTCATCTGCAAAAGTGGATACCTTATGATCTTTTCCAGCTATCTCTAAACCCTCAATTTGTAAATTTGGCCAAATGGTTGCTAACTGGTTCTAATGATGATACAAAAAGTAATTGCGGTAAAAACGCGGCAAGCACCGCAAAAAGCATTGCAGAAACGCTCAAAAGCAACATGCATAGATGTGAATCGAGCCTTAGACAGTGGAGACAGACAGTAGTGGAGAGTACCAGCTACTCAAGTAGTGAGTAATAAAGCAAGTGTATCACCTTATTCATCCTTCAGGCAGCATGAGCAGTTAACCATTGAAGTGGGGAGGAGTACCCGCTGCAAGGGTAAATCTTTTTGCCAAGAGTTGAGCTTTTAATTGTGGCGCTCAGATGACCGGTAACCACCTAGTGCAGTGGTTCTTTTTTGAGTCATGGACCCTTTTCCCAGAAATATTCACATAAACACAACTTTGCATTCACTGAAAATACTATAATCATCTTGTGCAAATTAAAGCGGAGTTCCAGTCCCCAAAACTTTTTTTTTTTTTTTTTTTTAAGACTGCTCTGTAAATGTCAAAAGCTGTAAATGAACATTTCTAACATTGTCATATTTATTGTGCTTTTACTTTCTGGAAAAATAGTTTGTTACTCACAGATCTCGAAAGCAGGCAGGTTCCATTTTGGCTGTGGGCATCTGAAGCCCTCCTGTGTTAATTTCCTGGATCTCTGTGCATGCGCATTAATGCCTCAGCGAGACCGTCCTTACTGACCGGTTGCTATAGCAATGTCGGCCTGTTGTGGCGGGTGCTGTCAAGGGCCAGCGGGCTGCAGCTCAGCACAACTCAGGCAGTGGCGGTGTGACCGGGGGGTGGTAGCTGCAGGCTGTCAGAATGTTTACCCCGCTTGCCTCCCTTTCTCCTGTCATCAGAGAATCGCCCATTCGCGTCATCCGCAAATAACGTGAGATTTCGGCAGTGGGCGATTCGCAAAGACTCCTGGTATACATGACGACGCTTTCCCAGTAACCCTTGCAAATCGCCTAGTGACGTAATCGCCTAGGCGAGGAGGGGTGGAAGTTGAGAAGAAATAAAAGAAAATAGGTATTTCTAAGCAGAAAAAATAAAATAAAAATGCCAATTTGAAAAGGGTGAGCTAAGGACATGGAATATAGAGAAAGTTCAGGAAATGGGTGGAACTCCGCTTTAACCACTTCCTGACCAACCGCCGCAGTTATACTGCGGCAGGTTGGCTCCCCTGGGAGAGCTGTCATAACTATATGTCGGCTCGCTTTCCGACCACTAGCGGGCCCGGCGGTCGCTCCACACAGACAGAACAGAGATCTGTCGGTGTAAACTGACAGATCTCTGTTCTGTTAGGAATGAGGAGAGTGATCTGTTGTTCATACTAAGTATGAACAACAAATCGCTCTCCTCACCCAGGCAGTCCTCTCCCCCCCCACAGTTAGAATCGCTCCCTAGGACACAGCTAACCCCTTCCTCACCCCCTAACTGTTAACCCCTTCCCTGCCAGTGTCATTTATACAGTAGTCGGTGCATTTTTTTAGCACTGATCGCTGTATAAATGTCCCAAAAAAGTGTCAAAAGTACCCGATCTGTCCCCCACAATGTCGCAGTCCTGATAAAAAATCGTAGATCCCCGCCATTACTAGTAAAAAAAAAAATAATAATAATAATAAAAATGCCATAAATATAGCCCCTTTTGTAGAAGCTATAATTTTTGTGCAAACCAATGTACGCTTTTTGCGACTTTTTTTTTTTTTTTTTACCAAAAATATGTAGAAGTATACATATTGGGCTAAACTGAGGAAGAATTTTTTTTTTTTTTTTTAATAGGGGCTATTTATTAAAGCCAAAAGTAAAAAAAAAAAAAAATTATTTATTTTTTTTTTTTTTTAAATTGTCACTTTTTTTTGTGTAAAGTGCAAAAATAAAAATCGCATGCCACCAAAAGAAAGCTATTTTTGGGGAAAAAAGGACATCAATTTTGTTTTTGTACAAAGTCGCACCCTCGCGCAATTGTCAGTTAAAACGGCACAGTGCCGAATCGCAAAAAATGGTCTGGTCATTAAGGGGGCAAATCTTCCGGGGCTGAACTGGTTAAACAAATTCTGCTCAAATTTTATTAGTACTAGAAAATGAAAATTGGCACCTGCTATTATGGAGTGGCACAAGATGGTGGTTGTGCAGGAAATGATACAGATTTAAATGGTAAACATGGGCCAATGAATCAAAAGACGGTTGGCGCTAAAAGCAGTGAAAAGGTGTGTTTTCTTTATTTGTTTCAAAGGTAAACCATTGATTGGGACAAGGGGATGGCTATAAAGTAAATGTAAATGATATTTTATAACTGACCCTCATGGACTCCCTGAAACCCATCCATGGAACCTTGATGTAATGGTTGCTAATGGCTATGTTCCCCAGTTGCACTGTGCAGTGTGTTTACTGGGACTGGAGTGATATACTGGTAGTGCTGCAGCTGGGGAATACAGACTTTAAAGTAAAACTATAGGCAAATTTTTTATATTTATTTATTTATTTTTTATATTTTGGATAGATCAAGGGAGGGTTATAACCCCTCGAACTTTTTTTTTTTTTTTTTTTTTTTTTTTTGCCATGTGTGTTCCATTGCGGAGTTTTCCCTTTACTTTCTCATAGCCATACAGGAAGTGAGAGGAAATCCCTGTAAATGAAAGGAGTTCCTTGGTGACCCCAAAGTCACCGGAACTAGTTTCCCCGCTATTACTTTTCTGGGGACAACCCAAAATTTTAAGATTTTCTTTCACTTTCAATGATGGTAAACAGGACAAATGGAGAGGGTGAATCTCCCTAGGGGCACAGAGCATTTTGCCTTTAGTTATACTTTAACGCCCTCCTGACATTGGGAACTTGCTAATAGCATGTTAGTTCACAGCGTGGGTAACAATAGACTTCATTTAATTAACATAAACTGGAAAATACAGATCATCTTTTTTTTCACAATTGAAAATATAGCAAAATGCAGGGCAATAAATCTCATAATTCCTTAACCAATTTATAATGCCTAAATATTTTCTCACTCTTTAATGTGGTGTGTTTTTTTTTTTTAATTATGGGTTCATATCAGAAGGGAAATGTAGGTTTTAATAATTTGCAAAACTTTACTTTTAATATAGGGATATTGGTGGAGGCTTTACTTTTGTATGGGAGAGGCTCGCTTTCTCAGTGAGCCACTGATTGAAGAGGCTGTGCTCCTGTGTAGAAGTTAGAACACATTTGTAGCTAATTCTATAGGTATGGTACTGCATCGTCCTCCATAGGCAGAAGGATGCCCAGGACTGCTGACAGAACCACCAAGTATGAAATATGCAAATAACACTGATATGAAATTGACTTATTTCAGAGGTGTACAATTATATTGTAACATGTTTCTGTTTGTGAATAAACCTATACTTTAACTTGTGAGAAGGCTGATTTATTTTTTTCTTAGTAAAGCAGACTTAACTTTGATTTATTGTTTTCTTTTAGAGCAAACGAGAAAAGGAACAGGACAGGGTGGTGGGTCAACAAGCCTCAAAGAAGAAAACTAAATGGATAGCAATGTCTCTTAAACAAGAAAAAGAAGAGGAGGAGAGAAGGTTGGAGCAAGAAGAGATGCATGTCTATGGTATTCATTTGTTGTTTTTCTCATTGTGCTGGTGTTAGAAATGTAAATAAGAATTGCCTGGTTATTGGTACTGTACAGGCAGAGTCCCCGGGTTACAAACAAGATGGGGTCTGTAGGTTTGTTAAGTTGAATTAGTATGCAAGTTGGAACAGGTACAATTTTCTTTTTTTTTTTTTTTGTGCTACTCAAGCCCAAAAAATGTTTTTTACGTTTTTGGATAGCATAGAGAAGGAATAACACCCCTGTAATGTTTGTTTCGCTGTCTGTGCCCCTGGTATGTAAAGGTAAAAAGTCTAACACAATGCTTTGCAGTATTTTATGCTGCATGTCAAAAACTATGTATGTGTGTGAATCTGTATTAGATCAGAAAGCGCACTGCCGGCTGAGGATACCGGGGTTATGGCAGCTAGCTGCTACCATAACAATGATATCCCCCTTCAAAGTAAGGACGTATATCGGCGTGTGGCGGTCTGGAAGTGGTTAATGTAAAAAAAACTAAATGGTAAAGTTAGCCCAATTTTTTTTTTGTATAATGTGAAAGAAGTTGTTACACTGAGAGAATCGTGATCTTTATTCTAAGAAAAAAAACAATTGTGCAGCTATGTCTCTCTAGAGGGAAAAACAAATATATATATATATATATATATATATATATATATATATATATATATATATATATATATATATATATATATAAAATTTATTTTTTTTCTCTATAGATAGATATATTTCATATTCTCAATCCCCCATTAAATTAGTGGGTACGATGCCCGGCGGGTGTGGAGATTGGAGCTGTGACTCGGTGTACATCTTGCGCCATGTATGTGTTCCTTGATCATCTGATCGAGGGTGTATACTGCTGCGCAAAATGTAAGCACGTTGTTTCCCTGGAAGCCTAGGTTCTGAATCTAGGGAAGCAACTGTCAACACTGAGAAAACTCTCTATACTTAAGGAGAGTTGGGATCGTACCTGACAGGGGCCAGCACAGAGGCGGGTGAAGCTAAAGGGGTGCAGGCACCAGAGCAGAGTAGATGGGTGATGGTCAGGAAGGATAGAGGAAGTCAGGGAAGGCCGATCATGGGCTAGAACTTTCCAATAAGTACGCCTCGTTGCGTGACTTTACGAAACCAGTCGGGGACCATCATTGCTGGAGCTGAGTGATGCCCCTAGCTGCCAGGGGGGGGGGGAAGAACTCTTCCAGTGAGGGGGGGGGGGGGTAGAGTCAAGGGAAAGTAAAGACAGATTTTGGTGGTAGGGGACTCATTTCTCAGGAGGACAGGGAGGGCAATCTGTAATAAAGATCTGAAACGCCGAACTGTATGTTGTCTACCGGGCGCTCAGGTTCAGCACATCACGGATCTGGTGGACAGATTACTGGGAAGGGCTGGGGAAGACCTGGCTGTCATGGTGCATGTTGGCACCAATGACAAAGTCAGAGAAAGATTGAGTGTCTTAAAAAAAATATTTTATAGAAAGCAAGGGGGTTGTGAGACTTTAAATAACGTGCACCTCCATCCCTAAATCAGAAATAAGAAAGGTGATTTTGGGACTTTGAGTGAGGCACAAGACACGTGGTAGGCGAAATTGTTTAATTGGCATATAAACAAAGCGTTGAACAAGAGTATTTTTATCTATATATACACAAGGCGATGACATACAAAAAAGAGGAATTTGTGTATGTACATGCACGCATCTGAAATCACATGGTATCCCATGGAAGTAACTAGTATAGAAAGCCAATGCTCTTTGTGTAATGGATACAAATGCTTTATAGAATGCAAATTAATCAGTTGTCAAGCTATGTGTTGGGAACATAATGATGACATTGCTAGGCTCGACGCGTTTCGTGGCCAGTTGCCACTCATCAGGAGAAAACGCATAGCGTATCTGCAAAAGTGTACCAAATAGGCTCTAATGTTTCGCCCATATAATGAGAAAAGGGTAGGGCAAAAGAAAACATGGTGTATATCTCTCTAGAATTTGAGGTGCACCAAAATTTCCGCCGCCAAAATTATTGTCCGGAAATGGTGTTTTTTCATTCGGCCAAAAGGAAATAGCTGATACCGAAAGGGGGCGTCGTCCACCCATTGTGGGAGTGTTGTGTCCAGTCCTCCCTCCTCTCTTCACAGCGATCTCCCTGTGTCACGGAGCTGAGTGCCCAGGCCATACCTCCTGTGATAGACTGCACACTGATCCAATGGCGGGACATTGAATCAGTGTGATGTGATCACAGGAGGCGGGACATTGTTACTGCGGCCCATGCAATTCAAATCCAGCTCCGTGACACTGAGATCGCCGCTGATGCGGGCACTGACGAGGCTGCATACGATGGGCACAGGCACTGGTGAGGCTGCATATGTCAGGAATTGGTGAGGCTGCATTGGTCTGCTGTACTATGTCTGCAGTCTCTGACCATCTCCTGCATCATATCTGCTAGAGGTGCACCGAATGGAAATTTTGCTAATACTATTGCCAATGTGTTTATGATTGCAGACATGCTACAAGAGATGGTTAGAGACTGCAGACTGCATTTTTCTTGACCTACCTTGCACTAAAGGTGCCAACAATAAATTCATATTTAAATTGATGATATTAAAAAGTTGAATACAATACAATTATATATATATATATATATATATATATATATATATATATATATATATATATATATATATATATATATATATATATAAAATATATATTTTTTATTAATTGTAATTTTTGCGATCAGTTTCGGTTTTTGGCCTAGTGCATCTTTCATTTTTGGTTTCGGCACCAAAATTTACATTCAGTGCACCCCTACCTGGAATACTTGCGTATAAATGGTTCTAAATAAGCAGTTTTGCAAGTCTATCCCGGGAGCTGAGGGAATGAACCCAAGGAGAAAGTGATCGCACCGACACAACCCAGGAGCACCCTCCAGATGTAATAGGCAAAGTTGAAAAAATTCAGATATGTCTGTAGAGTAAATGATATTGGACCAGTATGTGTGAATAGTACCAGTATATACATACAGTATTAATGAACTATAAACCAACACCCATTATTGCCTGAAAAAGTGAAAAGCTTACATAGTTACATAGTAGGTGAGGTTGAAAAAAGACACAAGTCCATCAAGTCCAACCTATGTGTGTGATTGTGTCAGTATTTCATTACATATCCCTGTATGTTGCGGTCATTCAGGTGATTATCTAATAGTTTCTTGAAGCTTTCAATGCTCCCTGCTGAGACCACCGCCTGTGGAAGGGAATTCCACATCCTTGCCGCTCTTACAGTAAAGAACCCTCTACGTAGTTTAAGGTTAAACCTCTTTTCTTCTAATTGTAATGAGTGGCCACGAGTCTTATTAAACTCTCTTCTGCGAAAAAGTTTTATCCCTATTGTGGGGTCACCAGTACAGTATTTGTAAATTGAAATCATATCCCCTCTCAAGCGTCTCTTCTCCAGAGAGAATAAGTTCAGTGCTCGCAACCTTTCCTTATAACTAAGATCCTCCAGACCCTTTATTAGCTTTGTTGCCCTTCTTTGTACTCGCTCCATTTCCAGTACATCCCTCCTGAGGACTGGTGCCCAGAACTGGACAGCATACTCCAGGTGCGGCCGGACCAGAGTCTTGTAGAGCGGGAGAATTATCGTTTTATCTCTGAAGTTGATCCCCCTTTTAATGCATGCCAATATTCTGTTTGCTTTATTAGCAGCAGCTTGGCATTGCATGCCATTGCTGAGCCTATCATCTACTAGGACCCCCAGGTCCTTTTCCATTCTAGATTCCCCCAGAGGTTCTCCCCCAGTGTATAGATTGCATTCATATTTTTGCCACCCAAATGCATTATTTTACATTTTTCTACATTGAACCTCATTTGCCATGTAGTCGCCCACCCCATTAATTTGTTCAGGTCTTTTTGCAAGGTTTCCACATCCTGCGGAGAAGTTATTGCCCTGCTTAGCTTAGTATCGTCTGCAAATACAGAGATTGAATGGTTTATCCCATCCTCCAGGTCGTTTATAAACAAATTAAATAGGATTGGTCCCAGCACAGAACCCTGGGGAACCCCACTACCCACCCCTTACCATTCTGAGTACTCCCCATTTATCACCACCCTCTGAACACGCCGTTGTAGCCAGTTTTCAATCCATGTACTCACCCTATGGTCCATGCCAACGGACCTTATTTTGTACAGTAAACGTTTATTTGGAACTGTGTCAAATGCTTTTGCAAAATCCAGATACACCATGTCTACGGGCCTTCCTTTATCTAGATGGCAACTCACCTCCTCATAGAAGGTTAATAGATTGGTTTGGCAAGAACGATTCTTCATGAATCCATGCTGATTACTGCTAATGATATCATTCTTATTACTAAAATCTTGTATATAGTCCCTTATCATCCCCTCCAAGAGTTTACATACTATTGATGTTAGGCTAACTGGTCTGTAATTCCCAGGGATGTTTTTGGGCTCTTTTTTAATATTGGTGCTACATTGGCTTTTCTCCAATCAGCTGGTACCATTCCAGTCAATAGACTGTCTGTAAAAATTAGGAACAACGGTCTGGCAATCACCTGACTGAGTTCCCTAAGTACCCTCGGATGCAAACCATCTGGTCCTGGTGATTTATTAATGTTAAGTTTCTCAAGTCTAATTTTAATTCCGTCCTCTGTTAACCATGTAGGTGCTTCCTGTGTTGTGTCATGAGGATAAACACTGCAGTTTTGGTTACTGAAGCCCCCCCGATTCACTCGTGAATACTGAGGAGAAGAATAAATTCAATACCTTTGCCATCTCCCCATCCTTTGTAACCAGAATTTCTTGGGATTTTTTTTTGCTCTCCTCCGCTATGTGTCTTTCATGTTCTATCTTAGCCGTCCTAATTGCACCCTTACATTTCTTATTGCATTCTTTGTAAAGTCTGAATGCTGAGGATGATCCCACCTTGTATTTTTTGAAGGCCTTCTCCTTTGCTTTTATATGCATTTTTACATTGGAGTTAAGCCATCCAGGATTTTTGTTCGCTCTTTTAAATTTATTACCCAATGGGATACATTGGCTATTGCCCTTATTTAATATGCTCTTAAAGCAAACCCATCTCTCCTCCGTATTCTTTGTTCCTAATATTTTATCCCAATTTATGCCTTTTAGCAAGGTTTGTAGTTTAGGGAAGTTGGCTCTTTTGAAATTCAGTGTCTTTGTGTTCCCTTCATGTTTCCTATTTGTGTGATTTATACTGAAACTAATTGACCTGTGATCGCTGTTACCTAAATTGCCCCGTATTTCCACATCTGTGATCAGGTCTGTATTGTTGGTAATCAGTAGATCCAGTAATGTTTTATTTCTAGTTGGTGCGTCTACCATCTGACCCATAAAATTGTCCTGCAAGACATTAAGGAACTGGCGAGCCTTAAATGAATGCGCGGTTCCCTCCGCCCAGTCTATGTCTGGATAATTAAAATCCCCCATTATGATAACACTTCCCATCCTTGCTGCTAATCCAATTTGTGATAGGAGATCCGTCTCCACTTCCTCCCTCAGGTTAGGGGGCCTATAGCATACTCCCAGTATTATTTTCCCCTTAGCTTCATCCCTTTGGAGCTCTACCCATAAGGATTCTACCTCCTCACTAGCTCCCTCAGTGATGTCATCTCTCATATTCACTTGTACATTATTCTTGATATATAGGCATACCCCTCCCCCTTTTTTACCCTCTCTATCCTTGCGGTATAGGGTATACCCTTGAATGTTTGCCACCCAATCATGAGAGCTGTTGAACCAGGTCTCTGAAATTCCCACAAAATCCAAATCCTCCTTGTACAACAGTATCTCTAGTTCACCCATCTTGTCCGCCATGCTCCTGGCATTGGTGAACATGCCACATAGTTTAGACCGGTCGCATATTGTCCTCGTATTGGGTGTTTCAAGATTGCAACTAGGACTTGCTACTGTACTCACCTTGTGTTTTTGTGCTCTGGTTAATCTACCACTAATGCCCCTAATACTACCCTCTGGAATATCTTCCGCGCTGGCTATCACTGTCTCTGGACCCTCCCCCCCCATCGCCTAGTTTAAAAACCCCTCTAACTTTTTGGCCATCTTCATTCCCAGCAGATCTGCACCCTCCTTATTTAGGTGCAGTCCGTCCCTTCTATAGTACCGGTTGCCGACAGAGAAGTTGGCCCAGTCCTCCAGGAACCCAAACCCCTCCCTACTACACCAGCTCTTCAGCCACTTGTTTACTTCCCTAATCTCCCTCTGCCTTTCTGGTGTGGCTCGATGTACCGGTAGTATTCCTGAGAACACTACCTTGGAGGTCCTTTTCCTCAATTTAGCACCTAAGTCCCTAAAATCGTTCTTTAGGACACTCCATCTGCCTCTGACTTTGTCATTGGTGCCAACATGCACCATGACAGCCGGGTCTTCCCCAGCCCCTCCCAGTAATCTGTCCACAAGATCCGTAATGTGCCGAACCCGAGCGCCCGGTAGACAACATACTGTTCGGCGCTTCAGGTCTTGGTTACAGATTGCCCTCTCTGTCCTTCTAAGAATTGAGTCCCCTACCACCAGAATCTGTCTTTCCTTTCCCTTTGCTGCCCCCCCACTCTCACTGGAGGAGTTCTTCCCCTGGCAGCTAGGAGAGTCCCTCATCTCCAGCAGTGCTGGTCCCTGACTGGTTTCACTAATGTCACTCAATGGAGCGTACTTATTGGGATGCTCCAGTCCTGGATCGGCCTCTCTGGCACTTCCCCCTCTACCCCTCCTGACTGTCACCCATCTACTCTTTGCTAGTGCCTGCACCTCTTTGTCTCCACCCGCCTCTGTGCTGGCCCCTGCCGGCACCTGCCGTGTACGTTCCTGGCTTACCTTTAGTATGGAGGGACTTCTCAGTGCTGACAGTTGCTTCCCCAGATTCAGAACCTGGGCTTCCAGGGAAACAATGTGCTTACATTTTGCACAGCAGTATTCGCCCTCGATCGGATGATCAAGGAACGCATACATGCGGCAAGATGTACAAAGAGTCGCCTCTCCACACCTGCCGGGCATCGTACCTATTAAATTTAGTGAGGATTTGGGGATTTTACCCTGTCCAAATTGCCTAACAGCTAGCTTCCTGGTACTAATACTCAAGACAATACACAGGTACTCACAGACCTACGTGCAATCGCAGAACAGTCGCAGACCTACGTGCACTATACAATACTCAAGTATACAGTACACAATACACAAGTACTAACGATCCACACACACTACTCAGATACTCACACTACACAGGTACTATGACCCCTGTTATAACCTCCTGTTTTAAACTCTGGTTTTTAACTCCCACTTATATCAGCTCCACTTACACCGAGTTCCACAGCCTCAGACTGAGCACGCTCAGACTGAGTCCTACACCCAGTTAAATAGGCACCTGTGAGCAATTAACCACCCCCCTTAATTGATAGACTGATGGAACCAGAGAAAAAAAAAAAAAAAAAGCGATTTAAAAAGTGACAGCAAAAGGCAAATGAAAAACTAAAAGGAAAAGCCCCAAAAATGCAACCCAGCAATCAAACGGCAAGCAATCAAACGGCAAGCAATCAGCAAGACTTGTACACTCTAACTCTGGTTTTTAACTCCCACTTATACCAGCTCCACTTACACAAAGTTCCACAGCCTCAGACTGAGCACCAAAGCGTTGTAGATACAAAGTGAAGGGAATCATATTTTTTCACCTTTTGCCTATTAATGTTTGGAGGGTGCTCCTGGGGTGTGTTGGTGTGCTTGCTTTCTCCTTTAAC
This sequence comes from Aquarana catesbeiana, assembly GCF_042186555.1. Taxonomy (NCBI): domain Eukaryota; kingdom Metazoa; phylum Chordata; class Amphibia; order Anura; family Ranidae; genus Aquarana; species Aquarana catesbeiana. Next base: position 151,641,691 of record NC_133325.1, on the reverse strand, counting down.
TTCATTCCCCCAGCTCCCGTGATAGACTTGCCTCCCAGATCCCGGCTTGCAACACTGCTTATTTAGAACCATTTATATGCAAGTATTCCAGGAAGATATACACCATGTTTTCCCTTGCCCCTACCTTTTTCTCATCTGGGCAAAACATTAGATCCTATTTTTGGTACTTTTTTTTTTTTTTTTTTAACATATGCTATGCGTTTGCTCCTGATGAGTGGCAACTGGTCACAAACGCGTCAAGCCCATCAATGTCCTCATGTTCCCAACACTTAGCTTCACCTCAACTGTGATTCATTTACATTCTATAAAGCATTAGTATCAATTGCTCAGTAAGCATTGGCTTTTTATACTATTTACTTCCATGGGATACTATGCTATTTCAGATGCGTGCATGTACATACACAAATTCCTCTTTCTTTTCTATGCCGTCGCCTTGTGTGTGTGTGTGTGTGTGTGTATATAGATAAAAATACTCAGGTTCAACACTTTGTTTATATGCCAATTAAACAATTTCTCGTACCATGTGTCTTGTGCCTCACTCAAAGTCCTAAAAACCCCTTTCTAAAAAAAAAAAAAAAAAAAAAAAAAAAAAAAGATTTTAGGGATTTAGGAGCCAAATTGGGGAATAGGACCTCCAAGGTAGTCTCAGAAATACTTCTGGTACCCCTAGCCACACCAGAAAGGTAGCAGGAGATTAGGGAAGTAAACAAGTGGCTGAGGAGCTGGTGTAGAAAGGAGGGGTTTGGGTTCCTGGAGAACTGGGCTGACTTCTCAGTCGGTTACCAGCCCTTTAGCAGGGACGGACCTATAGCTTTTCTTTAAAATATATTGTAATGCCTTATGTACTCCTCTACAGTGTTTATCCTCATGACACAACACAGGAAGCACCTCCATGCACCTCCGGCAGAGGACAGAATTAAAATTAGACTTGAGAAACTTAACATTAATAAATCACCAGGACCAGATGGCTTGCATCCGAGGGTACTTAGGGAACTCAGTCAAGTGATTGCCAGACCGTAAAATTTTTCCTAATTTTTACTGACAGTCTACTGACTGGAATGGTACCAGCTGATTGGAGAAAAGTCAATGTAGTACCAATATTTAAAAAGGGCCCAAAATACATCCCTGGGAATTTCAGACCAGTTAGCCTAACATCAATAGTATGTAAACTCTTGGAGGGGATGATAAGGGACTATATACAAGATTTTAGTAATGAGAACGGTATCATTAGCAGTAATCAGCATGGATTCATGAAGAATCGTTCTTGCCAAACAAATCTACTAACCTTCTATGAGGAGCTGAGTTGCCATCTAGATAAAGGAAGGCCCGTAGACGTGGTGAATCTGGACTTTGCAAAAGCATTTGACACAGTTCCCCATAAACGTTTACTGTACAAATTAAGGTCCATTGGCATGGACCATAGGGTGAATACATGGATTGAAAACTGGCTACAAGGGCGATTTCAGAGGGTGGTGATAAATGGGGAGTACTCGGAATGGTCAGGGGTGGGTAGTGGGGTTCCCCAGGGTTCTGTGCTGGGACCAATCCTATTTAATTTGTTCATAAACGACCTGGAGGATGGGATAAACAGTTCAATCTCTGTATTTGCAGACGATACTAAGCTAAGCAGGGCAATAACTTCTCCGCAGGATGTGGAAACCTTGCAAGAAGATCTGAACAAATTAATGGGGTGGGCAACTACATGGCAAATGAGGTTCAATGTAAAATAATGCATTTGGGTGGCAAAAATATGAATGCAATCTATACATTGGGGGGAGAACCTCTGGGGGAATCTAGGATGGAAAGGGACCTGGGGGTCTTAGTAGATGATAGGCTCAGCAATGGCATGCAATGCCAAGCTGCTGCTAACAAAGCAAACAGAATATTGGCATGCATTAAAAAGGGGATCAACTCCAGAGATAAAACGATAATTCTCCCACTCTACAAGACTCTGGTCCAGCCGCACCTAGAGTATGCTGTCCAGTTCTGGGCACCAGTCCTCAGGAAGGATGTACTGGAAATGGAGCATGTACAAAGAAGGGCAACAAAGCTAATAAACGGTCTGGAGGATCTTGGTTATGAGGAAAGGTTGCGAGCACTGAACTTATTCTCTCTGGAGAAGAGACGCTTGAGAGGGGATATGGTTTCAATATACAAATACCATACTGGTGACCCTACAATAGAAATAAAACTTTTTTGCAGAAGAGAGTTTAACAAGGCTCGTAGCCACTCATTAAAATTAGAAGAAAAGAGGTTTAACCTTAAACTACGTAGAGGGTTCTTTACTGTAAGAGCGGCAAGGATGTGGAATTCCCTTCCACAGGCGGTGGTCTCAGCGGGGAGCATCGATAGCTTCAAGAAACTATTAGATAAGCACCTGAATGACCACAACATACAGGTATATACAATGTAATACTGACACATAATCACACATAGGTTGGACTTGATGGACTTGTCTTTTTTTCAACCTCACCTACTATGTAACTATGAGTTAAAGTGTAAATGCCCTGTTTAAAAGTGCTTAAAACAGCGCGTGTCTCAGCAACTGGAGGGGGGGTTTCTTTCCCCCTAATGGGAAAATGAGTGGCGGAGGATATATGTAAACCTTACACCCTCCCCCCGCTGCTCGCCTGCCCTTCTATGTTGTTGCTAATACACAGTAAAACTAAAGATTCGCCCCGGTACATGGGTACCGTTTCCGCCAGTAAACATAACAGTAGTAAATAGAGTATAAGGTTTATTCAAATAAAATTGTTTACATGCATAGATAACACCAACAGCTGCCAATTTAAAAAAGATACATAAACAAGAGGTATTGGTACATAGCTGTAATGGTAGTCATACTACCCGACTAGTTTCGCAAGATCCAGCTCACTCTTCAGGGGTGGATGTGTGTAACAATGTACCTAGGATGAAAAAACGTATATATTTTTGTCAATATGGCACAGTATTGATCATAAAGGCACAGGGTAGGAGGGGTCATAGGTCCCCATACTTACCACTGAGCTTGACCTTGGCTAACAGGTGTGCAGCTCCAAGACGGCGGTAGCAGGTGCCTCACCAGGGAGCTGAGGGGGCGGAGTCAGATGGGACCCCACCAGGGGCCAAACGGAGAGCAGGCATGGCAAGGGTGTAGTGATGTATCCAAAGAGACCTCGTTGGTCCATAAAGAGTATAGGATGTGAATATGTTTGTCAGGCTTCTAAAGTAAGTATTGGCATAAAGATATGTATGCGTGAATGAAAGGCCTGGGCCAAAGATGGTAAGGACATGGAGATGATAAGAAACATAGGATAACAGAGGGATACACAGAACATTGCTTGCTGGTAATATGAGACATCGCAGCATGGCTGCAGTTTCCTCTCCTCCTCTGCTGTGTACGATGTAAGGCGCCGCCGCACGCAAAGCTGACGTCAGAGAAAGGAGGGCAAGGAAGGGGCGTGGCTTAAGCGGTTGGCGCCGTGTGTGGACTCTGTGTCCTTACAACACATGGCGCACAGTAATCGGGCTCAAACCTGAAAAAAACTTAAAAGCTTTTAGAGCTGATACTCTGTAACAGACGGTGTCTATCAGAGCAGCAAAAGCAAGGCTGACACACAGACGCGCTGGTGCTTGTGAGAGGTTTACACAGGCATATACAGTACAGGAAAAAAACTTATTGTCCTTCTATGCTGCCATTGTTTTTTTCCTAATATTGTTCAAGTAAATAGAACAAACTTAGAGGGCCTCTGCTTTTGTGCTTTGCACTATGGCTTCAAGGCTTACTACTAGAGTGCTAACCACCCCCAGGCACTGGGAACTCCAGTCATGCCTCCACATTGTCATCCTCTCTGGGGATACCTGGCATGGCAAGCCAGGGTGAGCCGTTAGAATCGGCTGGTGGTGCTACTGCTTTTCATACTTAAGCCCCTGTATATGGGACTGAGATTGTATTTTCCTCTGCCGTGCAAGGCTTAGAGGAAGTTTTAGCCGCTTTAATCACATCCTCCATTGAAGGGGATAGGAAGCGTGCTAGATCCATCTCTCCCACTCCAGGAAAAGTAGTAACGACAGATGCCAGCCTCTCAGACTGGGGAGCAGTACCAGAAAGACAACTGTCCAGAGACGGTGATCAAAACTCAAAGAGCCCTGCCATCAATATCCTAGAGATTCGGACAGTGTAGCTGGCTCTGAAAACCTGGACCTCCAGGTTAGAGAATTGTACTGTCCGGATTCAATCCGACAATACCACGACTGTTGGCCTATATCAATCACCAAGGGGGCACCTAGAGTCTCTCAGTTCAGAGAGAGGTGAACCATATCCTAACTTGGGCAGTAAGGAATGTCCCATCCCTATGGGCAGTTTTCATTCCGGGAGTACAAAATTGGCTGGCGGACTATCTGTCACCAGCAGTTATTCCCACAGGAATGGTCTCTTCACCCGAAGTGTTTTGGGCTGTTTGCCAACGATGGGGGACTCAAGACATAGATCTTCTAGCCTTCAGATTCAACATGAAGTTAAACAACTTTGTGTCCAGAACAAGGGATCCACTCACATACAAAACATATGCGCCAGTAATCCTGTGGGATCAGTTTTCACTGAGCTATGCATTCCCCGCGATTCAGTTGCTACCTCGACTTCCTTGCAGGTTCAAACTGGAAAGAAAGCCGGTAATTCTGGTAGCACCAGCAGGGCCCAGAAGGTCATGGTATGCAGGAATCGTAAAGATGGCAGTGGAGGGTCCTTGGCCTCTCCCAGGAGGGGTTACAAGGACCAGACCTGCTCTCGCGGGGGGCGATATTCCATCCTACTTTAGGAACGCTAAATTTAACGGCTTGGCTATTGAAACCCACATTCTGAAGAAACGTGGATTTTCTAGGTCAGTTATCTCGACTTTATTCAGCGCAAGGAAGCCAGCTTCCAGAGCTATATTATAGAGTTTGGAAAGCTTATGTTTCCTGGTGTAAATCCAAGAGTTGGCACGCTCGGAGATATATTCTAGGCAGAATTCTTGCCTTTCTACTATTGGACGTAGGGATGAAGTTGGCCTTAAGTATTATTAAGGGCCAGGTCTCAGCCTTATCGGTTTTATATCAAATAATGCTTGCTACACCTGATCTAGTCCGGGGTTTTTTCTTGCAGGGAGTGATGCGGATTAATCCACCAGTTTAATCACTCTTAAAGCCCTTGAGACTTGAATTTAGTTTGTCAGTGTTACAAAACAGTCATTTGAACCATTACAGCATATTCTGCTGGTCCTCCTGACTAGGAAGCTGATATTTTTTTTATTGCTATATCCTCAGCTAGGAGGGTATCAAGTTTGGCTGCTCTTTCTTGTAAAGAGCCATATTTGAATATTTACGAGGACAGAGTGTTACGCCCTCGTCCAAGCTTTTTGCCAAAAGTGATTTCAGACCTTCATCTGAATGAAGACATTGTCCTGCCATCATTTTTTCCCAAGACCATGTTTCAGGGAAGATAAGTCACTACATTATCTTGATGTAGTGAGGGCAGTAGTAGTAAGACTGCTCAGATTCGTAAGACTGATGTCTTATTTATTCTGCCAGAGGGTCCTAAGAAAGGACAGGCAGCGTCAAAATCCACTGTTGCTAAGAGGATTTGGCAAGTTATAATTTAAACTTATGATTTAAGAGATAAGATTCCCCTATTCAAGTTAAGACGCACTCTACCAAAGCGATTAGTGTTTCTTGGATAGTGCGTGACCAGGCCTCCTTTACTCAGATCTGCAAGGCCGCAACTTGGTCTTCGGTCCATACATTCACAAATTTTTATCAAGTGGATGTAAGAAAGAATGAGGATGTTGCCTTTGGGCGCTGTATGCTGCAGGTAGCAGTATAAATCCTCAGGTCTGCGGGTGCCCTATGGGCTGTGTCTCCCTCCCCTCAAGTGGCATTGCTTTGGGATGTACCAGTAAGTAGTTACTTGAGGCCCTGTGTCCTATGATGTACGATAAAGAAAATAAGATTTTTTTTTATAACAGCTTACCTGTAAAATCCTTTTCTTGGAGTACATCATAGGACATAGGTGTCCCTCCCTTCTGTCTTACGGAGTATAACTATATTGCTTATATTGCTTGGCTACAAAAACTGAGGTACTCCTGGAAGGTGGAGGGGTTATATAGGGGAGTAAACTTTATTGATTGTGAAAAAAGAAAACTAAAGCGCTGAGGTGGATTCTCTATAAAATGGCAAAACACCAAAAAGAAATGTGTAAGCTGCAACCAACCAATTAGTGCTGTGACACCTGTTATAAATCAAGATAAAATATGTTGGTGCGCTTATCAAACTATCCCCATCTGTTGGAGTGGTGCTTATATATAAAATCCTGAACCATAAAAACACCCTGATATAATCAGTAAAGTGAATAAGTGCAAATAAATAATCAATCAATAAAGTGAATGAATGCAAATAGATGCATCAAAAAACATATAAGGGAACACACATCCCTAGATATATGTAGATGAAAAAAAAAGCAATAATTAGTGTATGTTTGTGTTAATCCAGCTGAGGTCTAAATGTCCAATCACTTGCCTTTTGATGAACTTGCTTGTATTTCAATTCTCACAGATCACAGTTGCATGATGAATTACATTTGAAAGGTGATGATTCACATAAAGATAAAAGGAAAAACCATCATTGCGCAGTGTTTTAAATGCTACAAGCCTGGGTAAACAATGTAATCCACTCACACTATGCGAAGACGTCACTGACTCCTCCCCACGCATATCATCACATGTCACGTGACTTTCTCTTGAGAAAGTCACGTGACATGTGATGATACGCGTGGGGAGAAGGAGTCAGTGACGTCTTCGCATAGTGTTCGGCAAACACAGCGATAGCTGTATGAGCGGTGAAGCTGTCTGACCATTATAACAAAAGCGATTCAGCTACTGCAAATGTGTGAGTGGATTACATTGTTTGCCCAGGCTTGTAGCATTTAAAACACTGCGCAATGATGGTTTTTCTTTTATCTGTATGTGAATCCTCACCTTTCAAATGTAATTCATCATGCAACTGTGATCTGTTAGAATTGAAATACAAGCAAGTTCATCAAAGGCAAGTGATTGGACATTTAGACCTCAGCTGGATTAACACAAACAGCACTATTTACTTATTTTTTTTCCCATCTACATATATCTAGGGATGTGTGTTCCCTTATGTTTTTTGATGCATCTATTTGCATTTATTCACTTTATTGATTTGATATATTTGCACCTATTCACTTTACTGATTGTGATATCAGGGTATATGTTTTTTGATGCATTTTTTTGCATTTATTCACTTCATTGATTATTTGCACTTATTCACTTTACTGATTATATCAGGGTGTTTTTATGGTTCAGGATTTTATATATAAGCACCACTCCAACAGATGGGGATAGTTTGATAAGCGCACCAACATATTTTATCTTCCTTTATTGATTGCCAGTGTCAACACCTGAAGGTAGGCTATAACCCAATAAGTAATTACTTGAGGCTCTGTCTCCTATGTTGTACTCCAAGAAAAGGATTTTACAGGTAAGCTGTTATAAAAAATCCTATTATTTGCAACCTCAGAACACCCAAAAAGGAGATAGTATGTGTCCGGACAAAACTATGAGCTACCTGCTAATGTATCAGAAGGATTTTGATTTTGTGGGAATTTCAGTGACTTGGTTCAATAGCTCTCATGATTGGCTGGCAACCTTTCAAGGGTCTTCCCTATATTACAGAGATAGAGAGTAGGGTTGTCCCGATACCACTTTTTTAGGACCGAGTACAAGTACCGATACTTTTTTTCAAGTACTCGCCGATGCCGATTACCGATACTTTTTTTTTAATGTCACGTGACATTTTTTTTTTTGCTATTTTTTTTTGGGGGGGGGGGGGGGGGGTGAACGTTGTATGTGTGTGTGGTTTTTTTTTGTTTTCTTTTACAATTTTTATTTTTTACAATAATATTTTTTTATTATTTATTGTTTTTTTTTTTTTTTTTTTTAAATCAGCCCTGTTGGGGGGCTTTGGTGAGATATCAGGGGTCTTAACAGACCTCTGATATCTCCCCCTTGAGACAGAGAAAGAGACAGAGGATAGAGATTCCCCAGTCCCTTTCTCTGCAGCCTCAGCTGCACTGAGAATGAATGGAGAGATGACAGCGGCTTCTCTCCATTCATAAACTGACACATCGTAATCACAGAAGATTACAATGTTTCAGTTATGTGAATGGACAGAGTCAGCTGACTCTCTCCATACACAAAGGAAGGAGGGGGAGGACGGAGGAACTGAGGGGGAGAACGGAGGGAACAGATGAGAGAGGAATGCAGGGGACAGATAAGGATAGAGGAACGGAGGGGGAGAGATAAGGAGAGAGGAACGGAGGGGGAGAACGGAGGGGGACAGATAAGGAGAGAGGAATGCAGGGGACAGCGGAGAGGCACAGAGGAACGGAGGGGGCACGGAGGAGGATGCAGTGACAGTCAGCTGTGACCGATCACCGCTGTATGTCACTAAAACTGGTGAAAGCCGCTGGGGGAGAATCTTGTAACTCCCCCACGCGCCGATCACAGCTGTCCTCCAGGTATCGGGGAAGCATCGGGAGCATTTGCCCGAGTACAAGTACTTGGGCAAATGCTCGGTATCGGTGCCGATACCGATACTAGTATCGGTATCGGGACAACCCTAATAGAGAGGGTTAAAAAAGGGGGAGGGGTATGCCTGTATATCAAGAATGATGTACAAGTGAATGTGAGGGAAGACATCACCAATGGTGCAAGGGAGGAGGTGGAATCCTTATGGGTAGAACTACAAAGGGAGGAAACCAAGGGAAAAGTAATACTGGGAGTATGCTATAAGCCCCCTAACCAAAAAGAGGGAGGGGGAAGGCGGACCTCCTATCACAGTTGGGAATGGCGGCAAGGATGGGAAGTGTCATTTTGAACGGGGGATTTTAATTATCCAGACATGGACTGGGCCAAAGGAACAGCGCATTCGTCTAAAGCTCTTAATTTCCTAAATGTCTTACAGGACAATTTTTCATGGGTCAGATGGTAGATTTACCAACAAGAAACAATGCGTTACAAGATCTACTGATCACCAACAATACAGACCTGATCACAGGTGTGGAAATACGGGGCAACCTAGGAAACTGTGACCACAGGTCAATTAGTTTCGGTATAAATCACACAAATAGGAAACATAAGGGGAATACCATATTAAATAAGGGTACTGGCCAGTGCATCCTAATGTGTAATAAATTTAAAAGAGCTAATAAAAATCCTGGGTTGCTTAACTCCCAACACTTCAGTAACCAAAACTACAAGGTTTATCCTCGTGACACCAATATTTAAAGGACCAAGATATTCTCCGGGGAATTACAGACCAGGTAGCCTAACATCAGCATGCAAGCTCTTGGAAGGGACGATAAGGGACTGTATACAAGATTTCCGCAATGAAAACGGTATCATTAGCATTAATCGGCATGTATTCATGAAAAATCGTTCTTGCCAAACCAAAATCTATTAACCTTCTATGAGGAAGTGAGCTGCCATCTAAAGGAAGGCCTGTAGATGTGGTGTATCTCGATTTTGCATGGCATTCGATACAGTCCCCCAAAAACGTTTACTGTTCAAACCTAAGGTCTGCCAGCATGGACCAAAGGTTGAGCACTTAAATTGAAAACTGGCTACAGGGGAGAGTTCAGAGGGTGGTGATAAATGGGAAGTACTTGGAATGGACTGGTATGGGAAGGGGGGTACCCCAGGGTTCTGTCCTGGGACCAATCCTGTTTAATTTATTCATAAATTATCTGGAGAATTGGATAAACAGCTCAATCTCAGTATTTGCGGGCAATGCTAAGTTATGCAGGGCAGTGGCTTCTCTGCAGGATGTGGAAACCTTGCAAGAGGATCTAAAAAAATTAGCGGGGTGGGCAATTGCATGGCAAATGAGGTTTAATGTAGAAACATGTCAAATACAATGTAATATTGACATAAAAGCACACACACAGGTTGGACTTGATGAACTTGTGTCTCTTTTTTCCAACCTTACCAACTATGTAACTGTGGATTTTGAAGAATAGGCAGTAATCCTTAGGCATAGGTTTCAAAAACGTGGATATAAAAAGTGGCTCAACAGAGTCTATGAAAGTGCCAAAAAACAGCAAGAGGGAGGACCTCTATGATGCATACAGAGAATGTGAGGCAAAAAACACAGCTATGTATACAGTTTAAATCGACAACTGCATCCGTGCAATACCCACATTGTGAGAAGTGACAAGTAAATGTGTAGAAAAAGAGCTGCACGTCTTAAAGCCGAACTCCGGGCAAAAACCTTTTTTCCATGTCCTTGTTGCTGATCTCCTAACTTAACCAACTCGGCTATCCATGTTCTGAGCTCTGTAGTTCCTCTAATAGCCTGCTGATCTTGCTGAAAAAACGTTATTGCCCAGTGACATCCTGTTAGACCGCTGGCTGCTATTTCTCCTGTATCCTCAGCCAGCGCTCTGACACTCCCATGTAATTCTCTGTAAAGCGAGTAGGGAGTTTTATTTCCTCTAGTGGGCAGAGGATCTCACAGCCCCTGGTCTGTGCCGCCCATGGAGGAGGTGTCGTCCTCCTCTGCTCCCTGCCAGTCACCTCCCGCCGGCATTTTGATTGACAGCGCACTGTTCCAATGGAGGCGGGAGGTGAGAAATTAGAGATCATTATTTCCCATACAATACCTGTCACGGTGGGATATCACCCGCTCTGTCATCCCGATGATTTCTGATAATGACCCTCATGCGGCACTGGTTTGCATTTTTATTAAATGCATTACATTTATTAATTTAATAAAAATGTATTTAATGCATTAAATTTTATATTATATTAATATGCATTTTTAAAGCTGTAACCTATCATCATACCGTGTTACTGAGTAGCATTACTTGCTGGCTGCAGAATGAGGGGTGTTCACATTTTACATGTACAAGCTTAGTGTACCCTCGCACATTCATTGCAATCCAAAGGATTCATGGGAAATGTAGTCTGATTACAGTTTAGAGAGAGAGGAGAGGATGTGATGTAATCCACTGTTCTTAGAGATCCTCCCTGCCAGAATACAGGCTGCATTTTTTTTAAATCACAGAGCTAACTTCCTGAACATTCAATCAGACATTTCTCTTACATGGTAAGACATTTCACAAATGTAATAACTGTTTTGTGTAGGGGGTGTACTATTGGGGGATTTTTTCTTTTTGAAAATCCCAGAGTTTTGCTTTAAGCTAAAAGCTGTGACAATTAACCACTTTAAGGCCAGGCCTTGTCTGGAACATTTTGTTTACAAGTTTAATTTGGTATTTTTTTGCTAGAAAATTACATAGAACCCCCAGACATTTCATATATTTTTTTTTTCTTTTTGCCTAGACCCTAGAGAATAAAATGGCGATCTTTGCAATATTTTATGTCAAACCGTATTTGGGCAGCGGTTCTTTCAAACGCAGTTTTCTTTGGACAAAATGCACTTTTGAATAATAGTTTAAAAAAAAAAAAAAAAAAAACAGTCCAAGTTTTTTTGTATAATGTGTAAGATGTTATGCCGAGTAAATAGATACCTGCCATGTGCTTTAAAACTTTTGGAAAAAAAATTACAGGTTTAAAAGATTCCTTATGCCTCATAGAATATACATTGGGGTGTTTGCTTTGCTAAATGGGGTCATTTTGTGGGTAATTCCATTGTCCTGGTGCCTTCAAAAGTGTGATAGGTAGGAATTAAATTAGATGTGTAATTTATGCTCCTAGAACGCCTGGAGGTGCTACTTGGATATTGGGCCTCTGTATATGGGCAGGCTGTGTAAGTCTCACACATGTGATATCACTATACTCAGGAGGATAGATTTATATATATATATATATATATATATATATATATATATGTGTGTGTGTGTATGTATATATATATATATATATATATATATATATATATAATTTGCCGACCAGCTGCAGTGATTATACTGTGGCAAGATCCCGCGAATCGCCTTAGCTGTACGTCAGCTTGGGAACTGGCTTTTGTGGGCGCATGCTCACCCCCCATTGGCCAGCCGGGGAACCAATCAGCGGGTCCGGCGGACTCTATGTCCGCCGGCCACCCACGATTAATCCCCACAGTGACAGAATTGGGATCTGCCTGTGTACACAGGCAGATCCCCATTTAGCAGTTCCACTAAAAATCACTGTTTGCCACAATTACTAGTAAAAAATTATATATATATATATATATATATATATATATATATATATATATATATATATATATATATATATATATATATATATATATTAGTAATTGTGGCAAACAGTGATTTTTAGCGGAACTGCGACATTGCGGCGGACAGATCGAACACCTAACTGACATTTTTTGACACTTTTTTGAGGAACCAGTGGCATTAATAAAGTAATCAGTGCTAAAAATATGCACTGTTATTGTACTAATGACACTGGCAGGTAAGGGGTTAACATCAGGGTGGATCAAGGAGTTAAATGTGTTCCCTGCAGGTGTTTTCTAACTGTGTAGGGGACTGACTGGGAAAACGCAGATCCTGCTTAGCAGAAAGACAGGATCTGTGTGATCTTCCCTGTCAGAGTGGAGATTTGCCTTGTTTACACAGGCAGATCCCCATGACCCGCTGATTGGCTGGCCAATGGGGGTGAGCGTGCGCCCACAAAAGCCAGTTCCCAAGCTGACGTACAGCTAAGGTGATAATCACGGCAGCTGGTCGGCAAGTGGTTTTAATATGACAATTTTGTGAGGGCAAAAAAAGTCTTCATTTTTCCAAGAATTGTGGGAGAAAATTACAACTTCAAAAAACTCACCCTGCCTCTTACTAAATACATTGGATTGTCTGCTATTCCAAAAAAGGGTCATTTTGGGGGTATTTGTACTGTACTGCTTGTTAGTGTCTCAAAAAATGAGATAGGCCATCAGTGTGATCAATTTTCAATGATTGGCACCATAGCTTGTAGACTATAACTTTCACACAGACTAAATATCCACTAATTTGGGCTGTTTTTACCAAAGATATATGTAGCAATATAAATTTTGGCTCAAATTTATGATTGAAAAATGACTGACTTCCAAAATTTTACAATAGAAGCAAAAGTGTTTTAAAAAATTGTCGCTTATCGCTAAAAATAAAAAACACAGCGGCGATTAAATACCACCAAAAGAAAACTATTTGTGAGAAAAAAAATGTATAAAGATTTTGTTTGGGTACAGTGTAGCATGACTGAGTAATTGTCATTCAAAAGTGTGAGAGCACTGAAAGCTAAAAATTGGTCTGGGCGGGAAGGGTGTATAAGTGCCCTGTATTGAAGTGGTTAAAGGCAGCAAGCCTGAACATCTCATGGATTGAGATACTGTCCAGTGATCCCAGCTGTTCACATCCCAGGAGTCAACCATTGGAAGGGGTTTTACCTAAATTGTCACTGGCTGGACCAATGGGTATAGGACCTTTCATCGCAGCATGTTCATATATTTCCAGTATATTTGATCCCCTAGACTCAATTCAGGCTAATTTATGCCTTTCCTCCATTTGTGAATCTTACCTTGACTGCTCCACAATCTTCTGTGGATGAAGGTTTTGGCTGCAAGGTGCTTGCAGCAGAATTCTGAGTTGGGTTTATTGACCTTTTGTTCTTGTTGAGCCTGTTGGCTCTGTTTGTCTTGTTGCTCGCCTGCCCTTATTTGCTCAAACACCCCTCCTCTCCCTCCTCCTCTGTTCCTGTTCTGCATTGCTTGCTACAAAACTGAAGAGTCATGGAGGAAATCACACAAAGGTACCAGCCTACAACCCATGGGCAATGAATATTCAGCCTGTGTCCTGCACTGTACTCCCAACATATGGAATTTACAAATAAGTCCGAATGTAATATATATATATATATATATATATATATATATATATATATATATATTACAATTCTGCTTTTCTCTTGTTTGCTTCTGTACAAAAAAGTCTCCATTGCATCATTGTGGCTAAAATTTTCCCTAAACTAAACACCGCTACACAAAAACAATGTAAGGGGGCTTGTGCACATGGCACATATATCAAATAGTGTGGGTGGCTTTACACAGCTGCCACATGCAGTAGACCACAATTAAGAATGGCTGTATAAGGCCGCACCTAGGTTTATGACGCTACTTGTATAAACCTGTGTATGCATATCGGTGCGCAACCCTTGAAGTAAACCGCCTATAATATGGGGCTTGCAGCTTTTAAAGGGGTTGTAAAGGTAAAAATTTTTTCACCTTAATGCATTCTATGCATTAAGGTGAAAAAACTTTTGACAGTACCGCCGCCCCCAGCCCCCCCGTTTTACTTACCTGACGCCTCGAATCTTCGCTGCTCGTGCTCGTCATCTTCATTGCAGCTCAGCCTGGTCGGTGATTGGCTGCAGTGGATGGATTGAAAGCAGCGCAGCCATTGGCTCGCGCTGCTGTCAATCACATCCGATGACGCGGCGCGCCGGGGGGCGGGGCCGAGTGATACAGCGAGCGGCTATAGCGGGGAGGAGCTGAAACAGCCGCCGAGGGACCCCAGAAGACCAGGTTCGGGGCCACTCTGTGCAGAACGAGCTGCACAGTGAAGGTAAGTATAACATGTTTGTTATTTAAAAAAAAAAAAAAAAATAACTTTACAACCCCTTTAAGTGTGTGTGGGTTTACACAGCTAGTGGCATAAAACCCGTATACAGTCATTGAATACTGTGGTCCGCTGCACTCAGCAGTTGTGTGTCCCAGGTATGGAAACATGCCTGCAATTTACAATATATGGCCTCCTGCACCCCAAAGCACTATACTAATGCCCCGTACACACGGTCGGACATTGATCGGACATTCCGACAACAAAATCCTAGGTTTTTTTCCGACGGATGTTGGCTCAAACGTGTCTTGCATACACACGGTCACACAAAGTTGTCGGAAAATCTGATCATTCTGAACGCGGTGACGTAAAACACTTATGTCGGGACTATAAACGGGGCAGTAGCCAATAGCTTTCATCACTTTATTTATTCTGAGCATGCGTAGCACTTTGTGCGTCGGATTTGTGTACACACGATCGGAAATTCCGACAACGGATTTTGTTGTCGGAAAATTTTATAGCAAGCTCTCAAACTTTGTGTGTCGGAAAATCCGATGGAAAACGTGTGAGAGAGCCCACACACGGTCGGAATTTCCTCTGGATGTAAGTCAGCACTATTGTGCAGCTCATGATCCTCGGCTAAAAAGGGACTTTCTGTGGTGTGTGATTTTGTATGCCTTCAACAGACAGCAGTTGCCGTTTACAACAATAAAGATTCTCTAAATGTATTTGATTATTAGAGCACGCTGTTCAACAGTTTTTTTTTTTTTTCTTCAACAGGTTGAGGAGGAAGTAAGATGGCTAAAAAGTGATGGAATGAGTTGTCTATTTTGGATGATGCTCATAGCATTTTTTATTTTTGTTTTTAGATGCACAGGATCCGTTTAGACTTCTGCAATGCCCTTATGATTCTAACCACCAAATAAGAGCGTGTCGTTTTCCTTATCATTTGATTAAATGTAGGAAGGTGAGTAACCTCTATTTTAAACTGGACCATAACTGCATTTGGTATTTTTGGGAATTTTGTTTAAAATGCAATTCTGGTCAGACCACTAAATAGGTGAAGTATATGGAAGCCATTTTATGTGTGTATCCTGCCCTGAGACTAAGGCAGGTCATACACTCAGCAGGAACCGGCCGAGATTCTATGGGCAGGCTAGATGTATCAAGTTGATCAATCAACTTTTGGGTACAACCAGCCTGCTGGATTTTCCTTGCGATTATTGCTAGCGGCTGGTATAACTGCTAGCAATCACTGTCTTCACCCGGTGGGCATGGCCTCCCCCACAAGGAGAATACAATGGCTTGGTAGGAGGGATTCCCGCATCAACACTGTTCGGGGAATCTAGTAAATTTCTTTCCTGCAACCCAGGAAACTGCACTGTGCATGGCTGGGCTAAGACATACCGACCAGTGAGTATGGCCAGGTTGGTGACCTAAAGGACTTCCCTGCCTCCACCTTGAGATTAGACTGAAAAGGAAAAGCAGCAAACTGATTAGCTCATTCTGCTTTCCTGTCATAATGTCCTTTGTCAACCTATATACATTCCAACATGCTTGACTGGCTGCTGGTAGTGGTCCAGTTTGTTTCACTGCAGCGGGGGCTACAGGTGACAAGACACTGATACCTAGTGTTTTAGTCTAGCATTTAAAAATACATATTTTTAAATATATAACTGCATTTCATATGTGCTTTTTAATGTCTGCATTGTATTCAGCTTTAAAGTAGAAAGTAGTCAGAAAATGTAAGTCCTGCTAGATCCCTTCAGGCTTTTCCCGTTTTGAAGGTATAGCTATTTAACATTAAAAATAAGTGCCTATGCTGTTTAAAATCTAGTAATACACCATCTTGCACTGCTCTGCACATGCTCAGTTGCACTCTATTTTTAGGCAGTGCTGAATTTGTAGAGACCGATCTGCTGAGAGCCTTAAAACAGAATTAACCACTTCCTTACCAGGCCTATTCTGGCACTGCTCAACTTTTTTTTTTTTTGCTAGAAAATTACTCTGAATCCTCAAACATTTTTTATATGTTTAACAGACGCCCTAGGGAAAAAAATGGAGGTCATTGCAACTTTTTATGTCGCATGGTATTTGTGCAAATTTTTTCAAACACGTTTTGTTTTTTTGGGGAAAAAAAAGTTTTACGAATTAAAAAAATTACAAACCAGTAAAATTAGCCCAATAATGTGAAAGATGAAGTTACGCCGAGTAAATACATACACAACATGTCATGTTTTAAAATTGCGTACACTCATGGAATGGCGCCAAACTTTGGTACTTAAAAATCTCTATAGGCGACGCTTTAAAAATTTTTGCAGGTTACCAGTTTAGAGTTAGGAGAGGTCTAGTCGTAGAATTCTTGCTCTCACTCTAACGCACGCGGCGATACCTCACGTGTGGTTTGAACGCCGTTTACTTATGTGGGCGGAACTTGCATGTGCATTAGCTTTTGAGTGCGAGCTACCGGGGACAGGGGCGCTTTAAATTTTTGATCGCTTTAATTCCTATTACAAGGAATGTAAACATCCCTTGTAATAGTAATGGTGTGTTACAAGTCCTCTATATGGAAAAATGCGGGGTCAATAAGACCCTGCATCTTTCCTCCAGGCTGGAAAGCAAGAGATCAAAAATTAAAAATTCACTATCCTATGCTTTCCAGCCACGATCACAGCTTTGTTTATAAGCGTGGCGTCATAACGTCACGCCCGGGCCATCGACGGTCACAGAGATGACTGATGACCTTCTGGTCATGGGAAATCTCTGATCGGCGGCCGATTTTTTTTTTTTTTTTTTTTTTTCCTTCTCCGTGTCCCCGATGGCACATGAAAAAACGTCAGTGTTTACATGTGCCGGAAGTGACAACATAATGTCATGCCTGGAATCCGAAGGTCATAGAGATGACCGGGGACCATCTGGTCCTCTGTCAGCTCTGTGGTAAACGGCCGCAGCCGGCCCATTCATTCATTTGCCGATCGCGCAGGCAAGCCAGTAGAAGCAGCGGAGGGGGCCGCCACCTGTGAAAACAATCAAGCGACTGAACAGCTGCTATGATCATTTTTACTGTGCAGGGAATTGCCGGTAGAAAAAAAGGTTTATGAATGATGCCTGCAGCTGCACCCATCATGCAGATATCTCCACTGAAAGTCCAGGAGGTCATATGATGGCCTGTGGTATTGAAGTAGTTAAACCATTAAATCTCTCTGGGTTTAGTTCTGGTTTGATATTTACTGCTGTTCAGGGGCTCTGGGCTCAGCATAATTGCAGCCTACAGCAAGAAGAAACCGGAGCAATGCTGAGGGCAATTATTATTGAGGAATGTATGTTCCTTGCTAAACATTATTTTTTTTTATCAAGCTTTATCATGAATGCTGCTGCCAGACTTAAACACCTTACCAACTGCTCAGTGTCTGCCAACCCTCTCCTCCAATCCCTACACTGGCTCCCAATCACCCAGTGAATTAAATTCAAAATACTAACCACAACATACAAAGCCATTCACAACTCTGCCCTGAGCTACATCACCAATCTTGTCTCCTGCTCTCAAGCTCTCTCATCTCCTCCTCCCATGCTCGTCTCCAGGATTTCTCCAGAGCCTCTCCCATCCTCTGGAACTCGCTACCTCCATCTATCCGGCTATCCCCTGCTCTTGCTACCTTCAGGCGATCCCTGAAAACTCATCTCTTCAGGAAAGCCCATCACGTCTCCAACTAATCTCCTACCACTTCCAACAGCTCATTTCCCACAGTTACAACCTTTTTGTATCACCTGCCCCACCCTATTAGATTGTAAGCTCTTCTGAGCAGGGCCCTCTTAATCCTCTTGTATTTTATTGTATTATAACTGTATTGTCTCCCTTTTATATTGTAAAGCGCTGCGTAAACTGTTGGCGCTGTATAATAATAATAAGAAGTTGTTATGGGTAAAGTTTTTTTTGCTTTAAAGCGGAGGTTCACACAAAAATTGAACCTCCGCTTTTCTAAACCCTCCCCCCCTCCCGTGTCACATTTGGCACCTTTCAGGGGGGAGGGAGGTGCAGATACCTGTCTAAGACAGGTATTTGCACCCACTTCCGGCATAGACTCCCAGGGGAGTCTACGCCCCCTCCCGTCCCCACCGCCGCACTGTCTGCTGGGGGACGCACAGGTCCCAGAGACAGCAGGGACCAGTTAGGAAGCGCAGCACGACTCGCTCATGCGCAGTAAGGAACCGGGGAGTGAAGCCACAGCGCTTAACTTCCTGATTCCCTTACAGAGAATGGCGGTGGCAGCACCCGAGGGACGATTCGGTCTCGGGTGCCGACATCGCTTTACAGCGGGACAGGTGGGTGTCCTTATTTTAAAAGTCAGCAGCTGCAGTATTTGTAGCTGCTGACTTTTAAATTTTTTTTTTCTTCGCGGGACTCCCTCTTTAACAAACGTTTTCTATATTTGTTACCTATTGGATTCCAGATGAAAATTTGGCCTCATTCAGCTTTGACTGGCTTAAGATCCATTAATGGCCATGTCTGTTACTGCACTATTATCACCAACATCGTAGCTGTAAATGTGTATCCCAAAAGTTTAGTCTAGGTAATAAAATAATTGTTTATTTCTGCTCAGTATTGTGATCATACACTATGTATTTTTGAACAGTGCTTGCTCATAATTAATACATTACACTAATGCTAAGGCAGGCCATACATTTATGCAGTTACTTACCTTGTCCCCAGGATCTTGCGATGTCCTCCCGCTGTGTATGCGAGCCGTGTCTCCGCGCGATTCATCACCGTGCCGAGCTCCATTCCTTGCGAGCATTGCGATGCACAGGGATGGAGCAAGGCGCCAAATTCAAAAAGTTAAAAACGCACAATACATACAGTACACTATAATCTTACAGATTATATAACTGTGTCAAATAATTTCACCTCCCTATTGTCCCTAGTGGTTTGTCCAGTGCCCTGCATGCGGTTTTATATTATATATACTGTTCTTTCTGCCTGGAAAGTGGAGATTGTCCATAGCAACCAAAAAGCGTCCCTTTACATCAAAAGCGGTTTTAGACAAGCTAGAAAACAGCGATAATAAATTAGAATCATTTGCAGAATTGAGTGACAGTGATTTGTGGGGAAATCCGTCATCAAACACTGAAAGTAAATTTCAGTGTTTTTAATTTTATTACATTATTGAAAAATTGTTGTTATATTTATTTCTTATTATTATTATATTATAATTTATGATTTCGTGTTTCAAACTTTATCATACCCGGGATGTCTATTAGACTCTTGTTTGGGCAGATTTAAGTGAGTTATTCCTAAAAATTACAGACCTACAATATAAAATGCCAAATTTCCATGCAAAACAATTGTACCGCTTTTATTTTTATGACACGATCACATTTTTTATCCTTTATAATCAGCTCTAAACTGATAACATGTAAAGGCTTAAAAAGTGTTACCTATGAATAATTTTAGGTACTATTGTCACCATTTCACAGGTGTGTGCAACTTTAAATCTTCACGTTAGTATTTATTTGACACATCATCTTTTATATTTTACCCAGAAATTAGGATATTATATTTGTATGCACCAAAATTTAATTGAGGTGCAATTTTTTTTTACTGAAAATCTGCATTTGATAAAGTTATACGAATATCATTGGATATGTATAATATTTTAAGGATTTTAGGTAATCTTCAGACCTAAATCATGCATTTTAACGTGTGTAAAATATTGAGGGGGGGAGAGAATGTCTCTGCTAGTGAAAGGGTCGAAGCAGGGGTGGTGAACCCCACGGCCTGCGACCTCAAATCGGGGAAATGCATGCCCATGCTCTGGCATGGCAGGTCGGCAAGCCCAGATTGCGATCAAGGAGTTGCCGGCCCACCATCCCAGAGCATCAGCATGCATGGAGCTGGAGCTGCATATGCCAAAGCTTCCTCTGTAGTGTCGACTCCTGTCCTTGTCACTGGCAGGGGAATACCAAGTGCACTTCACCTGGGACCTTTATAGCAGCCTGGAGAAAAGGTTGGTGTATTAAACATCACATATACTGCACTTTTGCAATGGCATATTCGCGCTTATAAAAAGTTTTATTGGGCTGCTTTCACACTGATCCATGGGTGCAGTGCAGCGCACCTGTGACTTTTTCCTGTCGGTTAGCTGCACTGAGCCATAGACTTCTATTATATCCTGCATGTTTGGTGCGTTTTCTGAAACTCAATGCTTGGACTTCAAGGAGGTTCATGACATCTCCTGAACTTCTCTATTTATTTACATCTGACAGGTTTATGGCTCTGTCAGAGCATTTACTGACACTCTGGGCTGTAAGAGGTACACAGAGCTATGCCCTTCACTCCCCTCTGCTGCCCATTCAGAAAAGCCTTGGTATATTGTGAATGAGTTGTAATTGGGCAGGAGGGGAAGGGCAGGTGTAGCAACTGCACTAACGCTAATGTTTAAGATGCTTAGACTTGAAGCAATCAGCATTGGGCTCCCAGAAATACAGCGATAAGCATCTTCTGGGAGTGCAATAAAACCATCAGATGTAAATAATCGAGATAAGCCCAGGAGATGTCCAGCACCCCCTTAGACTTAACTCGGTGTGCCTTCACTTTTTACAAAGGAGCTGAATTCAGCTTTAAAGTTTACTAAGTAGAGCGCTTGAACTCCTTCAAGACTTAAAAATGTATTCTATTTGTCTTATTTTGCTCCAGGTTATGCTGGTTTCCTGTGTGCTGTCCCCCATTCCATTTTTAAAGGGGCAATTTCCTATTATATGGTTCTATGGAGCACAGCTGGAGCCATCCTTACATGCATGCTTCTAGGGAGGACAACGGGGTGCAGCATCCTCACATCAACAATAAATTTCTCAAAGCTAGGCAGGCAGTGCATGTTAGGGAGTGTAGTCCTTAATGAATAATACTGCATTTTGTATGATGGAATCCAGAGTAATGCTGCCTTTTAATAACAAAAACTGTGTTCTACCACTTTTTTTTCCCCCCTAAACAGAATCATCATGATCTTGCCTCTCAGTTTGTCACTTGCCCGTTTAATGCCCGCCACATGGTACCTCGAGGAGAGCTAAGTTACCACATTTCCCGATGTGATGACCAAAGTTGCATCGAACAGGATATTGGTATGAGAGCTTACATAATGCAATTTCTAAAATTTGGAGTGCTACATAAAAATCTAATAAATTAATTCACATAAGAGCCATTAGTTAGATGGGTGCTATAGGAGTGTGTGCTCATATAAGTGCAACAAACAAATGATCAACAACCAC
The DNA here is from genome assembly GCF_042186555.1 of Aquarana catesbeiana. NCBI lineage: Eukaryota > Metazoa > Chordata > Amphibia > Anura > Ranidae > Aquarana > Aquarana catesbeiana. The sequence goes on along the minus strand of NC_133325.1, from coordinate 151,619,832 downwards.
AAAAGCCTTGATCCATCTTGCATAAACTTATTACAGTGAAAAGTTTGCAATCCTCCACTGTGAACCAACTGGGCAAACTCCTTTCCTTAGCAGGACCTTTAAATTATAAAAAGACAAAACGGGCAGATTTCCTTTCAGTCAGCTGGGATAATCTACACTGGAGGTAAAAAAAAAAACTTTCACATCAGAGCCAGCTCCAGGAAGAGAATACAATGTTGCCGTGCAGAGAGAAAACAATTTGGGACTTGTTGGCCTCGTAAGAATCCAAAGTCTTGTTGCCTAATGTATGCCAACGGGGTTTACCCAACACACCACCAAAGTGTTTGCTCACTAGTACCCCATGGAGGAGGAATTCTACATGAAATGGGGTTCTGTGGCTGTTGACCTGGCAATTATCTACTTTAATAAGGACCTGGTTCTGGTGGATTAGGTACCCTGAGGTCTTTAAGGGTGCTATGGGTTTGGAAGCGCTCTTCAAAGCGTCCTTCTCCCTGATGGGAACAGCTCTGCAGCCAATGATAGCTGTGGTGCGTTTTTGTCAAGTCCTGAAAGATTTTCAGAGGACTTGAGTTTCTCTGATGCCTCGGAGGACTCCATACAGCAGCCGTTGAGGTTGGGCACCATGTCTGTCCATATGAGGAAAATACCATGGTTCAAGTGGCAGTTGGAGTTTCGCTGCAAATAGCAACTTCAGAGATTGCCTTTGAGGGCGAGCATTTGTTTGGGCCATCCTTGGATGCTTGCATTCAGAAGCACACTCTTAAGCCGGCCATAGACCATTCAAATCTTGACTGGTTCAACCCGAATTCTAAGCGATCATATGCCTGGTTTGCTCAGTTTTCGGTCTGCTGTGAGTGGGGAGCAGTGAATGTCAGTCACTGCCCTCTGCTCCCCCATTGTTCAGTGGAGCGTTGGGCTGGGTGCAGCTGGCTCTGGCTCTCAGCAGTCAATCAGGCTGCTGGGTGGATCCCAACAATATTGTCAGGATCCTTCCAGAGCTTGGAGCAGTTCTGCCCCATCAGTTGATAGCGGGCAGTAGATTCTGTCAGCAGACTCTGGGTCTCAGGAGAACAAAAGTGTACTCTTGTGACCCACAAGAAAAGTACAGGCAAAAAAGCTTTGGCTGTACTTGACTATGAAGGGGCAGATTTCGGCTTCAGACATTACATTTCAAAGACCCTATTTGTTTTCATCCCTAGGAAAAAGCCATTGTGCGTTCGGCCTGTACACCCCCTTTTGTCTCCCTGGGACCTTAATTTGGCGTTACCTGTTTTGGACTTCTCTGTTTGAGCCTATCCTAGATATTCCCTTTTCGCTTTTTACGTGCATGGTTGTCTTTTTTGTTGCTATTACTTCAGCTCATAGTCTCAGAGCTACTGTAGATTTCGTCTTCTGCAAGGAACCTTTTCTAAGTCCTCTTCCAGGAGGCTCCTCCTACCTAGCACAGGAAACACATGATCCACATTATAAAAGTGCAACCATAGGCAGTAGCCCCTCTGTAAATGTGTTTCCTCCAGCCAGACAGGAACTTCAAACAAAGTTATTTTTGTCCAGCCTTTGTGCTAGGTTGCAGGGGCCTCCCAGCGGCCATACCCTTTCGACTAGGGCAGTGATGGCAAACGTTGGCACCCCAGATGTTTGGGAACTACATTTCTCATGATGCTCATGCACTCTGCAGTGTAGTTGATCATCATGGGAAATGTAGTTCCAAAACATCTGGGGTGCCAAGGTTCGCCATCACTGTCCTAGGGTATGGACCGGCTTGGGCCATCCATAGACTTGCCAAGATGCTGTCTGGTTGTAAATAAGGGACCCCCTCTCCCTGTTGTGGTGCCTCAGTAAGATACCTGTGGGTTGTGGAGGAGGTAGCCCAGTGGAGCCCATCCAGAGAGGTAGCGTGGCATCAGCGGGCAGATCTCCTGCGGGAGGCAGTCTGCCGCTCGGTCTACAATGCTTGTTCCCATCGCATCCCCTCAAATGGCTGCAGTGGGAAGAAACTTCTCTCACATCCGGAAGCTTGTGGCCGCACGGGTGTTGCGGAGTTATGATGCCACTTAAAGGCAGAAAGTAATACGACCGGCGGCCATCTTGGTACACCCAAGCTGCGGGGAAATTGAGTTTTTTTTTTTTTTTTTTTTTTTTTGAAGCAGGGCTACAGTCACGAGGGGGGTGCAGCGCCGGATCCTCCACACCACCTTAAATGAGGGACCAAAAGTGGCGTGGATAGGACTTCCAGGATGGCACCATGAAGGAATCTGGATCCATGGAAGGTCTGGAGGCGCCATCTCTAGAGTCCAGCCCTAAGGTAAGAAAATAGGGGGCAGGCTCCTCCTGTTTGTTTTCTTACCCTCCTGTGGTGGGGGCACAGGGGGTTTTCCAGAGCTTGTTTCTTTTGCTTAGTGGACAGGTGTCTCACATTTCAGCATAGGCTCCGGTGGTGGTTACTTATAAATTCTTAGACTAGAATTGTGTTATCCAGTGGGTGTTTGCATATATGGTTCTTCAGTGGAAGTAATGTGGGGGGTCTATCCTCTGATTTATTTTAGGACAAAGCCCGTAAGCCCAAAGACAGCAAGGCAGAGACACCCAGAAAAAGGTGCCCAGTGTGCACCAAGAAAATGCCTTCCGGTTGGAAGAAGAGTGCATGCCAAGATTGTATCCACAATCTCCTCAAAGGGGAAACAGCCTGTGCTCAAAGGTTTCCTGGACTCCATGAAAAAGGAAATGAAACAGACTTTACAGTCTTTCATGCCCAGGGCACGAAAATCGCTTGCTGAACCCATCTCCAGTACATCCGGCACCAGCACTAGGCCAGCAGTCCCTGTTCATGCACGGGTAACCCAGGATCAGGGGGTACTGGAGGAATTGGAAGAGAGCTCAGAGACAGCCTCAGATTCCGAGGAGGGGGAGCTCAAGGAAGATAAGCCGAGCAAAGTCCAGAGATTTCTTTTTTTTTTCTTCAGCGGAAACAGGAATTATTGAAGCTATATACGACACCCTGGAGCTGGAACAGCCAGAATCCCAGGAGTTGTCTGTACATGACCTATACGCAGGCCTTTAACCTCAACAGACCAGAACCTTTCCGGTTCATGTGTCTTTAACCACTTCAGCCCCAGAAGATTTTACCCCCTTCCTGACCAGAGCACTTTTTACAATTTGGCACTGCGTCGCTTTGACAATTGCGCGGTCAAGCGACGCTGTACCCAAACGCAATTTGCGTCCTTTTTTTTCCACCCACAAATAGAGCTTTCTTTTGGTGGTATTTGATCACCTCTGCGGTTTTTATTTTTTGTGCTATAAACAAAAGAGCGGCGACAATTTTGAAAAAAAAAAAAACACTTTTACTTTTTGCTATAATATCCAATATTTTTTTTCAAAAAAAAAAAAACTTTTTCCTCAGTTTACGCAGATATGTATTCTTCTACATATTTTTGGTAATTAAATCGCAATAAGTGTATATTGATTGGTTTGGGCAAAAGTTATAACGTCCACAAAATAGGGGACAGATTTATGGCATTTTTATTATTTTTCTACTAGTAATGGCGATGATCTGCGATTTTTTTTTTTTTTTTTCGGGACTGCGAAATTGCAGTGGACAAATTGGACACTTGACACATTTTTGGGACCATTAACAATTATACAGCGATCAGTGCTATAAAAATGCACTGATTACTGTAAAAATGTAACTGGCAGGGAAGGGGTTAACACTAGGGGGCGATCAAGGGTTTAACTGTGTTCCCTCTCTGTGTTCTAACTGTAGGGGGGATGGAACTTGCTAGGGGAAGAGAGATGGTGTTCATACTTTGAACACACGATCCGTCTCTTCTCCCCTCTGAGAGCCGGGATCTGTGTGTTCACACACAGATCCCGGTTCTCGCTGTGTCACGAGCGACCGTGGGAGCCCGGCGGTCAGCGCCCACTGGGCACTCACACTGGCCACAGGGCAAAGCAACGCAACATAACGTCGTTTCGCCCAGCCGTGCCATTCTGCCGCAGTAAAACTGCGGCTGGCCGGCAAGTGACTAAAAGAAACAGTGCTTCAAGAGTGGAAGGATCCAGAAAAGTCTTCTTTCTTAAGAACCTGAAAAGACGATTCCCCTTCAAGGAAGAAGATTCAAAGCTGTGGAGAAAGTGTCCCAGATTAGACGCTTCCCTTTCTAAAGTCTCAAAGAGATCAGAGCTCTCATTTGAAGACACAGGCGCCCTAAAGGAGCCGATGGATAAGAAGGCTGAGGGATATTTAAAGAAAGCGTGGGAAGCCTGCTCCCCTAACTTTAAACTGGCCCTTGATACTACTTACGTGATTTGTACCCTTGACTTATGGCTGAAGCAGCTCCGCACTCTTCTAGAGTCACACTCCCAAAGAAGAGATTTTAGAGGCACTACCAACTCTTAAGTAAAGCAGTGGCTTATGCTTCCACAGAATCTGTAAGGGGACAGACGTCAGCATAACAAGGATTTTGAAGTTAAGCAAGACAAAGAAATGGGGAGTGGGGTATAGGTGGGGAAGGGGTAGAGGTGGCTTCCTTTTAAAACCCTCCCGGCCTAAGGACCCTTCTCAGTGACTCAGCTGGCCATGTGGGAGGAAGGTTTCTCCCAACAATCCTACCAAGAGACCGAGAAGGTGACAGCTATGTCTTCCCTCCAGCAGAGTATGCTGGAGGAGAATGTGATGAGGGTCCTCGGATTGATGACAGCGGCCATCCTAGGGGTCCAATGGGCCCAATTTCATACAAGAGCACTACAAACATTCATGCTCTCAATCTGGGATGGAAAGGAGGAGTCTCTTCAATGTTGGGCAGAGATACCGACGGAAATAAAACTCTCAATCTGGTAGTGGTTGATGCCGGCAAATCTCTCAGTAGGTAGACTTTGGTCCCAACACCACCCAGTGATAATCACCACGGATGCCAGTGGTCGAGGGTGGGGAGCTTACAGATGGCCCAGGGAGTCTGGAGCTATCAGGTAGCCCACCTCTCCTCCAGTGTGAGGGAGCTGAAAGCAGTTCTAATGGCTCTAGTAGCCGTTGGTCTGGCTCTGAGAGGAAGACACGTACAAGTCTTTTCGCACCATGTTACCACGGTAAGCTACATCAACAAGCAGGGAGGTACAAAAGTGGCAGGCCTTATAAGTATAGCAGAAGAAATCCTTCAGTGAGCAGAAGCAAATTTGCTATCCCTATCTTCAATTCACTTGAATAGGGAATTGAACTCTTTGGTGGATGCCCTAAGCAGGGAGACTCTGTCTCCGATGGAATAGTGCTTGAATCGAACCACTAGACCTCTTCGCTACAAGGGAGAACAGACTAGTGGACCAACTTTTCTCCCTCCAGAGAGACCGCCTCAGTTTGGGCCTAGATGCCCTATCCCAATCCTGGGAAGCAAACCTGGTGTACGCATTTCCACACTTTGCCCTCATACGAAAATCATTCAGAAAATGAAATTTGCGAAGGTTACCCTAATCCTTCCTTTCTGGCCACGACTATCTTGGTTCTCAGGACTACTAAAGCTCATCATCTCGGATCCTTGGAGACGGCCTTGCAGGACAGACCTCATACATCAAGGGGTGGTAATTCTGCAAGTGAGCTCTTTCCATTCCAACAGCTCTCTCAGTACCCAGTCTGTTAGAGAAAGGGCTATCTGCAAAAGTAATTAACACTATTCTTATTAGCCGGAAACCGGCCACTAACATATATAATAATATCTGGAGGAAGTGTGGGGCCTTGTGCATACTCAACAGAGTTTCAGGAGCTATGATCCCAGCCGTCCTAGATTTCCTCCAAGCTGGAGCAGACCTAAATTTAGCAGTCAGTACCCTCAAGGTACAGGTATCGGCACTATCTAGCTTTTTGAATTGGAGGCTAGTAGGAAGAGCCCTTAGTCAAGAGATTCCTTACGGCCATTAGTCCCCAAGTCCCCTTCCTGGGACTTATCCACAGTGTTGCAAAGTCTTTGTAAAGTACCATTCTAGCCACTAGAAGAACTACCCAAAAAGCTATAAACCCTGAAAACTGTGCTTTTGGTGGCACTGGTCTTCACTAGAAGGGTTAGCGAGATCCAGGCTCTCTCAATGGCTGAGCCATTCTGCATCATTTTGCAAAAAAAAACAAAATTATCCTCTTTGACCTGGCTTTTCTGCCCAAAGTACCGTCTAACTTCCATAGATCGGAAGACATTGTAATACCTAAATTTTGCGGAGACCCTAGAAACGATAGAATCTGGATTTATTAAAATAGAAGTGAGGAGATGTTTGATCGCTTACATTGAGCACACCAAGGAATAACGATTGTCCACGAGCTTGTTCGTGTTTGCAGGTCCAAGCAAGGGTAAAAGGGCATCTAAAAGTACCATCGCAAGGTGGACGACATCAGCCATCACGGAAGCATACAAAACAGCATCCTTAACACCACCTTCAAAAATGAAAAATAAAAAAAATTTTAAAAATTAATAGACGGCCACTAGGAGGCGCATGCACGCCCCCTGCTCGCCCATGGCGCTGATGCGAGTGCCCGTCACCGCCGGGCTCCCGCGATGGCTCGGGGCACATGGAGAGCCGGGATCTGTGTGTGTGTAAACACAGTTTCCGGTTCTCTGAGGGGAGAACAGACAGATCATCTGTTCATACAGAGTATGAACAGACGATCTGTTATCTTCCCTGCACAGTCCTATCCCCCCTTCAGTTTGAACACACAATAGGACACACTTAACCCCTGCACTGCCCCCTAGTGGTTAACCCCTTCACTGCCAGTGACATTTTTACAGTAATCAATGCAGTTTTGTAGCACTGGTCGCTGTAAAAATGACAGTGGTCCCAAAAATGTGTCAAAATTGTCCGACGTGTTCGTCATAATGTCGCAGTCCCGATAAAAATCACAGATCACCACCATTACTAGTAAATTAATAATAAAAAAGCCATAAAACTATCCCCTATTTTGTAGATGCTATAACTTTTGCGCAAACCAATCAATATACGCTTATTGCGATTTTTTTTTTTTTTTTTTTCCCCCAAAGAAATGTAGAAAAATACATATCAGCCTAAACTGAGGAAAAAAAAAATGTATATATTTTTGGGGGATATTTATTATAGCAAAAAGTAAAAAATATTGCTTTTTTTTCAAAATTGTCGCTCTTTTTTTATTTATTGCGCAAAAAATAAAAACTGCAGAGGTGCTCAAATACCACCAAAAGAAAGCTCTATTTGTGGGGAAAAAAGGACGTCAATTTTGTTTGGGAGCCACGTCGCACAATCGCACAATTGTCAGTTAAAGCGACACAGTGCCGAATCACAAAAAGTGCTCTGGTCTTTGGGCAGCCAAATGGTCCGGGGCTGAAGTGGTTAAAGATCCTGTGAACAAATGCCTAGAGGCCTTTGCTAAAGCCATCTTTATTTGGCACTGGAACAATGGAAGCTATGAATTTATGAGCACTGGTATTTAAAGGGATGGGCTTTATGAAATGTGCACTTTGTTGATCTGTATTTGTGAGTAGTGGAGCACAAGGCAGACACAGTTCTTGATATGGAGCACGTAGATAAAATGTTACCGTTGTTTATGGTATAATGCATATATAGTGCTGCATATTGGATTTGTTTACTGTATAACAGTTTGGAAAATCTCTAAAAATAGCGCTACATTTTGAATCTATACAAGGCCCTTTCTTTATCGTACATCATGGACCACAGAGCCTTAAGTAATTAATGGGTTATGGGCCACCTTCAGGTGTTGACACTGGTATACCCAATACAGGAAGATGACTCCCCTATAGAACACCTCCTCCTTCCAGGAGCACATCAGTTTTTTTGCCAATGTCTAAGGTGTTGGTCATGAGTGAAGATGTGCTCTGAGGAGCTCCAGGAGGGATCCATACTGGATTTAAAAAAACCTCCACAACTGGATCCATCCACACCACTGCGGCCACTGGATGGTACCCGGGCCTTGCATACAAGAACAAGGTTTTGCTTGTAATGCTTTTCTTTGAGGGTTGAACCTTAGGAACCAGGACTCTTTTTGGTCTTGCTACATTACCTAAAGTTGTCCTGAGGAGTGCTATACAGGTCCAAAAGAGTGGAATCCCTTTTAAAAGGAACCCAGTCTTTGAAGGTTTAACTACACTACCCACCATGATGGGTGAAGTTTGGATCTGTCTATTTAATCAGCAGTATCCTGCAGCGCGGAAAAGGTAAGCGAAAAACTTAGGAACTGCAAAGTCCACCTATGACTTTTCTTTCATATTACATTGTAATGCCTTAAAAGTCTCTAGAGTGATTTACAATACCCTTTCAATCTGTGCTACAAACAGCGTGTGTCCTAGCAGCTAAAGGGCGTTCTTTAGTCTTCTCCCCCCAATTGGGGAAACTTAGTGGCTGGTACAGGTACTGTGAAGGTACAATAAACATCCTGTAAGCAGTGTGACATTTCCCAGAAAAAAATGCACACTTATTTTAGCCTCAGACTAAGAACCCCCCTCATCTCCCACTCCCTCCCCCCACCAAACAGCGCTCCCACCACCCCCTCCCAACATCGATGGGTGCGGGGTCTCTTTATAAAGACATTTACTTGCTTTTTATAAGCTTTTTTTTCCTCATAGAAGCCGCATGGCGGCTGCAGCCTTTCTCCTTCCTGGTCTGTGTCAGACCCGTAGCGTGCCGCGCACGAGTGAACAATGCTTGAAGGAGGAAGAGAACGGATCGAGAAAAGGGGGCATGGCTATAGCGGACAGCGCTGTGTGTGGACTCTGCGTCCTGTGAAGCGCACAGGCAATCGGATTCACACCTGAGAAGGGGGGATGATAAAAAAAGCTGACGATTATCACTTAGTGTCTACAGAGCAGCTAAAGGAGAGCTGCCACAGGACATGGGAGAGGTGTGCACAGGCATTTTCAGTACAGGAAAAAGACAGTATTGTTTAGCATCAGTTTAATCTGTGCTACCATTGCTTTTTCTTTATCGTACATCATAGGACACAGAGCCTCAAGTAATTACTTGATGGGTTATGGGCCTACCTTCAGATGTTGACACTGGTATAACCAATACAGGAAGTTGACTCCCCTATATAACCCCTCCTTCCAGAAGTCCTCAGTTTTTTCGCCAGTGTCTAAGGTGTTGGTCACGAGTGAAGATGTGCTCTGAAGAGCTCCAGGGAGGGATCCATGCTGGATTTAAAAATACTCCACAACTGGATCCATCCTCGCCACTGAGGCCATAGGATGGTACCTGGGCCTCGCATTGAAGAACAAGGTTTTGCCTGTAAGCTTCTTTTTGAGAGCTGGACCCTAGGAACCAGGACTCTTTTTGGTTTTTCCTATTACCTAAAGTTGTTCCTGAGGGGTGCTATACAGGTCCAAAGGAGCGGAACCCCTTTAAAAAGGGCCCCAGTCTTTGAAGGTTTAACTACGCTGCCTGCCATGATGGGTGAAGGTTGCAGGAACTGTAAAAAGTCCACCTATGCCTTTTTCTCCCCCCCAAAAAAATTATATATATATGCATACAGTTATACATTTATATTTATATATATATATATATATATATATATATATATATATATATAATGTATAACTGTATGCATTGAAATGTCTCCTCTAGAGGGAGTATATTACACTTGCCTAGTAAGATGCCTTTTTCAGCAGCTCTGTGTCTGGCTATAGCAGCGGGTGTGGTCCCTGCAGCCAGAGGGGAGTTCTTAATTGAACAGATGGTGTTCCTCTTCTGAGGGATGTAAAGGGGTTACAGCAGTAGTTTATGAACATACAAAACCAGCCATTTGCATTTTTTTGTATAAAGTGAAGTCTTCCTTTAAAACTAGGAGCTTAACAAACACTGCTGATAAAAATTCCCCTCCCCCTCCCCTCTCCTCTTGGAGAGGTGCGGTAACAGCTGACACTTATGTGTAATCAGGTTCTCACCTGAGGCTTAACACAGACACTCTCAGTTCATATGCTAAAGACAGAAGTCTGTCACACTAAGACCCCATTCACACAGGGGCAACACGACTTGCAGGTCGCCTCAGCGAGGCGACCTGCAAACGAATGCCCGGGCGACTTGCAAAACGACTTCTGCATAGAAGTCTATGCAAGTCGCCCCCAAAGTCGTACAGGAACCTTTTTCTAAGTCAGAGCGACTTGCGTCGCTCCCCTTAGAACGGCTCCATAGTACAGAACGGGAGGCGACTTGTCAGGCGACTAGGTCGCCTGACAAGTCGTCCCTGTGTGAATGGGGTCTAAGAGACACAGGAGCGCTGGGCATGTAAAGGTGTGTAAACAGGCATTTCCAGCACAGGAAATATTATGGTACTCAGTATCAAAGGTTGATCCTTATGGTGACATTGTTTTCTTTTGCTAAAGCTATTGTTCAGCAAATACCATCATTTGTTAAAGTGCCTCTGCTGTTGTGCTTAGCACATTTGATTTCCAGTGTACCACAAAGGTACCAAGGATTCCACCCCCAGGCGCTGGGAACTCCAGTTATGCCTCCACACTGTCATCCTCTCCGGAGATACCTGACATGGCAAGCCAGAGTGAGTCATTGGAAGCAATTGGTGGCGCTTCTCACACTTCAGCCCCTGTGTATGTGACTGAAGATGCATTCTCCTCTGCCCTGTTGGGCTTAGAAGGAAGATTAGCGGCTTTAATCGCATTCTCAATCCAAGAGGATAAGGAAGCATGCTAGATCCCCCTCCCCCACCTCAAACCCCTTTTTCCAAGGGAACAGTGGGCACAGGATGAGGTGTTATCCTTAGGTGATCACGGGGGAAAACAAGCCAAATTTTCCTCTGTGGAGGAAACAGTTGATGAACCTTATGCAACCTCACAATCTGACAGATTGATGGTACAAACTCTTACAGAGATGGTTCATTCCACTTTTTATACTACTCCTAACAGAGTAAGCTGAAAGTCCAGGTCCCTTCTTTGGTTTTTTTAAAAAAAAAAAAAAAACTTTTTACGGCGCTTATTTATGCTGAATGGGATCATCTGGATAAGCATTTTTTTCCCTCCAAAGAGTTTCTCAGTTCTCTATCATGGAGGAAAAATTCACAAAGGTTGGAAAGTACCAGCAGTAGACACTGCGATTTCCAGCATCAAGATGCATAATTGCTTAAGCATCCAATAGGTAAGGAGTTGGAATTTTTTTGTTAAAATCCTCCTACCAATGGCGCTATATTTCGCCATAGATGCCATAAAAGACCCTATCCACCAGGCGTCTCGCCTTGCGCTTGTGCTAAAACACATGCTTAGGACCCTGTGGTTAAAAGGGTTGGTCAGCCGAAGCATCTTGCAAAAAAGGGTGTCTGACTAGTTTCCCTTTTCATTGGGGAAGGTTTGGTGAAATACATCCAAATGATTTCTAGCAGTAAAGCTCTTTTGTCCAGTAGAAGGTTTAACTGTCCTTTTATTTAAAGTGAAGCCACAACAGCTCACAGGTTAAGTACTCTGACGGCCAGTGCAGCCATGGGAGACTTCCTGACAGACATGGGTTCAGATCCACATGTCGGCGTTCACTAGTGAAGGAGCCACTCCTCACAGGTTAACTACTCTGACGGCCAGCGTAGCCATGGGAGGCTTCCTGAAAGATGTGGGACCTCGTTCTCACGTTGGCTCCTTGTGACCTTGGACAAGTCACTTAAACAGATTCCTTCCCCTGCGCAGGGGCAGCTGCCTCTAGGCAGCGGTGACGGCCTCCACCGTCAGACTCTAGGGCATGAATTCCAAGAAATACTGTTCAGATCTGTGCGACTTCAAGGTAGTCCCTGCACTACTTTGGTACCACTTTGATGCGACTTGAGGTCCATAAACCTCTAGAATACACAGGCATTGTTTCCTGTCGCATCAAAATCGCGCCCCGACGTATTCTCGGCAGAAAAGGATCATGGAAAAATCACGCAACTTTGGGGTTGCAATAGTGGAAACTGAGCCTAAGAGGAGAAAATATTCAGCCCCTGTATACATGATTGAAGATGCATTTTTCCTCCGCCCTGCAGGGTCTAGAAGGAAAATTAGCGACTTTAATCGCATCCGTTATCCAAGGATGGGAAGCGTTTTAGATCCCCTCCCCCACCTGAGATCCCTTATCAAGGGAACAGTGGGTAGAGGATAAAGGATTACCCTCAGGTAATCGGGAAGAAAGGCAAACCGAGTACTCCTCTGCAGAGGAGACAACTAGAATTGAACTTTTTTTCAGCCTCGCAATCTGAGAAATTGCTGGTACAAACCTCTTAAAGAGATGATTTGTGCCTCTTTTCAAGCTACCTCTAGTAGAGTCAGCTGATAGTTCTGTTTTTTCTTAGGTTCCTTGGAACCTTCACTGCCTTTTTCATGCGTTTCCTGTACATGTACAGAGCCACGCAGAAATTCAACAGATCCATTCTAGATCTAAAAGAATCTAAATCAGTTCCTGAAGATCCGCTCCTTTCTATGGAGTCGATCAAGTCAGTAGTTTCTATCCTGCAAGGAGGAAAACTTATAGCGCCTATCGGCATCAGGGACGCATATCTGCATGTCCATATATTTCCTGCTCACCAAAGGTTTCTGCGGTTCGAAGTAGAACAGCAGCATTTCAGTTTATAGCCTTGCTCTTCGGGCTAGCTACAGCACCTCGAGTGTTCACAAAGGTGCTAGCCCCACCTGTAGCCAGGTCAAGGGCACAGGGCTTAAACAGTCTTGGCATACCTAGACGATCTATTGCTAATAGACCAATCGCTGTTCGGAGTAAGGTGTACGCATTACAACTAGTTACCTGGAAAGGTCTGGGTTGCATTCTCAATCTAGTAAAGTCTCCATTAAAATCGCTAAAAAAGGGCTGCAGTATTTGGGTCTGATCATAGATACAGCCCAGAAAAAGGATCTTCTTGCCCAGAGAAAAAAAAAAACACCACTCTATAAAAGAGTTGGTGCGGATGGTCAGGTCAAAAGGAGGTTCCTCCATTCACCTTTGCATGAGGTTGTTAGAAAGGATGGTGACTTCATTCGAAGCAGTTCCCTTTGCCCAGTTCCATTCGAAACTGTTGCAAAACAGTATTCTATTTTCTTGGAACAAAACGATCCAAGCGTTGGACTTGCCAATGCGACTGTCCCCAAGGGTGTCCCAAAGCCTCAATTGGTGGTTACTAAAGAATGTCCTAAAGGGTAAATCCTTCAGACCACTTATCTGGAAAAGGGTAATGACAGAGAAGACAACTGTCCAAGGACAGTGTTTAAGAACCAAAAGAGCCTTGCCCATCAACATTCTAGAGATTCGGGCAGTGCGTCTGGCTCTAAAAGCCTGGACTTCCAGGTTAGGGGATTGTCCGGACAGGATCCAATCCGTCAATACCACGGCTGTGGCCTATATCAATAACCAAAAGGGGCAACAAGAATCTCTCAGTGCAGAGAGAAGTGAACCATATTCTAACTTGGGCAGAAAGAAATATTCCGTGCCCGTCGGCAGTCTTCATTCCGGGAATAGAGAATTGGCACGCACACCACATGTGCCGCCAGCAGATTATTCCCAGGGGAATGGTCTATTCACCCTGACATGTTTCGGGCTGTTTGTCAAGGATGGGGGAATCCGGATGTAGATCTTCTAGCATCCAGTGCAACATAAAGTTAGTCAACTTTGTGTCCATAACAAAGGATCCATTCGCATGCAGAACAGATGCGTTGATACTGTGGGATCAGCTTTTACTGATCTATGCATTTCCCCCTATTCAGTTGCTGCCTTGACTTCTTTGCAGGATCAAGCTGGAAAGAAAACCAGTAATTCTGGCAGCACCAGCATGGCCCAGAAGGTCATGGTATGCAGAGGTCGTAAAGATGGCAGTGGAGGATCTGTGGTCCCTTCCACTAAGGCCAGTCCTGCTCTCACAGGGGCCGATATTCCATCCTACTTCACGAATGCTAAATTTAACGGCCTGGCTATTGAGACCCACGTTCTGAAAAGACATGGGCTTTCCAGGGCAGTTATTTCTACTTTAGTGCTAGGAAGCCAGCTTCTAGAGCTATATATTATAGAGTCTGGAAAGCTTATGCTTCCTGGTGTGAATCCAAGGGTTGGCACCCTCAGAGAAATATTATAGGCAGAATTTTTGCCTTTCTACAAGTAGGCGTAGAGATGAAGTTGGCCCTGAGTACTATTAAGGACCAAGTCTCAGCCTTATCAATTTTATTTCAAAGACCACTTGCTACGCATTCTTTAGTCCGGGGTTTCATGCGAGGAGTGATGCGGATTAATCCGCCAGTTAAATCACCCTTAAGCCCTTGGGACTTGAATTTAGTTTTGTCAGTGTTACAAAAACCGCCATTCAAACCATTACAGCATGTTCCCTTAGTCCTTCTGACTAGGAAACTGATATTTTTGGTTGCTATATCCTCAGCAAGGAGGGTTTCAGAATTGGCTGCTTTTTCCTGTAAAGAGCCATATTTGGTTATTCATGAGGACAGAGTGGTGTTGGGCCCTCGTCCAGGTTTTTTACCAAAAGTGGTCTCAGGTTTCCACCTGAACCAAGATATTGTCCTGCCGTTTTTTTCAAAAACCATGTTGGTTATTCATGAGGACAGAGTGGTGTTACGTCCTCGTCCAGACTTTTTGCCAAAAGTGGTTTCAGGCTTTCATCTGAAGATATTGTCCTGACATAGTTTTTTCCAAAACCATGTTCCAAAGAAGAAAAGTCACTACATTGTCTTGATGTGGTGAGAGCAGTGAAGATCTATTTAAAGAAAACTGCTCAGATTCGTAAGACTGATGTCTTATTTATTCTGCCAGAGGGTCCTAAAAAAGGACAGGCAGCGTCAAAATCCACTGTGGCTAAGTGGATTCGGCAGGTTATAATTCAAGCTTATGATTTAAAGGGAAATATTCCCCCTTTTCAAGTTAAGGCGCACTCTACCAGAGCGGTTGGTGCTTCTTGGGCAATGCGTCACCAGGCCTCCATGTCTCAGATCTGCAAGGCCTTGACATGGTCTTCAGTGCATACATTTACAAAATTTTATCAAGTAGATGTAAGATGGAATGAGGATATCACCTTCGGGCGCAGTGTCCTGCAGGCAGCAATATAATTCCTCAAGGTCTGGGGGTGCCCTACGGGTTGTGTCTCCCTCCCCTCAAGTAGCATTGCTATGGGACATCCCACCAAGTAATTACTTGAGGCTCTGTGTCCTGTGATGTACTCCAAGAAAAGGATTTTACAGATAAGCAGTTTTAAAAATCCTATTTTTCTTACTATTGCAGTATTCTTAGTGCCTCTGCTTTTGTGCTTTGCACTATGGCTTCCAAGGTTACTACTAAGGCACCAAAAAATCCATCCCCAGGCGCTGGCAACTCCAGTCATGCCTCCACACTGTCATCCTCTCCGGAGATACCTGACATGGCAAGCCAGGGTAAGTCTTTGGAACCGATTTGGTGGTGCAACTGCTTTTCACACTTCAGCTCCTGTATACGTGACTGAAGATGCATTTTCTTCTGCCTTGCAAGGCTTAGAAGGAAGATTAGCGGCTTTAATTGCATCCTCCATTCAGGGGGATAGGAAGCATGCTAGATCCCTCTCTCCCACTTCAAACCCTTTACTAAGGGAACAGTATGGACAGGATGAGGTATTACCCTCAGACGATCGAGAGGAAGAGCAAACCGATCATTCCTCTGTAGAGGAAACCGTTGATGATTCAGCTTCACAATTTGAGGTACAGCTCCTTACAGAGATGGTTCGCTCCACTTTCATCTACCCTTAACACAGCCAGCTGAAAGTTCGGTTTCTTCCTTGGGTTCCTTGAAACCCTCACAACCTGTGCATACGTTTCCTGTCCACGCATTACTAGAGGAGCTTATTTATGCTGAATGGGATCATCCGGATAAGCATTTTCTCCCTCCAAAGTGATTCTCAGTACTCTATGCCAAGGAGGAAAAATTCACCAAAAGATGTAACGTTCCAGCAGTTGATGTTGCGATTTCCAGTATGAATAAAAGTTTGACTTGTCCAGTTGACAATGTGCAAATGCTTAAAGATCCAACAGATAAAAAGTTGGATTTGTTGTTAAAAGCCTCTTTCCCTTTTCATGGGGAGTGACCCATTTGGCAATGATTTGGATAAATACATCCAGACAATTTCTAGTGGAAAGAGTACTCTTTTGCCAGTCAAAGGAAAGTATAAACGTCCTTCACTTAAACTGACTTTTTCTCCTGCGCCAGGGGCATCCACTTCTAGGCAGTGGCGACGGCCTCCGCTGTCAGAATCTAGAGGAAAACCTCAGGGTCAGTCCCAGGCACAAAAGAAGACCTGGGGCCGCAAATCTGCAAAGCAGAATGCTAAGGCCTCCTCATGAAGAGGCGTCCCCCCTCACCAAGGTGGGGGGGGGGGGGGGAGACCTCCAAAATACTCAGAAGTCTGGCAAAGGAAAATTCAGGATAGATGGATTCTCTCAACGGTCTCTCTAGGATACAAACTAGAATTCCTGGAGTTTCCACAGTCTTGTTTTCTGAGATCAAATGTTCCCAAAGATCCAAGACTATCTCTGTTTCAAGCACTAGACCGGTTATTGGCTCAGGGGGTGATCCTACAGATTCCCACACAAGAGCAAGGTTCGGGGTTTTATTCAAACCTGTTTACGGTACCAAAGCCAAATGGGGTGTAAGACCCGTTCTAGATCTAAGAAATCTAAATCAGTTTCTGAAGATACGCTCCTTTCGCATGGAGTCATTTAAGTCAGTAGTTTCCATCCTACAAGGAGGAGAACTTCTGGCGTCCATCAACATCAGAGATGCATATCTGCATGTCCCTATATTCCCTGCTCACCAGAGGTTTCTGCGGTTCGAAGTAGAACAGCACTTCCAGTTCATAGCCTTGCCCTTCGGACTAGCCACAGCACCCAGGGTGTTCACAAAAGTACTAGCCCCACCTCTATCCAGGCTAAGGGAACAGGGCATAACAGTCTTGGGGTACCCAGATGATCTATTGTTAATAGACCAATCAGTGGCTCGCTTGGAGCAAAGTGTATGCATTACAACCAGTTACCTGGAAAGTCTGGGTTGGATTCTCAACCTAGAGACGTCTTCCTTAAAACCACTAAGAAAGCTGGAGTATTTGGGCCTGATCATAGACACAGCCCAAAAATGGGTGTTCTTGCCTCCGGCAAAGATCAGCTCCATATGAGAGCTGGTGCGGAAGGCCAGGTCAAAAAGATCCCTCTTATTCGCCTTTGCATCAGTTTCATTCGAAGCAGTTCCCTATGCACAGTTCCATTCGAGACTGTTGAAAAACAGTATCCTGTCTGCTTGGAACAAAGCGACCCAAGCTTTGGACTTGCCAATGTGGCTGTTCTCAAGGGTGTCCCAAAGCCTCAATTTGTGGTTACTAACCCAGAATCTGCTGAAAGGAAAATTCTTCAGACCAATTATTTGGAAAGTAGTAATGACAGATGCCAGCCTCTCAGGCGCGATACTAGAGAAAACGACAGTCCAAGGACAGTGGTTGAGATCCGAAAGAACCCTGCCCATCAACATCCTAGAGATTCAGGCAGCGTGTCTGGCTTTGAAAACCTGAACCTCCAGGTTAAAGAATTGTCCTGTAAGGATCCAATCCGACAATGCCACGGCTGTGGCCTATATCAATCACCAAGGGGGCACCAAGAGTCTCTCAGCTCAGAGAGAGGTGAACCATATTCTAACTTGGGCAGAAAGGAATGTCCCATGCCTATCGGCAGTTTTCATCCTGGAAGTAGAGAATTGGCAGGCGGACTACTTAAGTCGCCAGCAGTTATTCCCAGGGGAATGTTCTCTTCACCCCAACGTCTTTTGGGCGGTTTGCCAAAGATGGACTCCGGACGTAGATCTTTTAGCATCCAGATTCAACATTAAGTTAGTCAACTTTGTGTCCAGGACAAGGGATCCATTCGCATGCGGAACAGATACATTGGTGACCCTGTGGGATCGGTTCTCACTGATCTATGCATTCCCCCTGTTCAGTTCCTGCCACAACTTCTTTGCAGGATCAAGCTGGAAAGAAAGCCGGTAATTCTGGTAGCACCAGCATGGCCCAGAGGGTCATGGTACGCAGAAATCGTAAAGATGGCAGTGGGGGGTCCATGGCCCCTTCCACTAAGGCCAAACCTGCTTTCACAGGAGCCGATATTCCATCCTACTTTACGAACGCTAAATTTAACGGCCTGGCTATTGAAACCCACATTCTGAAGGAACGTGGACTTTCCGGGTCAGTAATTTCAATTTTGATTAATGCTAGGAAGCCAGCTTCCAGAACTATATATTATATGGTTTGGAAGGTTTGTTTCCTGGTGTGAATCCAAGGGTTGGCACCTTTGGAAATATATCATAGGCAGAATTCTTGCCTTTCTACAATTAGGCGTAGAGATGAAATTGGCCCTGATTACTATAAAGGGCCAAGTCTCAGCCTTATCGATTTTATTTCAAAGACCGCTTGCTACACATTCTTTAATCTGGGGTTTTATGCAAGGGGTGATGTGGATTAATCCGCACCCTTGAGCCCTTCGGACTTGAATTTAGTTTTGTCTGTGTTACAGAAACAGCCATTTGAATAGATACAGCATATTCCTTAAGGCTTCATGCACACAAGACGCCAGGCAAACTCTGCTGAACACATGTTTTTAAAAGCTGAAACCGGCATTTAAAACGCCCGTTTTGACGCGTTTGCATGCTACGTTAAGTGGCGTTTTACCGCGTTTGCGTCTAGAAGCGTCTGCAAAGCAGAGAATGACATTTTGTGACCCAACTTTGGGGCCCCCGTATCCCAGGGCCACTTGGTGCTAGGAACCCCAAATTTGGTGTGCTAACAAAGTGGAACTAACACTACAACATATCCAATAGCCGGGGTTTCTAGCACCAAGTGGCCCCGACATACAGGGGCCCCGACATACAGGGGCCCCAAAGTCGGGTCGCAAAATGTCATTCTCTGCTGCAGAAAAGTGCTTGACATTTTGCAACCCGACTTTGGAGCCCCGTATCTCGGGGCCACTTGGTGCTAGGAACCCCAAATTTGGATATGTTGTAGTGCTAGTTCCACTGTGGGTCCCCAAAGTCGGGTCGCAAAATGTCATTCTCTGCTGCAGTTTACCATCATATTTCTGTGTTTTCTGGTCCAAAAAATAGGGTTCCTTTAAAAACGTAAATGCGGTACCGGCGTTTAGCGTCTGAAACGTGGAAAACTTTTGCGCCTGAACCCATTTTTTTGCTTCTTGAAAAACGAGGTTAAACACAACTGCCTAAAAACGCCAAAAAACGAGATTGTGTACATGAACACATAGGATAACATTGAATGAGTTCAGGGGCAGTTGAAAAAAGTGTCCAACTGCCTCTGAACGCGCATTTAACAGCGTCTCGTGTGCATGAGGCCTTAGTCCTTTTGACAAGAAAGCTGGTATTTTTGGTTGATATATCCTCAGCAAGGAGGGTTTCGGAATTGGCTGCTCTTTCTTGTAAAGAGCCATATTTGATTATTCATGAGAACAGAGTGGTGTTACGCCCTCATACAGGCTTTTCACCAAAAGTAGTTTCAGGTTTTCACCTGAATCAAGATATTGTCCTGCCATTGTTTTTTCCAAAACCATGTTCCAGGGAAGAAAACTCACTACATTATCTTGATGTGGTGAGAGCAGTGCAAATCTATTTAAAGGCAACTGCTCAGATTCGTAAGACTGATGTCTTATTTATTCTGCCAGAAAGTCCTAAGAAAGGACAGGCAGCGTCGAAATCCACTGTCGCCAAGTGCATTTGGCAAGTTATTATTCAAACTTATGATTTAAAGGGTAAGATTCCCCCTTTTCAAGTCAAGGCACACTCTACCAGAGCGGTTAGTGCTTCTTGGGCAGTGCGTTACCAGACCTCCATGGCTCAGATCTGCAACGCAGCAACTTGGTCTTGAATACATACATTCACAAAATTTTATCAAGTGGATGTAAGGAAGAATGAGGATATCGCCTTCGGGCGCAGTGTGCTGCAGGCAGCAGTAGAAGTCCTCAGGTCTGGGGGTGCCCTACGGGTTGTGTCTCCCTCCCCTCAAGTAGCATTGCTAAGGGATGTCCCATTAAGTAATTAAGGCTCGGTGTCCCATGATGTACGATAAAGAAAATAGGATTTTTATAACAGCTTACCTGTGAAATCCTTTTCTTGGAGTACATCATGGGGGACAGAGGTCCATCCCCTCTTTTTATGGGGTTTAAGTCAATTGCTTGGCTACAAAAACTGAGGTGTTCCTGGAAGGAGGAGGGGTTATATAGGGGAGTCAACTTCCTGTATTGGGTACACCAGTGTCAACACCTAAAGGTGGCCCATAACCCATTAACTAATTAATTAAGGCTCTGTGTCCCATTATGTACTCCAAGAAAAGGATTTTTACAGGTAAGCGGTTATAAAAATCCTATTTTTTGCCTTAACAGCAGGCCCTGCACGACAACCTACTGTTGCTGCCATGTTAGTCTGTCGTACCTCTGGGATCTCTCTAAGCTGAAAATCACTATAGTAGGCACTGCTACTACAATGATCACTACCTTCCGGGTCCTCTGCCGAGCAGCTGCCCTGCTGCATTTTGAACACAGGAGGTAGCCCACTTGGCTTGAGTCCCATTCAGAGAATGCTCTGCTTTTTTTTCCCCACCAAATTCAAAGCATTCTCTGAACGAGGGGGAGAGTGTGAGGTCATTGCCCCACCTCCACTTTATGCAGTCAGAAAACCCTTTACGGTTATTGTGAAAATGTGAAGCGATGTGGCACCTGAGCGAGCCGCCACATGTATTCATTATGCAGCAGGCCAGCCACTTGGCACAGGATGCAGAAGCTAGTGGAGATCACCAGTAGCCATGTCCCACAGATATGCTATATGCATGTAACTGTAAGGAGCAAGCACAAATTAAAAGCGCAAAACCATAGCGCAGTTAAACCCTTTAATAAAAACATACACACAGCAGAAAATCCATTGCAATCATATGGAATAGAGGAAACTCAGCAGTGTATCACAACCACAGACCTCAAGATGTAGCACAATCACATCCACAAGAATGGGGGAGATCTTCGCGGGATGGCAGATAACCATTAATAAACCATAATCTACAGGACTGTGTTTTTTTTTTTTTTTTTTTTTTTTTTTGTTTTTTTTTTTTTTTGTTTTTTTTTTTTTTTCACTCGTGGGCTGTAATCCACTCCAGGAGCTTGTGTGGGCAGAAGAGTTGCAGGCTGCTGTAGCAGCTGGAGCTGAAACCGCTTGCACATCTTGGAGAACCTTTCCGCCTCTGGCAGAGTAGCAGGAATTGCCTCAAGGCCAAAGAGAGAAACCTCAAGTGTCCAATATATTGTAGAATATTGAACAATGTCAAGGCACTGTCACACCCATTTACATTTTTGTTCCTCTACCCTAGAGGTTTCAGAAGCTGCAGTAACCATAAGTCCAGTACACCCGTTTGCACCTTCACATACTGACAAATTTGATTTGCTCCGATCAAGTTGGACTCCCTTGTCCTGTGCATTGCTTATTGCAGTTTTGTGTATTTTCATGCTATAGGCATTGTTCCAAGCTGGACCCAATGTATTTTTGTAAAAATATCCATACCTGGAATTCTCCTTTTTTAACCTTGTGGATTATGGATTTGACCAGGAAGCTTATGGATCCTATTGTTGTCCAGCAACTGGAGCTCCTGCTGCAAGCTCTGTATTTCTGTGTAGATGGGAAACTGGATCTCACGTTTCCTCTTTTTCTCAAGGGAGTCACCAGTGGGAAGATTACCCTTTTTAGCCTCGGCAACAAACCCTGGACCCCTAAGGCTTCCAAGTCCTTCTCGCATTGAGGAGATGCCCTACAAGATTATTTTGGTTCTATGAAGTTTTAATAATAAATCATAAGTGTGTTATTCAAAGGCTTGTTTGAGAGATTTCCAATCTCCTCCCCTGCCTCGCTTCATGCTGTCCACCTTTCCCCACAAATACTTGAGAGCCTGCTGTGGTGCAGCTCCTGTATTGGAGTGTTGCCTTCCTGGTCCGAGAATGGGAACAGTTTCAGGTGCTCTTTTCCAATCTGTTCGCAATTCTAAAAGGCCAACAAGATGTCCACCTGATTCTGAATTCAAAGGCTCTCAATGCCTATATGAGAGTGCAAAAATTGTGTGGAATCTGCATGATCAGCCATTTCCTCCCTCCAGCCAGGGAATTTCATGGCATCTGTGGACATAAAGCATGCTTTCCTATTTCTAATCTTTCCTGTGCACCAGTGCTTCTGGTATTTTGCTGTTGGCACCCAACACTACTAGTTTGTGGCCATTCCCTTTGGAGTATCCACTGCACTTAAGGTTTTCATCTGTGCTTGTTCTGCTACGCTCTCAGGGCATCCCTATTCTGGGATACTTGGATGACCTACAGAAATAGATCAGACCTGGTCAGCCAGTGTTCAACAGTTCATATCCTGCAATGGCTTGGATGAATTTTGAACCTTCAGAAATAATGTTGCATGTTACACCCTAAAAAGGGGTGTACCATGTTTAAAAGGTGAACTTTTTCTTTAAGAAAATAGGATGCTTGGCATGCCATAAAATCCTTTTCTTGAAGTTCATTAGGGGACATGGGTCCAGTCCACTCCTATAACTGCTTGATACAAAAATTAGATACTTGGGATGGTAGAGTTTTAAATAGAATTGTATGTTCTCATTTGATTGCTTAAGTCTATATTTTGTTTGCTTTTAGCTGATGAAAAAAGCCTGTACAAGAGAGATGTCAACCCAAGCCAATGGAGTGCTCCACCATGTACTGAAGACTGGGATAAAGGTATATGAATTACAATATTAAAGTTACTGTTTGCATACATCAGACTTTAGCCTTTCTTTTATGGCCAGGCACAGAATGATCCGTTTGCCTTTCAGCAATAGTTTCCAACTTGTATGTTTGAGGGTAAGTAGCTTTCAATGAAGGGAAAATACAGTAGATAAGCAAATTCATAATCTTCTAATTTTCTCATACCTGAGTAGAAGCAGTTTGTCATCTGAGTTCCAAGAAAGGAAGCTCTGTGACCCAATATTACTAATTGAAGGGGCTTCTGTCTTGTTAAAGGAGCTACAAAACATGTTAAAAACATAGTTTTGAAGTATTAATCTTTCTTATGCCTGTTCACAATTGTGAACAGAACAATCTTTGATGTTTTGGCTGTCATGCTACAATTCATAATAGAAAGCCCATCATTGTGTAAAGGGACCGTTCACACCTATGCAACATGCGATAGGACAACTTCAGAAAAGTTTCAGGTGATTCTTTTTAGGGCTGCAACTAACGATTATTTTCATAATCGATTAGTTAGCCGATTATTGTTTCAATTAATCGGATAATAACCTGAAAAAAAAAAAAAAAGTGTGGTGTATAATTTAATATGTAAAGTTTAAAAAAAGGCAATTTATTCTTAAAAATCTATATGCAGTGGTAAATATAAATAACCAACTATATGCTTAGGGAGCAAAATCTTTAATCCACTCTGAGAATAACAGACAGAAGAGATGTACTGTATATACTATTGGAGGTTGAATCTGGTAAAATATCATCAGACACAGAGCACATTTTTTATTTAGACCCCTTTCACACTGGGGCGCATGTAATGTGCCCTGCTCCCACATAATGTGCCCTGTTCCCACATAATGTGCCCTGCCCCCTGTAATGTTCCCTGCCTCCTTGTAATGTGCCCTGTTCCCATGTGCCCTGCCCTCATGTAATGTTCCCATGTGCCCTGCCCCCTGTAATGTTCCCTGTCTCCTTGTAATGTGCCCTGTTCCCATGTGCCCTGCCCTCATGTAATATGCCCTGCTCCCACGTAATGTGCCGTGCCTCCTTGTAATGTGCCCTGCCTCCTTGAAATCTGCCCTGCCCTCATGTAATGTGCCTTGCTCCCACGTAATGTGCCCTGCCCTCATGTAATGTGGCTTGCCTCCATGTAAAAGTTTACTTTAAATGTAATTGTAATGCCTTTTATTACCTCCAGTCTATCAGCCTCCACCTTCTCTGGGTTCAGATGCTGATCTTCCCTGTACAGTCTTTAAAGTATTTTTTTTAAACAGCACACATGTTATACTTACCTGCTCTGTGTAATAGTTTTGCACAGAGCAGCCCCGATTCTTCTCTGCTGGGGTCCCCCACCGATGCTTCTGGCTCCTCCTGCCTTCAGAGTACCCCAATAGCAAGCTGCAAATTATAGTATAGCATGCCCCTATAGCAAGGTAAAAAACTTCTACCTTTTAGACAAGAGATTTGATGTAAGGATTCAAGTGGGATTGGTATCTGTGGAAGATTAGGGTAGTTAGTACTTTCTATGATTAATTTTTTCCAGGCTTGTGCCGACGCTAGCATGGTGGGGGATAGTGCGGGAGTCAGTTTAGGAAGGAAGGGTGTACTCATCACCCAGTATTTCAAATTTGGGCGGATCAGTGACTGACTTTCTATTGTAATCCATAATTTACATGGTTGTGGTTGGAACCACTCAGTAAGCTGTTCCAACACCGACGCAGTGTGGTAGTCTTCAAATTCAATGGTGCCAGAGCCTCCCGCTAGCTTATGTTTTAAGAGTTTCGATTGAGCACACCGAGGTTTAGATCCTTTCCATATGCATTTGTTGAACAATGTGTGAAGGGATTTAAAGAAGTACTTGGGCAGGGGAATGGGGATAGTTCGAAACAAATAGAAAATTTGTGGCAGGTGGAACATTTTGAAAGCCGCTAATCTGCCTGACCATGAAATTTCTTGTTTAATCATAGGTTGAGTTTCAGTTTGCAATTTAGTAAGGAGTGGTTTATAGTTGGCCGAGAAGAGGTGTTTAACCGATCTAGTGAGTTGAATACCAAGATATGAGATACTTTTATCTGACCAAGCGAAGGGGAATTGAACTTGTAATAAGTTTTTTGTAGTGGCGTCTATTTTCAAGTCTAAGATATGGGATTTAGTAGTGTTTAATTTATAATAAGAGACTTCTCCAAACCAGTGAAGTAATTTGTGGGCTTCCGCTACGGAAGAAGTGGGGTTAGTTAGAATTAGGATGACGTCATCCGCAAATAGGCTTATTTTATGTGAGGTTCGACCTATCTTTAATCCCGTGATCAGCGGATTTGAGCGTACATGTTCTGCCAAAGGTTCCATCATCATATTAAAAATAAGAGGTGACGGGGCATCCTTGGCGTGTACCATTTGACAACATGTCAGCCGAGTAAACTTGTGCAGAAGGATTAGAGTAAAGAGCCATGATTGCCCTATAAATGTTGTCTCTGAACCCAAATTTAAGAAGTACTCTCTGTAGATATACCCAATGGACTCTATCGAATGCCTTCTCTGCGTCTAAAGAAAGCAGCAGAGAAGGCGTTCCAGTAGCCTCTGCATGGTGTATTAAATTGATCATACGCCTAGTGGCATCAGGTGCTTGTTGCCCCTTGGTGAAACCTGACTGATCTACATGAATGAGGAAAGGCATGAGCTCTAATAAACGTCTAGCAATAGCTTTAGCATAAATTTTGACATCTAGGTTTAGAAGGGATATGGGACGAAAGTTCTGAGGTGATGTCGGTTCTTTTCCTGGTTTTGGGAGTGTAATTATTAGTGCACTCAATGATTCTTTGACAAACATGGAAGATGATGCTGCATTGTTACAAAATTGGGTGAGGTATGGTATCAGCGTTTTAGAGAATTGTTTAAAGTACTCCCCTGTTAGGCCGTCAGGTCCCGGTGCTTTCCCCGACGGTAACGCAGAGATTGTTGCGAGAATTTCCTGGTCAGTGAAGGGGGGCGTTTATGGAGTGTAGTTGGGCTTCGGTCAACTGAGGGAGTTTTATTTGGTGCAAGAATTCATCAATATTTTCGCTGGAGGGTTGGTTCGTAGTGACATCGTTTCTAAGGTTATAGAGGTCACTGTAATAATCGCTAAACACGTTAGCTATATCTTGTGGGTTGGTCAGTTTCTGTTTAGTGTGTGGGTGAATCAAATGGGGTATCTTAGTTTTGATTCTATTGCCCTTTAGACGTTGTGCCAGTCGTTTGCCTGCCTTATTAGATGTGGAGTACGATATTGCTTTAAGTTTTCGTTGCATATGTTCGAACGAATTGAGAAGTAGTGTCCTGAGTTCCTGTCTAAGGGTGAGTAGTTGGGCCAATAGGGTGGAGTTCAGTTTGGATTTGTGGGCTGACTCAAGGTTAGTAATTTGTAATGTCAGTTCATCAATACGCTGAGTTTTTTTCCGTTTACAGATAGAACTTAGTTTCAATAGTACACCGCGGATCACCGCCTTATGTGCATTCCACACCACGACAGGGTCACCCACCGAGCCACCGTTAATGTCAAAGTATTCTTTCAATTGATTTTCAATTTCCTGTGAGTAGGTTGGGTGTTGTAGTACATAATTGTTTGCTCGCCATAGGAATACATTCCTCTGGTGGCCTGTGTCATCAATGGAGATTGTGATCGGGGTGTGGTCTGACCATGTCATGTCATGGTGTGGATCGCCGAAGCATTAATTTTTTGTAACAACCACTTATCAGTAATAAACATGTCCAATCTTGAGTACGATTTATGGTGTGGGGAGAAGTAGGTGTAATCCTTTTCAGAACCATGATGACATCTCCACACATCATAAAGATCCTGTGAATGAAGGAAGCTCTTCAGTGGGGACTCTCGTCTTTTGTTTGCCGAAGTGGTATCCATATGCACATCCGCAACTATATTAAAATCTCCACATATCAGCAGATGTCCTTGTTTAACTGCTTGGGCCTTTCGCAAGGTGTGTCTAATGAAACGCATTTGGTTGACGTTCGGTGCGTAGATATTCAGAATGGTATATGTGACCTTATTTATAGTACCGATCAATGTATCTGCCTTGGGGGTCAGATATAGTTTGGGTCAGGTGGAGGTCCACTGTGTTTTTTATGGTGATGAGAACCCCTTTTGTCTTGGACTCAGAGGTAGCATGGTAGATATGGGGGTATTTGTTGTTGCGACAAAAATCTATCGAATTGGGTAATAGGTGTGTCTCCTGAACACAGACAACATCGCTTTTCAGCTTGTCAGACGTTTGCCAAAGGGAGTGCCTTTTTGCCGGGTGATTTAGTCCTCTGGCGTTGATCGATACTATATTAAGTGGCATGGTCTTAGGTTGGTGACCTGTTTTGTGTTAGGTGGGATGGGTAACACTTACAGTTAGTAGAAGGTCGACTGTAGATATAGTTGGTGAAGGTTGTCTGTTGAGGAGGTATCTATGGATATTAAGGTGTCGTAGGCTTGCAGGCTTGATGTTCTATCAGCAAAAAAATAAGGTAGCAAAATAAAACAAAACAAACAGTAAGTCAGGTCAAAGTGTGCTAAGTTGCAGAGCTGGTGTTTTCCAGCTAGTTATGCTATACTTCCAGTATAATACGGAGCGGCAGAATGCAGCTGAATCAGCTATGCTGCAGTGGGGGAGAAACAAAGTTAGTAACCGAGGAATAGTAGTATTAAACACTAAGCATTAAGCTGTGAGGAAGAAGATTAGTTGATACAATGGCCCCAGTATATTCAGGTGTGGAATTCGTGCTGGTATCCATTGGGGTCTTGGTACCGACGACGGTGCGGGTTCTTTCTTTGCGGCAAGGGTGGGTTTCCTTCTTTGGGGGGTTCTAGAATGATGCCCCAATCATGTAAGAGTCGCATTCCCTTATTCAGGTCTGTGACAGTGTGAATGGCTCCATTTTTGGAAATGAGCAGGGTCGCGGGATAGCGCCACTTGTACACAATTTTATGATTATGGAGGCCTTTCGTGATTGGGTTTAGGTTCCTCCTAAGTTGGAGTGTGTATTTGGACAAATCAGGATACAGCTGTAACTGTTCATAAGGACATGGCAGTGGCATTTTTGACTGAGCTTCTGTCATCATTTTTTCCTTTACATGAAAAAAATGAACCCTCATTAACACATCTCGTGGTACGGAAGCTGCGAGGTGTGGAGGTTTGGAGATCCTGTGAATCCTATCTATAATGAGGTCTCTAGGCGACACATCAGGCAGGATAAAATGCATGAGGTCTCTGGCGTATTATGAGAGATCTGCAGGTGGGATGTTTTCAGGGACCCCCCCTTAGCTTGACGTTGTTGCGTCTAGAGTGGTCTTCCAAATCGGCCAGCTTGGCCCTGACCCAATCCTGCTCCTTTTTAACTTCTGTGTAAGTGTCAGTCAGATCGTTCAGTGGTTGTGCACTCTGCCATACCTTTCTCAATGGTAGTAACCCTTCGATCCATGTTTGTCATATCTGTAGTTATTTTATGGAATAGGGAGGAAATGTCTGTTATTAAGGAAGTCTGTAAGAACATTAACATGTCCTTAAGTGTGGTGTCCAGTACTGGCTGCCCTGTGGTGTGGAATGATGCCATGGAGCTGTGTAAGGCCTGGCCGGACTGCAATGTGTGAAAAGCCTGGGCCTCAATTCCTGGGGCTGCTGCTGAGGTGAATGCTGGCGCGGAGCAGCCATCCGCATCCTCGCTCTAGCCGGGCTGCTAGTGAGGGGGTCAGTGTCAGCATCTTGGGCAGGAGACAGGGGAGCCGCTGTGCTTTCTAATTCTCCCTGCATCACGTCAGGGAGATCTGTGTAAGCCTCCCTCGTTCCGGGCGGGCTGCTGCCATCTTGTGCCCCACTAAACTCTATCTCCGGCGGGAACACCAGCTTTGTCAGCATTTTCGGTGTGTGGTCACTCAATATTTTGCGGGACATGGCCGGTATGCTGGGAATTCCTAGAGAAAATTTTGAGCCGGTTAGCGCCGTGTAGCGGGCCTGAGTTGCTCCGTTATACTTCCTCACTGAGGAGCTGTCCCGCTATGCGTCCATCTTCCTCGGCGGCTAGCCACGCCCGAGAGTGCCTTTTTCTTTCCCACGAGCCTCCCTCGTTTCGGGCGGGCTGCCGCCATCTTGTGCCCCACTAACCTCTATCTCCGGCGGGAACACCAGCTTTGTCAGCATTTTCGGTGTGTGGTCACTCAATATTTTGCGGGACATGGCCGGCTGGTATGCTGGGAATTCCTAGAGAAAATTTTGAGCCGGTTAGCGCCGTGTAGCGGGCCTGAGTTGCTCTGTTATACTTCCTCACTGAGGAGCTGTCCCGCTATGCGTCCATCTTCCTCGGCGGCTAGCCACGCCCGAGAGTGCCTTTTTCTTTCCCACAGCGCCAACACCTATCCGAGCACGAGGGGTATATGACATGGAGCACGTCCAGTGTCAGGTACCAAAAATAGAGGTTTTTGTATGAGTTCTCCTTATAGAGGGTACAGTAGGAGCTTTTTGCCGCCTGAGACCAGATTGCCCGCCATGTCCCCTCCAGGAGCACCTCCCCCAAAACTTTTTCCCAACGGAGCATTTACGCATGTTTGCCGTGGGTGGTGATGGAGTGAGAGTTAAGCAACCGGTAGATATCAGCTATCAAGCCTCGGCGTGCTGTACCTTCTAGGATTATGCTCTCAAAAGGGGATGGGGCTGAAATTTGGAGGTTCGGGGTAATAGACTGTGCATAATGACGTATCTGCAGATATCCATAAAACTTCTGACGAGGCAAGTCATGTTTTGTCTGTAATTGGGCAAACGATAGCTTTCTTCGTGTCCTGGGGTCCACCAAGTGACCCATATGAAAAAGATTCCGTGTTGCCCAAGGAAGACACATCTGGCGTGTTAGACCGGCAGGCAGATCCGGGTTATAGAGAAAGGATGTGAGGAGTGATTGCTCTGAGCTAAGCCCATGGGCATGAGACAATCTTCGCCAAAGCGACCTGAGTAGGGTCATTGACCCCAGGAGTCTCCGAGTCCACCCTCGCATTCGCACTCCAGAGCAGGCTGTTTGGATGTATAGGAGTTAGCCATATCTTTTCAATTTCCACCCATTTATTATATGCCCGTTGGGGAAACCAGGAGGTAATAGCCCGCAGTTGAGATGCTTGGTAATACTTCACCAAGTCAGGAAATGCCAACCCCCCATCCGTTCGGGATGCTACTAGCACTGAGCGGGGTATCCTGTGTCTCTTGTAGTTCCAGACAAAGCGCACCAGGTCTGCCTGAAGCTTCCACAGTTGTCCATAAGGGACTGGGATGGGCAATGTCTGGAACAAGTACAAAAGTTTGGGGAGAATGGTCATCTTTACAGATGCCACCCTGCCCAAAAGGGAAATATGGTGGGTTTTCCATTTTTGTATAAGATCTCTTATTTGGCGGAAGAGGGGTGGGAAGTTTGCTTGATATAAGGATGCGTAGGATGGGGTAATTTGAACCCCTAAGTATTTCAGGGCTGAGGTCTTCCAATGGTAGGGAAAACACTGCTGTAGATGTTGTACTTCTACATCCGGGATGTTAATTGGGAGTGCTTTTGATTTGGATGCATTAATTTTGTAACCGGAGAGGGATTCGTAGGTTTCCAGTTCGCCGTGTAGATTTGGTAGTGATATTCGAGGTTGAGTAAGGGTAAGTAAGATATCGTCCGTGAACAAAGCTAATTTGAACTCCCTCCCTCGGACCGATATCCCCCGTATATTCGGGTTTCTGCGAATGGACGCCGACAGGGGTTCTACACATAATGCAAACAGTAAGGGGGAGAGCGGGCATCCCTGACGGGTACCGTTCGCTATCGAGAAAGTGGGGGGCATAGCAAAGGGGTTCTTAACCTGGGATGTGGGATTTGTGTACAAGTGTTGGATGGCCCTCAAAAGAGCCCCCCGAAAGCCCATGTGTCTTAACGTGGCGAACAGGAAGGGCCAACCAAGGCGATCAAATGCCTTTTCTGCGTCCAGCCCCAAGACCAGGGACTCTTGACCCTCCCTGTTCGCCACATCTATCAAATTAATAACCCCAACCCCGCTTGGCGGAGGGGGACAAAGGCTACCTGATCTTTATGTATCAGGGATGGCAATATCGCATTCAGGCGTATAGAGAGGAGTTTTGTAAAGATTTTTAGATCGGAATTTAGGAGTGCTATTGGCCTTTAACTAGCGCAAAGAGCAGGGACTTTATCCGGTTTTGGGATTATTGTGAGGAAGGACCTCTGCATGTCAGAGGGTATAGGTGTTTGTTGGAGAAAAGCATTAAATAATTTATACATGTGTGGCAGAAGAATAGGGAGAAAAGTTATAGTATTCATAGGGAAGTCCGTCAGGGTCTGGGGATTTACGGGTGGGCAGGGACTTAACGGTAGAGGTAATTTCCTCCTTGGTTATATTTGCATTAAGAGAAAGAAGGTCTGAGGCCTGAAGTCGGGGGATCCCGCTGAGTTCCAGATACTGAGTCAACCGGTCAGTAAGTTCGGGGGAAGGGGTGTCATGGGGGATCTCAGGGTTATTAAAATTCCACAAAGATTTGAGCTATATCATGGGGATGGGAAACTAGGCCGCCCTCTTTATTTATTTGATGAGGAGTTGTTGCGTTTGAGCGTTCAGTCAGTTTGCGAGCCAAGAGGGAGTGAGCCTTATTGCCCTTATCATAATAGAGCTGTTTCAATCTCCGTATAGCTTTTTCCACTCTGCCTATAGCCAAGTCTTTAAAATTCGTGCGTAGGCAGACTATTTTTTTTAAGAAGGTGTGTTGTTGGAGAGATCTGTAGATTTCGCTTCAATGTCCTAAGCTCCCACTTGGTCCGCAATTTAACAGCCATCGCATCTTTCTTCATGGCCGAGGCAAGCGCTATACACCGGCCCCAGAGGACTGCCTTATGGGCCTCCCAAAGGACAGGGGGGGAGACCTCAGGGGTTGCGTTCTCGATAAAATACTGCAATGCTGTTTCTAACTCCAGCTTGGAAGGAAGGTGTTGTAGGAGGAAAGTGTTAAGTTGCCAGTGGCAGGGCCTACGATTTGGGGTGCCCAAGTTCAACATCATGAAAATGGGGGCATGATCCGACCAGGAGATCGGATGGATGCGTGTATCTTTAACGACCTGTAGGGTAGCATTGTTTACAAAGAGATAGTCAACACGAGAATGCATGCGATGAAGCGCAGAGTAAAACGTGTATTGTCTTTCCCGGGGATGAAGGGCCCGCCAAGAGTCAAATAGGGCATACCATCTAGTGATCTGTCTAAAAAGTTTCGATTCTCTAGCTGTCCTGGTCTGTGAGTTCCGGGGGTCTACTGCGTGGCGGTCATGTACCGATGAGTGGGATAGATTAAAGTCTTCTCCAACTATCAGGAATTCATTAGGCAATTGGAACAAACGTGTGAATACTTTAGTAAGGAAGTTAATCTGATGGGTATTTGGGGCATAGAGGTTGCATATGGTGACCGCCTGAGATTGCCATTGTCCACGTAGTATAATGTAATGTCCTCTTGGGTCAATATATGACTCAGAGCATTGAAAAGGTGAACCACGTTTGAAAAGGATACCCACTCCTGCACGTTTGCGAGGATTAAACGCCTGATATATTTGAGGGTATCGTCTGGAGGCGAACGTAAAGGAGTCCCCTTTGTTAAAGTGCGTCTCCTGAATCATAATATCTGCCCCAGAGTGCCTACACTCAGTGAGCGCCAGATGTCTCTTCCTGTTGGAGTTTAACCCGTGGACATTCAATGACATTACCTTAGCCATCATGATGGGTATGTGCAAGAAAAAAGATACTTATCTGATCCAGCTGCCGGAGTGCCAGGTCCCCAAGATGAAGAGGATGCCGAGGAGCCGTGCGGAAGGTTGTCAGGGTCCTGAATCGAGCCAGGGGAAGGGTGAGGAAAGGGAAAGTAGAGATAGAAAGAGAAGAGAGGGACAGGTTAACAATGTGCATAATAAACATTGCATATAAATTCTGCATGTCCTGCAAAACGCAAGATTAACTGAGTTCCAATAGGTCCCACCGGCCAGAAGTGAAACAGGCCGGGGGGACGTAAGGAAATAAACTGTTAAGGAACTCTAAGGAGTAATCCACAGGGGGGGTTCGGTGAGCGGAAGAACAACCACTGCCAAATCTTCCATTAGAAGCGCCCAATATTTTTTGCGGGGAATAGAAAAAACAGTGGGGAGGCCTAGGGGAATATGGAACATAAGGTAATGGGTGAGCCAAGGAGATCAGCTTAGGAAAAGTACTTATTGTGACTGAGAGAATCAAGTACTAAGAACTTGGTCTCTGCAGTCTTTTTTAAGTTTAGTAGTCTTATGAGGCGAGCCTTGACCCCGGGAACGTTTAGTCGGAGGGACCCTCTGCCAGACCAAGGGAGGAGGGGGTGGAGTAGCCAGCAAGTCCCAATCCTGAAGCCGGGGGACAGGGAGCCCCAAGGTATCACAGAAAGCCTCTAGTTCTTCAGGGTATCGCAGTACAGCTGATTGTCCATCTTTCCTTGCCGTCAGACTGAAGGGGAAGCCCCATCGGTAAACAATGTCTTTTTCCTGCAGCAGGTGGAGAAGAGGTTGTAGAAGCCTGCGTTTCTGCAGCATGATCCATGATAAATCTGGGTAAAGCTGGATTTGGGTATTGGCGAAGACCACCTTCCTAGTGGATCGAGCTTTTCGCATGATATCCTCTTTTAGTGGATATGAGTTGACCTTGCATATAACATCTCGTGGTTTAGAAATCGATCCCTTAGGACGTAGAACACGGTGAGCCCTATCCATTTCTATGGGTTTATTTGGGGGATCTCCCAAGAGGCTGTTAAACAGAGTTTGCAGCATGTCATGTAAATCTTCTGGGCCCTCCGATTCGGGTAAGCCCCTGACTCGAATATTGTTCCTGCGCTCCCTATTGTTCAAATCCTCTAGATGGCGCTGCATATCCCTCAAAAGCATGCGATGGTCTGCACTTTGTAGTTGGGTACGATGCACTGCTAGTTTGGTTTCCTGAATGTCTTCCTCCGCCATCTCCATCCTATCAGCTAGGTGTTTAACGTTAGCTTGAAGTACCTGTATTTCAGTCCGGCAGGTAGATTTAACATCTTCGATCAGTTGCCTGAAATCCTCTTTGGTCGGGATGGAGGTTGGATATAGGGGTCTGGTGTCATCTGGCGAGGGGCATATTGAAAGACAGGTGTTTGCTGATTTTGCAAATAAGTCTCAGTTTGGGCCTGGGCTGCAGGCTTCGGCTGAGGGCCCCATGTGGGGTTCTCCTCTGGGGGTTGGGGCTGTAGAGAAGATCGCCTCTGTGATTTCCTCTCATCCGTGGTATACAGGGGGCTAGCAGCCTGAGCGTAGGTGGGGACATAGTCCTGATTCCCCCCCCCACTAGGCCAGAGCTCCCCAAAACGAGATTGTCTTTGTTCCTAAGGGGGGGCTGGGGCCTGGCAATAGGCCTGCTGTGGTGTAAGTTGCCTTTTGGAGGCCTGTAGGAATAATATCTGTGTCCTGCAAATGCAGAGGAGTTGGCAGGGGGGGAAAATCCTCCGAGTCCTCTGAAGAGGTGGGGGAGCCAGACGCTACTACCGATACTCCTGGATCTGAGGCCGTCCACAGCAGCCGAGGGAAGGCGCCCGTGCACTGCGTGCAGGAGGCTCCAGTGAGGCCTAGTGTGGCGTGCTGTGTCCCCTGGAGCCACGTCTCCTGGGACGCAGGGTGAGGGGAAAGACTCACTGTGCCCTTCGTTGGGGTCTGCGGACCGGGCGACATCCAGTCCAGTGCGGGGGAGCTCTGTGGGTGGGCCCGGGCCTGGTATCCTGATGGCTGTGCCCGCGCGGAGGAGGCCGCCGGCGCCATTTTGTCCATCCCGCCGGCCGGCATGGGAGGAGGTGAAAAGTAGCCTCTGAGTGTTGCCGAGGTGCTGGACGGAGGCTGGGATGATCCCCGAGCTTTAGTGGATCGGGTTCTCTGCGATCCACCCATGTGCAGGTGCAAAAAAGTCCCCTAAGTAGGCCTTGTAGCTGTGGGCTGAGAGGGAGCTAAAGGCTCACATGTCCATTCAGGTCGGCTTCCGGTCACGCCCCCTGGCGAGTAACTCTTAAAGCCTGGCTAGTAGCTCAGCAAATTTTGAGCCCTGGACTAGTACACACAGGCTGAATGTCAAGCAGCATCGGCCGGTTCAATAGAAACCAGCCGACATTCAGCCCCGCTGAAAGGGTTAAGAATGAAAACAGTTTGCCGATCCCCTGTCAAAACACAAGAGCACAGCAAGGGAGATCGCTGTACTAACATCGGATTGTTAATACAGCGGCTCTGACCTGTCCGTTTTTATTTGTTCAACCCAGCAGTGTGATGGTGTGTGTACGAGGCTTTAGGGTCCTTTCACATGGGCTTTCCGCCTGGCGGACTCTGTTTTGCCCAGCAAGGGATCGCTCTGGGTGGCAGGTCCGTCTCTGCTCACTGTGCGGAGGCAGACCTGTCAGAGCCCTGTTCTCTTCTGTGGGAGATCAGATGAAAACATGTCACTGTTAACATCCACCGCTCCATAGAAGTGAATGGAGCGTCCAATTATGCCTGCCTGAAAAACTGACAGGCGGACCTGATTGGAGCACTCGTGTGAAAGGGGCCTTAGGCAGATTTTTCTGCAACAATGTCACATATTTTTTGGACAGTTAACAGCTTTAATATAGCCATCACTGTCCAGGATTCAAAAGTGCCAGTCTTCAGCTCCACCCCCACAGTCTCTACCAGACGCAGAAAGTTAAATGCCTTCTCTAGAGGACACCAGATGTTGAGGAGAATGAAGAGCAAATACCGCTTTCTGAGCGACTGTATGATAATCTGCCCATTATCACGACAATTCATGTAAAATTACCAGAAGGGACAAGCACTAAATTTTTTCTTGTATGATAACAGAACAAATGCTGATTGTTTTAATCAGTATAGTATTCGTCCGTAAAGAATCGAGTGACTAAGACCACCACGCATGCTTGGAAACAAAAGAACACATTACAATGCATTACATCACCGCAGGAAGTTGTATTCTGTCTTACAAGAATTTTCATAACTCTAGCAACCTAATCGTTTTCGATATGAGACTAGTATGCAAAAAAATGATCATTTGTATGATAGTCTTATCGTGTGTACCAGGCAGAAGAGATCTGAGTCTAAAAGACATTCCCCATTAATAATCCAATTGGGCAATTTATGACAATTGGATCAGTCTTGAAAAATTTTTAACCCCTCTGAGAATTATTGACGCGTTCTATCTAGTAGGAAGAGTTTAAAAAAAAAAAAGAAATGGACTGTTCCTATAGGAGACTTTGCCGTTTCAGTCTTAAACATTTTAGAGTACCTGCTGAAGATGTTCGTTCGTTCATTCTGGTGATAAAATTTAAGGCCCACCTCTGCAACCAGCTATTGCTGCAATTTGTGTTTGTGAAGCTGCAGCTAATTGGACAAAGGCGATGAACAATCAACAGGATCGTGTTTTGCAGGACCATACTTTAGTTTAGCACTTGCATTACCACTTTGCTCTTTTGTGTTAATGCCCTAAAACAAGTCATGACACAAATCTCCAGAATAACTCTGATTCCTGTCTGCCTGTAGAGACGGCTCACATGTATGCCCTTTGACGCAGGACATCACTTTGGTGAAGCTCTTGACAAATTCATCAAAGATGTCTCAGGGGGGCTGGTCCTTCTTTCACAGCAGAAGGTTCCAACATTCCCCCCCAGGGACATCTACCTCCTCACAACAAAAAGCTCATCAATGTTCGACCTCTAAGCCAAACTTTTATCCTTTCCTTTTGGTACAAGACTTGAAATGCAAAATCCATTAAGTCTTACCACAAAGCCCCCATCCCCCCCCCCCCCCCCTCCCAATGAAAGGACACCCCCACTCCTAAAATTGCAAGGGGGTGGGGTGCATCTGTTAGAGATTGCCTTGCTCTGGGTCCCAGACCTATGGGTTAAATCAGTGGTTTCAAACTCTGACCCCTCATTGCTTTTTTTTTTTTTTTTTCACTCAAACCAACCAAAAGCTGCTCAAGGATAATCTGCAGAATACTGTCACCCCTTTCCCCTAAGGGAAGTACAGAAGTTTATCCCTGACACTCAGGCACCACTATAGACAGTCCTGGGTGGTCTGGGGTTTAAGTGGATTGAGCTTACCACATAAGGTAAGGCGGTGGCCATTTTGGGTCTCCATTTATTTACAAATGCTTGTGCCCTGGCAGCCTGCAGCATAGACTTTCCGACAGCGCCTAAGTGTGCTTGTACAGGGGATGAGTTGCATAGCTGTTCTTCAGGTGTACAGACACAGGGGCCATATTAACACCCCACCTTCTCCAAAGGTTACAGTGAGTATCATTATAGAGGAGCTCACTCACTTCAATAGCACAGCAGAGGAGCAAAGGGAGAAGAACCATTAGAAATGGATTCCCAGACACCAATGGGCCTGCAGAAGTTGTATTTACTGCCCCTGGAGAGGCAGCCACAGATGGCTTTATCAGTTGCCCCCCTTCTGACTCTTCCTCAGATGTCTCCATTGATCTTATAAAGGCCGTCCAGAGTCTTTCTGATGCACTTCCAGCATTGATTTCTTATACATAGAGATACTTGATTTGATTGTAGCCGTATTAGAGCAATAGTGACAGAGAAAATTGAGTACTGTCCGTGATACTTTTTTTATTTGCACTAACATACAATTTTTCAGGACAAGCTTCCGGGGTATGTCCCCTTCTTCAAGGTCCAAGCAGTACTGATTCACAAATTTTTAAAGCGGGAGTCTGGCGACCAATCTTTTTTTTTTTTTGTTTAGGTCATTGAGACACTTTGCTAATCCCAAAATAATACTCACAGTTTGGGTGTAATATTTCCGTCTCTGTCTGTTTTCGTACTGAAGAATAACTTAAAAAATGTGATGCTGGCTGTTTCCATCTTGCTTGTGGGCATGTGAAGCCCACAAGCATTGATTTCCGGGATGCAGTGAATGCTGTTCATTTACAGCTTGTTCACGTGCATGATCATTGTTTCCGCACTGAATCTTGGGAAGCCTGACATTAAGCTCCCAGAAGACAGTGCGGCGCCGGGGAAAGGCAAAAAACACGCCTACTCCCATGGGAGGAGAGACAGGAAGTGCCACAATAAAGTACAATATAAAGGTAATTACAGCGATAAAAAAAATTTTCGTGCGGCATTTGAACATCTATGCAATTAACTGAAGGGGGTGAGATTAAGTTAAAACTTTGAGTGGAACCCCGCTTTAAGAAGAATGTCCTGAAAAATTGTATGTTAGTGCAAATAAAAAAAGTATCACTGACAGTACTCAATTTTCTCTTATACGTAGAGGATAGCGGAACGGACAAGGAGAAAGAAGATATAGGATTGTAGTCTCTTCTGAACCAGAGGCTTCTTCCTCTTCAGAGGGTGTTCTGCAATTTTATCACCAAAGCTCAAACACTTTCAGTGTTGGAAGTGTGGACATGTCTGGAGCTAGACCCACAGGAGGCTTCCCGACTTGAATGGCAAGCTCCACCTTTTAAAAAAAAATGCACATTATTTTTCATGTTAAAAAAATGTGTGTGTATTCTTTTCTTCACTAGGAGCCTGAAAAACACCGCAGATCACGGTGCCATGCAGGATACCTGCAGACTTGCTCAACAGCACCCTGGTAGTTCATTGTAGTTTCCCATTCGCAGAACTCTGTGAATAAATAACAAGGGCGGAGATGAATTGTTTAAAGGCATGATGAAAAATTAAGTCAGCAGCTGCAAATACTGTAGCTGCTGACTTTAACCACTTCAATACTGCACATAGTCAAATGACGTCCTTGACTTTCTGCGGGGGTATCTGAATGATGCCTGCAGCTAGAGGCATCATTCAGATATCATTCTTTCCAGCCGGCGGTTCTGTGCACCATAAGAATGATCATGGCGGCAGTTCCATCGCTTGATCGTTCTTAGACGACGGGAGGGGACGTCCCCGCCACCATCCGGTGCTTCTTCGGGCTCTCCCGTGCCATTGCGGGCGCGGAGAAAGAATCGGCCGGCGCCGGATGACTACGATAGAGATTTCCGGTGACCAGATGGTCACCAATCATCTCTGACCATCGAAGGCCCGGGCGCGACGTTATGACGTCACGCTCGGGTTCCCAAATGTAAACAAAGCCGCGATCGTGGCCGTCCGCATGAGATCATGATTTTTTTTTTTTTCACAAGCTCATGCTTTCCAGCCTGGAGGAGAGATGTGGGGTCTTATTGACCCCGTATCTCTACATAAAGAGGACCTGTCACATAGATTCCTATTACAAGGGATGTTTACATTCCTTGTAATAGGAATGAAAGTGATCAAAAAAAATGTAAAAAATAAAAAAAATTAAGTAACATAAAAATAATAATAAAAAAAATTTAAAACGCCCCTGTTCCCGGTAGCTCGCGCTCAGAAGCGAACGCACACGCAAGTCCCGCCCACATATGTAAATGCCGTTCAAACAACACGTGAGGTATCGCCGCGTGCATTAGAGCGTGTGCAACAATTCTAGCACTAGACCTCCTCTGTAACTATAAACTGGTAGCCTGTAAACATTTTCAAAGCGTCGCCTATAGAAAATTTTAAGTACCGAAGTTTGGCATCATTCCATTATGGTCTTAGTGTGCAATTTTAAAGCGTGACATGTTGGGTATCTATTTACTCGGCGTAACATCTTTCACATTATACAAAAAAAATTGGGCTAACTTTACAATTTTTGTTAATTTTTAATTCATGAAACCGTTTTTTTTCCCCAAAAAAAGTGTTTGAAAAATTATTGCGCAAATATCGTGCGAGAGAAAAAATTGCAGTGACCACCATTTTATTCCCCAGGGTGTCTGCTAAAAAAATGTATAATGTTTGGGGGTTCTGAGTAATTTTCTAGCAAAAAAATGATGATTTTTACATGTAGGAGACAAGTGCCAGAATAGGCCCGGTATTGAAGTGGTTAATATTAGGACACTTGCCTGTCCAGGGAGCCCGCGCTGTAGGCACCTCAGCCGATCTTTGGTTCGGCTGACGGGTGCAGCCGCCACCATTCCTGGTGAGGGGAACCTGGCAGTGAAGCCTTTCGGCTTCACAGCAGGCTCCCTACTGCGCATGCCCGAAGCGCGC
Source organism: Aquarana catesbeiana (assembly GCF_042186555.1). Taxonomy (NCBI): domain Eukaryota; kingdom Metazoa; phylum Chordata; class Amphibia; order Anura; family Ranidae; genus Aquarana; species Aquarana catesbeiana. The sequence goes on along the minus strand of NC_133325.1, from coordinate 151,579,955 downwards.
TGTGCTTTCTAATTGGCCTGGCGGCAGAGGAAGGAGGAGGGGGCTAAATTTCCGAGAGACGGTGCTGTCTCTGGAAGTGGGGAAACGGTACCTGTCAAAAACAGGTTCCTGTTCCCTGCCCCCTGAAAAGGTGCCAAATGTGACAATGGAGGGTGGGAGGAGACGGGTAAGCGGAAGTTCCACTTTTGAGTGGAACTCTGCTTTAAAAAGCACAAACCATGAAAAACATCTTTCCACTCTATATTGGACGATGTACTGTAAGGGGACTGGCAGCATCCCAAATAAGTATATTCTCCACCCAAGCGTTTAGCCTAACAATATCCTATAGAGAACTTTTCTAAACAAAGGGTGGTCCTGGAGGTGGATTGGGCTTTTGCCTGCCTCAGTAGATCACTAATGATGCCAGTAGAGGATCTCCCGACAAAATGAATGGGCTCAAATCGCACTGCAAAGAATAACATGCGATTTGAACAGGAATGCAGTGGGTTTTCTGTTCAAGCGTGTGATGACAAGCCTGGGTTCACACAGGAGCAGTGCGGGAAGGTGCATCGCACTGCATTCCTGTTTGAATCGCATTAAATTCTTTGCAGTGGGATTTGAGCCTGTTCATTTTGTATGACCTCAAATTGCACCACAAAGGTTTCGGTTTTGGGTATCTGAGCATTTTCACGGGTGCTCGTGAAAATACTTGGTATCTGTGCAACCCTAATTGCAAGCCTTTGGTTGGATACTCAACAAAAAACTGCATTGACTCCATCTCATCCCTTGGATTATCTAGGCCTCTTCTTGGACACAACACACACATTCTTGAGGTTCTTCTTCCATCAGTAAAAATTCAGTTGTCCTGAAATCTCAGACATGGACTCTACTGTCTCATTGTCAAGGCGCTGCCATATGTCCAGTATCATTCCAGACTGCTACAGCACAGCATTCTGTGTGCGAAAAGAGTATCCCATGCGCCTGTGGATTGAAACCAGGCACAGTTTAGCATGGTGGGTACACAATCCAGCAGTAGTCAGGGAAATATTGTCTTCCATTTGAATTGGGCAGTGATCATAACACTGTCCAATTCACTGTCGGGCTTAGGACAGCAACAGCACAGGTAACTTGATTGCTGCAGGAAACCCCGTCTTGGAGCCTAGATCAGTTTGCCGTGCCTTTCAGAAGTGGAGGAGCCAGTCAAAAAAACACCATGACTTTTTGGCTTACATCATCAGGGCAGGACCAGAAGCCTAGTTTTTCTCTAGGCAGAACATCGCATTCTGGCCTTGGCCTTGTCAGCTGTATACATTCCAGTGGTAGGAAATTGCAGGGTGACTTTCTCAGTCATCAGCAGCTGGACCTAGAGGAATGGTCCCTACACCCAGAAATGTTTTCAGGACACTTGCTGGAGATGGGGAATGCTGGACGGTGGATCTCCTTGCATCAAGATTTAACCACAAGTTAGAGAGATCCTTTTTCGGTCACAAAAAGCCAAGGGCCTTCTGGTGGATGCACAAGGAGTCCAAAGGCATTCCGGTGATACTAAATCTAAAATAATATCTGCGCTTGGTAGGTAAAAGAGAGTAAATTAATATTTAAATGGTGAAATAACCTGCAGCTGTACACTAACCCAGATATTGGGCACCAGATGATAATGCAAATAAAGTGCAGCACTGGGTCAGTGCACAAAATGACCCTGAACATAAATGTCATGTGTCAAAGTGCAAATGTGCAATTCAGTGCACTTCTATATACAACCTAAAGATTGGAACAATATCAAAATTTGCAAGTCTGAGATTATTGCGCAACAAAGCAAACAAATTACATACAAAAAAATGTACGCAAAAGTGCTTAAAGTGCAATATAGGTGCAGAAAAGTTCATATGTAGCCAAAATCCAATAAGTGACCTCATGCAATATGGAGCATAGACCAAACGCTTGACACGTGATACCCGTCACCTCGAGATAAAAGGCTTAACAGAAAGCCTGCGACCTCCCTTACTCAGCGAGGTCAAACCGTGCTTAGTAGGATCGACGATCCACTGATGGAATACTCTCGCGTCCCCCTGCAGAGAGATCCGCGCACATCAGATGGTAGCCAGATAGCATTGACGGCAGGTTGTAGTAATATGCAGGAAGGGAAAAAAGACTCCAATAGTGTAGAGTGTCTCTTATTGCATTTTATTAATAAAGCTGAGATGCTGCATACATAAAACTTTGGAGAGAATTCTCCAATTCAAATAAACAGATGTTCCTTTCAAGAAAAAATCCATACAGGTCCGTAGAATCAAATCGCGCATGCGCAGAACGTGTGTGCGTAGTGTCCCGACGATCGTTTTGTCATATGATACGTCATCAAGGGTACCATTGGGACCATTCCGGTGATACTCATGGCCCCAAACTGGTCAAGAAGAGCTTGGTACACAGACATATGACTTTTACAGGACATTCCTTGGCTGCTACCAAAAGAAACAACAAAAAAAGATCAGGCTCTTGCTGAGAACCTTATATGGGGTGATTTAGTTACCGTCCTGAAAGTCTAAGCAGCTGGGAATGACTCCTGGGAGGGGGAGAGGTAAAGGTTGCAACAAATGTTCCATGAAGTGCTTGGACTCAGGTGTATTGCTCCATGACAGTGAAAGAAATTGGAGCTCAGTCTTAGTGATGTAAACAGCCTCTGTAACTGAATTGATAAAAGTAATTTATTGACACACAAATTGCAAACTTACATGGGAACTGCCATCTCCTAGAGCCAATGTTCTGTCCACAGATTTCAATTAGCCATGTGGCCATATCTGTCCTTAGATGAAAGACACTTCGGTGTGTCACAGAGAAACCCAGCCGTGTCGTGGGTGCAGGTGTTGATTAGCCCCAATGGCAGGGTAGATGGTAACTGGGGAGCCTAAGGGGCCTTTGCTAAGCACGGCCGCATGGCTAATTTGCTATCTGTGGACAGAACATTGGCTCTAGGAGATGGCATTTCTCATGTAAGTTTGCAATTTTTTTTGTCAATAAATTACTTTTATCAATTCAGTTACATAGGCTGTTTAAATCAGTAAGACTGAGCTCCAATTTCTTTCACTGTCACGGAGCAATACACCTGAGTCCAAGCGCTTCATGGAACATTTATTGCATGGCTGTTTACCAGACTGTCTAGATCTACCTTTTTTTCTGATTGCTATCACCACTGCCAGGAGGGTGTAGGATTTTGTAAGGAGCCCTTCTTGGTGGTACATGGTCGTCCGTTGGCCAAAGGTATCCTTTTTTGCCTAAGGTGGTGTCCTTTTTTCATCTCCATCAGAACTTAGTGTTTGTCGTCTTTTTTTTTTTTTTTCCCTGTTCTGAAAGTACTCTTGGGAGTTGGCACTCCACTCTGGATGTGGTGCGAGCTGCTAGTCTACTTTACGGCCTTGCTGAAACAATCAGATTCCCTCTTTGTGCTTCCAGAGGGATCTCGCAGAAGGCTCCCTGTTTCTCATTCCACCATTGCTAGGTGGATTCCTCAAGTTGTGGTTCACGCTTACTTGGCAAAGGATAGTGTGTTCCTCCCTTTCTGGTGAAGGCCCATTCTATGTATGTTGGCTGTTTTTTTGCGGACGTTTTACCCTCTCCTCATTTAGTTTTGCTTTGAGACATCCCCCATCACTAGAACTGCTTGTGTTCTGTACTATAAGAACTAGGGATGCCCAGAAATTTCGGCCACCGAAACATATCGGCCGAAAATGGCCCTTTCCGCAAAAAGCCGAAAGAATTTTTGCCGATACTGAAAGGGGCAGGGCCTAGGCGGGGCTCCGCCCCCGGTGACGCCCATCAGGGGGGCTGCCTATATTGTAGAAGAGAGGAGAGCCGCCGCCTGTTTGATTACAGCGCCGGGAACATCACAGCTTTCATTTCAATAGCTGTGTGTTCCCTGCTGTGCGCCGTCACATACAGCCCCTCCCCCTTGTCCGGGCACTTTGATAGACAGGTGATCTGTCTATCAAAGTGCCCGGACAAGGGGGAGGGGCTGTATGTGACGGCGCGCAGCGGGGAACACACAGCTATTGAAATGAAAGCTGTGATGTTCACGGCGCTGTAATCAGGCGGTGGCGGCTCTCCTCTCCCTTCACAGGCTGCACTGCTGGGGACACAGGCTGCACTGCATCTGACGGGCACTGGTGAGGCTGCATTGATCTCTTGTATCATGTCCGCAGTCTCTGACCATCTCCTGTATCATGTCCCCAGTCTCTGACCATCTCCTGTACCATATATGCAGTCTGACCATCTCCTGTACCATGTCCGCAGTCTCTGACCATCTCCTGTACCGTGTCCGCAGTCTCTGACCATCTCCTGTACCGTGTCCGCAGTCTCTGACCATCTCCTGTACCGTGTCCGCAGTCTCTGACCATCTCCTGTACCGTGTCCGCAGTCTCTGACCATCTCCTGTACCGTGTCCGCAGTCTCTGACCATCTCCTGTACCGTGTCCGCAGTCTCTGACCATCTCCTGTACCGTGTCCGCAGTCTCTGACCATCTCCTGTACCGTGTCCGCAGTCTCTGACCATCTCCTGTACCGTGTCCGCAGTCTCTGACCATCTCCTGTACCGTGTCCGCAGTCTCTGACCATCTCCTGTACCGTGTCCGCAGTCTCTGACCATCTCCTGTACCGTGTCCGCAGTCTCTGACCATCTCCTGTACCGTGTCCGCAGTCTCTGACCATCTCCTGTACCGTGTCCCCAGTCTCTGACCATCTCCTGTATAAAAATATGTTTAAAAACAGTCACTTTCGGTATCGGTGTTTCGGGTTCAAGGAAGATTTATTTTCGCTATCGGTTTCGGCACCAAAAAAACGAATTCGGTACATCTCTAATAAGAACAAGAAAATAGAATTTTTAACTTAACTGTGAAATCCATTTCTGGCATACAGTAAGACGCATGCCAATTAATCCCCCCTCTCTGTGATCCTTGATTGCTTGCTACAGAATTGAGCATTGCTAGAAGTTGGAGGCATTTTATGAGGTCCTCAGTTTTTTTGTTTTTTGACACTGTCCAATTACTTGAAAGCACCTGCCTAAAACCCTATGTTGTGTGCTATGCTCCAAGAAATGGATTTTGCAGATTAGTCACAAATACCATAACTTTTTTTTGTCTGTCTTCCTGTTGCAACTTTTCCCTTGGTTTATTAACAAGCTTTTGTGTTGCATTTGTTATATGCGTATAGTAATGACCATTATCTTTTTGCAGAGTTGCAGAGCAATAAGTCTCCATTCATGTGGGGGACACCTTCCTATCCTGTGCCAAGGTAAGTGTCAGCAGAACCTTCTGCCCAACCTTCATTATGCTATACCATAAGGGTAATGACAAATGGTCTGTGTTTCAGCAGCACCTCTGCTGCTTAGAATAGTTGATCAGAGTATCAGCTGTTCTGATTATCTACTGAGCTTAAAGCAAACCTTTTTTTGAGGGAAATATGGGAGCTATCATTGCTGGCCTCCTTTTGAATATGTTGCTATCATTCTGATACTTTGGCTTCAGGACTTTTGTGCTGACTGGATTAAATGCGCAGGTCAGGAAAGACAGAGTAAAGTCAAAAAGGAATTTTGACTTGCCAAAAAAATACAGTACAGGACAGAGACCAGGTATTCATAGACACTTTTTAGGCTTGTTACTTCCAAGTGATTGGACACTGGCAGGGCTATTGAGGATACGCTTCCTGGGCTCTTCCCCTATAAAGCTACCTCACTTTGTGAAACCTATAAGTGGAAGGAAGGCTGGTCTGTCTCCTACTCTGTACTCCAAAAAATTAAATTTACAGGCAAGTCAAAACTCTTAAACATACAGCACAAGGGCAAAGTAAACAAAAACCCTTGGACGTCACAATCAATGAGGTAAGGGTGGTCAACAACTAGGCAAACAGAACTGTGCCAACAGGCCCAGCAAGAAAAGCTGGTACCAACTTCTGAAGAAAGGATGGTCTTGGGCGTAAGGCAACCTTGTCTGTATGAACTGTGAGGAATGGCTCCTTACAGGAAAGGCTGACTGACATGATCGCAACCAGCAAAGCTACTTTTGCAGGAGAACTTATCTATTGGAATGTACCTGATGGGTTCAGAAAAAGATTTCTGCAGGGCAGAAAACCATGTTGAGATCCCATGAAAGCACAGAATACTGCAGTGGGGGTTCAGTGTGAGATGAACCTTGAATAAAAATTTTACAAGGGAGAGTGAAGAGAATTCACAAAGGCAAGACCTGTTCTTTGAACATGCTTCAGGCCAAATTCTGGTTAAGTGGTGATTGTAGGAAGGCCAGATTGCAAGGGACAGAGTAATCTCTGTAATTAGTGTCTGTGTTCACACTAGGCTAAGAAGAATTTACAGGTAAGATTGTAGATCTTCCTGGAAGTGGCTTTTTTTCTTGCTTTCAGCAAGGTAGGAATGACGCAGACTCTGAGACTTCCATCTTTTAAGACCTGGGTTTTACCAGCCAGAGGGCCTTGAGATAGTAAATCTTATGTGTTGAGAAAGGGCCAAAAATCCTCTGCTAGAGGTCTGAAGAAGAGTGTACCTGTGTACCAGGTTCTTCTGTGCCAGTTTGATGCAATTTAAATATCCATTTTCCTCTCTTGCCCTATCTGCTTGAGCAGACGAGGCATAATTTACATTGGAGAGAAGACTTAGATTAGCCTGAACCGAGATCAGAGTATTATCAAGGCATCCTAGGCTAGGGCTGTCCTAGCTACAACCACGGAAAGTTTGATGTTTGAATCTGGTGGCTGGTATGTCCACAGCTGGAATCCCCCATCTGACTTATCAGGTTTAGGACATCTGCAGGAAGAACCCTTTCCCCATTGACCCTGACAGCGCCAGCTGAGATATAGTGTGCTTTCCACTTTTCCACTGCTGGGATGAGCATTGCAGAGATCATTGGACAGTGAGTTTCCGTTCATGAGATTTATCCTTCCCTGTTGACAGAACACAAAGATTAGCGTTGCCAGCTGTAGTCGCTGGTACTAATCCTTCGCCAAAGAATCCGGCAGAGGACACCACTGCTGGAAAGCCAATAGGAAGTGTCTGTCAAGCAGGTGGTTATGTGGAGGACCCGCCTATCCACAGATTTAGGTAAGTAAAATTGTCATTTAGGTAGGTTTTTTCTATTTTCTATGCCATAAATTAGAGGATTATGGTGGATGTAGGAGTCCTCCAGGTCGTAGCTTGGGAGTTGGCTTTAAAGGGGTTGTAAAGGCAGAAGGTTTTTTATCTTTATGCATTAAAGGAGAAGACCAGCCTAAACTCGTTTGGCATGGCTTCTCCTATGAGTCACAGGAGTGCAATTCGATTTTGCACTCCTGTGACCCGTTTTCAGCAGACTGAAGCCCGCTCTGCTGACGTCACAGGAATTGGTCCCGGCACTGCGTCATTGCGACAAAGTCTGGATCCTCCAGGTGCCTGGGCTGATGCCCCTCTCAGCGAGCCGCTGAGAGCCTGAGACTGACTGATGCTGCATCCACCTAGGTAAGTATGAATCAAAAAGAAAAAAAAATACCCATACTTCTCTTTTAAGATAGCCTTCTGTGTGCAGCAGCCTCCCTGACACTTACCTGAGGTCCCTCTGTCCTCATTGGCTCCCGCTGTTGTCAGTCCGCTAGCCAGTCAGGGGAGACGGGACTGGGTCGGGGCTCTGTGTCTGAATGGACATAGGGAGCTGTGACTCAGCTCGGGTGCCCCAATAGCAAGCTGCTTGCTGTGGGGGCACTGAACAGGAGGGAGGGGCCAGGATCACAGAAGAGGGACCCAAAAAGAGGAGGATCCAGACTCTGTGCAAATCCATTGCAACAGAGCAGGTAAGTATAACATGAGGACAGACCATATTGGCCCCATAAAGAATGAGGAAGGACATCTGGTTACAAAGGATCGGGAGATGACGAAGGTATTGAATTTATTCCTCTCAGTCTTCACGAGGGAATCGGGCTTCAGTAACCAAAACTTGAGATAGATATAGATATATATCTATATCTATATCTAAGACTTGCCCTCTTGTACTTAGCTTTGCTGTTTTTTTTAAGATTCCCCAGCCTGTTACAGACAGTGCTTTCAGTGGGGAAAAGGTACAGCGGTATTTCTGGCTCGTCGGCAACGCCGCCGCCTCCTCCTCCTCTCGTGTCTGTGTTTTAAATAAGAAACAGAGCGCATGCCTACAGACTGTTATGCTGAGGAGGAGGGGATGGGTTTGCTAAGAGGCGTGTTCCTACAGTTGGGCGGCGCCGTGTGTAGGACGTAAGAACGTCCACACAGCTTAACAGTCTGGAAACACATGGTGCTAAGGGTGGAAGACCCTGAGGAAGCCAATCAGGTTTTCACCTGATGCTTGTAACACAAGACGCTCTCAGTGTGCAAAGCTAAACTGAAAGGAAGTTGTTGCAGCCTACGGCCACATCACACTAAGGAGACACAGCAACACTGGGCTCGTAAGGGGTGTAAAGCAGGCATTTCCAGTACAGGAAACACTATTGTTATCAGCATTTTAAAACTGATCCTATGGTGACATTGTTTTCTTGAAAAGTGTTGTCAAAGCAAAAAAGATATATTTTGTTACCTCTGCTTTTGTGCTTTGCACTATGACTTCCAGAGCTACTGTAAAGGTACCTAAGGTGCCACCCCCAGGCACTGGGAACCCTAGTCATGCCGCCCTACTGTCATCCTCTCCATAGATACCAGACATGGCAAGCCAGGGTGAGTCATTGGAAGTTAGCGGTGGTGCAACTGCTTCACACTCTTCATCCCCTGTATACGTGACTGAAGATGCATGTTCTTCAGCCCTGCGGGACCTAGAATGAAGATTAGCGGCTTTAATCGCATCCTCCATCCAGGTGGATAGGAAGCATCCTAGGAAAAGGAAACAATACTTGATGTTTCAGCTTCACAAACTGAAGTACAGAGCCTTACTGAAATGGTTCGCTCTGCTTTCATGCTACCCCTAACAGAGTTAGCTGAAGGTTTGGTCTCCTCCCTGGGTTCCCTGAAATCTTTACAGCCTTTGCATGCGTTTCCCATCCACGCAGTACTAGAAAAGTTTATACCGAATGGGATCATCCGGATAAGCAATTTTCCCCTCCGAAGAGAGTCTCAATTCTCTATTCTATGGAGGAAAAATTCACAAAAAGATGGAAAGTTCCAGCAGTTGACACTGCGATTTCCAATGTGAATAAAAGTTTAACTTGTCCAGTGGGCAATGCGCATATGCTTAACCACTTCCCTACCCACGTATTGTAATATGATGTCAACAGATGGGATCTCCCATCCTGGGTGGACGTCATATGACGGCCTGGGCTTCCCGGCCACCTAGGGGGCGCGCGCCCGCCGCGTTGCTCGGGACCCGGTGCGTGTGCTCGGCGGCCGCGATGTCCGCTGGGCACCCGCGATGTCCGCCGGGCACCCGCGATTGCCCGTTGGCCGGACCGTGGATCTGTGTGTGTAAACACACAGATCCACGTCCTGTCAGTTGAGAGGAGACCGATCTGTGTTCCCAGTACAGCGGAACACTGATCGGTCTCCTCCCCTTGTACGTCCCCGCCCCCTACAGTTAGAATCATTCCCTAGGAAACATATTTAACCCCTTGTGTCCCCCTAGTGGTTAACCCCTTCACTGCCTGTCACATTTACACAGTAATCAATGCAATTTTATAGCATTGATCGCTGTATAAATGTGAATGGTCCCAAAAATGTGTCAAAAGTGTCCGATGTGTCCGCCATAATGTCGCAGTTACGAAAATAAATCGCGATCGCCGCTATTACTAGTAAAAAAAATAAATATATTTTTTTTAAAAATTGCCATAAATCTATCCCGTATTTTGTAGACGCTATAACTTTTGCGCAAACCAATCAATATACGCTTATTGCGTTTTTTTTTTTTTTTTTTTACCAAAAATATGTAGAAGAATACGTATCGGCCGAAACTGAGGAAAAAATTTGTTTTGTTTTTTTTTAAAATTGGGAAATTTATTATAGCAAAAAGTAAAAAATATTGTGTTTTTTTCAAAATTGTCGCTCTTCTTTTGTTTATAGCACAAAAAATAAAAACCGCAGAGGTGATCAAATAGGACCAAAAGAAAGCTCTATTTGTGGGGAAAAAAGGACGTCAATTTTTTTGGGTACAATGTTGTACGACCGCGCAATTGTCGTTTAAAGTGCGACAGCGCTGAAAACTAAAAATTGGCCTGGGAAGGAAGGGGGTGAAAATGCCCTGTATTGAACCGGTTAAGGATCCAACAGGTACGTTGGAAGGTCTGTTAAAATCCTCTTTTTCCTTAGCAGGGGCCGTGACTCAGCCTGCAATTGCAGCTATGGGCATCTGTCAGTCCTTAAAGGACCAGTTTACAGAGGCTCTTAATGAGCTCCCTGCACAGTTGGCCGAGCTACCAAAAGCATTATGCTTTGCCATAGATGCTATGAAGGATTCTATTCATCAGGCTTCTCGCCTTGCGCTTGTACTAGTACACATGCGAAGGACCCTTTGGTTAAAGGGTTGGTCAGCTGAAGCGCCTTGCAAGAACCTTTTAACTAATTTTCCTTTTAATGGAAAACGACTATTTGGCGAGAGTTTGGATAAATATATCCAAACAATTTCTAGCAGAAAGAGTACTTTTGCCAGTCAAAAGAAAATATAAACGTCCTTCATTTAAACACACTTTTTTTCCCCGCGCCAGATGCATCCACCTCTAGGCAGGGGCGACAGCCTCCACCGTCAGACTCTAGTGGAAGACCTCAGGGTCAAACCCAGGCACAAAGGAAGACGTGGGGCCGCAAGTCTGCAAAACAGAATACCAAGGCCTTGTCATGAAGAGGCATCTCCCTTCCAAGGTGGGGGGAAGACTTCTGAGGTACTCAGAAGTCTGGCAAAGGGAAATTCAGGACAAATGGACTCTCTCCACAGTATCTCTAGGATACAAGTTAGAGTTTCGAGAGTTTCCACCGTCTCGTTTTCTGAGATCAAACGTTCCCAAGGATCCAGGGAAAAAGCAATCCCTGTTGCAAGCATTAGACCGATTATTGGCTCAAAGGGTGATCATACAGATTCCCAAACAAGAGCAAGGTTTGGGTTTTATTCAAACCTGTTTACGTTACCAAATGGGGATATCAGGCCTAGATCTACGGAATCAAAATCAGTTCCTGAAGATCCACTCCTTTCGCATGGCGTCAATCAAGTCAGTCGTTTCCATCCTACAAGGAGGAGAACTTCTGGCATATCTGCATGTCCCTATATTTCCTCCTCACCAGAGGTTTCTGTGGTTTGAAGTAGAACAAAAGCACTTTCAGTTTGTAGCCTTGCCCTTCGGGCTTGCTACAGCACACCGGGTATTCACAAAAGTACTAGCCCCACCTCTAGCCAGGATAAGGGCACAGGGCATAACTGTCCTGGCTTATTTAGACTATCTATTGTTAATAGACCAGTCGGTGGCTCGCTTGAAGCAAGATGTAGCCATTACAAGCAGTTACCTGGAGAGTCTGGGTTGGATTCGCAACCTGAAGAAATCCTCCTTAAAATCACTAAAAAGGCTGGAGTATCTGGGCCTGATCATAGACACAGCCCAGGAAAGGGTGTTCTTGCCTCCCGCAAGGATCAGCTCCATACAAGAGCTGGTGCGGATGGTCAGGTCAAAAAGAAATCCCTCAATTCGCCTTTGCATGAGGTTGTTAGGAAAGATGGTAGCTTCATTCGAAGCAGTTCCCTATGCCCAATTCCATTCAAGACTTTTTCAAAACAGTATCCTGTCTGCTTGGAACAAAATGAATCAAGCTTTGGATTTGCCAATGCGACTGTCCCCAAGAGTGTCCCAAAGCCTCAGTTGGTGGTTACTAACTCGGAACCTGCTGAAGGGAAAGTGCTTCAGACTGAATTATCTGGAAAGTAGTAACAATAGATGCCAGCCTTCCAGGCTGAGGAGCAGTAATAGAGAAGACGACTGTCCAGGGACAGTGGTCAAGAACCGAAAGAGCCTTGCCCATCAACATGCTAGAGATTCGGGCAGTGTATCTGGCTCTGAGAACCTGGGCCTCCAGGTTAAAGAATTGTACTGTCAGGATCCAATCTGACAATGCCACGGCTGTGGCATATATCAGTCACCAAGGAGGCACCAAAAGTCTCTCAGCTCAGAGAGAGGTGAACCAGATTCTAATTTGGGCAGAAAAGAATGTCCCATGCCTATCGGCAGTTTTCATTCCGGGAGTAGAGAATTGGCAGGCGGACTACTTAAGTCGCCAGCACTTATTCCCGGGGGAATGGTCTCTTCATCCCGAGATTTTTCAGGCTGTTTGCCAAAGATGGGGGACTCCAGATGTAGACCTCCAAGCGTCCAGGTTCAACACAAAGCTAGTCAACTTTGTGTCCAGGACAAGGGACCCACTCGCATAGGGAACAGATGCGTTGGTGACCCCATTGGATCGGTTCTCACTGATCTATGCATTTCTCCCAATTGAGTGGCTGCCTTGACTTCTTTGCAGGATCAAGCTGGAAAGAAAGTCTGTAATACTGGTAGCACCAGCATGGCCCAGAAGGTCATGGTACGCAGAGATCGTAAAGATGGCAGTGGAGGGTCCATGGCTCCTCCCACTAAGGCCAGACCTGCTATCACAGGGGCCAATATTCCATCCTACTTTACGAACGCTAAATTTAATGGCCTGGCTATTGAGACCCACATTCTGAAGAAACGTGGGCTTTCCAGGTCAGTTATCTCTACTTTGATTAACGCTAGGAAGCCAGCTTCTAGAGCTATATATTATAGAGTCCGGAAAGCTTATGTTTCCTGGTGTGAATCCAAGGGTTGGCACCCTCAGAGATATACCATAGGCAGAATTCTTGTCTTTCTACAATTAGGCATAGAGATGAAGTTGGCTCTGCGTACTATTAAGGTCCAAGTCTCAGCCTTATCAATTTTATTTCAAAGACCGCTTGCTACGCATTCTTTAGTCCGGGGTTTCATGCAAGGAGTGATGCGGATTAATCCGCCAGTTAAATCACCCTTAAGCCCATGGGACTTGAATTTAGTTTTGTTGGTGTTACAAAAACAGCCATTTGAACCTATACAGCATATTCCTTTAGTCCTTTTGACAAGGAAGCTGGAATTTTTGGTTGCTATATCATCAGCAAGGAGAGTTTTTCAGAATTGGCTGATCTTTCCTGTAAAGAGCCATATTTGGTTATTCATGAGGACAGAGTGGTGTTACACCCTCGTCCAGGCTTTTTGCCAAAAGTGGTTTCAGGCTTTCATCTGAATGAAGATATTGTCCTGCCATCGTTTTTCCCAAGACCATGTTCCAGGGAAGAAAAGTCGCTACATTGTCTTGATGTAGTGAGAACAGTGAAAATCTATTTAAAGAAAACTGCTCAGATTTGTAAGACTGACGTCTTATTTATTCTGCCAGAGGGTCCTAAGAAAGGACAGACAGCGTCAAAATCCATTGTCGCTAAGTGGATCCGGCAAGTTATAATTCAAACTTTTGATTTAAAGGGAAAGATTCCCCCTTTTCAACTTAAGGCGCAATCTACCAGAGCGGTTGGTGCTTCTTGGGCAGTGCGTCACCAGGCCTCCATGTCTCAGATCTGCAAGGCCGCGACTTGGTCTTCAGTACATGCATTTACAAAATGTTATCAAGTGGATGCAAGAGGGAATGAGGATATCGCACTGTGCTGCAGGCAGCAGTATAAAGTCCTCAGGTCTGGGGGTTGCCCTACGGGTTGTGTCTCCCTTCCCTCAAGTAGCATTGCTATGGGACGTCCCACTAAGTAAATACTTGAGGATCTGTGTCCTATGATGGTACGATAAAGAACATTTTTTAAAACCGCTTACCTGTAAAATCCTTTTCTTGGAGTACATCATAGGACACAGAGCTCCCGCCCCTCTGTTTTATGGGGTGAAAGCATATTGCTTGGCTACAAAACCTGGGGTACTCTGTGAAGGAGGAGGGGGTATAGGGGAGTCAACTTCCTGTATTGGTTATACCAGTGTCAACACCTGAAGGTAGGCCCATAACCCACTAAGTAAATACTTGAGGCTCTGTGTCCTATGATGTACTCCAAGAAAAGGATTTTACAGGTTATCTGTTTTACAAACCCTATTTCTTTCTTGAACATCACGGGACACAGAGCCTCAGTAATTACTGATGGGTTATATAGGTATCACTGGTGATTGGACACTGGCACACCCTAATCAGGAATTTCAACCCCCTATATAATCCCTCCCCTTGCAGGGATGCCTCAGTTTTTACGCCAGTGTCTTAGGTGATGGACGTGTAAAGATGTCCTGTGCTGAGCTCCAAAGGGGATTTTCCTATACTGGGCAGGCCAGGCGAACCGGATCCATTCCAAAGTGTCTTTTCTAGGCCGAATTGAATGGTACCCAGGCCTCGTGTCCGAAGAAACAAGGTTTTACCTGTGACGCTTCTCTTTTTAGAGAGCTGGACCCCGCATATTAGAAAATGTTTTTTCTAGCTTAATTTCTAGCCGGGTGCTTTACAGGCCCAGAACTGTGGATCCCCCTATTCGTAGGGGGCCCCAGTCTCTGACGGTTTTTTCAAACGGAGCCCACCGTGAGAGGTGAAGATTGGGTCTGTGTAACAGAACCCTGCGGCTGGATAAGGTAAGAGGAGATTCCACAGAATTTTTTAATTCTAGTAGGTTTTCTCCTTTAACCACTTCCAGCCCACGGACGTCATATGACGTCCTGGGCTTTAAGCAGGTATATCTGAATGATGCCTGTAGTTAGATATCATTCAGATATTGCCGGTTTCAGCCGGCGAATCTCTGCACCATAGGAACGATCATAGGGGCCGTTCCGCCGCTTGATCGTTCCTATGGGAGGCGAGAGGGGACGTCTCCCGCCGCCCTCCGGTGCTTGCTCCGACTCACCGTTACGATTGGTGAGGCGGAGAGTGGATCCACTGGCGCCGGATGTAGATCGTAGAGATTTCCGGCGGACCAGATGGTCCCCGGAGTCTCTATGATCGTCGGAGGCTGGGCGCGATGTTATGACGTTACGCCTGGCCTCTCCATTCAAAAAAACGGCGCCGCTTCGGCTGGGAAGCGGCGATCGTTTTTATTTTTTATTTCAGGCTTCCCAGCCTAGTGGTGAGATATGGGGTCTTATTGACCCCATATCTCACTATTAAGAGCACCTGACATGTCATATTGCTATTACAAGGGATGTTTACATTCCTTGTAATAGGAATAAAAGTGATCAATTTTTTTTTTTTTTCAAAAAAGTGTTAAAATAAAATATAATTAACAATAAAAAAAAAATATTTTTTAAAGCGCCGCTGTCCCCATGTGCTCGCACGCAGAAGCGAACGCATATGTAAGTCCCGCCCACATATGAAAACGGTGTTCAAACCATACATGTGAGGTATCGCCGCGAATGTTGGAGCGAGAGCAATAATTTTGGCCCTAGACCTCCTCTGTAACTCAAAACATGTAACCAGTAAAAAAATTTCAAGCGTCGCCTATGGGGATTTTTAAGTACCGAACATTGGCGCCATTCCACGAGCGTGTGAAATTTTGAAGCGTGACATGTTAGGTATCTATTTACTCAGCGTAACTTCATCTTTCACAAAATGCAAAAACATTGGGCTAACTTTACTGTTTTTTTTTTTAAACACAAAACGTTTTTTTTCCCCAAAAAAAACGCGTTCGAAAAATTCCTGCGCAAATACTGTGTGAGATAAAAAGTTGCAACAACCGCCATTGTATTCTCTAGGGTCTTTGCTAAAAAAACATATATAATGTTTGGGGGTTCTATGTAATTTTCTAGCAAAAAAATGATGATTTTTACATGTAGGAGCAAAGTGTCAGAATTGGCCCGGTATTGAAGTGGTTAAGGTAAATGCATGCTATGCCTATTGTGACCACCAGGGGCTGCCAAGAGCACATACCTTCTCATGCTGATGTCTGTCTCAAGTGTTCGACGCTGCACAAGCTCCTCCGGCCGGCTCCAGGTAGGATGGGATGGGGGGCTCACCTCAGGGATATCTCCCCCCCAGTCTAGGGGTAGGCTGCAGATGGTCTGTAGGCCAGTTAGACACCGCACTTTCACCGCCGTCGCGGCCGCCACCATTGTACGCGCAGGCCCATCACTACCTCTCTCCTTCCTCCCCCAGCCTTCCTCCATGTTGGTCCGGAAGGGTCGGCTAGCGCGGGAAGCGCTCGTTTTTTTTCAAAAAGCGAAGGGAGGGAGCTGGGCGTCAGCACAGCTTGCTCAGACACCCACAGGACCGGCTGCAGGCTATTAAAGGCACTGATTACAGGTGCACTAAGACTTCTGGAGGGACACAGAGCTGACGGTCGCATGTAAGGTGGGACACAGGCATTCTCCTAGGCAGCATTTACTAAGGGAACACCAGACTGAGCATTGGGTAGCAAGGCTTTTAGCCAGACTACATCGCTCAGCAGTCAGTGTTCATTTTGTGATACCTCCACCTTGTTGCTTTGCACTATGGGTAGAAGAGGTTCAAGCACCCCAAGAACCAGAGACTCTAGGGGATCTCGTTCAGGTTCTGAGGGCCCCCTGTCTGCAGCATCCCCCCCCCCCCCGAGGGGCCAGGGACGGCTAGCCAGGGAGAGCCGTCGGGGTCAGGGGCTACACCTGCTCAGCCCCTATATACATTACACAGGAGGTTTTTTTCCTCAGCCATTAATGGTTTAGAGGAAAGATTAATGGCCGTGATTACATCTTCACTCGGTGGAAGAAAACGCACTAGGCCTTCCTCTGCTCCCCAAGACCCTCAGGAAGAAGAGCTCTGGGATAAAGGAGAGAAATCCCTTTCAGAGGATCGGGATGGGACGGATGATTCCTCTTTGGAGGAATCAGGTGGAGAGGGACCCTCTGCGACTTCCCAAGAGGAGAAAATCTTAGTGCAGATCCTTACTGGATTGGTCCGCTCCACATTAAAGTTGCCCATATCTGAATCCGTTAAAGAACCCTCTTCTTCTTTAGGGTCACTGAAACCTCCTCAAATAGCACAGGCTTTTCCTGTTCATAATCTACTTGAAAAGCTCATTTATGCCGAGTGGGATCACCCAGATAAACGTTTTTTTCCGCCGAAAAAGTTTTCAACACTTTATCCTATGGAAGAAAAGTTTATTAAAATGTGGGGTATACCGGCCATTGATGCAGCCATTTCCTCCATAAATAATAGTCTGACTTGTCCTGTAGACAATGCTCAGATGCTCAGGGATCCTGTAGATAAAAAGATGGAATCCCTATTGAAGGATGTTTTCTCCTTAGCAGGTTCAGTGGCTCAAACTGCAGTAGCAGCGATTGGAGTCTGTCAATACTTAAGAGACCATGTTAAACAGGTCATTAAAGTTTTACCTGAACAGCAGGCCCAGGGGTTGGCTAACCTTCCAGCGGCCTTATGTTATGTTGTTGACACCATCAGAGATTCTATCATGCAGATTGCAGACCTCTCGTCTGTCGCTGGGGTTAGTGCATATTCGTAGAATCCTATGGTTGAAAAGTTGGTCAGCCGAAACACCATGTAAGAAGCTCCTGGATGGGTTTCCATTTCGTGGTGAAAGGTTGTTTGGAGAAGACTTGGATAACTATATTAAGAGAATCTCTTGTGGGAAAAGCACTCTCTTACCTGTTAAGAAGAGTAAGCGTCCCCCTTTCAAACTGACTCTTTCCCCAGCGCCTTCAGCCTCCAGGCAGTCTCGACGGCCTCCTCCATCTGGGTCCAGAGACAAGAGTCAACCCCAGGGACAAAACAAGTCCTGGAGGAAGAAGCCTATTAGGCAAAACACTAAGACCTCTGCATGAGGGGGCGCCCCCGCTCGCTCGAGTGGGGGGAAGACTGCGACAGTTCTCAGGGCTCTGGCAGGAGTATTTCCAGGACAGATGGGTAATCTCCACGGTAACCTTAGGGTACAAGCTGGAGTTTCAGGAATTTCCTTCTCCTCGTTTCCTCAGGTCAAGTGTCCCCAGAGATCCAAGAAAAAGCAGTCGCTTCTTCTAGCGTTAGAGCGACTTTTGTCGCAAAGGGTCATTGTGGTAGTTCCCGCGAAGGATCAAGGATTGGGCTTCTATTCCAACCTTTTTACAGTCCAAAAACCAAATGGGGATGTCAGACCCATTCTGGATTTAAGGGATCTGAACCGATTCCTAAGGATTCAATCCTTCCGCATGGAATCAATTCGGACAGTAGTCTCCACCCTGCAGGGAGGAGAATTTCTGGCATCGATAGACATCAGAGATGCATATCTGCATGTGCCCATTTTTCCCGCTCATCAGAAGTTTCTGCGCTTCGAGATAGGAGGGTGCCATTTTCAGTTTTTGGCTCTGCCTTTTGAGATAGCCACTGCACCTCGAGTGTTCACAAAGGTCTTGGCTCCTCCTCTGGCCAGATTAAGGGCTCAGGGTAATAGCGGTCATAGCATACCTAAACGACCTGCTCCTGATAGACCGGTCGGTAGCCTCCTTGAACGGGAACTTGAGGACCACAGTCAAGTATCTGGAACACCTAGGTTGGATCCTCAACCTAGAAAAATTTTTCCTAAAGCCAGTAAGAAGACTGTAGTATTTGGGTCTGATCATAGATACAAGCCAGGAGAAAGTATTTATACCTCAGGCAAAGATCACTGCTTTAAGGGAGCTGATTCCGGCAGTCAGGACCAAGAAGGGTCCCTCTGTCCGCCTTTGTATGAGGCTGCTGGGAAAGATGGTGTCTTCCTTCAAAGCGGTTCCCTATGCTCAATTCCATTCAAGACTACTGCAACACAGTATTGTGTCGGCCTGGAACAAGAAGGTTCAGGCATTAGACTTTCCGATGCACCTGTCTCATGCGGTGCGTCAGAGCCTCCATTGGTGGCTCATACCCAAAAATCTGCAGAAGGGGAAATCCTTTCTGCCGGTTACCTGGACGGTGGTAACAACAGATGCCAGTCTGTTGGGTTGGGGAGCAGTTCTGGAACAGTCTGCGGTTCAGGGGGTATGGTCCAAGACCGAGACCTTACCCATCAACATTCTGAAGATCCGTGCGGTATATCTTGCCCTAAAGGCCTGGACTATCAGGCTACAAGGTTGCCCGGTCAGGATCCAGTCCGACAATGCCACAGCAGTGGCTTATGTCAATCATCAGGGAGGCACCAGGAGCCAAGCTGCTCAAAAAGAGGTGAGCCAGATCTTAGTCTGGGCAGAGAAGCAGGTGCCATGCATATCGGCAGTTTTTATTCCGGGGATAGAGAACTGGCAGGCGGACTATTTAAGTTGCCAGCAGTTACGTCCAGGGGAATGGTCTCTGCATCCCCGATGTCTTTTGGGCCATATGCCAAAGATGAGGGGTTCCAGATGTAGATCTCTTTGCATCCCGATTCAACAAAAAGATAACAGATTTGTGGCAAGGACAAAAGATCCTCTTGCACACGGGACGGATGCATTGGTGATTCCGTGGCATCGCTTCTCACTGATTTACGCATTCCCGCCTATTCTGCTACTGCCACAACTCCTTCGCAGGATCAGGCAGGAAAGGAAGTCAGTACTTCTGGTGGCCCCCGCTTGGCCCAGAAGGACGTGGTATGCGGAAATAGTAAGGATGACGGTGGGTTCCCCGTGGACACTACCGGTACGCCCAGACCTGTTATCTCAAGGTCCAGCGTTCCATCCTGCTTTACAAACGCTAAATTTGACGGTTTGGCTATTGAGACCCACGTTCTGGAGCGTCGTGGGCTTTCAGGTCCTGTGATATCTACCTTGATCAATGCAAGGAAGCCAGCTGGAAAGCTTATATATCCTGGTGTGAATCTAGGGGTTGGCATCCCAGAAAATATGTGATTGGTAGAATTCTTGATTTTCTACAATTGGGATTAGAGATGAAGCTGGCCTTGAGTACCTTTTAAGGGCCAGGTCTCCGCCTTATCAGTATTATTTCAACGGCCACTTGCTTCGCATTCTTTGGTCCGACACTTTATGCAGGAGGTGACGCATCTTAATCCTCCGGTTAAGGCGCCCCTAAACCCCTGGGACTTGAACTTGGTTCTGTCTGTGTTACAGAAACAGCCTTTTGAACCAATACGTCAGATTCTTTTGGTCTTGCTGACAAGGAAGTTAATTTTTCTGGTAGCCATCTCTTCTGCTAGAAGAGTATCAGAATTAGCAGCTCTTTCCTGTAAAGAGCCTTATTTGATTGTACACAAGGATAGAGTGGTACTGCGCCCTCATCCTAGTTTTTTACCGAAGGTGGTTTCAGATTTTCATCTAAACCAAGACATTGTCCTACCTTCCTTTTTTCCAGATCCCTGTTCTCCGGAAGAAAGATCACTGCATTCTTTGGATGTAGTAAGAGCACTTAAGGTCTATCTGGAAGCGACTGCTCAGATTCGCAAAACGTATGTTTTGTTTGTGCTGCCAGAGGGTCCCAGTAGAGGACAGGCAGCATCAAAAGCTACCATTTCTAAATGGATTCGACAATTGATCATTCAAGCTTACGGTTTGAAACAGAAGATTCCTCTGTTTCAGATCAGGGCACATTCCACAAGGGCTATTGGTGCTTCCTGGGCAGTGCTTCACCGGGCCTCTATGGCTCAAATCTGCAAGGCCGCAATTTGGTCTTCAGTCCATACATTCACCAGATTCTATCAGGTGGATGTGAGAAGGCATGAGGATATCGCCTTTGGGCGTAGTGTGCTGCAGGCAGCGGTACAGGGTCCTCATGTCTGATTGCACCCTACTTGGTTGTGGTTCCCCCCCCCTCAGGTAGCATTGCTCTGGGACATCCCATCAGTAATTACTGAGGCTCTGTGTCCAGTGATGTTCGAGAAAGAAAATAGGATTTTTTAAAACAGCTTACGGAACACAGAGGTCTCGCCCCTCTTCTAATACACTATATATACTACAAAACTGAGTTATCCCTGCAAGGGGAGGGATTATATAGGGGGTTGAACTTCCTGATTAGGGTGTGCCAGTGTCCAATCACCAGTGATGCCTATATAACCCATCAGTAATTACTGAGGCTCTGTGTCCCGTGATGTCCATTGAAAGAAAAGGATTTTACAGGTAAGCTGTTTTAAAAAAATCCTATTTTTTTCGCAGAAGAGAGTTTAACAAGACTCGTGGCCACTCATTAAAATTAGAAGAAAAGAGGTTTAAACTTAAACTAAGTAGAGGGTTCTTTACTGTAAGAGCGGCAAGGATGTAGAATTCCCTTCCACAGGCGGTGGTCTCAGCGGGGGGCATTGATAGTTTCAAGAAACTATTGAATGACCGCAACATACAGGGATATACAATGTAATACTGACATATAATCACACACATAGGTTGGACTTGATGGACTTTGTGTCTTTTTTCAACCTCACATACTATGTAACTATGTTTGTTGTTATAGGGAAAAAACTAGCCTTTACAATCGCTTTAAAGGCAACTCAATTGATAGGTCTGTGTCAGAAATAATTCTGCTTATTTGCAGAATTAGAAGTAAGCAATGACCGCCTCCATGTTTGTCTTGGTAAGGGTTTCTTGCAAAACAATCATAACTTTGTACCTTTTCAGCTTCATGTGATTGACCGCAAGATGGTGTTTTTTCTGAAAGTGACTTTGCAAGTCAACTTTCTTATCTGTTCCTTCATCTTGTACCTTAAATTAGACTTTCTTGGTGTGTTTACAGCCAGAATGGCTCTTTTTTTTCCCATATCGTCTTTCAGGACAGCCACCTATGAGAGAGACCGGCTCCTCCCTTCCTAGAAAACACAGCCCAGCCTAGATTTAAAAGGCACGCTTCCTCTCCGGCTCCTCAGTTTTTGGCATTTCCTCTGGCAGGAGACACTGCGAGGAACCGTGGCTAAAGACAGCCAGGGAGGCTGAAGCCCGTATGTCCAGGAAGGAGACAGGTCTCTGGGAACTAGTGGCGGTGAGATGCCTTGGGGAGAGGTTACCTGGCAGCCACACTTTTTCCGTTGCCACCCCAGCTCTCCAAAAGTGTTGTGGGATGCTTTGGGGGCCCGCTTTCAAGTTCTCCGTGGAGACT
This sequence comes from Aquarana catesbeiana, assembly GCF_042186555.1. Lineage (NCBI taxonomy): Eukaryota > Metazoa > Chordata > Amphibia > Anura > Ranidae > Aquarana > Aquarana catesbeiana. The sequence goes on along the minus strand of NC_133325.1, from coordinate 151,557,991 downwards.
CAGGAGGAGGTGCTGTTTCCCCCCCTCACATTTTTGTTTGCGAGCCGCACTGAGCTCACAGCGGGGCTGCGTGGTGGGTGATGTCACTTCTGGCGGGGGGTGTGCACCTCTTTGATCCGCGGCTTCTGGTTCCAGCCACGGATGCTGAAGACGGGCCAGGCTTTGGCTGATGGGGAGCCAGAAAAGTCACACAGGTGGCTGGAGGTTCCAGAGGCAAGACCATCCTTTTTAGGGCAGGAGCGTGTCAGAGGTAGGGGCCATCCTGGCGTGGCCGACATCAGCCATCGTAAGGTAAGGAGGACCAGGGGGTTGCATCCCTTAGCTGTCTGTCACCTGCAGCTCCACAGGTGGGGTTTCCTCTTGGTCAAAGGGGAAGAGGCACATGGGACCTGGGGGCTGGTGGTTCTATGTGCTCTCCTGGGGGTGGTCCCTACTGGTCTGGCTGGTGGGAAAGGTCCCAGGGCTTGGACTGCCTCACAAACAGGGGGCGGGTGGTTAAATCCCACAGCCCCAGACTGCCTCACCAGTGGTAGGGTACCGTACCCTTTCCTGCCAGTCACCCCCTCTGGGGGGGAAAGGGGGACCGAAGGTTTCCCTTGTTACGTGCAAAGGCACCACGGTGATGTCTGCAAGCACATAGGCGGTGGGTGGCGTACTTTCCCTGCTGACAGCATGGCTGGTATGTGTAGGGGAAAGAGGAAGCCGCAGCGTGAAGGGGGCGGAGCTATTGCGCTCCAAGCTGGCCCACAGGAAGCATCCAGTGGGGTCACTTCCGGGACGTATGACATCATCAGCTGGCGCTGGAGAGGTTACAGTCTCCACACGGCGCGACCAGGAATCCAGACTTGCTGGAGGAGCAGTTGGCTCTGTGTTACTTGCTCTGGGGGGTGTGCTGGCTCCAATGGTTTATGTCATTTTTCCACCAGTCCTAATCCTGAAGAAATAGGATGAGCATGCTCTACTACAAAGGGAACAGTTGGCTTGGTGGTAAATCCTCTGGCTGCTTTCTTCCTGTGTTTGTGTGAGGTATCTCACATGCTGGCATTTGATATACCTGGCACATCGGCTGGATGGCGTGCACTCATGACCAGAAGGGTCAGCTTGCAGAGTATGCACTATAGGCACTGCATTGAAAACTTTGCCTGTGTAGGAACCAGTAAATCAGCTCACCTAAAATCTTCAGGCAAGGGTTTTCAGGTTCTCCTACTCGACCCACAAACAGTGACGAAAAAGAGCTCACATTGAAGGTGTTGCACCTAAACTGTGCCTCCAGCACTGAAGTCATGAGTTTGAATCCCATCCAAGCTAGCACCCTGCATGTTTCACTAGTGTTTTGAGGTTACAGGGTTGCCCGCCGGATTTTGCCTGATGGCCACCTATATGCACCACCTGTATTCACCTGATATAGGAAACTAAACGGGGGATCTCTGGTGACCAGTGCCCAATATCAGGGGGTGCTCTGGTGACCAGGGCCCAATATCAGGGGGTGGCCCCCTGGATGGTTAAAGGCCTTCAGGTGACCAGACCCTAGTAAGATACACAGGTTTCTAGAACACTTGTTTAGAAGTGGGAGAAGGCTGGGGGCGTAGCCTGAAGCTGCATGGCGTAAGGAGTGCAGCGTGAGAGCTCCGGCTGCACTTTATCCTACAGCTTGATCCTGCGGGACTTAATCATCCCTCAAATCAGCACAAAACATCAGCATCACCCAGTGAAGCTGCTGTGCCAATGTCGCCGCCGAAGAAAGCTCAGGGAGCGATGGCCAAACACTGCAAATATCGCAATGACAGCCAAGACACAGCGGGGGAAGATGGCGCCACATCAAGCTCGGGGAGGAGGTCCTGCCTTCCGGAGACACCGCTCGCATCCTCGATGCTGTATCCCTTTGCCAATCGATCCTCACGTCCAGGATTGAGGAGGTCAAGGTCGACATCTCCCTCATCCACCAGGACATGCACAAATTGCGGGAGAGGGTAACTGAGACAGAGTGCAGAGTCGCGCAGATGGAAGACGACACCCCTCCTTTGCAAGTAGCTACCGAGCGGCTCCAACATCAGCTAAATCTCGTCCTGAGTAAACAGGACGACATGGAAAATAGACTTCGCTGCTGCAATCTCAGATTTGTTAGACTACCAGAGAGATTGGAGAGATCGGACCGCGCCTCGTTTTTGGAGAATCTGCTGATTACCAACTTTGGTAGGGAGGCCTTCTCTTTCACGTTCGTGGTGGAGCGCGCTCACCGTCTGGCTTCCAGGCCTCCACCATCCGGAGCAACCCCCCCCCGCGCACTTTTATCGCGAAGATGCTCAATTAGCGGGACCGAGATGCCGTCCTGCGCCTTACTAGTCAGAAGGGCAACATCCCATTCGGCAATTCGCACATCAGCGTTTCCAGATTTCTCCACCAAGATCCAGTAAGAAAAAGGCGCAATTCTCCGATGCCAAGCGCCATCTCCGCAATCACCATATTGTCTATGCTATGTTATTCCCTTTGTGTTATCCGCGATGGCAGAGCTCATTTCTTTGAGGACCCTTCTGCAGTTATCCCATGGCTGGAGAAACGAGACGCAGATGCCCCTGCACCATCATACCGTGCACAACTGTCCTGAGATGTCCCTCATTCGACTGAGATCCGGAGACCCCAGTCAACGATGTCCTCACTATGAACAGTGCATAGGCCTTGGCCGGTTTTCCCCTTATCTTTGGCCGCATTTGCGGCAACCCTTGAGGCACTCACACTCTGCCCTTACCCCTCTCTCCCGGCCCACAGTAATGCTGATGTGATGTTGCTTCTGGTGCTTCATTTAACACGTACTGTCCCTCACAACAGAGCACAGTTTCAGCCACTCTTGTACAATGTATCTGCACCTCCCTTCCGCACCCAGATTCTAGACCATCCAGCACCGTTAAGCACTTCTGTTAACTTTTGTTCGCCCCCTTTGATGGCTGAGAGTGCACCTGGACTTTCTCCCCAACTGCAGTCTCTTGTTTTCTTTTTTTCCCCTGCTCAAGGACAACGGTGCACTTCGCTGTCCTCTCAAGCTGTTTCCCTGGCCAGCCCCAGCCCCCCACGGCTGTGGAGGGCTGCCACAAGTTTGCTATGCCACGCTGGTCCTCAGTTGGCAATATTTTTACAGTTTTATTTCTTTTTCTGTTTCCACAGTGTCTGACGTGTTATATTGCACTATTTATGCTGTTATGCACTAAAGATGCTACCTGTCTGTCCGGCTCTCTGCGTGGCCCCTGCAGGTCTGCTGTTGATGCTTTATCGCTCTCTCTGGCATGCATGCAGGGCTCCACTATGAGACAGGCAATGGAATTTCTGCTCAAATGTATATGTGTCAATTGCACCTTATGTGAGTGTGGACTTGTGCCGCCCCCTGCTGATCCGACTGAGTGGCCAAACACAGCTACTATGATGGCAACCCTTAAGCTAGTCACATAAAATGTGAGAGGGCTGAGAGCTAAACCTAAAAGGCTTGCAGTCCTCTCCTACCTTAAACAAATGCGAGCAGATATATCTGTTATTGTAGAGACCCATATTAGGGGCCAAAAGCAGATGTCATTGAAAAAACCCTGGGTGGGATGGATCTACCAGGCCCTCTACACAAATAACTCCAGAGGAGTTGCCATTCTCATTGCTAAAACGGTTCAGCTTCATGGCTTGCGGTCGATTCTGCAGTGCAGGTTCCTTTTCTTACATGCTACTGTGGGAGGCCTCGAGGTCCTCCTCCTGGCCTTCTACATTCCCCCACCTTTCCAGTTTGCGGCTCTCAAGGAGGGAGTGGCTTTCATGACTCAACAGCCCACAGTGCCAGCTATGTGGCTGGGGGACTTCAACATGATAGTAGACCTCCTATCTTGACAGATTCCACCCGCCCACCACATTACCAACTCAGCCTACACTGACCAGGTTTATCAGATTCCTCTCGGAATTTGCCATGTCCGACTCATGGAGACTTAAACACCCTACAACAACTGCCTACTCCTTTTTCACCCCCTCCCAGACTGCTATGTCCCGTATAGATATGATTATGCTGTCCTCCACCCTGACCCCAGACCTCCTTGAAGTGGGGTTTGGTGCCAGGGTCTTATCGGATCATTCGCCTTACTGGGCTACTCTCCGCCTGCCCTCTGCTCCTCCGACCTGCATCTGGAGGTTGAATCCATTCTGGCTAACGGTTCTCCCTGACTTAGAGGCTGTTCAGCTTGAATGGATACACTATTTCCACTCCAATGCAGGCTCGGCATTGATTGGGATGGTGTGGGAGGCATTCAAACTACATGCTTGTATGATCCTTTCTACGCACATAAATAGACACAAGAGACCCATATTACGGGCCAAAAGCAGATGTCACTGAAAAAACCCTGGGTGGGCTGGATCTACCAGGCCCCCTACACAAATAATTCCAGAGGAGTTGCCATTCTCATTGCTAAAACGGTTCAGTTTCAGCTTCACGGCTTGCGGTCGATTCTGCAGGGCAGGTTCCTTTTCTTACATCTTGATTGGGATGGTGTGGGAGGCATTCAAACTACATGCTTGTATGATCCTTTCTACGCACATAAATAGACACAAGAGACCCATATTACGGGCCAAAAGCAGATGTCATTGAAAAAACCCTGGGTGGGCTGGATCTACCAGGCCCCCTACACAAATAACTCCAGAGGAGTTGCCATTCTCATTGCCAAAACGGTTCAGTTTCAGCTTCATGGCTTGCGGTAGATTCTGCAGGGCAGGTTCCTTTTCTTACATGCTACTGTGGGAGGCCTCGAGGTCCTCCTCCTGGCCTTCTACATTCCCCCACCTTTCCAGTTTGCAGCTCTTAAGGAGGGAGTGGCTTTCATTCTACAACAAGCCGAAGAAAAACTGTGCTCACTTGAGCAGGTGTTCCTTGCTGATCCAACAGCTTCAAACTCCGCTCAGCTACGCCTGCACTCCAGACTCACAGACCATTTACATTTTGAAAAGGCCAAGAAGGGAATTTTTTTCAGCAAAAAACCTATGAGCATAGCGAGCAGTAAAAACTCCTGGTGTATATGGCTCATATAGATCATAGTCCCCCTGTAGTGGTCCAGCTCCTCTCTGAAGCTGGGACCACCCTCACAGACCCAGCACAGGTAGCCCAGGAGTTTAGACGCTTTTACTCTGACCTGTACACCTCAAGAGCTAGCCGTCCCCCGAGCGAATTACACTCACTCCTACAGAACATAGATTTTCCCTCCCATACGGGCCCCCAAGTGGAACTCCTAGAAGCACCCATAACAGAGGAGTGCATCGCAGAAGCAATAGCATGTCTACCGCCATCCAAAGCCCCTGGCTCTGACGGCCTCCTGTTAGAATTCTACTCCCAGTTTCAAGAGGCTCTTCTTCCCAAGCTGCAAGCACTGTATTCCCATATTTTTACATTCGGTATGCTCCCGCGTACCATGGGCGAGGCCCTGATGGTCCTCATCCCGAAGCCAGGAAAGGACCCTCTCTATCCCGAATCTTATCGCCCTATCTCCCTCCTACATTTAGACGTTAAAATATTAGCCAAAATTCTTGCCCTTAGACTCAATAAAGTAATACTCAGCCTCATTCATGCCGACCAAACAGGATTCATGCCCAACAAAAACACAGCATTTAACCTTAGAAGATTGTTCATGAACCTCCAAGCGTTGTATCGAGGGTGGTAGGCATTTGATTCAGTGGAGTGGGGCTACTTATGGGAATGCCTTTGCAGTTTTGGCTTTGGCCCTAGATTTGTTAAGTGGCTCCAACTCCTCTATCAAGCACCCACCGCCCGGATCGAGGTAAATGGAAAGACTTCTAGTCCCTTTTCTCTGTCCTGAGGAACCCGTCAAGGCTGCCCTATCTCCCCTATGCTATATGCGCTGACTGTAGAACCACTGGCCATTGCCATAAGGGCACACCCTGATATACGGGGCCTCCGCATGGGACAAGTGACTGAAGTGCTCAGTCTTTATGCGAACGATATACTCCTTTACTTGGAGGATGCGGGCACTTCACTATCCGCGGCCTTACATCTAATCCAGCATTTTGGTGCTTTCTCGGGACTGCAGATAAACTGGTCCAAATCTCAAATCCTCCCTATAGACGTTACTGCCCCTACTGCTGCACAGGAAGCTCTCCCCCTGGTGAGGACCGATCAATTCAGATATTTGGGTGTACAGTGCTCCTGCTCCCTTACAGATTATACATGGTTAAATTGGGAACCACTATATGATCTTCTTAAACATAAAACTCACGTCTGGTCCAGACTCAGTCTTGGAGTCATGGGCCGTATAAACCTAGTAAAAATGATCCTCCTTCCCAAACTACTCTACCTCTTCTGGCATGCCCCGCTATATATCTCAGCCCATGTGTTCAGAAATATTGAATCCATTCTTAACACGTTCGTCTGGGGTTCCGCCAGACATAAACGGTCATGGCAGACCTTGGAGCGCCCTGTCAATCTGGGGGGCACCGCACTCCCCGACCTAGCACTATATTACATAGCCTCCCAACTGTCCCACCTCTATTACCTTAACAGACATGACAAGCTCCGCTACTCCACACTAGTGTGTATGGCGGCTACCGATGTAGTGGCCCACCCTTTTCATATACTCTTCTGCAAACACCGGGGCCTTTCTCGCTTAGGTGACAGGCGGCATATGCTATCGCACCACAGCAAAATCTGGCAACTAGCACAAACTATTACTGCCCCCTCCCCACCCCGCACGCTCACTCGCCACTTTGGGATAATGCCCGCCTTTTGGAACTAATGACCATCCCCTACCGCAAAATATGGATTGCCAAGAGAGTCATATACTTGTCTCAACGTATTGCTGACGGTGCCATTAAGCCATTCCAAGCCCTCAAGGAGGAATTCGATATCCCAAACCACATGCTCTTTCTATACATACAGGTCCGACATGCCCTTCAATCTCAATTTAATGTTTCTGTCCCTAGGCTGGAGTCGGTGACCTTGGCGGATATGGTCCTTGGCAAAGATCCTAAGAAATTAATTTCTGCTTTGTACAATCATCTTCTTCTACCAAGGGCCACCGCCCACGCATTCCAGCTGAAAACTAGGTGGGAAGCTAATCTGGGGGGGATAGGGGATGAGCAGTGGGGGGGGAAATACTAGAGGTTTCTAAAGTCTCGCTTAAATTGTCCGATCGACTCGCCCACCTCTACATCCTTCACATGTCTTACATCACTCCTTCCAGTCTGTCCAAATACAAACCAGACACTGAACCAGCCTGCCCCAGGTGTGGCGATACAAACAGTACCTTTTATCATCTCATCTGGTCCTGTCCACGCATCCAGCAATACTGGGCACAGGTCATTACATTTCTTCATGATCGCATGGGTTCTCCCCTAACATTGTGCCCATGTCAATGCCTTCTTGGTCTCCTTCCCATATCTGAGGACAGGAAGTACCTGACGATATTCCTACAGGAAACCCTATTCACTGCTAGAATGCAGATTGCCTAACTATGGCTCAGACCCGCCTCTCCTACAATTCAACAGTGGAAGAGGGCTGTGAATCTCACCCTTCCCTACAAAAAAGTCCTCCACTCTCACCGAGGATGCCCTGGTAAATTTAATAAAATTTGGGACAGATGGGTGGACGACTCCTTTACTTGCTTTGACTAATGCCAATTATTTTTCAAAACCAGTTAACAAGGCTAATTAGCGGGCACTTCCGTTGCCCATACTAGCAAGGATTACATAAATTCATGTTCCAAGTGTAAGTAACTTTGGTATTATTCCAGCTATTAGTGCGATTTGTCAGACCATTATATGTATCCTGTTATATTATTGTGGTGCCTGTTGCACCTTATATCTTGTATGTAACATTCTGTATTGTTTCTTAAACTCAATAAACTTTGATTAAAAAAAAAAACGTGGGAGAAGGCCTGCCTGGTGAATCGCCTCCTCATTACAAAATTTCTCTGGAGGATGTGGTTGCAGTAGAACAAAAACACTCTTGCTCCATGACTAAGGACAAAGGGCGTTCCTGTTCATTAGGTCTGATGGAAGCTGGAGAAGACTAGGGTCCAGCTTCTCAGAAGGCTTCGGTTCAGTACCCTCTGCTCCCATCAGACGCAGCTTTTTTTTTTTTTCCCCACAGATCCAGACTTGTCTGCCTAGTCTTGGGAGACAGAGGGGTATTGTTGGATTCCATGCTCAAGAAAATGAACACTCTCTTCTGAAAGGGACCTGTGATTCTTTTCATTGTAGGAAAATGAACTACTCTGGCATTTTATACTGGTGTCACGCATCTCAGAATATTGTCTTGCACAATTGCAGACATACATTGATGCACGGTCAGTAAGAGGACAGGCAGCCCCCCAAGTGGTGGGTGACGCACAGCATGTCCAAGACTGTGCGCTATTCCTCCCACAGGTGACCTGTTCTTTGTCCTGGGCAAGAGGCGATTCTTGAATCTCATAGCAGACAGGAAAGCCCCTCCTGTGAAATACAAGGGTGACACAGGTAGGAATGCTGGCCTATGGCCACAGCACCCTGAATGCACCCGATCTCATCTGATCACGGAAGTTAAGACTAAACTCAGTGGAGACATCCTCTTGCAGTTGCGGGCACTTCCATCTGGACCGTTAACCCTGAGATCTCAAGTTTTCTCTGGGAACTCTAGTTTCCTCCCATAAAACTTCCTCTTTGGGCCTGAAACGGTATAGGGATGGCACTCTTGGGTAGATGCGTTTCCCCAGGTGCTATGCAATCTTGCCCACCCGTAGTCTTACCGGTGGACAGAGATCACTACAGTCGTTCTCATTGTATCACACAGGCTTAAAGGACCACGGTTCTCTGTCCTGAGGGCTCGGGGAACCTGGTGGTCTGGTTACTAAGAGGGATCACCCAAGATTATATTTTATGCTCCACTTATCTGAGATTTGGAGGCATTACGGCAGCTGGACCAGTTTTAGGTCAGCAGTCTCCATAGTAGGACCAAACTTTACTTATTGCAGGCCCTAGTGGTACTTTCCTTTTGAACTTTGGTTCACGTGTCAAAGGCTTTCCTTCCTTGTTCTTTGGCAGGGACTAAAGTAAGGGTTAAAATCTCTAGCAGTACCTGGGCAAGATGGCATTAGCCAACAATTGGACAAGCCTATACGTAGGGAGATCTCAGAGAAGCTGATGCTACTCCGCCCCAGATCTGTGCAGCGGCAACATGATTCAGCTCTCCCACCTTTTACCTGACACTAGAGGCTGATCTTGTCAGCAAAGGGATTGGGCTCTTTGGACACAGTCATGTAAGGCATAGTCCCACCCTAAGGGTAAGTGCTCCCTTATCCTCTCATAGGTGGCTGTCCTAAAGACAATATGGGAAAATTAGAGTTATTTACTGGTAACGTCTTTTCCAGGAGTCTTTCAGGACAGCACCATGTACCCACCACCCTGGTTGGTTTCCGTTTGGGTTCCTGACTCAGGTTCTTGTCTCTCCAGCTGGAGTTGCTCTTGAAGAACTAAGGAGCTGGCAGGGAAGCATGACTTTTAAATCTAGGCTTGGTGGTGTTTCCTAGGGAGGAGCCGAGGTCTCTCATAGGTGGCTGTGCTGAAAGACTCCTGGAAAATTCGTTACCAGCGAATAACTATAATTTTTTTTTTTTTAAAAGAACGACAAAGTTTTAGGACTTCTGTTTTGTTTTTTGCTATTTTTCCCATCTGGTCACAGCGACCTAAACAAGGAAGCGAGTGAGAATCACTTTAGGAAAGTGTGGGGAGATGCTCGCTTACATTTGTCACCAATATAGGTTGGCATTCCTCTCACTTTACTTCAGCAACATTGTCCATCAGAATGGCAAATCTGCTCAGCTAATATAGATAGAAGCAAGCCTCCTGCTTTGTTCAGTATATGCATCACTTTTACAGAAAAGCAATATGCAAACTGTTGGCATTATATAAAGCATGTATAATAACAATATAAAAAAAATGTATTGTGTGGAAGATATTTTAATAGTCTTGCTTTGATTTGCAGTCCTCAAGGTGGTGCATTGATGGATCCCAAGAGTAGTCTCGACTCTAATCTTCGTGCTCCTAAATCTCTACCATATGTGCTGCCATGGAAAGTCAGTAAGTAACACTGCACCACATTGTGAGGCATGTAATACCATATTGTAAAGCTCAGAGGGAGCTCTGGTACAGCTTTTCTTCTCTTGTCTGCTGTTCAGTACTGCAGTCATTTGTTTGGTTATGCTTTATACAGTTTTTTACTCTGTGGGGGTTTTTATCCACTTTTTTATTACATTTGTAACTTTAGCTACATCATTTTTTTTTTTTTTTAATTCCACTTTTTAATGTTCTCTTAAATTTTAAACATTATCTCCATCCATTTTTTTCTTTTAGTTTTGGATTAAGTGAGTTGAGAAGTTAAAATTCTTGTTTGTTTTTATTACTGAAAACAGATGGGTACAAAGATGAGCATCATTCCACCCTGCTATGTTTTGTGTCACTAAAGTGTCACAGTAGACCAAGCGCCATCTATTTATTGAACAGCGTTTATGGCTACTGGATGAAATTATCATTGACGTTTTTTTTTTTCTGTATGTGATCCAATTGGGGGATCCAATTTTCTTTCACTCCTGCCCTGTGATGCGCATTAAAGAATTGAGTTGCCGGGAGAGCACAGACAGAAATAAAAACATTCAGAGGTTTTAACACTCATCACTCTGCTAAACATGTGTTTCCCTTTTGGAATAATCTCCTATCACTTTATTCCTGACTGGAATGGAGGCGAAATTTACCCAGTAGGGACAAATGCAATAAAACCTGCAAGAGGTTTTTTTTTTATACTGCATGTTTAAAAATGAAAGCGAATGCTTGGCATGCTGTATTTTTGGAATTGGCAACCGTTTACCTAGTGTATGGCAGTATTAATATCAGCTTGAACCTACTAGCACCAGAATCATAGCGTAGCATTGTAATAATTGAGCACTGACATTTGTATTTTATTACAGATAATAGTGTCTGATGCTATGTTTGGGTAAGTACTTTGCAGGCAAACTTCTCTTTTCTGTCACTAGCATAGGAAACCTAAAATAGCCATACAAAATGCTGTACAGGCTCTCCTCACGTAACGACCAGGTTTCCGTTCCAACGATTTGGTCGTTAAACGAGGAACTACAAGTAATAGATATTTTAAGCATTCTTAACTACTGTATTGTGAAAAAAAGTTTAAGCACAAAACTTCGGGTCAATAACGTTATTTTAATTTGCATACGTACAGAACACAAATGATAATTCTGTACTGTATAATACAATGATGTATAGCGGGTCAGGATGGGGAGAGTTGGTCGTAAGTCCCAGTGGTCGTTAAACGAGGATCTGTATATATTTGTGAGCTTGAAACATGTCTGGAAATTCTTAACCAAAATGTGCAGTGAAATGAAGAAAGGTCCTTTTTATTTGAAGGAAATTTTTGGTGTATAAAGCTGGCCTTTCTCATTGGTTGAAATTAACACAGATGTTAATTCAAACTGCCTGATAGAATAGCTGTTTAGAATGCAGCAAACTTGTTTAGTCCGGAGGTGTTCCATGCAACTAGTGTGCTTTTCTGTGAACAGGCTCCAATGCTGCCTTCAGAGTTATATAGGTACCAAAGTTAGCATCACCATAGTTCATAAAATCCTTTGTTAAAGTGGAAGTAGACCCATGGATGTAACAGTTTAACCACTTAAGGACCAGAAGGATTTGCCCCTCTAATGACCAGGCCATTTTTTGCGATATGGCACTGCATTGCTTTTACTGACAATTGCGTGGTCATGCGATGCTATACCCAAACAAAATTCACCCCCCCCCCCACAAATAGAGCTTTCCTTTGGTGGTATAAACAAAGAGCAACAATTTTGGGAAGTTTTTTTACTTTTTGCTAGAATACATATCCCAAACAAAAATATAAAAAACATTTATTCATTAGTTTAGGCCGATATATATTCTACATATTTTTGGTAAAAAAAATCGCAATAGGCGTATATTGATTGGTTTGCGCAAAAGTTATCGCGTCTACAAACTATGGAATAGATTTAGGGACTTTTTTCTATTTATTTTTTTTAATTGTTTTTACTTGTAACAGATGTTTCAGGACCTTTGGTACAGGTGGGGGGATGTAGTGTGTGGCCCTCCTGGCCTCTAGCTTGAACAACAAACTGGACAAGTTTATCTCCAGGTACATCCTCTAGCGGAAGCAGTGGATGCCTTGGTGGCTTCATGTGATCCATTCACCCTAATCTATGTTATTCCTCCCCTGAAACCTCCTTCCTTGTCTACTTAGTAGGATCAAGCTGGAGGACATGCTAGGGATCCTTACTGTTGTAATTAGCAGGCAGATGTGATATGCAAACGTGATCAGGCTCCTAGAGGATGTTACTGTATGTGGGCTTTTCCAGATCTTGTGTCTCGGACTGATTTACCATCCTGCTTCAAGTTTGCTGGCTGTAGAAGCCAAAGTTCTGAAAGAGGCATTTTCTAATCTGAGATTCCTGCAATGATTAAACCTAGGAAGTCTATATTCCACAAAGTCTACCAGTATGGTGGGCATACTTTGCATGATGTGATATAAGAAACTTTCACCCTAGGAATCTCTCAGTGGGACGAATTCTGACCTTTTTGCAGTTGGTTGGCCCTTGGCACCATTATCATGGGTCAGGTCTTTGTACTTGCAATTCTGTTCCAGAGACTGTTGGCTTCCCGTTCTTTGTTCAAGACCTTTATACAGGATGGCTGCCCCTGAGCACTCACCCGTGGCTATGTGGGATCTGAATTTAGATTTTTCTGGCACTCCAAAGAGCTCGGTTTGAACCGATCAGTGTTCTCTCCCTTTCTGCTCCTGCACATGGCTGTGGAAGGTGTTTTTTTGTGGGTCTATTAGTGTTTTGTTGTTGCCCACTCCTCAAGTGTTGTGCTTTTGGACATCCCATCTCTAATTCCTGTGTCCCTCAATGGCCAAGGAAGACAATGGGATTTTAGGACTAGGGATTACAGGACTTAATATAAAATAATTTTCTGGGAGTACATTGAGGGGCATATGTCCCACCCCTTCTGTGTTTATAATCTTGCTCTTTGAAATGCTTTACCAAAAAACTGAGGCATGGTGGGAGGAGGGGTTGGCCAACAATTTTTTTCATTTACCAGTGCAAGTGGCAGTAACACCCAACAGTCTCTGAATTTGTGTCCCTCAACGAGTACTAAAGCCCCATTTTCTGTAATTTTGAGGTTTAAATAAAAGTTCAGGATATATTTTAGATTTTAGTGATAACTAGTATTCTCTCCTTACAATAAGCCTTTGTTTTATCCATACAACCAAGACATACCAGCACAGTGTTTTGTCCATTATCACTCTTGGAAACCTTGCAATCTGACACAAATCTTCTTGGAGACTCTATAGAAAATAATGCCTGTGCTTTTCATGTACTTCAAAAGCCATTCTAAATATGAAGGCTGTATTAAGAATTGAGAGAGAGGGGGGAGTGTCCAAATTGTACACATAAAGGCCAACATTTTACTCTGGAAGTTAGTTTTGTCTTTAGATTGTTTGTGATATATATTAAATATATTGGTTTTACTTTTTTTTTTCTTTTTCTTCAGATGTTGCGCACTGTAGAATGAGTAGAAGACCAATTATCATCTGATCTCCTGAGTGCCTTGACTGCTCTCTGTTGAGGTTCTGTTTAATATAGGAATTATGCTAGTTGAGTAATTGAGTTGTCCTGCCTAATACAGTTTAGGTCCTGTTAGTATTTGTTGTTTTTGGTACATCTGGGACCTTGCATTTATTTTCAATTCTTTAAAAAGGACATGTTTGGACAGCCTGAACATTTAGAAGCTAGTAAAGTTTTGATTGACCAACCTTTCTATAAAATGTGCAAAAGTTTTGATGCTAAAAACCTTTGCAGGACACATCTAGGTTTCTGTACTGCATATACATAACAGATGAGTATTCTAGAATGTGCTTAAAGCAGTAGTAAACTGTTAAAACACCCCCCGCAGGGTAGTGTCATAATGATCTATTGTGCACCGCATACTAGCACATTATGACATGCTTGCCTAAAAGATGGATCCCTCCATCGGCACCTTGTCACTGCTGACAGGGAATCCATCTTCGCCCACTTTCCCTTCTGGGTTTGCGGGCTCCGGCTGTTTGAATTGCTGAGCTGCTATGCATGCATGCGGTAGTCATGGCCGCTGCATGGTTCTTTCGATGGACGATGTGCCGGTGAAGTGACCTGCTGCTACACATCTCCTAAACGTGCACCATCGTTATATTTACTGTACCTACCATTAAGCCTTTTTATAGGCTTACTAGTAGGTACAAAACAACAAAGGAAGTTTACTCCCTCTTTAAAACACCTGTTACTACTTGTGTGAATTTAGCACTTTGTACCATGTGAGTTTACAATTTAAAAATATTAAAGATGTTAGTTTTGATACCTTATTTTAAAATATCTAAGGGTTTATTCTTTCTTTCAAAAGTCTGTACTGTTAGAATTATTCCAGGTTACATATATGTACAGGGTGTACATCTGTTATCTTTGTTTTGGCTTACCCTTTTGTTTTTTTGCCATCTGGTCAGCAAGAAGAAAATGGCTACAGATCATTACTTTTGTTGTTGCAGAGCAGTGTTACTCCAAATTTAAAAGCAAAGTCATAGATTGGAGAATGTGGGCAACTGTATCCATCTCACAAAGGAAGACTCCGACTTCTGAGATATCGTAAAATGTATATGTAGTAGCTGCATAACTGCTGTTGAAACATGAAAAAAGAGCCAAGTTCAGCATTTGTCATTTCCATAATTTTTTTGTAAAAATCAGCTACATTAGAAAAAAATATACATACATTTTCCCCAAAATGTTCAGTGATTTTGGTACAGTTCTGATTTTGTGAAAATAAAAATGGACATGTTATCATTCTTGCTTGCTTATTTGTGTTTAGTTTTTTTTTCCCCAAGTTTAAAAAAGCCAATAAAACCATGTTTTTTATATAGGGGTTGATTTACAAAATACAAATAGACTGTGCACTTTACAAGTATAGATGCACTGTGTTCCAGAGCTTAGTAAATGACAGAAAGCTTTGTTGTTCTCCATTATCCAATCATGTACAAGCACAAATAGTTTTTTTTTCTTTTCCTTGCGTGTGATTGGGCAATATTTGAAGCTTTACCCCATTTACTAAGCTCTGGAGCAACTGCACTTGCAGAGTGCTAGTGCACTTCCTAGGTGCAGTATCTTTGCCTTTGGTAAATACACACCATAGTGTCTGTAGCAGCCTGGCTATTGTAAAATGTATTCTGATTGGTGACTTTGTGTTTTCATGCTTCTTGCTCTTTTTGGTTATATAATTTGCTTCTAGTTCTTCATCTGAGATTTGGGTAACAAAGGGTTTAATTTTATGGCAAAATGCCCATGTGCATTTTCTATCGTGAGTGGAAATTCTATGTACGTAGAAAATGCACGTGTACTTCTAGCATGCCAAAGTGCAAAGCTTTTCAGTTTTGCAAAAAGTGTTCCCTGGGTGAGCTCTATATACACATAAAGGGGGAGATTTACTAAGACTGGTGCAACTGTATAGTAACCAATCACCTTCTAGGGTTCTATTGTCAAAGCATAATTGAACAAACTGAAGTTAGAAGCTGGCTTCTATGCACAGCTGCAGCAGATTCTGCGTGCACCAGTTTTAGTAAATCTCTCCCCAAATCTATGCAGGACCATGCAAAAGTTTTGCGCACTTGTGGAAAATGCTGTAAAGCGAACATGCTTTCAAAGATAATGCAATCATTTTTTTTCTCAATTTACCTTTTCACTGCCAGGCCCTGCGCTCCACTTTTAAACTCAGCTGGCCAGACCATTTTTCCACTTCTAGCTTCCCCAAACCATATATTTTCTGAAAGCACAGGACCATTAGAGCAAAAAAGTGCTACTGATTTTTAAGGCCCCACGATATTTGCGCATATGTTTATAAAAACAATATTTTTGCTAAAAATACACTAAAATCATTATTAGCAGAAATTTACACTTTTGTGTTATGCTGTGTTTGGTGCCGGGATGATTGAAACGCTAACACCAGGTGTTTGGAGTATCTTTACCTGCTGATTGTTAAACTTTCTAGAGTACACATATTTCTATTGTTGTGTAGGATCTGGGTCTACTGTCCCTCTATCCCTCGTTCATCTCAGACACTAACCACACCACTTTAGAGCCATGCCCATGTTCATCAAGTGGGAGGGGTCAAAAAGTAAGGGTGAGGTCTGGCGCGCGCCCCCCCATCCTAAAACTTCACCAGCCGCCACTGGTTTAAACTTACGGTTGGGTGGGGGCAGCAAAAATGCACGATTGAGCTGTGTTTCTGCAACCCACCAACCACACCCCTCAAGCTGCAATAGGCAGCGGACAGGGTGTTTACATGCTGGGGCTGCAATGCTTTGCGCCAATGGCAAAGTTGACTTGTAGCGATGCCACCTGCCGAACGCTACACATTAAAATGAATGAGGAAGTGGCGCAGACTCCCTGAAACTGTGCAGTGCATGCAGTTTCGGTGCATTTGATGGCAAAAATTGGGTTAAAACACGTGGTGAGGAGGCATTGCATCTCTTCCTCACCGCCTGTCAGTAGCCTTTGTAGCATAGCATTGGGCTGCAGAGGTAAGGGGGATTTTAGACGCATGTCTAAATCTAACCTTAGGGCCCTTTCACACAGGCTGTTTGATCAGGTCCGCCTGTCAGTTTTTCAGGCAGACTTGATCGGACCCTCCATTTACCTCTATGGAGCGGCTGATGTCAGCGGTGACTTGTTCGCCACTATCTATCCGTCCAGGAGCTGCCGGTCCATTGGGGCGCAGCCCCCCTAGTTTACATGCAGGGTCCCTGACTTGTACTTTTGTCTAAGGGTTTTGTTTCAAGCCACGTGATTAGACCCTGAGGCAGAGCACTGCGCCCCACACCCACCCACTTATGACAATAGCAAATTGATATTCGCTATTGTCTTTCTGCTTCTCTACCCGGCCAATCAGGACAGGAGATGGATTGGGTTGGCTGGGAGGAGAAGCCGCAAATTGCGGGGGTGGGGGGTTGCCGCGGAGGGGCTGAGTGTGGACCTGGGGGGCTTTGTTGCGTCTCCCCCACCCCCCAAAAAAAAAATTTAGCACCAGTCTCCACTGCATCCATCTATCAGATCGTATATGATCTGATGAAAACTGACAGGTGGTTCAATAGTGATCATCACTGTTATGAGCAAAAACAGTGTAAATAAAAAATAAAATAAAAATCCCTGATCAAACCCCACCAAGTAGTCACTATGGTGATACTGAACTACTGATGACAGAATGTAAAAAAAAAATTGTAAAGTAAACAATTGCATAAAACTGAATAAATGTATTTATTTTTTTTTTAAACATACTGCCACATCAGTCATGTTGACGCTGTACTTGTGACAGCGGGAAGAGACCGCTCGAGGAGGAGACAGCTGGAGAAACAGCTAGAGAAGACTAACCTATTTAATAAAGGAATTGTCAAATGGCTCTTTTTTATTTATTTTTTTTTTATTACATTTCACTGCTTTTTTGGTGAATGGGTGGGGGGTACAATTATACCCGATAACCATTCACAAAGGGGGGCTCCCTTCTTAAAGGGGGACTTCCAGATTCCGATAAGACCCCGACAACCACCAGCTAGGGTTGTCAGGAGGAGGCCCTTGTCTTCAACATGGTGCAGAGCCCCCAAGCACCCACCCCATTTGTGTGTGTAAACACAAATCCCTGTTCTATCAGGGGAGAGGAGACATATTGCTGTTCCTACTTACTAGGAACAAATGATATGTCTCCTCCCGCAGTCCTATCCTCATACAGTTAGAAACTCTACTAGGGAACACGTTTAACCCCTTGATCGCCCCGAGTGTTAACCCCTTCCCTACCAGTGACATTTACACAGTAGTCAGTGCATTTTTATAGCACTGATCGCTGTATAAATGTCAAAAGTGTCCGATCTGTCTGCCGCAATGTCGCAGTACCGCTAAAAATTGCAGATCTCCGCCATTACTAGTAAAAAAAAAAAATAATAATAAAAATGCCATAAATCTTTCCCATAGTTTGTAGATGCTATAACCTTTCTGCAAACGAATCAATATACGCTTATTGTGATTTTTTTTTTTTTTTTTTTTTTTTTTTTTATTTATCAAAAATATGTAGAAAAATATATATTTGCCTGAACCAGGGATATGCAATTAGCGGCCCTCCAGCTGTTGCAAAACTACAAGTCCCATCATGCCTCTGCCTCTGGGTGTCATGCTTGTGGCTGCCAGTCTTATTATGCCTAATGGGACTTGTAGTTCTGCAACAGCTGGAGGTCTGCTAATTGCATATCCCTGGCCTAAACTGATGACATTTGTTTTTTAATATTTATAGCAAAAAGTAAAAAAATATATATTTTTTTTAAATTGTTGATTTTTTTTTTTTTGTTTATAGCGCAAAAATTAAAAACCGAGGTGATCAAATACCACCAAAAGAAATTTCTATTTGTAGGGAAAAAAAGGTGCAAATTTCATGTGGGTACAGCATCGCAAAACCGTGCAATTGTCAGTTAAAGCGATGCAGCGCCAAATTGTAAAAAGTGCCCTGGTCAGGAAGGGACTAAAATCTTCTGGGGCTTAAGCGGTTAAAGTGCCTCTGATTAACCCCAAATAAAGTTCAGCTGTTTTAGTTGGTCTTTTCTGATATTTTCTTAGTCGCATCCTACTCCGCAGAGAGCTTCCAAAGCATCAAAAGGATCTTGTTAAAAGGTATCAGTCAGGGGAAGGGTACAAAAGAAGTTTCAAGGCATTAGATATACCATGGTAATATGAAACACTCCCATCTTAGTGATGAATGGCAATGTAATTGAGCCGCTGCTGTCACGTATTGTTCCCACTGGGGGGGGCAAGATAGAACTAAGGCTGCTCTCACACTGAAAGCGCCGGCCGTTAGCGGTAAAGCGCCGCTCGTTTTCATTTTACTGCTGTTTAAGCGGTGCTTTTGCAATGCTTTTCGGCCGCTAGCGGGTCCTTTTAACCCCCATGTTGTGGCGCTTCGGAATCGCTGCCCATTCATTGCAATGGGCAGGGGCGTTTTGGGAGCACTATACAGTGCTCCCAAACCACCCCTAACATCCCAAAAGCGCACCGCCCGGGTGTGAAAGCACCCATTGCAATGAATGGGAGGCAGTTTACAGGCACACTGAAAGCGCCGGCCGTTAGCGGTAAAGCGCCGCTCGTTTTCATTTTACTGCTGTTTAAGCGGTGCTTTTGCAATGCTTTTCGGCCGCTAGCGGGTCCTTTTAACCCCCATGTTGTGGCGCTTCGGAATCGCTGCCCATTCATTGCAATGGGCAGGGGCGTTTTGGGAGCACTATACAGTGCTCCCAAACCACCCCTAACATCCCAAAAGCGCACCGCCCGGGTGTGAAAGCACCCATTGCAATGAATGGGAGGCAGTTTACAGGCACTAAAATGCCTGAAAACTGCCTCAGTGTGAAAGGGGTCTAAATGAATGGTAGGCAGTGCCTGCTCTACCTTAACCACTTGCCGCCCGCCCACCCACTGTCAAATGACAGAGGGGCGGTGCGTCTCTCATTCTGGGGACAACATCATATGACGTAGGCCCAGAACGACGGTTCTCGCGCGAGGGTGCGCAGCGTGGCAATCGCGGATGCACCTTGTTGCTAGTACACATTTTACTTATTTACAAAATGTACTGACAGAAACTAAGAAAATTTAGAAAAACTTTTTTTTTTCTTTTGTAAAAATAAAAAAAACCCAGCAGTGATTAACTAGTTCCCGACTGACTCGCGTACATATACGGGGGCAGAATGGCTCCCCTGTGCGAAACTCCGTACAGGTACGGGGTTCTTTTAAGAGCGTCCAGAGGGCGCGCGCCCGCTGCACGGTGGGGGACCCGATGCGTGTGTAAACACACAAATCCCTGTGCTGCCAGAGGAGAGGAGACGTTTGTTCCTATTATGTAGGAACAATGAAATGTCTCCTCTCCTACTCAGTCCTATCCCCATACAGTTAGAACACAGTGAGGGAACACACAATTAACCCCTTGATCCCTCTAGTGTTAACCCCTTCCCTACTAGTATCATTTACACAATAATCGGTGCATTTTTATAGCACTGATCGCTGTATAAATGTCAGTGGTCCCAAAAATGTGTCCAATGTGTCAGTCGCAATACCGCTAAAAATCACAGATCACCGCTATTACTAATAAAAAATTTTAAAAATGCCATAAATCTTTCCCATAGTTTTTAGAAACGATAACTTTTGCGCAAACCAATCGATATACACTTATTGCAATTTTTTTTTACCAAAAATATGTAGAAGAATATATATTGGCTTAAACTGATAAAGAATTTATTTTTTTTTTTTAAATTGGGGGTTATTTATTATATAGCAAAAAGTAAAAAATTTTTTTTTTTTTCAAAAATTGTTGCTCTTTTTTTTTTAGTTTATAGCACAAAAAGAAAAACTGCAGAGGTGATCAAATACCATCAAAAGAAAGCTCTATTTGTGGGAAAAAAAAGGACACCAATTTTGTTTGGGTACAGCGTCGAACGACCGTGCAATTGTCAGTTAAAGCGACGCTGTGCCAAATTGTAAAAAGTGCTGTTGTCAGGAAGTGCTCTTTTCTTGACCAGAAAGGGTGTGCAGCACAATTAGACAAAGACTGTTAGATCTGCCCACATTGTGCTACTATATTTATTTTTAAGAGATTTCATCTCTTATAAATCAAGACTTGAAAACCTCCAAGTATTGGTGATTTGAACTCTTGGGGTTGAAAATCAAACTATTTCTTAAACCACTATGTTGATGAAAAGTGTTAGAATCCTTATTTGGATTCTTACCATCTGCATAATATTTCTTTATGTTCAATTTGCATAGAAATCTTTGTAGAACTATATATCCCCTGCATACTTTAAATTGTTGATCAGGTGCAAACTTAAGTCCTAAATTTAGCTGCCTTATTTCTGCTTCTGTAAACTCTATTTCACTTAGATTAAAGATACCTGGTCTATTACTGTCTTTTTCTTTTTGCAGAGCCTGCCTCTACATCCTCTGTGCCTCTCTTTCCCTCTTCCTCTCTTGTGTATGTGTGTGGTGATGTTGTTGCTGTTGCCCATGGATGTTATATATAAGGGTTGTGTTGTGCCCAGGGTGGGGTGGTGGTACCCAGTATGCGGGTTGTTGCCAATATGTGCCTCTCCCCCTCTGGGGACATGTCTGCCTCTCCCTTTCAGTCCCCTGTAGGGGTATGTATATTCCTTTGATGTTCCCTGATTGGGGTATCCCGGTTGTCCCTGATGTTGCGGTGTACCTAATCCCTTGAAAAGATTGGGAACTTTGCTTGACCATAAAGGGTTCTACACATATGGGCAGTGTGAAATGTGCAGGACAATTAGAAAAAGACCTAGAATGAGTACCACATTTAGTCTTCTGTTATCAACAAAGAATAATAAGCTGAGCCCGTGCCAAAGTACACACATATCACATATTTACTTGTTTGTCCATGTGGCCTACAGTATGTGGGCGGGACAACCAGGCAACTGTGCGTAAGGATAAGAGAACACATGAATAACATAAGCTGTGGTATTCATACCCCTTTCTTATCACGACCCTGTGACGAACGCGGGTGTCAGATCCCTGCCCTCCTCGCTAACTCGCGACAAAGGACCGGCCAACCTCACACCACGCTGTCACTTACGTAACAATGCCACTCTCAGCTGCGCCCAGCACAAAGATTTTCCAGCTTGCGGGACCACAATCTAGGTGCGAGCAGCCTGAGAGTGATTGTCACTGGGCTAATTACACAATTAACCCTTTAACTGCCACCACCCCCGTTTAAAAGACCGAGCCGGGGGAGACTCGTAATTTTGCAATACCAATTATAATTTTAGAATAAGCGTCTGACACACACACTGCCACTACAGACAGATCTGCTCAGAGTCTTACTCTACAACAGTAGCGCCCTTCAAGAGGCAGGTTCGTTTATAGCTTGCATTAAGAGCTTTAGAGACAAGGTTAACACTTTTCAACATAAGGGTTTATTATGAAAAGGTCAAGGTTGATGCAAATAAAATATTTACAGAAGAAAGATGTTTCAAAATATAAAGACAATATACAGCCACAAAGCAATAAGGTAGAATTGGGAAGAGAGAATACTTGCAATTAATGTCCGAGGGTTGATCAGAGTTCGATCGATGAGCTAGGTAATCGGTTCTCGACTTGGCAGATGTTACTTCTTGGATGGTAAAAGGAGAACTGACCATTGTCTTGGCATCTCCTCTTTTCTGTCAAATCAAAAGGGGTGTTGACAGCGACCAGTAACCAATCATCTGGTCAGCTGGTGTAGGGGTTGGTTGCTGGGAGGTGTCTACACTCATGACCACGTCCCAGGTACATTTTGTAATACATGTTCATATATCTGCATCTGTAGGGTTTACAGACTCCAAATATCCATATTATTATTCAACTTGAGATTTCCTTCAAAACAAGTCTAAACATGCCATATCTATAACGTATAGCCTGCTTTGGAGGAATAAGTGGTCCCAGGGGTTTCCCATATGACCTGACATAGGGGTGTCTGGACTTGAAACGTTCCCTATTATCTGAGGAAGCTAAATATGTCCAGATTATGTCTGTGCTATTACTAAGTCAGAAGTTATGAAACATGCTGAAATTTCATACTTATTCTTATGAGGTGTATTCAGAAGACTTTACGACCTAGGCCTGTTTGGTCTCTGAATGGGGAGGGTGACAGTTTTACGACAGGCCTGAACTGTTTTCTCTGTTGAGATAACCTTTTCTGTTGAACTTAAAAAGCTTTGAATTCCTAAGGTGGGGAAGACGGAGTTCAGAGTTCTCTGTGAGGTTACATGGTTCTCAAAACTGTCATGGCTACTTCCACACAAGATGGCAGCTAGCTACAGCTTTTCATGTCCCATACGTGATATCGTTACACCTCCCCCCTTAGGTGGTTGCATGGGAGGGAACTACAATTTCCCTCCTGACGCAACCGACTCCTGCGGGCTCGGCTTGTCGTGACAGCCCATCAGCATTGCCATGGGCGCTGCCTTTCTTATGCTGGATGGTGAAATCGTATTGCTGAAGAATTAGGCTCCACCGAAGTAGTTTGCCATTCTCCCCAGCAACACGATTTAGCCAGCTCAAGGGATTGTGATCTGTGATCACAGTGAAGTGCCGTCCATAAAGGTACGTTTGTAACTTCTGGAGAGCCCACACGATCGCAAGACACTCCTTTTCGATCGTGGCATATGCTACTTCCCTGGGAAGCAGCTTCCTGCTCAGGTAGAGGATGGGATGCTCCTCTCCGGCCTCGTCCACCTGGCTCAGGACTGCACCCAATCCAAAGGCAGAGGCATCCGTCTGCACAAGGAAACGGCGGGTGAAGTCTGGAGCCTGCAGCACAGGTGCGCTGGCCAGCGCCCCCTTCAAGGCCTGAAATGCCTGCTCACATTCTGGTGTCCAAGACACCACCTTGGGCAGTTTCTTTTTGGTTAGGTCAGTCAGAGGTTTGGCCAGGCTACTATAGTTACATACAAATTTCCTATAGTAGCCAGCGGTCCCCAAGAAAGACATAACCTGCTTTTTGGTTTGAGGGGTAGGCCAGGCCAGGATGGCCTCAACCTTCCCTGTCTCGGGTTTCAGGGTACCTCCTCCTACCTGGTGTCCCAAGTACTGCACATCAGTCATGCCAATCTGACACTTACTGGGTTTGACAGTCAGATTGGCGGCTGTCAGGTGGTCTAGGACCTGTGACAGGTGCACCAGGTGTTCTTCCCAGGTAGGGCTGAACACGGCAATGTCATCCAAGTAGGCTACGGCAAAGGTTTCCAGCCCCTCCAGTAAGTCATTCATGACTCTCTGGAAGGTAGCTGGGGCATTCTTCATCCCAAACGGCATGACGGTAAACTCGAACAATCCGAATGGGGTGATGAAGGCCGACTTTTCCCGAGCCTCAGGGGCCAGAGGAATTTGCCAGTACCCCCTGCTCAGATCCATGATTGTTATATAACGGGCGGCCGCCAGCCTATCTAACAACTCATCAATCCGGGGCATAGGGTAGGCATCTGCAGTAGTGATGGCATTCAGTTTCCGGTAGTCCACACAGAACCTGGTCGTCTGGTCCTTTTTGGGGACCAAGACTACTGGGGACGCCCAGGCACTGTGGGACTTCTGAATCACCCCCAGCTGCAGCATTTCCTCCACCTCCCTTTTCATGTCGGCCAGCACCTCCAGGGAGACGCGATAGGCCGACTGTTTAATGGGGGGATGTGCCCCGGTGTCCACCTGGTGGACAGCGAGGTGTGTCCTCCCAGGCTTTCCCGTAAACCTGCTACCATGTACTGCCAGCACTCGCTTCAGTCCAGGTACCTGGGTGGGGGTAAGATTGGAGTTTATCAGGAGTTCTGAGTCTACCTCCCTGGTGTCTGCTAGCAGGTCCAGAAGTGGATCAGCCTCCTCGGGCTCTGGCCTGCTGCAGACCGGCATGACATAGGCCGTGCGCTCATGATGGGCTTTGATCATGTTAACATTAATGGCCTTCTGCCGTCTACGCCCTTCTCCCAACCTGACCAAGTAGGTGACATCATTCAGATGCTGGGTGATGGTGTACGGGCCTTCCCATGCGGCTTGGAGCTTGTTCTGCCGCAGGGGAAGCAGAACATACACCTTCTGACCAATGTCATAGGTCCGCTCCCTAGCGTTACGGTCATACCACTCTTTCTGCCTAGTCTGGGCCTGGGTCATGTTCTCCCGTACCATTTCCACCAGCGTCTCCATTTTATCTCTGAATTTTAGGACATAATCCACAACCGAGACCTTTGAGTCGGCAATCTTGCCCTCCCAGTTCTCACGGATTAGGTCCAGCGGTCCTCTTACCCTCCGTCCGTACAAAAGTTCAAATGGCGAAAAGCCTGTGGACTCCTGAGGCACCTCTCTGTAAGCAAACAGCAGATGAGGCAGATACCGTTCCCAGTCCTTACCCTGGGAGTGCACAAAGGTGCACAACATTTGTTTCAAAGTTCCATTGAAACGCTCGCACAAACCGTTCGTTTGTGGGTGATAAGGACTGGCCATGATATGCGTCATCTGTATTTTCCGACAGAGAGCTTGCATCAAGTCGGACACAAACTGAGGGCCTTGATCGCTAATGAGCTCAGCCGGGAATCCCACTCTTGTGAAGATTCCCAGCAGAGCATCAGCGACCTTGTCTGCCCGGACGCAGGAGAGAGCCACCGCCTCCGGATAACGCGTGGCATAGTCGACAACTGTAAGGATAAAACGTTTGCCTGAACTGCTAGGGATGGCCAAAGGCCCAATGATATCCACTGCCACCCTCTTAAAAGGTTCGTCAATCACAGGCAAAGGTTTTAGCGGAGCCCTGTGTACATCCCCTGCCTTGCCAACTCGCTGGCAGGTAACACAGGACCGACAGTAGTCAGCTATGTCAGCGAGCATTGTAGGCCAATAAAAGTTATGTATCAACCGCCCTCGGGTCTTAGTGATCCCCAAGTGCCCTGCGAGGGGAATCTCATGAGCCACTTTTAGCAGCTGTCCCCTAAATTGACTGGGTACAACCAGCTGCCTGCTACCTAGGTCAGCCTCATTCCCCTCTGCAGGCATATTTTCTCTGTACAGTTTACCTTGGTCCCAATAGACCTTTTGTTTGTCATTCTCTGCAGGGGGGCGATCAGCTAGACTCCTGAGCTGTGCTAGTGTTTGGTCTGTCTGCAGTGCTGTTTCAAAGGCGGAACAACAGGTCCCAGCCAGCAGTCCTGTGGCAAACATGGACAGCTGCTGAGGCTCAACAGAGGTGGAGTCCACTGGGTCAGAACAGGGAGAGGGCCCAGAGACCTCCTCCTGCTGTTCTGCGACCAGGGCCTGCACCTCGGCTGCCTTTGCAGCACTGCGAGTGACCACCAGTACTGGCAATGCATTATCATCATCATTATCATCATCATCATTATCATCACATTTAACCTTTATCAGTTCAGCATCATTGGAACATACATCAGTTACCTTCACTGGCAAGGGGGCCTCCTCTCCTGTCTCTGAAGAAGGAGGACCTTGCACTTCCACTCCACCCTCCCCCTCCCGCTGTCCATCTACAGGTTGCCCAGATATTACCCCAACATCGGTAAACAGTACCTTGGGAGGTCCAGAGAGATCTGTGGGAGCATCTGGGGTGCTTTTAGCAGGGGCATAGTATGAAACCAGGGTACCTAAATCAGAACCCAACAACACTGCAGTGGGGATCTCCTCCGAGACACCCACCTCTCTCATCCCACTTCCGGCACCCCAATCAATAAAAACATAGGCACGGGGTACACAGGAACGGGTTCCCCCAACTCCGGTGAGGGTAAGGAACTTCTCTGGGATGATGTCTGTTTCTTCTATAACCTCTGGTCTGACCAATGTGACTTCGGCTCCGGTGTCACGAAAGCCTGTTACAGTCCGGTGGCCTACGATGACTGGCTGCAAGTTGGCATTGGTTCCGGGAGGTTTCCCACTGACGAGCAGCACAGCGGAAGGGTTGCTAGCCGGATGGCCAGGTGATGTCGTCTTCTTCTGCTCAGGGCACTGCGCCCTGAGATGTCCGGCTCCCCCACAGTTGTAGCATTTGCGTTTGTCCGTTAGGAAGGCCTTGGCTCCAGGAGTTGCAGGTTCCGGCTGCTGAGGAACTTGTTTGGTAGGCATAGGAGGGGTTGCCGTGTGCGATTTCCCTCCTTTCCAGCCATTCAGAGGAGCCTTGCGATGGTCAGATACCCGAGAGTGGATATAGGTATCTGCCAGTTCTGCTGCTGCTTTGGCAGAGGCTGGCTTTCGCTCCAGCACAAACTGTCTGACGTCTGTAGGACAGATGTGCAAAAGTTGATCTGCAATCATAAGATCTTCCAGGGATTCAAAAGAATCGGCTTCCAAGCCTTTAGTCCACTGCTGGAATGTGGTACGTAAGCGACCTACCACATCCATGTATGAGTCCCCAGGCCCCTTTTGCAAGGACCTAAAACGCTTCCGGTACACTTCCGGGGTTAGCTGAAACTTTTGGATGATTGCAGCTTTTAGGGCCGCATAATCGTCGCACTGTTCTTCTGACAGTTCGACATAAGCATCCAGGGCCTTGCCTCGTAGCCCTGGTGTCAGGTACCGGGCCCATTGTGCTGGGGGCAGATGGTACTGACGGCAAGTTTTTTCAAACGACAGTAGATACACGTCAATGTCACTGTCCTTTTCCATAACTGGAAATTTGGCTGCTGGGATCACTGGCAGAGAGGCATCCCTGTGCTCTAGGGATCCGAGGTTCTGAGCCTGTCGCTGCTGCTGGAGCCTAGCCATCTCCAATTCGTGCCGACGATCAGCCTCCCTCTCAGCCTGCCGTTCTGCCGCCTCTCGCTCAGCCCTGCGCTCTTCTCGCTCAGCCTGGCGTTCCAGAAACTGCAGGTACACCACAGGATCCGTCTCCCTGAGGTTTTGTAGAGTTTCTTGCATTTGAAGAGAGTCTATGATGTTTTCAGGCAATCTGATGCTAGCCTGCTCTTGTGGTGGCTTGGAGGTAACAATCCGTGGTATTCCAGTGTCAGTCTCTGCTTGCCCATCTGGTGAGGCCGCCTCTGAACCACTGGGCTCTGGAGTAGCGGAAACCCTTTCTGGTCCAGTTTCCCCCAGGTTCTGGTGTGCACGGATATCAAACTCCTGTAAGGCATGTATCAAGCCTTCACGATTTTTGCCACCGACATCAATTCCTCTTTCTGCGCACTCAACAGTCAGTTCATTCTTGCTCATCTTTTTATATGCTGATAACCCAGACATTTTGCAAGCAGAAGAGATAGAACAGAAAGAAGAGATAGGAAGAAGGTGTAGGAAGGAGCTGTTGCTGTATGTCTCTCTTGAAAAAATCGAAATAAAAAATATGCACCAGCTTGTCTCTAAGGACTGTTTCCACAAAGGTTACAATCCTTCAGTGCAGAGCTAATTCCTAACAATGCACTGAATGCTCTTAATGCGAAACTATCCCGCTACGCTGCCAGCCATATGTGACGAACGCGGGTGTCAGATCCCTGCCCTCCTCGCTAACTCGCGACAAAGGACCGGCCAACCTCACACCACGCTGTCACTTACGTAACAATGCCACTCTCAGCTGCGCCCAGCACAAAGATTTTTCAGCTTGCGGGACCACAATCTAGGTGCGAGCAGCCTGAGAGTGATTGTCACTGGGCTAATTACACAATTAACCCTTTAACTGCCACCACCCCCGTTTAAAAGACCGAGCCGGGGGAGACTCGTAATTTTGCAATACCAATTATAATTTTAGAATAAGCGTCTGACACACACACTGCCACTACAGACAGATCTGCTCAGAGTCTTACTCTACAACAGTAGCGCCCTTCAAGAGGCAGGTTCGTTTATAGCTTGCATTAAGAGCTTTAGAGACAAGGTTAACACTTTTCAACATAAGGGTTTATTATGAAAAGGTCAAGGTTGATGCAAATAAAATATTTACAGAAGAAAGATGTTTCAAAATATAAAGACAATATACAGCCACAAAGCAATAAGGTAGAATTGGGAAGAGAGAATACTTGCAATTAATGTCCGAGGGTTGATCAGAGTTCGATCGATGAGCTAGGTAATCGGTTCTCGACTTGGCAGATGTTACTTCTTGGATGGTAAAAGGAGAACTGACCATTGTCTTGGCATCTCCTCTTTTCTGTCAAATCAAAAGGGGTGTTGACAGCGACCAGTAACCAATCATCTGGTCAGCTGGTGTAGGGGTTGGTTGCTGGGAGGTGTCTACACTCATGACCACGTCCCAGGTACATTTTGTAATACATGTTCATATATCTGCATCTGTAGGGTTTACAGACTCCAAATATCCATATTATTATTCAACTTGAGATTTCCTTCAAAACAAGTCTAAACATGCCATATCTATAACGTATAGCCTGCTTTGGAGGAATAAGTGGTCCCAGGGGTTTCCCATATGACCTGACATAGGGGTGTCTGGACTTGAAACGTTCCCTATTATCTGAGGAAGCTAAATATGTCCAGATTATGTCTGTGCTATTACTAAGTCAGAAGTTATGAAACATGCTGAAATTTCATACTTATTCTTATGAGGTGTATTCAGAAGACTTTACGACCTAGGCCTGTTTGGTCTCTGAATGGGGAGGGTGACAGTTTTACGACAGGCCTGAACTGTTTTCTCTGTTGAGATAACCTTTTCTGTTGAACTTAAAAAGCTTTGAATTCCTAAGGTGGGGAAGACGGAGTTCAGAGTTCTCTGTGAGGTTACATGGTTCTCAAAACTGTCATGGCTACTTCCACACAAGATGGCAGCTAGCTACAGCTTTTCATGTCCCATACGTGATATCGTTACAGACCCCATTTTATTTTTTTATTTTTTTTTCATTTTATTTTTAACATTTAACAAATTGCATATTCATCCAGTGGGATGTACTCCCTGGTGCTCTACTTTGAATTCTGTGAATGTTCGGAGGGGGAGGAGTGCAATTTGTCATGACGGGCCTATTTAACAGACTGGAACGCAAGAGAGCTACCTGCTTTTGATAACGTTGCACTTTGATGATGAAACGCGTCAAGCTGACCCATACGTCACTAACGGCCTGGAGGGTGGAGCGCATACTATATTGTAAACAGCGATCACATCTCACACACAAGCAGGGCTGATGCTTTATTGTTGGTGACGTCCACTTCTGTCATGTTGACAGTTTTAACAATATTTTACTCAGTGAGGAGTTTCTTTTTCTATACATCGCACATTTTTATGTCCCTGGATTCATCATCGGAGGCAACCCACCATAGAGGGAATAACCAGAGGATATCGCTTTGGGAGTGGTCCCCATTAATGACCTACCAGCACATAAAAAATATAAAGGAAACACTTCTATGGCCCCACCCGTATGGGAATTTATTAGAATAAAAGAAAAAATTGGGCATAAGATGGCCCAAAGGTCGGACTTTAGAGGCACAATGGACAGTAATAGATATAAAGTTATATATTTTATTTGTAACAATACGTGGTGCAAAAAAAGGTAAATAATTAAAAATATGTACACAATACATGACAAAAATGACCTACCAGCACAGTAGACTCCTCTTGCCACAAGGTAAAGAAGTCCAACATATCTGGTGAGTGTGGATCATTATACTACTCCCATGAGGTGGTTGCACTGACACTCATAGGACATGGAGCACAACATCACTTTTTTTTACAAGGAAAATACTCTGTTTTGCACAGTTATTACTTTATGCACTTTAAATTGTCACTAAAGATTTATTGTATTGATTGATGAACTAGATATACCATGGAACACAGTGAAGACAGTCATCAAATGGAGAAAATATGGCACAACAGTGACATTACCAAGAACTGGACGTCCCTCCAAAATTGATGAAAAGACGAGAAGAAAACTGGTCAGGGAGGCTGCCAAGAGGCCTACAGCAACATTAAGGCTGGGTTCACACTGAAGAACGGAGCTTCTCGCAGCAGGGGTCCAGTGTGTCCCTGTTCACTGCTTCAGGTCTGATTTCAGCCAAATTTTTGGCTGAATTCCGACCTGAAACGGACCAGAAATCGTGCAGGACTCCTGTGCAGTTCACACCGGAGCCGCTCTGGAGATGTGTGAACCGGCTCCATAGAGAGCCGGTAACAATCTGACATGCTAATTGGATCCAGGGAAATCCGCATCCAATTCGCAATAGTGTGAATCCAGCCTTTAGGAGCTGCAGGAATATTTGGCAAGTACTGGCTGTGTGGTACATGTGACAAAAATCACCCATATACTTCATATGTCTGAACTATTTCTTCTTACGAAGAAACATCCAAGCCCAGCTAAATTTTGCAAAAACGCATCTGTCTCAAGTCTCCCAAAAACGTGGGAAAATGTGTTATGGTCTGATGAAGCCAAGGTTGAACTTTTTGGCCATAATTCCAAAATATATGTTTGGCACAAAAACAACACTGCACATCACCAAAAGAACACCATACCTACAGTGAAACATGGTGGTGGCAGCATCATGCTTTGGGGCTGTCTTTTTCAGCTGGAACAGGGGCCTTAGTCAAGGTAGAGGGAATTCTGAACAGTTCCAAATACCAGTCAATATTGGCACAAAACCTTTAGAATTCTGCTAGAAAGCTGAACATAAAGAGGAACTTATTCTTTCAGCAACGATCCAAAGCATATATCCAAATCAACAAAGGAATGGCTTCACTAGAAGAAGATTAAAGTTTTGGAATGGCCCAGCCAGGGTCCAGACCTGAATCCGATTGAAAATCTGTGGGGTGATCTGAAGAGGTCTGTAATGCCCTCGCAATCTGACAGATTTGTAGTGTTTTTGCAAAGAAGAGTGGGCAAATATTGCCAAGTCAAGATGTGCCATGCTGATAGACTCGTACCCAAAAAGAGTGCTGTAATAAAATCAAAAGGTGCTTCAACAAAGTATTAGTTTAAGGGTGTGCACACTTATGCAACTATATTATTTTAGTTTTTTATCTTTACTTTCCTCCACCTAAAAGATTTCAGTTTATTGTTCAACTGAGTTGTACAGTTTATAGGTCACATTAACGGTAGAAAAAAGTTCTGAAATGATTTATCTTTGTCTCATTTTTTTACATCACAGAAACCTGACATTTTAACAGGGGTGTGTAGACTTTTTATCTGCTGTATAATAAAAACAAGTTTCATTAAAAAAAATCAGCACGTTGATGAGAAGGGAAATGAGGAACCAGGGAAAGCATGTGCAAGCAGATTAAACTCTAGCATGAATAACCAGAACAGGGTTGGTTTTAAAAATTAAGGCTCTGGGCAGAACTTTTGAAGATCCTTCTGCTGTACTGGTAGTACTGCACAATTTCAGAGCCATGTCACCAGGGTTGAACAGATTCATAGTGGAGCCAAGGCGTTACTATGTTACAAAGAGGCAAAACAACTCACATTACTAGAGCTAGCTAGAGTGATGTAATGCTACAAGACAGATGCCACTGGAAATGTTTCAATTTTGCATTAAATATGCCCAGGTGTATAACACTTGTCTCTTTTAAGTATTTACCTTATTTTGAAGATGATGCCAATCTACTGTGTATTTTTCAAATTGTCATACGAACAAAAATCTAAACCAGTGAAAAAAGTCAGCACTAACTCAATAAGTAAAGAAAATATATATGCCACATGCACTAGGTCAAGATATACCACCAACCATATCAATAAAAAATAATATTAATTGCAGCGCTCAACATGACACTAGAGCCGATACGCGCAGCCGCAATGTCCGCCGGGCACCTATGATCGCTCCATATATAGCAAAAAGGGGATCCGTGTATGTAAACAAACAGATCCCCATTCTGACAGGGGAGGAGAGAGAGATCTGCTGTTCCTAGTGATCAGGAACAGTGATCTCTCTCCTCCTCCAGTCAGTACACTGCCCCCACAGTTAGAAACACCTTCCTAGGGCACACTTGATCGCCCCCTAGTGTTAATCCCTTCTCTGCCAGTGACATTTATACAGTAATCAGTGGCTATTTTTATCTCTGATCGCTGTATAAATGTCAGTGGTCCCAAAAAAGTGTCCAATCTGTTCGCAATCCCGCAAAAAATCGCTGATCACCGCCATTACTAGTAGAACAAATAATAAAAATGCCATAAATATATCCCCTATTTTGTAGGTGCTATAACTTTTGCACAAACCAATCAATATACGTGTCGTGTTTTGTGTAACCCATGATCCTGTATTTTGAATAAAAAGACGGATTTATCCATTCCGGTGTGCGGCTGTCCAGCTCTTCATGTTCTCTTCTACTTGCATCAGCATTTAGCCAGCACCTGGGCTCTTCTCTTCCTGGAGGTAATGAGACACAAGCACTCTGGTTTAAGCCCCTCTTTGAGCGGAGGATCCCACATCATATCACATGATTAATGTTATTATGGACTTTTGCTGTTTTGTTTAAATACTTATCAAGGATTTATTGAAAGTCACGGAGCACAAACACTTTATTTTCATATATATGGACTGTTGTTATTGAGGACTGAGTGCAATATCACGGAGCACGAGCACTTTATAGTGTTTATATGTTGATATGCTTTAGACATTTATATTATAGTGTTTACTGAATTCATATATTTATATTAGTATTGTTTCCATGTATATCAGCGCTGCACAGTGTGTTATATAGATCGTATCTCAAAAATGGCCTGGTCATTAGGGGGGAAATCCTTCCGGGGTTGAAGTGGTTAAAGAGGAAATGCAGTCTGCTCACAAAATCTGCAAGAAAAACATCTTTGCCATTCTGAAGCTTCCCTCCAACCACTTTGCCTATTATTTTATATATACTGTGATTCTGTACTTGCCAAATATGCTGCAGAAATCTCCCTCCAGTCTGGCTGCAACCATTTTAACTGTGGGCAGCAGAAGCTGCTGCCTGTTCACTTCCTGGATTTACACAGAGAGGCACACCTCCATCTCTGCAATGAAACAAGAAAAGCCGCTCAAGGTGAGTGAGTTTCTGGTCAATTTCCACACACAATAGTCAGGTGCTAGTCCAGCTTGCATGCTGTGTAACGTAAGGAAATGATTCCGGACAGCTGCATTTCCACATTGAAGCTTCATATGACAAGTGGTTGACAGATGGAGCAGGGGACAAAAAGGTAGACAAGTGCAAATGTTAGCGTTTAGTCATTACTTATTGCTACTAGTCACCACAATCACCTATATACTGCTCTAATGTGTCCTCAGGTTACAGGTGAACTAACCAATTCAAAGTAGTGCTCAGCTGCTTTTACAAAGAAAACCTGGCTAGAATACATGTTACTTACACTCAAATCTGATGTAAAGAATTTGGTCCAAATCCACGGCCAGAGAAAATCTGATACACCAACTGAACTGAACGGAGCAAACTATACACATCAGTCAAAATCATTGTATAGTTACAACAACATACACAAAATAATAGAAAACGTATATATGTATACACACAATGAAGTTGATGTTAAGAACAAATGATTTTAAAATGAAAATGTTAGAACATCATAGGGACCGATACTGGCATATTCCCAAAGTATGTGCATAGTCTCGAATGAACGTCAATGGGAATTTTTTTTTAAATAAATATGTAGGAGAGAAATAGGTGCTAATAGACTGCAGGAAACTAGCTAAGAGAGGAAAAAATAAATATGTAGGAGAGAAATAGGTGATAATAAATTGCAGGAAACTATCTTAACCACTTCCCGCCCGGCCTATAGCAGAATGACGGCCGGGGGTGGTTCAGTTATCCTGACCGGACGTCATATGATGTCTTTCAGGATAACTGCCAGCGTGCGCCTGTGGGGGCTCACAGCGTGGCGATTAGTGGTGCGGCGTGTCAGTGTGACACGCCACAACACCAATCTCGGTAAAGAGTCTCGAACAGAGGATCTTTACCATGTGATCAGCCGTGTCCAATCCTGGCTGATCACAGTGACAGACACAAGTAGAGGAGATCCGATCGGCTGCTCTCCTGTCAGGGGGGTCTGTGTCGATTGATTATCAGCTCAGCCCCCCCCAGGATGCCCACTTCAGACCACCAGGTATGCCACCCATGGCCACCAGGGATGCCAATCTGTGCCCAAAAACAATGGCAATCAGTTCCCACAAATGGTGCCAGTCAGTGCCCATCACTAATGCCTGCCAGTGCCTCCTTATCAGTGCCATCCATAAGTACCCATCATCAGTGCCCATCAGTTTAGACTCATCAGTGAAGGAGAAAACATACTTATTTACAACATTTTATAACAGAAACAGAAAAAAAAATTCAACATTTTCTGGCTTTTTTATTTGTTTTGCGCAAAAAATAAAAACTCCAGCAGTGATCAATTAACACCAAAAGAAAGCTCTACTTGTGGGAACAAAATGATTAAAAATGTGTCTGGGTATAGTGTAGAATGACCGTGCAATTGTCATTCAAAGTGTGACAGTGCTGAAAGCTGAAAATTGGCCTGGGCAGGAAGGGGGGAAAGTGTCTGGTATTGAAGTGGTTAAGGGAGAAGAAAAAAAATGTAGGAGAGAAAGGTGAGAGGTGCTAGTAGACTGTAGGAAACTAGCTAAGAGAAAAAAAAGCAAGGGGAGGTCAATCATAAAAATGGGTAAGATCCCAATCAAAATTTAACCCATTGGGTATAAGTGTTCTTAAATGGAAAATCCAAAAGTCCTCCTGCTTGCAGAGCAACCTAAAGACATCACCCCCCAGGTGGTCTTTTAACTCTTTCAATCCCCTGTATTTGTAGAGCTGCGAGATCACCACCATGTGATCTATTAAAATGATTAGCAACATTTATAGAGTGGTTCTTCTGTATATCATACACATGATCATGCAGGTGGTCCCGCAATCTCCTTGTTGTTCTGCCCACATATTGTATGTGGCAGATTTTACAGGAAATCAAGTATATTAAATATCTGGTGTTAACATTTATAAAATCCTTGACACTGTAATTTCTGCCACTCACTAGACTTAAATCCTTCTCCCTTAATCAGACATGGACAACAAGGGCAATCTTTTGTGCCACACTTGTGGTTCTCCTTAAAATCAAGCCAAGTGGTCCCCCACTTATTACTAGATGTATAATAGCTAAGGGATAAGACTGCAAGAAACTTAGCTAGTTTCCTGCAGTCTTATAGCACCTATTTGTCCCCTACATATTTTTTTTTTTGCCATTGACGTTCATTCGAGACTATGCACATACTTTGGGAATATGCCAGTATCGATTCTCATGATGTTGTAACATTTTGCTCTTAAAATAATTTGTTCTTAACCACTTGCCAACCGCTGATTTACATCGGCACAATGGCAGCGGTGGGCAAATGGGCTTACGTGTATGTCCCCTTTAATTTGTGGGCTAGTGGGTGTGCTCGCTGCATACTGCGTGACTGTGCAGAACGGGGAGATCCCTGTAAACAAGGCATTTCCCCGTTCCACCTAGGAACATGACAGAGATCTACTATTTCCTGTCATCTGAAGCAGTGATCTCTGTCATGTTGTAGTGCGCCCATCCCCCCTACAGTTAGAATCACTCCCTAGGACACCCTTAACCTCTTGATTGCCCCCTAGTGTTTAACCCTTCCCTGTCAGTGTCATTTACACAGTAATCAGTGCATTTTTATAGCACTGATTGCTGTATAGATGACAATGGCCCCAAAATAGTGTCTCATGTGTCCGCCCCAATGTCACAGTCACTATAAAAATCGCAGATCGCCGCCTTTACTAATAAAAAAAAAAATAATAAAAATGCTATAAATCTATCCCCTATTTTGTAGACGCTATAACTTTTGCACAAACCAATGAATATACGCTTATTGTGGGCCACCAAAAATATGTAGAAGAGTACATATCGGCCTAAACTGAGGAAAAAATTATTTTTTTAATATTTTTTTTGGATATTTATTATAGCAAAAAGTAAAAAATATTGCTTTTTTTTTTCAAAATTGTCACTCTTTTTTTGTTTATAGCGCAAAAAATAAAAACCACAGAGGTGATCAATACCACCAAAAGAAAGCTCTATTTGTGGGAAAAAAAGGATGTCAATTATGTTTTGGTGTAACGTCGCACGACCGCGCAATTGTCAGTTAAAGAGACGCAGTGTTGAATCGCAAAAAGTGCTCTGGTCAGGAAGAGGTTTAATCCTTCCGGGGCTGAAATGGTTAACATCAACCTCATTGTGTGTATACATATATACGTTTTCTATTATTTTGTGTATGTTGTTGTAACGATACAATGATTTTGACTGATGTGTCGAGTTTGCTCCGAGTTCAATTGGTGTATCAGACATTCTCTGGCCGTGGATTTGGACCGAATTCTTTGAGTGTAACCGTGTATTCTAGCCGGGTTTTCTTTGTAACACCAGCTGAGCACTAATTTTAATTGGTTAGTTCATCTGTAACCCAATGATGACACATTAGAGCAGTATATTGGTGATTAGTTCCAATAGGTAATGACTAAGCGCTAACATTTGCGCTTGTCTACCTTTTTGTCCCCTGCTCCATGTGTCAACCACTTGTTATATGAAGCTTCAATAAAAGGATTTTTGGAAGTGCAGCCGTCCAGAATCATTTACTTATACCTCCATCTCTGCAGCTCTCATTAGCCCTCTTATGACTCATTCCCCCTCCCTTCCTGGCAAACTCTCACAAAAGTGAGAGAGAGAGAGCTGTGCATGATGTCATGAGGCTTTTTACCAGACAAGAAACATGATGTGGGCTGTATAAGGTATTTACTAGCAGAAAAAAAATGTTTTACTATCCAAAGTTAAAACAACAAGGGCAGAAGATTTAATAGATGAAAAGATGAACAAAATGACTGAAGTTCCGGTGTAACTGTGCAATAAGAACACTCTTAAAATAATAACATGTCCATATGTATACAATAAAGACACTCTATAAAATTAACATGTCCTGCACTTAAGGAACTTTTTCAAGTTTTTTAAATTTGAGCGCTACAATTATTATTATTGCCATACGAACAAGCACACTACATTTCTAGCTAATGCTGAATTGTTTTAATGTGTAAGGTTTGCCCTTATCCTCCAGACAAGTAAGTCCTGATTTTTATAGTTGCAGCAGCCACAGTCATTTTCATCCAAGCATGCTATCAGTGAAAGCAGTATAAAAATACCAATAATCTGTGAAGGATTGGTGTATAAGGGAGATTTGTGCTATGTTACATCTGCACACGTCTGGCCTTCTGTCTGGTTAAGGTCAGCAAGTTAGTCTGTCATTGTTGGATCTGTAGAGTAAGACATTACATCATAATCCATATGTAAACAGACAAAGAGTTTCCACAAAATCTGTCTATTATGGGTTTTCTTGGGTAAGTATACATTTATTTCAGGTTTGTTGCTATTTAAGGTTCATAGGTGAGACTAAGCAGGTCTGTCCCGTTGAGGGTGATCACATAGTGAAACTAGTCATGTCTGCTACATTAAAGCACATTTTCTGAGAGTTCAAAGAGAGAGATGCTTTGTTAGAGTTATTACACCAGTGAGGACTGTAAGTATAAAAGTTCAGCATGTGTATAGCTTTACAAGACTAAGTTTTGTGCAGGAAAAATAGACCAAAAGCACTAGGTGGCTTGAATATTCACTCTGTAACGATTGATTGACAGAGTGCCTTAGCTATTAAGCGATTGTGAGCGGTCATGGCACAACTGCACAGACATAACACAAGC
Source organism: Aquarana catesbeiana (assembly GCF_042186555.1). Classification (NCBI taxonomy): domain Eukaryota; kingdom Metazoa; phylum Chordata; class Amphibia; order Anura; family Ranidae; genus Aquarana; species Aquarana catesbeiana. The sequence goes on along the minus strand of NC_133325.1, from coordinate 151,519,741 downwards.
ACAACATATCACAACATATGACATAACATAACATAAGACATAACATATCACAAGCACTTTGCCTATCATTAAAGTGCTTGTGAAGGCACAATGTTTTTTACGCATGAAGGTAAAAAACCTTCTGTGAGCAGCAGCCCCTCCCCAATTATTTACCTGAGACCCCTCTCGATCCAGTGATGTCCAGGAGAGCCTTGCCTCTCCTGGATTTCACACTCCTGATTGGCTTTTGGCAGTGGGAACCAATCAACCACAGCCAGTGAGCCAATCAGGAAAAAGAGGAGGTGGGGCCAAGCCGCAGCTCCATGTCTGGATGGACACACAGAGGAGCGGCTCAGCTTGGGTGCCCTCATAGCAAGCTGCTTGCTGTGGGGGCACTCGGCAGGAGGGAGGGGCCAGGAGTGCCAACGTGGGACCCGAGAAGAGGAGGATCGGGCTTCCCTGTGCAAAATCACTGCACAGAGCAGGTAAGTATGACTTTTTTTTTTTTTTCTTTAAACTAGACTTTAATATCTCTTTAAGCACTTGTTAACAATTCCTGAGAATCAGTATATTGGAATCCTGTGTTGAAAACAAAGGAAAAAAATAACTAGTACTAATACAGCTAGAATCACCTCCAACGCTTTTGCTTATTCCTTACCATTTAATCAGACTGGAATTATCCAAACCAGCCGATTTAAAGGTTTCTTCTGAAACATGGAATTGGAGTCATCCAGTTTGCTAATATACCAACACTTTTAGGTGTCTTTTTAGCTCTCTCACACAGCTGAACAAGCGGGCCCTATGCACCAATAACTATACACAGGAGAAAAAGAACAGCACTATGGCCTTTAGGGGACAAGGAAATGTTCGACCAACTTTTGAATATGGGCCTGCTCAGTGTGGCCACTTTTTTTCCTCCAAAAGGAGTCAACATACAGAAATATGTAATTAATGTTGCTAGAGATGTAGCAGCACTTATAGCAATGTTAAACCTTAATTTTTTATTAAATTAAAATAAAAAACATGTTATATGCTTACCTGCCCTGTGTAATGGTTTTGCACAGAGCAGCCCTGATCTTCTTCTGGGATCCCCCGTCGGCGCTCCAGGTTCCTCCTCTTTGGCGAGTGCCCCCAAAAAAAGCCACCTTCCATGGGGCACCTGTGTGTGCTCACTCCTGAGCCTCCCTGTCTGCGTCTATTGACACAGAGCAGGCAGCTTTGACCCGCCCCCACTCGCTCGGCAAAGCATTTGATTGAGAGCAGCTGCTATCAGTCTGCTCAGGGAGGAGGAAGACAGTGGCGAGAGCCGCTGCTCTCGTGCACATCACTGGATCGGATCGGGCTCAGGTAAGAATAAGGGGGGCTCAGGAGGATTCTGCAGCACAGAAGGTTTTTCACCTTAATGCATACAATGCATTAAGGTGAAAAACCTTAAGACGTTAGAAGCACTGTAAGGCCGACCATAGACGGAGCAAATTTCTTTCATGTAATCTTGAGCTGTGGGAAACAAATTTGCTCAATACCCCCATCAACACAGACAGTGTTGATGGGGAAATCCCTCCCACCAATCCCCTGGGAGAATGCAATCATTATTTCTAGCGGCTTTAATATCCACTAGTGGAAATCGCATGCAAAAGCCGGTAGGCTGGTTGTACCCAAGTTGATTGATCAGTCAACTTGGGTACATTCAGCCTGCTCATACATGGTTCAAATCTCAGGCAGTTCTTGCTGAACCAGCCGAGATTTGAACTGTCTATGGCTGGCTTAAGTCATGGGTTTAATTTCCAACAGAGAGCTAGTTTGGGGTTTAGTTTGGGGTTTGTACATTCTCCCTGATCTTGCATGGGTTTACTAGGGGTGCTCTGGTTTTCAATCATTACCCCAAAACATGTGAAATTACTTCCATCCACATTAGGCCATGCTTTTGTGCATGTGCACATGCTAGTCTGTAAGTTAATTTGGGAAAGAAATAGATTTAAAGGGTTCCTAGCATTATGCATTTTGTAAAGTTCCATATTATGTATCAGCATTGTGCTATAGAAATATGGGTAATAATAACAGATTAGGATTATGGGTGTTGATGCAAGCATATATGATTAGCAGCACTCAGAAGAACCAAGTTTTGTATGAAAGCATAAGAACTTGACCCGTTCTACATGCTATTTTCATTCATCTATCCCATTCTTCTCCTCCTCCCATTCCTCTTCCTGCACAGTTTGCCTATAATTTCTCTCTATTCCAACCTGTTTTACATCCATGTCTCCATTTAACCTCACACTTCTTTAACTCTGTCTCCAGTTTACTACCTCAGTCCAACCTCTAATATCCTCCTGCCATAATCTTTCCCTCTACTTAACTCACTCCAGGCTTAACTCTTTTCTCATTCACTTTATTTTTCATTTATTTCACTCACATTTACCGGGCATCAGCCGCTGGATGATTTTCCAATTGTTTAATAGAATAGACTCATCTGTTCATATTGGTACTATTCAAATCTACTGATCTGAGTGATGCATTCACAAATAGATGAAAAAATCTAAAAGTACATAGTATTCTAGTTTCAGATAATAAATGGTAAGACTGCAACTGTTATTAATGCATCATTCTTTGTTATTCGATCTGTTGACTGCCTGCTGCCTTTTAAAGCTCCACTCCCCATATTAGGAGGTATGTACTATGCTGCCCCTAACACCTTATTTGGCTTTTGAAACAAAAAATCCTCCAGTTAAGTAATCAGCCAACCATTACTGACTCACAGAAATAATGTTGTGCAGAAACTTGGCTGCCTGGGCAGCAAACGACTCTATGTCAGAATCTGCAATATGTTAAAACTAAAAAGCTCCTTAGGATTCTGCTTACTTAATTAGACCATAAAGTTGAACTGAGTGAATTAGTGTAGACATCCTGTCCTTGAAAAGTCATGAACGTTGTGTATTGTAATGCTGATCCGGAATGCAACAGTTTACTTCCTTCCAAGTGCAGAAAATAAAAATTCCCTGGTAGGCAGTGTGCATATTTTAGTTAACCATTGGACTGCTAGAGATAACTAATGTTTTCCTTTCTTCTCTTAAAGCATTTGTAAAGGTAGTTTTTTTTATTATTATTAAAATGTTGTACTTAAAGAGGAAGTAAACCTTGATGGGTTTTACTTCCTCTTTGTTTCCCTACAAGGGTAAAGCATAATGGGCTACTATGCATCGCATTGTAGCCCATTATGTGTCACTTACCTGACACAGGAGCCTGCGATGTCACCGCTGTCCCCTCTTCCACGAAGCGTCCATCTTCCTTCCGGGTATCGTGGCTCTGGCGTTGTGATTGACCGGAGCCGCAATGACATCACTCCCGCGCATGCGCACGGGAGCCACCACTAATGGCACGATCGCCGTTAGAAGCGGCACGCTCTGTGCGCCGTTGTCTACGGCGCATGCGCCATAGACATCGGTGCCTGTCTTTTGCAAATATCTCCTAAACCATGTAGGTTTAGGAGATATTTCTTGCACCTTACAGGTAAGCCCCAATCTAGGCTTACCTGTAGGTAAAAGTGGTCTGTAAGGGTTTAAAACCACTTTAACTGCTCTGTGCAATGGTTTTGCACAGAGCAACTCCGAACCGTCTCTTTTAGGGTCCCCCACTAGCGCTAAACGCTTCTCCTTTCCTCCATCTGCCCCCATACCAAACTGCTTGCTGTAGGGGCGCATCTGTGGGCTCCATTCCAAGCTGAGCTGTGTTCACCCTCCACTCGCTGCTCACAGTATTTGATTGACAGCAGCGGGAGCCATAGCCTGAGCAGAGACGGTATAGCCACTTGGATCATTTTTACATTATAGAGCATTGCCAGCTGTAAAAATACATACCAGGGGCATGGCTGATGCCCCTGGTAGAACCACTAAGTCCAAAGGCCATACAGGTATGCCCATTTGCAATAAGTGGTTAAACTTACCTGAAAACAAAGTTCTCCCAGCATGGAGATGTCAGAGCTGCAGACGCTCCCATCTTAACCCGGCTTGCTTTCTGGGTTCGTGGACCCTGGCTCTATGACTAGACAAAGCCGTGATGACGCCACTTCTACGCATACGCGCGAGAGCTGCTGGTTACGGCATAGGGCTCTGAAGGAACCGCACAGGTGGCCGTTCCTTCAGAGGGCATGCGCCAGTGATGTCACTGGCTGCATGTACAGTAAATACAGTGCCTTGAAAAAGTATTCATACCCCTTGAAATTTTCCACATTTTGTCATGTTACAACCAAAACATAAATGTATTTTATTGGGATTTTATGTGATAGACCAACACAAAGTGGCACAATAGTTGTGAAGTGGAAGGAAAATTATAATTTTTTTTTCAAATTTTTTTACAAATAAATATCTAAAAAGTGTGGCGTGCATTTGTATTCAGCCCCCTTTACTCTGATACCCCTAACTAAAATCTAGTGGATCAAATTGCCTTCAGAAGTCACCTAATTAGTAAATAGAGTCCACCTGTGTGTAATTTAATCTCAATATAAATACAGCTGTTCTGTGAAGCCCTCAGAGGTTTGTTCGATAACATTAGTGAACGGAAAGCTACATCAAGGCCAAGGAACACACCAGACAGGTCAGGGATAAAGTTGTGGAGAAGTTTAAAACAGGGATAGGTTATAATAAAAATATCCCAAGCTTTGAACATCTCACGGAACACTGTTCAATGCATCATCCGAAAATGGAAAGAGTATGGCACAACTGCAAACCTACCAAGACATGGCTGTCCACCTACACTGATGGGCTTGGCAAGGATAGCATTAATTAGAAAAGCAGCCAGGAGGCCCATGGTAACTGAAGGAGCTGCAGAGATCCACAGCTCAGGTAGTAGAATCTGTCCACAGGACAACTATTAAAGCCATTATTGAAAGAAAGCCATAAGAACTCCAGTTTGCGAGAAGCCATGTGGGGGACACAGCAAACATGTGGAAGAAGTATGTGTGGCGGAAAACTAACACTGCACATCACCCTGAACACACCATTGTAAAACGTGGTGGCAGCATCATGTTGGGGGGATGCTTTTCTTCAGCAGGGACAAGGAAGCTGATCAAAGTTGATGGGAAGATGGTTGGAGCCAAATACAGGGCAGTCTTAGAAGAAAACCTGTCTGCAAAAGAATTGAGCCTGGGGCGGAGGTTCACCTTCTAGCGGGACAACGACCCTAAACATACAGCCAGAGCTACAATAGTTAGATCAAAGCATATTCATGTGTTAGAATGGCCCAAAGTCCAGACCTAAATCCAGTTGAGAATCTGTGGCAAGACTTGAAAACTGCTGTTTACAGACACTCTCCATCCAATCTGACACAGCTTGAGCTATTTTGCAAAGAAGAATGGGCAAAAATGTCACTCTCTAGATGTGCAAACCTGGTAAAGACATACCCAAAAAGACCTGCAGCTGTAATTGCAGCAAAAGGTGGTTCTACAAAGTATTGACTCAGGGGGGCTGAATACAACCACGCTTTTCACCATATTTATTTGTAAAAAAAAAATTGAAAACCATTTATCATTTTCCTTCCACTTTACAATTATGTGCCACTTTATGTTGGTCTATCACATAGAATCCCAATAAAATACATTTACGGTTTTGGTTGTAACATGACAAAATATGGAAAATTTCAAGGGGTATGAATACTTTTTCAAGGCACTGTATCTCCTGAACGGTGCCCGTTTAGGAGATATTTACACTACCTTACCTATAGGTAAAAGTTAGTGATGGAAGTTTACTTCCACTTTAAGAAAAATATTAATACTTACTGCTTCCAATTTTACTTGTTTAACCACTTGTTTACTGGGCTCTTTTACCCCCTTCCTGCCCAGGCCAATTTTCAGCTTTCAGCACTGTTGCAGTTTGAATGACAATTGTGTGGTCATACAACACTGTACCCAAACAAAATTTTTATCATTGATTTCACACAAATAGAGCTTTCTTTTGGTGGTATTTAATCACCACAGGATTTTTTATTTCTTTGCCAAATAAACTGAAAAAGACCAAACATTTTGAAAAAACAAAACTTTTTTCAGCTTGTCATAAAATTTTGGAAACAGGTAGTTTTTCTCCTTCACTGATGAGGCTGCACTGATAGGCGGTACTGATGGGGGCCACTGAGGGGCACTGGTAGGAGGCACTGAGGGGCACTGGTAGGTGGCACTGATGGGGCACTTATTGTCAGCACTGGTGGGCACGCATTGGCAGCACTGGTGGGCACTGTTTTGACTGTCCTGATTATCAGTGCACATGTCCCTTTTAAAGAAGCCGGTTATCAGCTCTCTTCTCCTCTCCTCATGCTTTCAGCATGAGGAAAGGAGTTCCGATAACTGGCTTCTATTTATGTCCGTGATCAGCTGTGATTGGACACAGCTGATCATGTGGTAAAGAGCTGCTGATTGGCTCTTTACCTCAATCTGTGATCAACAGTGTCCTCCAGACACCATGATCACTGAGCGCGCCGCCCGCACCCAGCAGCGGGCGTGGTGGGTGCAATCACAGGAGGCTGTCATATGACGGCCTCCCAGAACTAGCCGTCCACACTGTAGCCATCATTCGGCTATAGCATGGTTAGCAAGTGGTTAAAATGCTGCTTAGCGTTTCCCTTCTATGATCTCTTAAAGTGGTAGTAAACTTTTTTTCTTTATTTTCACTTACAGGTAAGCTTATAATAAAGCTTACCTGTAGGTAAAATGAATATCTCCTAAATGTGCACTGTTTAGGAGATATTCTAGTGAGCAGCAGCCGGTGACATCACTCTGCACACTGCTGCAGGGCTTTGTTTGCAGTGCATACTAGCACATTATGATATTGCTTTGCAGGAGGAAACTTTATTTTTTTTTCCCTAGAGTCTTTTACTGCTTTAAAGGAAAAGGTTGTTGAGTTATGTTTATCACAATTAACCCTGTCTGTACTGTGCTGGCAAATTATAATGTGTTAAACACTGTTTTCACAAAGGCTTAAAGATCTTAAGGCTTAGATCAGGGGTGTCCAACCTTTTGACCTTCCTGGGGCACATTAGAAGAAGAGGAATTGTCTTGGTCCACACATAAAATACATTAACAATAAGGAGAGCCGATGAGCAAAAAAAGTCGGGCAGATCACAAGTTAACGATCACTGATATAGATAATGTACCCATCTGAGTAATAAAACGTAATTTGACATTTGACACTGTTTTTGATAAACTAACGCATAAATATCTGGTTCAATGGATGAGGTAGCAATTCTCAGTGAATTCTCAAGGTGCTCTTAAAATATTTTGGTTCTAATGTTGCCCTTCATAGTTACATAGTAGGCGAGGTTGAAAAAAGACACAAGTCCAACCTATGTGTGTGATTTTATGTCAGTATTACATTGTATATCCCTGTATGTTGTGGTCGTTCAGGTGCTTATCTGATAGTTTTTTAAAATTATCGATGCTCCCCGCTGAGACCACCGCCTGTGGAAGGGAATTCCACATCCTAACCACTCTTACAGTAAAGAACCCTCTATGCAGTTTAAGGTTAAACTGCTTTTCTTCTAATTTTAGTAAATAGCTGCATGTCTTATTAAATTCCCTTATGCGGAAAAGTTTTATCCCTATCGCGGGGTCACCAGCACGGTATTTGTACATTGAAATCATATCCCCTCTCAAGCGTCTCTTTCCTCATAACTAAGGTCCTCCAGACCCTTTATTAGTTTTGTTGCCCTTCTCTGGACTCTCTCCAGTTCTAGCACATCCTTCCTGAGGACTGGAGCCCCAAACTGGACAGCATACTCCAGGTGCGGCCGGACCAGAATCTTGTAGAGTGGGAGAATTATTGTTTTATTTCTGGAGTTAATCCCCCTTTTAATGCATGCCAATATTCTGTTTGCTTTACTTGCAGCTGCTATCATTGCATGCCATTGCTGAGTCTATCATCTACTAGGACCCCCAGATCCTTTTCCATCCTAGATTCCCCCAGAGGTTCTCCCCCCAGGAAGTAGAATGCATTCATATTTTTGCCACCCAAATGCATTATTTTACATTTTTCCACATCAAACCTCATTTGCCATGTAGTTGCCCAACCCATTAATTTGTCGAGATCTTATTGCAAGGTTTCCACATCCTGCGGAGAAGTTACCCTGCTTAGCTTAATATCGTCCGCAAATACAGAGATTGAACTGTTTATCCCATCCTCCAGGTCGTTTATGAATAAATTAAATAGGATTGGTCCCAGCACAGAACCCTGGGGGACCCCACTTTCCACCCCTGACCATTCCGAGTACTCTCCATTTATCACTACCCTCTGAACTCGCTCCTGTAGCCAGTTTTCAATTCATGTACTCACCCTATGGTCCATGCCAACAGATCTTACTTTTTACAGTAAACATTTATGGGGAACTGTATCAAATGCTTTTGCAAAATCCAGATACACCACAACGGGCCTTCCTTTATCCGTGTGGCAGCTCACCTCCTCATAGAAAGTTAAAAGATTGGTTTGGCAAGAACGATTCTTCATGAATCCATGCTAAATACTGCTAATGATACAGTTGTCATGACTAAAATCTTGTATATAGTCTCTTATCACCCCCATCAAGAGCTTGCATACGAGCTTTGTGTTCTTCATGCTTGAAGATAGTTTCTCACAAATATGGGTGCTGCCAAAAACCGATGGAATGAAAGGCGTGATTGAGAAGAGTGGGATATTTTTGTTTGGGAGGATAAAAGTCCAGTAAAAAGCCACTATCACATTTTTCTTTGGCCACATGTGGTCAGTATTTGTAATCACATTTTTACAAAAAGTTCCAAAAAAATCAACATTTTTAAGTAAGTTTGCCATTTTGTGTTGTGCCCCTGCTTTAGGTTTTCCATCATATGTTAAAGTCCAGTTCCAGGAATTATAAAAAAAAACTACCCTTGCAATGGGCCCCCTGCATTGCAAGGGTTAAATTCTTGTTAACTCTTGTAAAATCTAAGGCTGGGTTCACAATTGGATTCCCCGCATCCAATTCGCATGACAATGGAGCCACATCTCCAGGGCGGTTGTGGAGTGCATTGCACAGGGATCCTGTGCATCTTTGAATCCGTTTTAGATCTGAATTCAGGCAAAATTTCGGGCCTGATTCGTCCCTGAAACAGAGAACAGGGACACACTGGACTCCTGCTGTGAGTGACATCCGAATACAGTGTGAACCCAGCCTAAAGCTCTAAAGTTAAGCAGGAAGTGGCCAAATTTTGATCAGTGTGTGGCTGTTCCCGCTCAACAGAAGTTGATCTTTTAAACAACTTCTTTCTAAGGGACATGTTGGAATATGTTCTTCATAAGTGGCTGCAGCCACTGATCAGCGTATTCTGTGTATGGCCAGCTTAAGATGCTCTGGTAGGCTCCAGGTCCACTCAAGCTTGTGGGAAGTCCCTTGATGCCCTCATGTAAAAATGCAGGACATCATCATGTGACTGTAGCCAGTGCACTGTAGCTGCCCGAACGAGAACACAAAATTGAGGGTTGTTTTAATTGCAAAAGTGGAAATACACTTTAGAGACAACTGCCAGAGAAGCGATGGAGGCAGAGGTGGATGCCTTTAGAATAACTCTAAAGAGACTTTAGAGAAGAAACAGCCAGTACTGGGACAAGGTCCTCTGGCACCCACAGAAAAGATGCCATACTATGCTACCCCCCACCCCCCTCCCCCATCCTCTTCCCAGATCTTTAGTTCAGTGTTACAAAAAAATAACACAATATTAAGATGGTTAAATAAATAAATGAAAAGCTAGGGTGAGTAAATGAAGGAGGTAATTAGAAAAAAATGGTTAACAAAAAGTGTAGCTGAAAATTTTAGGGTTAAGAAAAAGATTTAGAGGTAACTACATTATTTTCTGGGTTTTGTCTGTCTTGTAATGACACTAGAATCATGTTTCTGGTACAAAGCATTCATTCAAGCACCAATGACAGCAAATTTAAAAAGTTTACCTACAGACAAAAAAAAATGAGCAGAATGGAGTCAGTTTGACAGCTGAGTTATGTACAGTGCAGGACACGTCTGGGTGATGCAGAGGCAGGAGAGACTCCCGCCTCAGATGTGTCCCCTGCTACAGGCACCCCTCTTTAGCCTCTGCCTCAGCCTGGCCCTGGTAACCGCCAGAGAACAAGTTAATATTGTTCATCGCAGCCCTGGGAATTGCGGAGCTTGCCTAGAATCTAAGGAGGCTGACATTATTATTATTCTTTTACTTCACCAGAGACAGCATGTATTTACAGAGCAATAATCACTGTCTTCTCCTGGTGAGGACGCCCCCCCCCCCCCCCCCCCATGAGAAGACAATGGCTTGGCAGGAGGGATTCCTGCATCAACACTGTCTATCTGTGTTGATGGGGCAATCAAGCAAATTTCTTTCCTGCAACCCGTGGTTGCAGGAAAGAAATTTGCTCTATGTATGGTTGGCCAAATTGATTTCAGGATTTAGGTGGAATCACAAATATAAATTTGAGAAAACCCTTTACCAATTAAAACTACTCATTTTAAATAGGGTAGTAGAGTGGTATGGTCTTTGACATAAGGAAGGCCTTTGAATCTGTAGAATGGTTATTCCTATAGGCTATTCTGAAAGCAATAATGTATAGCCATAAATGTATTGCCTGGAGCAGGCTCCTTCATACAAGTCTATTACCTGGGCTTCACACAACAACCATATCACTGATGTATTCTCATTGATTATTTTAGAAGTACTAGTCAAGACTTTTCTTGACTGTATTGAACTTACAACATTTATTAAAAATAGGTTTTAATAAAACAGATGATACAAGGGTTTCCCAAACTTTAGTTGTTTGTGAAACAATTTTTGCTATATCTAGTTACTATACATGTACTGTATATAGTATAAGCATTTACATCATCCACCTACTCAATATCAATGCTTTAGCTTTACAGGCTGTAACTGCATATATTTACTAAAATCAACCCTATAATATGTTTTTCTCCCCAAGTGGCCACTGGAGCCCCAAAAAAGCAAAATCTTTTAAACTGAAGGATTTAGCAACATGTTTTCTATATTAAACGCTTTACCTATGCTTCTGCAATATTTACAAGTATTAGATTCTACCATTAGTTACCCCTGAGACTGAGGAAATGTACCACTGGTGATTCATACCCTACTGGTATTATGTTAGGAGCTAGGAAGAAGAGGAAATTAAAGTACAGACGTACATCCTGTTCAAAGAAACAACAGTGGCAAACACCCTATAAATGCATTCATATTCTCAAGGTAGAGCTGAATTTTAGAACATGCCATCTTTTTTTAAATGTTCCCAAATATAATGGAATTGCCTCTTCCAAGATATGTGCAAATGGAATAAAGCAGAGCAAAGTTCAGGTAGGATTACAAGAAACTGTTAGGCAGTTTCCCAACTCCGCTCGTTTTCCTTGTCAACAGCGGAGTAACGAGTCTGGTGATATACTCTCAAGCTTTGGGATAGTTAAACGGCCTCACAGTTCCTACCAACTGACTGTTGCCTTGTACTTTCCCCACCTTCCTTGTAAACTGCAAGTTAACAAGCCTGGCCAAACCCCCCTAGCTCAGGGTTTGGTCTATAACACAGGAGCTTATTTAATGTGCAGCCTGTGCCTCTGTGCTTGTGATACTGGCAGCACAGTGGTGTCGTGGATAGCACTTTCGCCTAGCAGTAAGAAGGGTCCCTGGTTTGAATCCCAACCACGACACTACCTGCCTGGAGTTTGCATGTTCTCCCTGTTTGAATCCCAACCACGACACTACCTGCCTGGAGTTTGCATGTTCTCCCTGTTCCTGCATGGGTTTCCTCTAGGTACTCCGGTTTCCTCCCACACTCCAAAGACATGCTGGTAGGTTCATTGGATCCTGTCTAAATTGTCCCTAGTATGTGTGAATGCGAGTTTAGGGACCTTAGATTGTTAGCTCCTTGAGGGTAAGGACTGATGTGAATGTACAATGTATATGTAAAGCCCTGCGTAAATTGACGGCGCTATATAAGTAAATGAAATAAATGATAAATAAATAAATAAATACTGTTTGTTACTGATCTTCACTGCCCTGACCTAAGTTTTGTCTAATGAATATTTTTACTGTCTGCTGCCTTCCCTGATCTTTTCTAGCTTTAACAAATACTTATTTTGACCTGGTCTTTGCTACATTACCAGATACCTCTACTCCCTGCCATGACCTTTTCTACAGTCACAGATTGCACCAGTCGTGGCATCCATCTTGTTTCTTGCATTGCTGTGTGTTATATCTATTTTATTCTTTCTCCTACCTTGGGTCCACTAGCGACATTTTTCAGCCTGTGTATATAGGTTTGTATACTAAGTCCTGGGGGCAACCTAAGGCTGGTAGGTCTACTAGCCTTAAAGTGGAGCCGCACTGAAAAGGGGAAGTTCCACTTTAAGGCCTCCTCCCCTGCTCTTCAGAAATGGCACTTTTTTTTGGGGGGGGGGGTGGCTACCTGATTTTGATGTCACAGGCCCCAGCAGACTGCAGGGCCATTCACAATGCGCAGCATGGTTTGCGCATGTGCAGTGGGCAGCTGGCTGTGAAGCCACAAGATGTCACAGCTGGGTGCCCACAGTTAAGATGCCAGCATCGGGGACTGAAGACTGGTGGAGAAAAGGCTTGGGTGAGCACAGTAGGACTGGTGAGTGTCTGTTTATTAAAAGTCAGCAGCTACAGTTTTTATAGTTGGTGACTTTTAATTTTTACAAAAATTACTGGGACCCCTAGGTCAAAAGGGGCTGCTAAAAGTAAAGCTCCACTCGGCCGCTATTTACTCTGACTAGAGAGTCTGCAGAGAGGGGGCGGGACCGGGTCGGGGCCCCATGTCTCGGCTCCAGTGCCCCCGTAGGAAGCTGCTGACTGTGGGGGCACTCGATAGGAAGGAAAGGCCCAGGAGCAGCAAAGAGGGACCCAAGAAAAGGAGGATCCAGGCTGCTCTGTGCAAAACTTACTGCACAGAGGAGGTAAGTATAACATGTTTTTTATTTAAAAAAAAAAACAAGCCTTTACAATCACTTTAAGCTCATTTTTTAGTCTGGTAACTAACAGCTTTTATTATAGAGATGATCTAAATAGATGGATTGATGATGGGGCCAGAGAATTTAATGTACCCATACAATCTGTTACACGGCCCTCTATTTTTTGCTGTACTACTGCCTCTCCACATGATATAATTTTTATTGTACATTTAATGCTGTGTTGAAAAAGAATAAAAAAAACGTGAATATGATAAATAACAAGCATCAAAAAATTCTTATTATTATTATACAAGATTTATATAGCACCAACAGTTTGCGCAGCACTATACAACATGAGGGCAAACATTACAGTCACAATACAATTCAATACAGGAGGAATCAGAGGGCCCTGCACGTATGATAAAGAGTTAACCTTAAGTAAATATAAAGAAAACATAGCCTCCTACGAGGACACTTCAGGTTGCGTTAAGGATTACCATTTCATCTGAATCTCTTTTTTGGCATAGTAAAGGAGGTAAGATATTAATAGCTTAGTATGGTGAGACCGTTGTTCATCATCTTGAACCACCAGTGATTCTAAAGACTTGTTCTTCTCCCCTTCTTTATGCTATAGAGGGGGAGAGGAACAATTGTAATCAAAGGATCATTTCCTTTAAAAACAGCAGCCCAATATGACAAAATAGAAGGGTCATCCTAAAACATATGTAAATAAGACCCCGGATGAAGTCTACAATGGGGACAGAGGGGGTCACGATCTGGGAACATTCTATGAAGTCTAGAAGCAGTATAGTATACCTGGTGGAGGAACTTAACTTGAATAATTTATACTTACCTCCTTATCCCTAGATGAAACAACTCCTCCCTATCCAGAGAGGAAATATCGCCCTTCCAGTACTCCCACAGTTTTTCTATCTTAGGCAAATCAACACAGGGAAGAGCACCATACAGAACTGAGAGAGGGTTGTCTAAATCACCTGAGGCCAATAGTTCCTCAATGGGATCTACTTGGAGGGAGGATGACTGCGGGAACTGAGACCTTACAGCATGGCCGAACAACATCCAGCCCGGCAAACAAAACCTCTGAGACATTTGTGAATAAGACAGCAGGGAACCATAATAACCTTTTTTGCTTGATGTCATGGGTTCGCCCGATTCAACAGGCCACTTGGCTATGCCTGCTGGGCCCTGAATTTTTAGATTTAAACATTTATCTGCGCACCTTTTTGCATGAGAAATTGTTTACTGCCAAGAAGCTAATAGCTAAGTTATGGATCCAAGCTGGGGTCGATACCTTACAACAATGGAAAGCAGAGATTAATTTAAAAAAATCTCCTATATAAGAAACTGATCTATGGCTGAAAAAATTAAGGGTACGTGGCAGGCAGAACCTTCTACTCCTTTCATTCACTCACTTCATTAGAAGAGGCTCCTACTTGATTTAAAAAAATATGACTTTCCCACTTGATTTAAAAAAATATGACTAAAGTAGCCTTAGTCAACAACAAAGTATGTACAGTAACTTGCATTGATGGGAGTTTTATCATTATACTTCTTGTACTTTTAGTGTTTTCACCTTAAAGCAGAGTTCCAACAACATGTTATAATTTTTTTATGCATATCTTAAAGTCATGACATAGACATATACCACTCACTTGTTTATAAAATTTTGCCGCTCAATGTCTGCTTTTATATTAAAAAGATACTTAAACTATGCCTGGCATTTTCCATATTGCTTTTGGGCATGTGAAGCCCACAGGCATAATGTTCCGGGATACAGGGCAGCTGAGTGACCAGCATGCACCACCCGTACTTGCACATGCGCAGCATGACAGGCTCGCAGCGCCGTAAACTTCTCACGTTGCCATCACAAGGGGTGGCGTTGTGGGAAGTGCCCACCCCGTTGTGATGGCAACGAAGGCTTCGGCGCTGCCCACTGACTCCTGGGAAATGATGACACACATCTCCCAGGAGCAGTAGGAGCCGAGGGAAGTGACGGTGAGGAAGGGGAAGATTTGAAGGGACCACATAGCAACAGGGATTAAAAGGTAAGTAAAAAAAAAAAAATTCTCCAAATGTCATTTGTTAGATTATTTCCTTTTTAACAGGTAAGAAGGGGCAATGCTCAGATACCTCAATATGACAATATATGGTCCATAATAGTCCAGAAGCAAGTATCAGGGAAAAAATAGGTGAGTCTGTCAGGGCTGGCACCAGGGAGACCAGAAGCAAGTTCCAGTAAAACTAGGAAAAAACAAGGAAAGGGGCGCCTATGAGTATATATCATAAACAATTTATTATAAAAACAATATCCACTCACATGGAAAGAAGTAAAGTTGAATTTGGATGCATCTCTGGGCCGATGAGGTGAGACTACAGGTCACAGTGAGTCCGCTTCTGACTTGGACGATGCAGCACATCACATCCCAGGGAGGATATGGTGGAACTGCAGGTCACAGCAAGTCCTCTTTGTTGCTGACCAAGTGCAGCACATCAAAATCCAGATAGGGTGAGGTGGGATCTCAGATAGTCTGCTTTGCAGGCTGTAGATTCTAGGGAGGCTGAGGATGGTGAAGCGCCAGAGCCTGTGACAAGCCACGCTGCAGCTTTATGATTACTGTCTGGTGTCCGCAATGATGGAAAGCGGCCATGCGGTGAGGATCCAGAACGAGGCTTGGAAGGCAAACAACGTGGCACCGGGCTGTGACTTCACTATAATGCAACGCTTTTCTGAGCGTGCATGCTATGAATGTTGTGATAGCCACGCTCCTTTTTCAAGCATAGGGTATGGAATCAAAGGGCAGTGTTTATACAATGAAGCGGGTGGCAAGTTCACAATAAATAAATGTGAACGGGGGAAAGAAATTAATACAGATAGCAATACACAGTTATAAGTAATTATAAAAAATGATAAAAAGGACCACTAGACATAAAAACCAATAGATCAATATACTGTCATTGTATAATTATATAATGAGCAAAAACAATGATAACATTAATTGGTAATTAGTAGTAAAAAATCAATTAATTAAATAATGAAAAAATATAAACAAAATGAAAAATTTAATGAAAAAACTATGCATTTGCATCCAAATACTTCCCCCAGATCTCTCTTTCCTCAAATACCCATAAAAGAGCGGGAGTGGCAATACTCATTAAAAAGGGGTCCCCCTTCACTTCAAATCAAACCACGGGGTTTTGGTGGAGGGTGGAGATTTTAATCTTATCCAATCAGCAACTGCGGATCGTCATGTGGTGGGCTCCCGGGTATCTCCACCTCGAGTCCTCAGGGACTCTAGATTGTTCCGACAAATCTCTAGACGATATGCACTCTTTGATACCTGGAGGGCCCTCCACCCCGGGCGATCGGCAGTATACATTTTATTTCGCACCCCATCACACACACTCCCGGATTGACTCCTTCTTTGTTAACAACCACACACTCAAACTAACGCGCACAGCTCAAATACTCCCTATCTCTTGGTCAGACCACGCCCCTATAGTACTCACCCTGGATCTGGGCAACTCTAACCGTAAACCCTATAACTGGAGGCTGAACACATTCCTTCTTCAACACCAGCCGGTGCAAGTAGAATTAAACACTGCTCTCAAACACTACTTTATAGAAAGTGCTACCCCCGATATCTCCCTACCTACACTTTGGGAAGCCCATAAGGCAGTCCTTCGGGGCAAGTGTATAGCTCTTTCAATGAAAAAAGACTCCCTAGCCGCAAAAGCGGAACAGGAACTTGGAATGTTTGAACGCAAACTCCAAGCCACCCCCACAATACCCCTCCTCAGGAAAATAATCCATGTACGCTCAACTCTTAAGGACCTCGCCCTAGGTCGCATAGAAAAAGCGCTGACCAGAATGAAGCAAATGTTCTACAACAAAGGGAATAAAGCACATACCCTCCTAGCTAATAAACTACGCGAAAAATCCCACAAGCAAACACCACACCAGATTAAAAATAAAACGGGCCAACTAATATCCCATCCTACAGAGATAGTCCACATCTTTGCAGACTTTTACAAAGATCTCTACAACAACCTGGACATACCTAGTAACCCTCCCTCTGCAGACCTATCCCAAAACATGCGAGAATACTTAGAACGGAGCGGAGTCCCTCACCTCACGCCATCTGACCTGCTGTTATTGAATGCACAGATCACTGACGAAGAGATAGAATTGACCGTCAAGTCCCTACCGAATCATAAAGCTCCAGGACCATATGGATTCCCTTATGAATATTATAAGACGTTTCTTCCCACACTATTTCCATATTTACGCAAACTATTTAATGCCTTCCTCCACGATACTCCCATACCTCCAGACATGCAGCGTTCCTTTATCACTTTAATCCCCAAACCAGACAAAGACCCCTCCCTATGCGCTAACTATAGACCTATCGCCCTACTGAATTCGGACCTAAAAATTTTCACCAAATTACTCTCCAACCGCCTTAATATGATTTTGCCCTCACTGGTCCACAAAGACCAAGTGGGGTTTGTCCCACTTCGACAAGCAGGCGACAATACCAGAAAGGTTATAGATTTGGTGGATGTGGCGAACAGGGAAGACATCCCGTCCTTGCTACTAAGCTTGGACGCAGAGAAAGCTTTTGACCGCTTGGGGTGGCCTTTCCTGTTCGCCACGTTACAATACATGGGATTCCGGGGCCCCTTTTTACAAGCAATTAAATATCTTTATTCCAACCCTTCCTCTCAGGTCAGGACCCCCTTTGCACTCTCCACATCTATCTCGGTTGCCAATGGCACTAGACAGGGGTGTCCACTCTCACCCCTGCTATTTGCACTTTGCGTCGAACCCCTGGCCGCGTCCATTCGGAATCACCCAGACATACGGGGAATATCAGTAAGGGGTAAGGAGTTTAAAATCTCCCTCTTTGCCGATGACGTCATTCTTACACTAACTCAGCCCCATACTACCCTCCTGATTTTGCATGCAGAATTGGATTGCTTCCGTCTTCTCTCGGGTTACAAAATCAATGCATCAAAGTCAGAAGCATTGCCTATTAATATCCCCAAAGCAGAGGTCTCACTTTTAAAAGCTAACTTCCTATATACTTGGAAATCGAAGGCCCTGAAGTATCTGGGGACTCACATCACTTTAAAATGTAACACTTTATACCAAGAAAATTCCCCCCCCCCCTTTTCCGCTCCATTAGATCCTAACTGCTGCAGTGGAAAAAACACCATATCTCCCTACTAGGACGAATTGCCTCAATTAAAATGACAATCCTCCCGAAGCTTCTATATCTCTTCCAAACGTTGCCCATTCCAATTCCATACAAACATCTGAAGAAACTCCGATCTGAATCACTCCAATTTGTCTGGAATTACAAGAGACACAGGATACCGAGTTCAGTGATGATGGCGTCACGTAATGAGGGAGGTTTAGCGTTCCCTAACATTATCAAATATTATCAAGCAGCTCAGTTGCGAGCAGTTGCCTTGTGGTTCACCCAAAAATCATACAACAAATGGACAGAAATTGAAAAAATATGGCTAGCCCCCATACACCCGAATAACTTACTATGGAATGCGAATGCGGACGTAGCTCCCGATCGTTTGCTAGGACCCATGTCCCAATTGAGGCAGATATGGCGTTCATTGGATTACTCTCACAGACTGACATCAGATAAATCACTTTTGACCTCTTTCATCTGTAACCCTAAGGTGCCGGATAGCCTCACTCACCAAATGTCTCACCCCTGGACATCCCGGAATCTATTCCATTTCCGGAACTTGGTAGACCCCAGGACACGCAAACTATTAACATTCTCTGACCTACAGACCAAACACAAACTCCCCAAACAGGTATTCTATGGGTATCTGCAAATCCGACATTACGCACTCTCTATAGCTCCCGACCTACAATTCTCCCCCCCGTCTCCATTTGAAACTATAATTTTAGCAGGTACAGCACAGAAGGGCCTCATATCGAGTATATACAAGATTTTGAATGTAGCTTTCATAGGAGAACGAGGCAAACATTCATACATGATTAGTTGGGAGAAGATCCTCAACGAGGAAATCCCCATAACGCAATGGCAGACGATATGGTCTCAAGCCGCAAAGAGCTGAATCTGCACATTATACAAAGAGAATACCTACAAAATTCTCCTACTCTGGTACATGACCCCGGAGGTGATCCATGCTATTTTCCTCAATAGCTCTGATAACTGTTGGAGATGTAAGGGGGCAAAGGCCACTTTTCTACACATATACTGGAGTTGCCCATTATTAGCCCCATACTGGACCGCTGTCCAGCAGTTATTGACTCACCTTCTGGAGACGCATGTCCACGCTACCCCAAAATTTTTCCTCTTAGGCTTATCGCCGCTAAAACTCTCTAAGCCACATAAGAAGTTAGTGCGCCATGTACTCACAGCAGCACGCTGCCTTGTAGCGTTATACTGGAAAAGCACTACCCCGCCCTCTATGGAGGACCTATACACCAGAATCAAGGATGTGGAACTGATGGAGAAAATGACGGCCAGAATACAGGACAGACTGGAGGCACACAACAGGGTCTGGGAGCTATGGCATCTCCGGGAGGACCCACCATGAACAGGTACTATCCACACTTGGACGACTTACCTACCCCCTCTACCCCCCTCTTTCTCTATTATTTCTCCCTATTCTGTAATACTGCATATTCCTGTGATTCCTATAGTCACAGACTACAAGTTACGGTTTATTAAAAGTATCAGCGATACCTGCATGCCAATAGAACTGTTAATGGATGGACAGTAAAACATTACTGGCATATAGCAATATTAAAATGTATGTAAGCAAATACTGCGCATCAGGAATATCAATGGTAATCAAAACCTCTGTTATACCTTTTTGTTTTTTTGTATTGTACCGCAGATACGAATGATATCAATAAAAATGTTATTTGTAAAAAAAAATATGAAAAAATATAATATATATTATTTATCACTATGCATATATAAAAATGAGAAAATATATATATTTTTTTATTTATCAACATATTAAAGAAAAATGTATACAATAATAATCAAATAGTCAATATATAATAAAAAGTATATATAATAAAATAAATTAGCCAACATAAAAAAGAGAGAATTGTACCTTGGATACTGACTATGCTTTACAAAATATCCCACTCAAAAAGAAATTTATGGACAAGGAATACCCAGAGGAACTAGTAGAGAAGGCATGTGACTTCTATTTTAAGGGCAAACCTGCCAAAATAGTAAGAGAACAGACAGACCATTCTACTCGGTTCATTACTACTTTTCACTTTCAGTATAAAAAAAATGGAAAAAATACTCAGTAAACATTGGAATATTCTACAAGATCCCCATCTCAAAACTATCCTCCCACCGGTACCTAGAGTCACCTATCGAAAAGCCCCCAACCTCAAAAACAAAATTGCCCCCAGTAAATTAAAAACAACTCACACTACCCCAGTCCTACTACTCTCATACCCCTGGTGGGAATGTATCAATGCAGAAAAGCTCTTTGCAAAACCTGTTCTTTTGTCCAGCATGGCAAAAAATCTTTCTTCTACAAAGGTAACAACTATCCGTTCAGTTCTACAACTGCTCATCAGATTTTGTGCTGTATGCCCTTACATCCCCCTGTGGATTGATCTATGTTGGCCGTACAATCTGCCTCCTTAGGCAGCGGTTCGGCCAACATAGAAGACTCATTGAAGGGGGGTAAGAACATGCATAATGTCCCACGACACTTCGCCAAGTTTCACACGACGTCACCTGCCACACATTGCGGATTGTCACCTGCCAAGACGCCAGCCACACATTGTGGATAGTCACCTGCCACAACGTCACCTGCCACACATTGCGGATTGTCACCTGCCACGATGTCACCTGCCACACGTAGTGGATTGCCACTTGCTGTGTCCCAGAGTGAACAATACAAAGATCAGTCAGATTCAATCCAGCTTGAGTCCCTTATAAAAAAAATCTTATAGAGAGAAACCACTTGAATTTGTACTACCAACCTTACCCACTTTGTTTTTCAGATAGGCAGAGGCTGCTCAGGCTCAGCTTTCACTGTCATGGGCACAGCCGCACAGGCAGCTCTCTTCAGACCCTTCCTTCCCTCACGCTGGAGATGGAAGATGGAAGAGGTGGGCGGAGCGATCGATTGGCGCGGAGGCTGAGGGCTCTGAATGCTGGGGCGGCCACGGCCTCTGACGTCACTGGTTGCTAGGCGCCGGGCGGCAGGCTATTCTAGCAACCAGTGCAGGAGGCAGCGCATAGCGCACCCCCGACCAGCATCGGCTCTGTTCTGCTCCTGCTTACTGATCCGGGATTCCAGGCGGCTACTACGGAGTACAAATAGTCTACTCCTGACAACTTCTTGCCGGCCAGGCTGCTGCCCCTCTTAAATGCCGCCTGGAACCATGGTCCCATCGGGTCCCATGGTAGGGCCGGCCCTGCACACAACTGTGGGAGAAATGTTTCACCCTATAACAGCAAGCAATTAAACAAGTCCCTCATGGTAGGATAACTCGATATTCTTTTAGCAAAAGCTGCAAATTAAAAACCAAAAAATTAAAAAACTAGAAATTTCACTAACGTGTTCAAACATACAGTGCCTTGAAAAGGTATTCCCCCTTGAACTTTTCCACATTTTGTCATGTTACAACCAGAAATGTAAATTTATTTTTTAGGATTTTATGTGATAGACCAACACAAAGTGGCACATAATTGTGAAGTGGAAAGAAAATGATAAATAGTTTTCACATTTTTTACAAAGAAATATATGAAAAGTGTGGCGTGCATTTGTTTTCAGCCCCCCTGAGTCAATACTTTGTAGAACCACCTTTCACTGCAATTACAGCTGCAAGTCTTTTTGGGGATGTCTCTACCAGCTTTGCATCTAGAAAGTAACATTTTTGCCCATTTTCTTTTGCCAAATAGCTCAAGCTCTGTCAGATTGGATGTAGAGCGTCTGTAACCAGCAATTTTCAAGTCTTGCCACAGATTCTCAATTGGATTTAGGTCTGGACTTTGACTGGGCCATTCTAACACATGAATATGCTTTGATCTAAACCTGGGGTACTGAATTAAAATTCACGGGGGTCAGTAAGATTTTCTTCCAGCGGAGGTCTGAGTGTCATATTGGTGATGACTCAGATCCTTTACATCACAGCCTCCCATGCACTTAACAATGGTTTTCTATTGCCCTTGTAGATACTGGTGTTATTCTAGGCCAGAAAAACATAGATCTCTGCACAAGTGTGAACAAGCCCTTACATTGGTGCCCTCAGTCCCCCCTACACAGCACATCCCTCCCTTTTACATCACAGTCCCTCATCAGAGACCGACCTATCAGAGACCCCCCAACCCATTACAGACCATCCCATCACAGCGTGTCCCTTTAAACACCCCCCTTAATCACAGACCCCCCATCACAGATCCCCCCACCCCCATTACAGACCCCTCCACTCCCATAACAGACCTTCCCACAAACACAGATCCGCCTCCATCACAGATCCCCCAATCACAGATCTTCTCCACCACAGACCCCCCCTCCAGCACAGACCCATCACAGACCCCCCATCACAGATCCCCACTCCATCACAGATCCCCCTCCATCACAGATCCCCCCATTACAGACTCCACTCCACAGACCCACCCATTAAAGACCCCACTCCATCACAGACCCCCCATTACAGACCCCACTCCATCACAGACCTCCAATTATAGACCCCACTCCATCACAGACCCCCCCATTACAGACCCTCCATTAAAGACCTCACCTCATCACAAACCCCCCCATAGCAGACCCCAATCCATCACAAAGCCCACAGTTACAGACTCCCTCCATCACAGACCCCCCCCCATTACAGTACTCCTTCGATATTACAGAGTCCGACTGCCCCTTTCATCATCGCAGCATTCCCTCTTCCTCCCCTCCCCACACTGCCCTACCCTATTCACACAAGCTGGGAAGCATGCGTGGCAGGTCCGGACAAAGGGCGGGCCTTTTTTTAAGTTAAAGGTGGGTAATTGGTTGCTGGGTCCATCCCACTGCCTAGCAACCAATCACCCGCTTTGTAACTTAAAAAGTCCCGCCCTTTGTCGGGACCTGCAGCACTTCCAGGCTTGTGTGAATAAGGTAGGGCAGTGTGGAGAGGGGGGAGAAAGGGGGAGTGATGTGATGATGCACCTTCCATGTAATCAAGGATGTTAGCTGCAGCGGCAGGCAGGCAAGTCGGCAGAGATGAGAGAACACTCAGGCAACTATTTGGCAAGGCTGTGGGCCACATAGGGCTGCTACTGGGTCCGGATTTGGCCCACGGTCCGCCATTTAGTGATGCCTGATCTAAACTATTTCATTGTAGCTCTGGCTGTATTCTTAGGGTTGCTGTCCTGCTGGAAGTTGAACCTTCGCCCTAGTCTCAAGTCTTTTGCAGACTCTAACAGGTTTTCTACTAAGATTGCCCTGTATTTGGCTCCATCTATCTTCCCATCAACTCTGACCACCTTCTTTGTCCCTGCTGAAGAAAAGCATCCCCACAACATGATGCTGCCACCACCATGTTTGGGGATGGTGTGTTCAGAGTGATGTGCAGTGTTAGTTTTCTGCCACACATAGCGTTTGCTTTTAGGCTAAAAAGTTCAACTTTGGTCTCATTTGACCAGGGTACCTCTGGTCAGATGTTCTTCCACATGTTTGTTGTGTCCCCCACATGGCTTCTCGCAAACTGCAAATGGGACTTCTTATGGCTTTCTTTCAACAATAGATAAATTGGAATTGTATCATCACAGAGTATGGATACAAGAAATTAGTAGACATGTGCCATGTCCCGATATATTTTATTTGGAAAATACGTTTTTGGATGATGGACTTTATAGTCATAACACTTAATTTGCCTCCCTGGTGTCATGTGACTCGTTAGTGTTACAAGGTCTCAGGTGCGGGGGAGCAGGTGTGTTAAATTTGGTGTTATCACTCTCACTCTCTCATACTAGTCACTGGAAGTTCAACATGGCACCTCATGGCAAAGAACTTTCTAAGGATCTGAAAAAAAGATTTGTTGCTCTACATAAAGATGGCCTAGGCTATAAGAAGATTACCAAGACCCTGAAACTGAGCTGCAGCACGGTGGCCAAGACCATACAGCGGGTTTAACAGGACAGGTTCCACTCAGAACAGGCCTCGTCATGGTCGACCAAAGAAGTTGAATGCACGTGCTCAGCATCATATCCAGAGGTTGTCTTTGGGAAATAGATATATGAGTGCTGCCAGCATTGCTGCAGACGTTGAAGGGATGGGGGGTCATCCTGTCAGTGATCAGATCATATGCCGCATCAAATTGGTTTGCATGGCTGTCATCCCAGAAGGAAGCCTCTTCTAAAGATGATGCACAAGAAAGCCCGCAAACAGTTTGCTGAAGACAGGCAAACTAAGGACATGGATTACTAGAACCATGTCCTGTGGTCTGATGAGACCAAGATAAACTTATTTGGTTCAGATGGTGTCAAGCGTGTGGGGCGGCAACCTGGTGAGGAGTAAGCATGGCGGTGGGAGTATCACGGTCTGGGGCTGCATGAGTGCTGTCAGCACTGGGGAGCTACAGTTCATTGAGAGAACTATGAATGTCAAATTTACTGTGACATACTTAAGTAGAGCATGATCCCTTCCCTTCGGAGACTGGGTCGCAGGGCAGTATTCCAACATGATAATGACCCCAAACACACCTACTAGACGACCACAGCCTTGCTAAAGAAGCTGATGGTAAAGGTGATGGACTGGCCAGGCATGTCCTCAGATCTAAACACTATTGAGCATCAGTGGGGCAGCCTCAAATGGAAGGTGGAGCGCAAGGTCTCTAACATCCACCAGCTCCATGATATTGTCATGGAGGAGTGGAAGAGGACTCCAGTGGCAACCTGTGAAGCTCTGGTGAACTCCATGCCCAAGAGGGTTAAGGCAGTGCTGGAAAATAATGGTGACCACACAAAGTATTGACACTTTGGGCCCAATTTGGACATTTTCACTTAGGGGTGTACTCACTTTTGTTGCCAGCGGTTTAGACATTAATGGCTGCGTGTTGAGTTATTTTGAGGGGACAGCAAATTTACACTGTTATACAAGCTGTCACGAAGATCCTGCCAGTAACCGGCGTCCCAGGCGCACGGGAACCCGGCCACGGGTCCCATTGCGCATGCGCGCGCGTTCACGGGTGCGGTCACGCACAGGCACGCGCGCGCGCACTCCCGCTAGTGTCCGGCGGGCTATTTAAACCTGCCTGTCACACTCCATCCCTGCTGTCTGCTCTACAGCGTTCTGTGAGTGTTACCTGATCTGATCTGTGTTTCCTGTTATCCGACCCGGCTTCCTGTTTAACGATCCTGCTATCTGCCTGCACCAGACTCTCTTGGCTTGCCTGACCATCCCTCTGTATTACCCCTGGTACCTCTGCTGTCCGAACGTTACTGACCACCGGCTTGTTGACCCTCCGCTGTGTTCATCAGCTTCAAGTCTGCTACCTGCTGTTGTTCCTGGTTCCAGTCCAGCTTCCAGTTTGCTATTACCTGCTGTTGTTCCTGGTTCCAGTCCAGCGTTCCAGGCTACCTTCTGCTGTGTTCCAGCCCAGCGTTCCAGGCTATCTTCTGCTGTGTCCAGTCCAGCGTTCCAGTCTACTACCTGCTGTTGTTCCTGGTTCCAGTCCAGCGTTCCAGGCTATCTCTGCTGTGTTCCAGTCCAGCGTTCCAGTCTACTACCTACTGTTGTTCCTGGTTCCAGTCCAGCGTTCCAGGCTATCTTCTGCTGTGTTCCAGTCCAGCGTTCCAGTCTACTACCTGCTGTTGTTCCTGGTTCCAGTCCGGCGTTCCAGGCTACCTTCTGCTGTGTTCCAGTCCAGCGTTCCAGTCTACTACCTGCTGTTGTTCCTGGTTCCAGTCCAGCGTTCCAGTCTACTACCTGCTGTTGTTCCTGGTTCCAGTCCAGCATTCCAGTCTACTACCTGCTGTTGTTCCTGGTTCCAGTCCAGCGTTCCAGTCTACTACCTGCTGTTGTTCCTGGTTCCAGTCAGGCGTTCCAGGCTACCTTCTGCTGTGTTCCAGTCCAGCGTTCCAGGCTATCTTCTGCTGTGTTCCAGTCCAGCTCCCAGTCTGCTATCACCTGCTGTTGTTCCTGGTTCCAGTCCTGCACTCCAGTCTCCGTCCTCAGTCTACTCCTCAGAGGGTGCCACCACTACTGGACTTTCAGCAACTGTTGATCCTGCCAGGCACCCATACCACTCTTCACTCCTGGCCCTCTGTCTCCATTCCAGGGGAACGGGAGTGGGAGCTGTAAGGGAGGTCTTTTCCTGCACTTCAGGCTCACAACCTACCAGGTACGTGACAGTAGCAGACAGCCATGTCTGAGCCTGAGCAGGGAACATCTCCCATGGAGGAACTCTGTGCACACCTGGCAGGATTGACTGAAGCAGTCAAAAGTCTGCAGCAAGGATACACCAGACTGGAGGAACGAGTGTTAACCCTGTCTAATCCCATTGGGGCCCAGGGAGCTTCCTCTGCTCCCGCTCCTTCAGTTGGGCCTTCCTCAACGGTGGTAATGCTCCCTCCGGAACCTAAGGTTCCCACACCTGAACGTTTCTTTGGAAATCGCCATAAGTTCAGAGCCTTCCGCAATTCTTGCGAACTATTTTTTGCTCTTCAGCCACGTACCTTTTCCCTGGAGGCTACAAAGGTGGGCTACGTGATTTCTCTGCTCTCTGGTGACCCCCAAACCTGGGCCCATCGCCTCCTAGAGCAAAAAGACATATCTCTGACCAACCTCTCCACTTTCTTTGCCGCACTAGGCCAGCTATATGATGACCCCCAGCTATCTGTAACTGCAGAAGCGGCTCTACACACCCTGCAACAAGGTCGCAGAGCAGCAGAGGATTATGTGGCTGAATTCAGGAAGTGGAGTGCGGATACTAACTGGAACGATGCGGCTCTCCGTTATCAATTTCGGTTGGGACTTTCTGATCCTCTGAAGGATGAACTGGCCAGGGTGGGTACACCACAGACTTTAAATGCTTTAATCGATCTAGCTATCCAGATCGATCGACGCCTACGAGAACGCAGGTCGGAGAGAGCTATGGGGTCTTCTCGTCCAACTTGGGTTACCCCTAAGGTTCCACATCACCCATCATCAACACCACCTACCTCCACGCTTAACTTACCTGAGCCAATGCAACTGGGTGTTTTGCGACCTTCGCTCACCCCAGAGGAACGACAACGTCGTCGTGCAAATAACTTGTGCCTGTATTGTGGGGAACCCAGGCACTACGTCAGGAACTGTCCTCTCAAGATCCGTAAGTGTTTATCCCTATCTACTGACTATGTAAAATCCCTGGTTAAAAATACCACTCACCTTGCTCTGCCTCTTCTGCTACAGCTTCCAGGGAAGGATCTACAAGTCACCGCCATTATTGATTCAGGAGCTTGCAGCTGTTTCATGGATTCTCGTTTTGCCATCCAACACCAAATACCCTTGTCACCTAAAGCTCATGGACTTTCTATCCATCTAGCTGATGGAACCGCTATCAAGTCTGGACCTGTCACCCAGGAGACTATGCCAATACCTGTTCTCATTTCCAACATGCATCAGGAACAGCTGCGCCTGGACATTATCGCTTCACCTCTGTTCCCCATAATACTTGGCATGCCATGGTTACAGGCCCACAATCCGGACATAAATTGGATCACGGGTGAGGTGACCTTTTCCTCTACTTACTGCCAACAGTTTTGCAGAACCCAGAACATCCAGGAGAACTCTACTCTGTTATGCCTAGATACAGATCCTAGTCTGCTTCAATCCATTCCTTCTGCCTATCATGATTTCCTGGACGTATTTAGTAAACAGAGGGCAGAGGTGTTACCCCCTCACCGGGCCTATGACTGTCCCATTGAGTTGCTTCCTGGTGCTGAAATTCCTTTTGGAAGAATATTCCCCCTGACTGAAGTGGAGCAAGGGGCATTGAAGGAATACATTGATGAAAACCTCAAGAGAGGCTTCATTCGTCCATCCACGTCCCCCGCAGGTGCAGGCATCTTCTTCGTGCAGAAAAAAGATAAAACTCTCAGGCCGTGCGTGGATTACCGCGAACTAAACAAGATTACTGTGAAGAATCGGTACCCTCTCCCCTTAGTACCAGAGTTGTTTCAGAGACTGGGGACGGCTACCATATTCACCAAACTTGACCTCCGTGGGGCCTACAATTTAGTTCGTATCAGGGATGGTGACGAATGGAAGACCGCTTTTCGTACCCGTTATGGGCATTTTGAATACCTCGTGATGCCTTTCGGCCTGTGTAATGCCCCTGCCACATTTCAATACTTTATTAACGATGTGTTACGTGACTTTTTAGACCTGTTTGTCATTGTCTATTTAGATGACATATTGATTTTCTCTTGTTCCCTTGAATCCCATCGCAGGCACGTCAGGAGTGTATTGGGCCGACTTCGACAACACGGTCTGTATGCAAAGGCTGAAAAATGTGAATTCGAACAGGAAAGTATTCCATTTTTAGGGTTGGTCATCTCCAGTAAAGGCATTAAAATGGACCCCCAGAAGGTCACGGCTGTTCTAGATTGGCCAGTCCCGACTGATAAGAAAGGAATCCAGCGATTCGTTGGATTCGCTAATTTTTACCGCAAATTTATTAAGGGGTTCTCAGCTATCATTGCACCCATCACACAGCTTACCAAACAGGGTACACGCTTCCATTGGTCGGCCGAGGCTCAAAAGGCTTTTGAGACTCTCAAGGGCCTTTTTACCTCCGCCTCTGTACTGAAGCACCCAGATTCCTCTCTGCCATTTATTCTAGAAGTGGATGCATCTGAAATTGCTGTAGGAGCAGTATTATCCCAAAGACAGGGAACCAAGGCCCTGCTGCATCCTGTGGCTTTCTTTTCTCGTAAATTATCCACGGCAGAGAGAAATTATGATGTAGGTGACAGGGAGTTGTTGGCAATCAAGTCAGCATTGGAGGAGTGGCGCTATCTGTTGGAGGGTGCCGCTCATCCAGTTCTGATCTTTACAGATCATAAGAACCTGGAGTATTTGAGGTCTGCAAAGAGGTTGAAACCACGTCAGGCCAGGTGGGCTCTCTTTTTCTCCAGGTTCTCCTTCCATGTCACTTACCGTCCCGGCTCCAAGAATACCAAACCAGACGCCCTGTCTAGGATGTTCCATAAACCTCAAGAGATTTCCCCTCCAGACACCATTTTGTCTCCAGGGAACTTTCTTCTACTTCAGGGAAACCTGCTTTCCCAGATTAAACAGGCCTCCGCAGATATAGAATCTTCCATTAAGACAGAACTCCAGGTTAAGGATGGGTTATTGTGGCATGAGAATAGGATCTTTATACCTGAAACACTACGAGTTCCAGTACTAGAGCTCTGTCACGATCATGCGCTGGCTGGGCATTTTGGTGTGGCTAAGACCACTGATTTGGTTCAGCGCACCTTCTGGTGGCCTCAGCTGCGCAAAGATTGTAAGGAGTTTGTAGAGTCCTGTACCACCTGCCTTAGGAACAAAGGGCACAAAACAAGGGCATGGGGTCTACTAAAACCCTTGCCTGTCCCTGATAGACCCTGGAAAATGCTCTCGATAGATTTTATTGTAGAACTACCCCCGGCCGGGGGCTTCACTTCAATCTTTGTCATAGTGGACCGGTTGTCGAAGATGGCGCACTTTGTCCCAATGAAGGGTACCCCCTCAGCTACAGAAACAGCACAAGCATTCATTAAAGAGGTTGTCAGGCTCCATGGGGTACCAATTAACATCGTTTCAGATCGAGGGGTACAATTTACCTCTCGATTCTGGAGGGCTTTGTGTAAGACCTTGGACATTGAACTCTCGTTTTCATCGGCTTATCACCCCCAGACTAATGGGCAAACAGAAAGAACAAACCAGACTCTCGAACAATATTTGCGCTGTTTTTCTTCTTTTGCCCAAGATAATTGGATTGCTGTTTTACCATTGGCTGAATTCGCTTATAACAATTCCATTCACTCTGCTATCAAGCAAACTCCGTTTTTTGCGAATTATGGTTTCCATCCCTCATTTTTACCAAATTCTCTTCCAGAATGCACGGTACCCGCAGTCCAGGAGAAATTGGATTTCTTTACCTCTAACAACCAAGTTTTACAGGACACCATGACCAGAACCCAGGAGTACAACAAAGCGACCTTCGATAAAAAGAGGCGAGGTGAGCTCTTACTTGCACCTGGGGATCAGGTATGGTTGTCCACCATAAACCTTAGGTTGGCCTGCCCTTCCAAGAAGTTGGGTCCCAAATTTCTTGGACCATTCCCTGTTAAACGGAGAATTAATGAAGTTGCATATGAACTTGAACTTCCGGATTCACTAAAAGTACATCCAGTTTTTCACGTGTCCCTGCTTAAACCATCTATTACTAACCCATTTCCAGGTCGAAGTACGGATCCTCCTGATCCAATCCTGGTAGATGGGGAAGAGGAATTCGAGGTGGAGGCTATCATGGACCACAGGAAAAGAGGTAATCAAAACCAATTCTTAATAAAATGGAAGGGGTTTGGCCCAGAGGAGAATTCTTGGGAACCAGAGGATAATATTCATGCTGAAGACCTGTTACAAGCCTTTAAAACAGCTCATCCAGAGAGATTTTTTCAAAGGGGCATCCGGAGGCTGCCCCTTGGGGGGGGGCAATGTCACGAAGATCCTGCCAGTAACCGGCGTCCCAGGCGCACGGGAACCCGGCCACGGGTCCCATTGCGCATGCGCGCGCGTTCACGGGTGCGGTCACGCACAGGCACGCGCGCGCGCACTCCCGCTAGTGTCCGGCGGGCTATTTAAACCTGCCTGTCACACTCCATCCCTGCTGTCTGCTCTACAGCGTTCTGTGAGTGTTACCTGATCTGATCTGTGTTTCCTGTTATCCGACCCGGCTTCCTGTTTAACGATCCTGCTATCTGCCTGCACCAGACTCTCTTGGCTTGCCTGACCATCCCTCTGTATTACCCCTGGTACCTCTGCTGTCCGAACGTTACTGACCACCGGCTTGTTGACCCTCCGCTGTGTTCATCAGCTTCAAGTCTGCTACCTGCTGTTGTTCCTGGTTCCAGTCCAGCTTCCAGTTTGCTATTACCTGCTGTTGTTCCTGGTTCCAGTCCAGCGTTCCAGGCTACCTTCTGCTGTGTTCCAGCCCAGCGTTCCAGGCTATCTTCTGCTGTGTCCAGTCCAGCGTTCCAGTCTACTACCTGCTGTTGTTCCTGGTTCCAGTCCAGCGTTCCAGGCTATCTCTGCTGTGTTCCAGTCCAGCGTTCCAGTCTACTACCTACTGTTGTTCCTGGTTCCAGTCCAGCGTTCCAGGCTATCTTCTGCTGTGTTCCAGTCCAGCGTTCCAGTCTACTACCTGCTGTTGTTCCTGGTTCCAGTCCGGCGTTCCAGGCTACCTTCTGCTGTGTTCCAGTCCAGCGTTCCAGTCTACTACCTGCTGTTGTTCCT
The DNA here is from genome assembly GCF_042186555.1 of Aquarana catesbeiana. Taxonomy (NCBI): domain Eukaryota; kingdom Metazoa; phylum Chordata; class Amphibia; order Anura; family Ranidae; genus Aquarana; species Aquarana catesbeiana. The sequence goes on along the minus strand of NC_133325.1, from coordinate 151,488,283 downwards.
GGTTCCAGTCCAGCGTTCCAGTCTACTACCTGCTGTTGTTCCTGGTTCCAGTCCGGCGTTCCAGGCTACCTTCTGCTGTGTTCCAGTCCAGCGTTCCAGGCTATCTTCTGCTGTGTTCCAGTCCAGCTCCCAGTCTGCTATCACCTGCTGTTGTTCCTGGTTCCAGTCCTGCACTCCAGTCTCCGTCCTCAGTCTACTCCTCAGAGGGTGCCACCACTACTGGACTTTCAGCAACTGTTGATCCTGCCAGGCACCCATACCACTCTTCACTCCTGGCCCTCTGTCTCCATTCCAGGGGAACGGGAGTGGGAGCTGTAAGGGAGGTCTTTTCCTGCACTTCAGGCTCACAACCTACCAGGTACGTGACAGTAGCAGACAGCCATGTCTGAGCCTGAGCAGGGAACATCTCCCATGGAGGAACTCTGTGCACACCTGGCAGGATTGACTGAAGCAGTCAAAAGTCTGCAGCAAGGATACACCAGACTGGAGGAACGAGTGTTAACCCTGTCTAATCCCATTGGGGCCCAGGGAGCTTCCTCTGCTCCCGCTCCTTCAGTTGGGCCTTCCTCAACGGTGGTAATGCTCCCTCCGGAACCTAAGGTTCCCACACCTGAACGTTTCTTTGGAAATCGCCATAAGTTCAGAGCCTTCCGCAATTCTTGCGAACTATTTTTTGCTCTTCAGCCACGTACCTTTTCCCTGGAGGCTACAAAGGTGGGCTACGTGATTTCTCTGCTCTCTGGTGACCCCCAAACCTGGGCCCATCGCCTCCTAGAGCAAAAAGACATATCTCTGACCAACCTCTCCACTTTCTTTGCCGCACTAGGCCAGCTATATGATGACCCCCAGCTATCTGTAACTGCAGAAGCGGCTCTACACACCCTGCAACAAGGTCGCAGAGCAGCAGAGGATTATGTGGCTGAATTCAGGAAGTGGAGTGCGGATACTAACTGGAACGATGCGGCTCTCCGTTATCAATTTCGGTTGGGACTTTCTGATCCTCTGAAGGATGAACTGGCCAGGGTGGGTACACCACAGACTTTAAATGCTTTAATCGATCTAGCTATCCAGATCGATCGACGCCTACGAGAACGCAGGTCGGAGAGAGCTATGGGGTCTTCTCGTCCAACTTGGGTTACCCCTAAGGTTCCACATCACCCATCATCAACACCACCTACCTCCACGCTTAACTTACCTGAGCCAATGCAACTGGGTGTTTTGCGACCTTCGCTCACCCCAGAGGAACGACAACGTCGTCGTGCAAATAACTTGTGCCTGTATTGTGGGGAACCCAGGCACTACGTCAGGAACTGTCCTCTCAAGATCCGTAAGTGTTTATCCCTATCTACTGACTATGTAACATCCCTGGTTAAAAATACCACTCACCTTGCTCTGCCTCTTCTGCTACAGCTTCCAGGGAAGGATCTACAAGTCACCGCCATTATTGATTCAGGAGCTTGCAGCTGTTTCATGGATTCTCGTTTTGCCATCCAACACCAAATACCCTTGTCACCTAAAGCTCATGGACTTTCTATCCATCTAGCTGATGGAACCGCTATCAAGTCTGGACCTGTCACCCAGGAGACTATGCCAATACCTGTTCTCATTTCCAACATGCATCAGGAACAGCTGCGCCTGGACATTATCGCTTCACCTCTGTTCCCCATAATACTTGGCATGCCATGGTTACAGGCCCACAATCCGGACATAAATTGGATCACGGGTGAGGTGACCTTTTCCTCTACTTACTGCCAACAGTTTTGCAGAACCCAGAACATCCAGGAGAACTCTACTCTGTTATGCCTAGATACAGATCCTAGTCTGCTTCAATCCATTCCTTCTGCCTATCATGATTTCCTGGACGTATTTAGTAAACAGAGGGCAGAGGTGTTACCCCCTCACCGGGCCTATGACTGTCCCATTGAGTTGCTTCCTGGTGCTGAAATTCCTTTTGGAAGAATATTCCCCCTGACTGAAGTGGAGCAAGGGGCATTGAAGGAATACATTGATGAAAACCTCAAGAGAGGCTTCATTCGTCCATCCACGTCCCCCGCAGGTGCAGGCATCTTCTTCGTGCAGAAAAAAGATAAAACTCTCAGGCCGTGCGTGGATTACCGCGAACTAAACAAGATTACTGTGAAGAATCGGTACCCTCTCCCCTTAGTACCAGAGTTGTTTCAGAGACTGGGGACGGCTACCATATTCACCAAACTTGACCTCCGTGGGGCCTACAATTTAGTTCGTATCAGGGATGGTGACGAATGGAAGACCGCTTTTCGTACCCGTTATGGGCATTTTGAATACCTCGTGATGCCTTTCGGCCTGTGTAATGCCCCTGCCACATTTCAATACTTTATTAACGATGTGTTACGTGACTTTTTAGACCTGTTTGTCATTGTCTATTTAGATGACATATTGATTTTCTCTTGTTCCCTTGAATCCCATCGCAGGCACGTCAGGAGTGTATTGGGCCGACTTCGACAACACGGTCTGTATGCAAAGGCTGAAAAATGTGAATTCGAACAGGAAAGTATTCCATTTTTAGGGTTGGTCATCTCCAGTAAAGGCATTAAAATGGACCCCCAGAAGGTCACGGCTGTTCTAGATTGGCCAGTCCCGACTGATAAGAAAGGAATCCAGCGATTCGTTGGATTCGCTAATTTTTACCGCAAATTTATTAAGGGGTTCTCAGCTATCATTGCACCCATCACACAGCTTACCAAACAGGGTACACGCTTCCATTGGTCGGCCGAGGCTCAAAAGGCTTTTGAGACTCTCAAGGGCCTTTTTACCTCCGCCTCTGTACTGAAGCACCCAGATTCCTCTCTGCCATTTATTCTAGAAGTGGATGCATCTGAAATTGCTGTAGGAGCAGTATTATCCCAAAGACAGGGAACCAAGGCCCTGCTGCATCCTGTGGCTTTCTTTTCTCGTAAATTATCCACGGCAGAGAGAAATTATGATGTAGGTGACAGGGAGTTGTTGGCAATCAAGTCAGCATTGGAGGAGTGGCGCTATCTGTTGGAGGGTGCCGCTCATCCAGTTCTGATCTTTACAGATCATAAGAACCTGGAGTATTTGAGGTCTGCAAAGAGGTTGAAACCACGTCAGGCCAGGTGGGCTCTCTTTTTCTCCAGGTTCTCCTTCCATGTCACTTACCGTCCCGGCTCCAAGAATACCAAACCAGACGCCCTGTCTAGGATGTTCCATAAACCTCAAGAGATTTCCCCTCCAGACACCATTTTGTCTCCAGGGAACTTTCTTCTACTTCAGGGAAACCTGCTTTCCCAGATTAAACAGGCCTCCGCAGATATAGAATCTTCCATTAAGACAGAACTCCAGGTTAAGGATGGGTTATTGTGGCATGAGAATAGGATCTTTATACCTGAAACACTACGAGTTCCAGTACTAGAGCTCTGTCACGATCATGCGCTGGCTGGGCATTTTGGTGTGGCTAAGACCACTGATTTGGTTCAGCGCACCTTCTGGTGGCCTCAGCTGCGCAAAGATTGTAAGGAGTTTGTAGAGTCCTGTACCACCTGCCTTAGGAACAAAGGGCACAAAACAAGGGCATGGGGTCTACTAAAACCCTTGCCTGTCCCTGATAGACCCTGGAAAATGCTCTCGATAGATTTTATTGTAGAACTACCCCCGGCCGGGGGCTTCACTTCAATCTTTGTCATAGTGGACCGGTTGTCGAAGATGGCGCACTTTGTCCCAATGAAGGGTACCCCCTCAGCTACAGAAACAGCACAAGCATTCATTAAAGAGGTTGTCAGGCTCCATGGGGTACCAATTAACATCGTTTCAGATCGAGGGGTACAATTTACCTCTCGATTCTGGAGGGCTTTGTGTAAGACCTTGGACATTGAACTCTCGTTTTCATCGGCTTATCACCCCCAGACTAATGGGCAAACAGAAAGAACAAACCAGACTCTCGAACAATATTTGCGCTGTTTTTCTTCTTTTGCCCAAGATAATTGGATTGCTGTTTTACCATTGGCTGAATTCGCTTATAACAATTCCATTCACTCTGCTATCAAGCAAACTCCGTTTTTTGCGAATTATGGTTTCCATCCCTCATTTTTACCAAATTCTCTTCCAGAATGCACGGTACCCGCAGTCCAGGAGAAATTGGATTTCTTTACCTCTAACAACCAAGTTTTACAGGACACCATGACCAGAACCCAGGAGTACAACAAAGCGACCTTCGATAAAAAGAGGCGAGGTGAGCTCTTACTTGCACCTGGGGATCAGGTATGGTTGTCCACCATAAACCTTAGGTTGGCCTGCCCTTCCAAGAAGTTGGGTCCCAAATTTCTTGGACCATTCCCTGTTAAACGGAGGATTAATGAAGTTGCATATGAACTTGAACTTCCGGATTCACTAAAAGTACATCCAGTTTTTCACGTGTCCCTGCTTAAACCATCTATTACCAACCCATTTCCAGGTCGAAGTACGGATCCTCCTGATCCAATCCTGGTAGATGGGGAAGAGGAATTCGAGGTGGAGGCTATCATGGACCACAGGAAAAGAGGTAATCAAAACCAATTCTTAATAAAATGGAAGGGGTTTGGCCCAGAGGAGAATTCTTGGGAACCAGAGGATAATATTCATGCTGAAGACCTGTTACAAGCCTTTAAAACAGCTCATCCAGAGAGATTTTTTCAAAGGGGCATCCGGAGGCTGCCCCTTGGGGGGGGGCAATGTCACGAAGATCCTGCCAGTAACCGGCGTCCCAGGCGCACGGGAACCCGGCCACGGGTCCCATTGCGCATGCGCACGCGTTCACGGGTGCGGTCACGCACAGGCACGCGCGCGCGCACTCCCGCTAGTGTCCGGCGGGCTATTTAAACCTGCCTGTCACACTCCATCCCTGCTGTCTGCTCTACAGCGTTCTGTGAGTGTTACCTGATCTGATCTGTGTTTCCTGTTATCCGACCCGGCTTCCTGTTTAACGATCCTGCTATCTGCCTGCACCAGACTCTCTTGGCTTGCCTGACCATCCCTCTGTATTACCCCTGGTACCTCTGCTGTCCGAACGTTACTGACCACCGGCTTGTTGACCCTCCGCTGTGTTCATCAGCTTCAAGTCTGCTACCTGCTGTTGTTCCTGGTTCCAGTCCAGCTTCCAGTTTGCTATTACCTGCTGTTGTTCCTGGTTCCAGTCCAGCGTTCCAGGCTACCTTCTGCTGTGTTCCAGCCCAGCGTTCCAGGCTATCTTCTGCTGTGTCCAGTCCAGCGTTCCAGTCTACTACCTGCTGTTGTTCCTGGTTCCAGTCCAGCGTTCCAGGCTATCTCTGCTGTGTTCCAGTCCAGCGTTCCAGTCTACTACCTACTGTTGTTCCTGGTTCCAGTCCAGCGTTCCAGGCTATCTTCTGCTGTGTTCCAGTCCAGCGTTCCAGTCTACTACCTGCTGTTGTTCCTGGTTCCAGTCCGGCGTTCTAGGCTACCTTCTGCTGTGTTCCAGTCCAGCGTTCCAGTCTACTACCTGCTGTTGTTCCTGGTTCCAGTCCAGCGTTCCAGTCTACTACCTGCTGTTGTTCCTGGTTCCAGTCCGGCGTTCCAGGCTACCTTCTGCTGTGTTCCAGTCCAGCGTTCCAGGCTATCTTCTGCTGTGTTCCAGTCCAGCTCCCAGTCTGCTATCACCTGCTGTTGTTCCTGGTTCCAGTCCTGCACTCCAGTCTCCGTCCTCAGTCTACTCCTCAGAGGGTGCCACCACTACTGGACTTTCAGCAACTGTTGATCCTGCCAGGCACCCATACCACTCTTCACTCCTGGCCCTCTGTCTCCATTCCAGGGGAACGGGAGTGGGAGCTGTAAGGGAGGTCTTTTCCTGCACTTCAGGCTCACAACCTACCAGGTACGTGACACAAGCTCTGTACACTCACTACTTTACATTGTAGCAAAGTGTCATTTCTTCAGTGTTGGCACATGAAAAGATATAATAAAAGCTGATGGGGAGATCAGATGCGGCAGATTTGTTCAGGATCAAGGCCTAATACCATTGGCTAAGCTGAGGGAACTGTTCGGCCCATTCCCAATGGACGAATGGCGCTATAGACAACTTAAACATTTTATTGATAGCTTACCACAGGGGGTTCGATCCCCCACGGTGGCATCGCCTTTTGAACGATTATGTATGTCATCCTCTATCACCCCCCATGCGATCTCAGTGTTATATGAGTTACTGCAATCTTCACAGGAAGAGGAAAAACTGGGATTTATTAGGGAGTGGGAGAAAGATCTTAACCACACCTTTACAGAACCCCAATTAGATCATCTTTTCCGCCTTACCCATACGAGCACTGTTGACACCAAAATGCAAGAGAACAGCTATAAGGTTTTGACCAGGTGGTACAGGGTCCCCACTAAGCTCACTAAGATCTATCCGTCTCTTTCCGCCGCATGCTGGAGGGAATGCGGGCTTCGGGGTTCATTCCTCCACATTTGGTGGGAATGCCCCAAATTACGACCATTCTGGCTGGACATACATACTCAAATTAAACTCATATTGGATGTGGAACTCCCAGACTCACCACTGGAATCCTTACTGCACTTCCCTACCATTCCTCTCGGCCAGTATCGCAAGTCAATTTTACCACACTTACTTAACGCAGCACGAAGGTTGATCCCTATACATTGGAAAAAGCCTCAAATACCCACACGTGCCGAATGGATAGGGTTGGTTGATAATATTATGGCCGCAGAGGAATGGATGGCGAAGTGTAAAGACAAATACGAAAAGTTCTACTCAATATGGGCCACATGGATGCACTACACAGGTCAGGGGAAGGTGCCAGCCAGTGGATCTTCTCAGATACAGAACCCCAATTGATCCTCGCGTCTGAGGTTGTTTTTTTGACAGATATTGAAGTAACTACCAACAGGTGACTGATACACAGACGAGCTCTAATAGGCCCAGAGCAGTTCAATATGGTAGACCATGATAAGAGGTGTAACATTTCCTTTTTCTTTTTCGTTCTCCCTTTGTTCCCCCCCCTCCCTTTTTCCCCCTTTTTTTCTTTTTTCTGTTTTTTCTGATACTTTCATTATTATAAAAAGAATAATTACAGTATGTTATGGCTTACATCAAGGTTTATGACCTGGCGTTCGACCTGGTCTCAGGTACTATGGGTTCCAGTTAAACCCATACAGTTGACTGATGGTTATAGTCTTGTTCTGGGATCCTCCATCGGGGAGCAATAGGGGTGATCAATGGTTGTGTGAATTTATAAGTGTCGATTAGATGACTATAAATATCCCCCTACCATATTGCCCCTGATGTGTACAAGATCCTGGGTAATACACATATTCATTTGATACATAACACCCCCTTATGTAATTCGTACATACTTCGTATGTATTAACTGTTATGCTATGTCTCTCTGTATTTTTTTCATGGAAATATCTTTAAAATAAAGATTATATAAAAAAAAAAAAAAAAGATATAATAAAATATTTACAAAAATGTGAGGGATGTACTCACTTTTGTGAGATACTGTATATTCATATATATATATATATATATATATATATATATATATTATATATATATATATATATATATATATATATATATATATATATAAAATCCGATCCAATTGAATCCTTGAAATAAAGTGCAAAAGTACAAATACTCTCCACAGTGTAGGAATCACAGTGCTGTGCTCCCACTTACCAACATTTGTTGGCTCTAAACGTTTAGAGTCTCAATGCACTTATGGAAAAGTGTTCTGGTCCCAGCCTTATATTCCTCTATTCTCCTCCACTTCTCTGGTATAATGGCAGGATATAGTGATGGATATCTATTTATATAGAGAGGATCATAAAAAGATCTGCATAGTGTAATTCCATCTTTTATTAAAGTTTAAAACAATTAATAAGCTACACTCATGATAGATTGATGTAAAAAAAAGCATAAATTGTCAGATCGGAAGCACAACCTCGGCGTGTGCTTCAATGGCCAGAAGTGACGTCACCGGAAGTCCCTGCCAAATACGTTTTATCCAGGGACGTGCGGTGAGGTCAGTGGCTGGTGAGAATCAGAGCCAGATACACACAGGTTACATACACTGCGATTGTTAGAGTGAGAGCAATAATTCTAGCACTAGACCTCCTCTGTAACTCTAAACATGTAACTTGTAAAAATTTTAAAGGATCACCTACGGAGATTTATAAGTACTGAAGTTTGGCGCCATTCCACAAGTGAGTGCAATTTTAAAGTGTGACATGTTAGGTATCTATTTACTCAGCTTAACATCATCTTTCAAAAAAAAATCGGGCTAGCGTTAGTGTTTTTTAATCTTTTTTATTCATTAAACGTTTACAAAAATTGCTGCGCAAATACCGTGTGACATAAAAAGTTGCAGCAACCACCATTTTATTCCATAGGGTGTCTGTTAAAACAATATATATAATGTTTGGGGATTCTAAGTAATTTTCTAGCAAAAAAATTATGATTTTTACATGTAGGAGAGAAGTGTCAGAATTGGCCTGGGTGGCAAGGAGTTAATTACCATAAGTAATATACACATAATTATTATATATTGTTTTAAAGGTAATTTACTATATTTTCAAAATCTGTACTCAAGCAGGTGGCTTAATGGACAAATTACTTAAGTTTGAAGTTATAACTTCCAACCAGTAATTTCGCAGTAAATAGATAAATAATAAATTATGTTCTAACATATAGCATATAAATATATGATTTTGCCTGAATATAACAGTACCTTTTCAACAGAATCAGTTTCTCCCTCTTAACCGTGTGAGAAAAACATGGGATTGTGGGTAAATCTTTTTTTTTTTTTCAAATATAACATTTTTATTGTTTTTAGAAACAAATCAGGGAAGGTACATGAGTAATTACTTTGATGGCAGCAGACTTTATGTCTGGCCTGAAAAACACATATTAATAGTAATGAGATCTGTGATATCATTGTCCATGACATTGTGTGACACTTAATACTGACATTCTGAATCATTGAGTGAGAAAGGTCACAATATCCTCACAATTAGAGACCCCAGTGAGCTGCCCGAACTCCGACTAAGATTAGGTTGGGAAAAAAGAAAACAAAGCAGAGGGGATAAAAAGGGAAGAACATAATGGTTCCTTAGTGAACAAAGAGAAGAAAGAAAGAAACAGCAAAGTTAGGGAGGGAAGGGTGGGTAGAGAAAGGGGGGTGTAAACCCAGAGGCGGTGAACTCGGCGCCACTTTGAATAGCTGTCGGACCTGTAGTGATTCGTTCCTCATGACCCAAGCAGGGATGTACCCTCATCGGAGAGAATAAACATATTCCAGAGCTTCCATGCCATAGAATGTTTTTCCTGTTTATTTTGGGCCGTAAGGACTAATGCCGCGTACACACGAGCGGACTTTCCAGCGTACTAGGTCCGACGGTCTTTCCTACGGACTTTCTAACTAGGTCCGACGGACTTTCCGAACCAACGGACTTGGCCACACACGATAGGACTAAGTCCGTTCATAAGTCCGTTCGGTTTGAACGTGATGATGTAAACAGGACTAAAAAAGGAAGTTCAATAGCCAGTAGCCAATAGCTTCCCTTGCGTCGTATTTAGTCCGTCGGACCAGCACACAGACGAGCAGTTTTCCCAATTTTAGTCCGTCGGACTTTGAGTTCGTCGGACAGATATGAAACATGTTCTATTTCTAGGTCCGTCGGATTTTTATCCTGAAAAGCTATCGGACTAGCCCACACACTATCGGATTGTCCGCCAGACTAATCCCGTCGGACCTAGTCCGCCGGAAAGTCCGCTCGTGTGTACGCGGCATAAGTCTTCTTATTTTTAAATTTCCTCCACTCTGTGCAACCACATCCGAATAGACGGAGGTGTGCTTTTTTTTCCACATGAGGGGAATGCAGGACTTAACGACGTTCAAAAAATGTTGTACTATTGATTTTTGGTAGCTTTTTGCCGAAATTGTGGTAGCGTGGAGTAGAAGGAAAGCTGGATCGTTAGGATATGTGTAATCTTTAAATTTCTGGGTAATCGTCTGAACTGCCATCCAGAAATGTTGCAGTAGAGAGCAGGACCAGAGGATGTAGAGGAGTGTCCCCCTGTCTGTATAGGCATCTCCAGCAGTTGTCATTGGTGGTTGGGAAATACAGTCAGGTCCATAAATATTGGGACATCGACACAATTCTAATCTTTTTGGCTCTTGATGTGCTTTAACTGCAGACTTTCAGCTTTAATTTGAGGGTATTTACATCCAAATCAGGTGAACGGTGTAGGAATTACAACAGTTTGTATATGTGCCTCCCACCTTTTAAGGGACCAAAAGTAATGGGACAGATTAACAATCATCCATCAAACTTTCACTTTTTAATACTTGGTTGCAAATCCTTTGCAGTCAATTACAGCCTGAAGTCTGGAACGCATAGACATCACCAGACGCTGGGTTTCATCCCTGGTGATGCTCTGCCAGGCCTCTACTGCAACTGTCTTCAGTTCCTGCTTGTTCTTGGGGCATTTTTCTTTCAGTTTTGTCTTCAGCAAGTGAAATGCATGCTCAATCAGATTCAGGTCAGGTGATTGACTTGGCCATTGCATAACATTCCACTTCTTTCCCTTAAAAAACTCTTTGGTTGCTTTCTCAGTATGCTTCGGGTCATTGTCCATATGCACTGTGAAGCGCCATCCAATGAGTTGTGAAGCATTTTGCTGAAAATGAGCAGATAATATTGCCCGAAACACTTCAGAATTCATCCTGCTGCTTTTGTCAGCAGTCACATCATCAATAAATACAAGAGAACCAGTTCCATTGGAAGCCATACATGCCCACGCCATGACACTACCACCACCATGCTTAAATGATGAGGTGGTATGCTTTGGATCATAAGCAGTTATTTTCCTTCTCCATACTCTTCTCTTCCCATCACTCTGGTAAAAGTTGATCTTGGTCTCATCTGTTCATAGGATGTTGTTCCAAAACTGTGAAGGCTTTTTTAGATGTTGTTTGGCAAACTCTAATCTGGCCTATAGGTTTTTTAGGTTCACCAATGGTTTACATCTTGTGGTGAACCCTCTGTATTCACTCTGGTGAAGTCTTCTCCTGATTGTTGACTTTAACACAAATACACCTACCTCCTGGAGAGTGTTCTTGATCTGGCCAACTGTTGTGAAGGGTGTTTTCTTCACCAGGGAAAGAATTCTTCGGTCATCCACCACAGTTGTTTTCTGCGGTCTTCTGGGTCTTTTGGTGTTTCTGAGCTCACCAGTGCGTTCTTTCTTTTTAAGGATGTTCCAAACAGTTGATTTGGCCACACCTAATGTTTTTGCTATCTCTCTGATGGGTTTGTTTTGTTTTTTCAGCCTAATGATGGCTTGCCTCTCTGATAGTGACAGCTCTTTGGATCTCATATTGAGAGTTGACAGCAACAGATTCCAAATGCAAATAGTACACTTGAAATGAACTCTGGACCTTTTATCTGCTCCTTGTAAATGGGATAATGAGGGAATAACACACACCTGGCCATGGAACAGCTGAGCAGCCAATTGTCCCATTACTTTTGGTCCCTTAAAAAGTGGGAGGCACATATACAAACTGTTGTAATTCCTACACCGTTCACCCGATTTGGATGTAAAATATAAATATAAATATAAAGCTGAAAGTCTGCAGTTAAAGCACATCTTGTTCGTTTCATTTCAAATCCATTGTGGTGGTGTATAGAGCCAAAAAGATTAGAATTGTGTCAATGTCCCAATATTTATGGACCTGACTGTAAGGAAAGCATAGGTTTTAGATAGCACTTGAGGTAGAACCCCTTCATCCCTACAGTAATCCGCAAAGGTCGTTAGGGTCCAATTAAATCAAGCTGGATTGGCGATCAAATGCAGGAAGTGGTGTAGTCGTATTGCTTTCCAAAATGGAAGTCGAAAGTTGCCAGTGTCACTCATCAGTGATTGAATGGAAGGCCACTGATTGCCATCTAAAAAATGCAAGGCACGATCCCGACCCGCCGATAGGAGCACCTCATATTCTGATTGTTCAAGTCCAGAGGGGAACACTGGGTTGCCCAGTATTGGGAAAAGAGGAAATTCTCTAGTGGAAAGGGAGGTTGTCAATATAATTGTCGAGCCTACATTGAGAGTGTAGCCTATTATAGGGTGGGATTTAAGAGCAAAAGGCAACTGGTCAAAACACTACACGGCCCCTTTCAATGGAACCATAGTCTGGGCTTGTTCCAGTTGCGTCCAGAGTTTGATCTTACCGTGTCGGTTCCAGTCAATAATTCTCCCTAGGTGTACCGCCAAGTAGTAATTTCGTAAGTCAGGGAGAGCTAGACCTCCATAATGTTTGGGTAGGTTAAAGTAACGTCTGCGTAAGCGAGCTTTCGATTGTGCCTAGATAAATTTAATAAAAAGTGAGTGCAACTGTTTCAAATATTGTGGCGCAATCTTGAAATAAAGCGTAGTTCTTGAAATAAAAATAGAAACTTTGGGAGTATACACATCTTGAGGAGGTTGCATCTGCCAAACCAAGAGTGTAGGCCTTTGTTCCACTCCTCTAACAACAAACGGGTCTTGGTTAGCAGAGGCGGAAAGTTACGTTCAAAGGTGCGTGTCAAATCATTAGGAATAAGGGTTCCCAAATACAGTCCGACCATTTAAAGTTGAATTGGGTTCGTAGGGATTTTAGTCTATTTGGTGTTACATTAACCGCTTGCCGACAGCCGCCTGTACATTTACTTCGACACAATGGCACGGACAGGCAAATGGGCGTACAGGTACGTCCCTTTAAATTTGCTGCCATGCCATCGCATGCGCGGCGGCGGCATGCGCCCGCCCTGAGCTCTGTGAGTGTGATCGCGTCTACCGCGGACTCGATGTCCATGGGGATACCCGCGATCATCTCACAGAGATAAAGAACGGAGAAATGCTGATGTAAACAAGCATTTCCCCGTTCTGCCTAGTGACAGGACACTGATCACAGCTCTCTGTAATCGGGAGCGGTGATCAGTGTCGTGTCACACATAGCCCCTCCCTCCACAGTTAGAATCACTCCCTAGGACACACTTAACCCTTACAGCGCCACCTAGTGTTAACCCCTTCACTGCCAGTCACATTTACGCAGTAATCAATGCATTTTTAATCGCACTGATCGCTGTAAAAATGTGAATGGTCCCAAAATAGCGCCAAAAGTGTCCACCATAATTTCGCAGTCACAATAAAAATCGCTGATCACCGCCATTGCTAGTAAAAAAAAAATTATTAATAAAAATGCCATTAAACTATCCCCTATTTTGTAGACGCTGTAACTTTTGCGCAAACCAATCAATAAATGCTTCTTAAATACAAAAGAGGAGCAGCGCTGTGACAAAGAAAGTGAAAAAGTATATGTGATATACCCAAATCAAAAAAATAAATGAGTAAATACTAGACCCAAGTTTGCAATAGGTACCAAATTTCATATAAATAGGTAGAAAAAGTCCTATCCAAGATCAATCATAAGTAGTAGACAAAATAGGAAGCGTAGATAGGTAGAAATCCAAATACATCAATATGTCCTTCACCGCACCACTGTGGTATTGATAAAAATGCGCGCTTACCAAATGGCAAGCTTGAAAAAGCTTGCGACCTTAACCCGGTCGGGGCCTTTCAGGATGGAACCATCAAAGGAAAACACACATCACCTTCGCTTGGATTAAGCACGCTCACCACCAATTATCACTGTTTTATGGAGATGTACCCCTGGTTAGGGATAAACCTCGAGAGAGGTGTACCAAGAAAAGAGGGAAAGCACCATAGCGTAATCCAGCTTTCACGGTTTATTAAAATCAAAACTAGTAAATTGCACTTACATTCAGAAAGGTAAACAATAACACATAAGCCGGCCGGCTAGAAGCGAACGCCCGTCCTGCAGGCTGTGGATGCAGCACGTCAGCACGCCCGACGTACGTTTCGTCACACTCTGACGTCGTCTGGGGCACGGGCGACGCACTGACGTGTCGCATTAATATAATAGAACACCGTAGCCAGGCCTCGTACTGAGGACGGGACCGGAAATCACCTTGCGTTCCACTGGTTTAAGGGCGGATGACAAAGAAACGCCATCTTGGATGTGGGATTAACCGTAACATCCTATACCAATGTAAACAAGCGGAAGAAAAACAATAAATAAAACTAATAAATAATAAATTAATACATAAGTTAATCATTAGCTGATAAAAAACCAAACTTTACATAGATTTAATAAAATTAAAATTAAAAATTAAAAGTGGGAATTAAAAAATTTAAAAAATTTTTTTTTTTTTTTTTTAATTTTTTTGGATGACATCATTCGCCAGTGTGACCATTGGTGAAGAAAATACCAAACCACAATGAACATTTTCAGGATAGTAAATCATAGGGGAAAGGAAGGTGATTTGTTCCCACATATAAAGAGCACTAAATCGACCTTAACACAGATCCCATTTAAAGTAACACAACCAGAAAAAAATATAAATACATTCGACATATAACTAACCCCAACCAAGGATACCAAATCTATACAAGTAATAATGGGGCACATACCCCATTAAATAGATCAAAAATAAACCATTGGGGCATATACCATCCCAGAAGTAATATATATCAATGTTGCCCGTATAGTAAATGTAGGAGATAGTCCCTAAAGTTAATCCGGGACTCCAGATGGATAGGGGTTGTTGTCAGACCAAAATTTTGAGGATTTGCTTACTCCTCATGAGTTATCGATAAAAGCATTGGTGTCAGTATCAATATTGAGCCCATGTGGGGCATAGCACCTGATTTTATGTATCCAGAGCATCTCAAGTTTTGAGATGCTCCTAACCAAAGAGCTAATACAAGTAAAAAGGCGCAAAGCACAGTTACCTTGAAAGTAAAACCGATTAGTCCAGAAACTGAAAACTGTAAAAATGCATGTGTAAGTTCATGCATATATACTGGGAGTATATACAAGAGGTCAGTCAGGGCGGCCACCAAAGGAACCAAAAGCAGGGTCCAGCAAGCTAAAACAAACAACAAGGAGAGGGGCGCCTCTGAGTATAAATCATAAATACATTTTATTAAAACAACAATATCCACTCACATGGAAGTTGGAGAAGTTGCATTAGGGTCGGTTGGCTGGGCTGGAGAGATGCGGTGGAACTACAGGTCACAGCGGTTCCTGCAGGGCATGCCAGGTCCAAAGAGGATTAGTTCTTGCAGCCAGGTTCAGTCTCTTGCAGCGAACAGTCCAACACAAATCCTGCTGGGTTGGGAGCCAGGTTATGTCCCAGATGCACAGATAGGGGTTCCAGGGAAGGAAGGGAGAGATGTGTAGGACGCCAGAGCATCCGTTCAGCCGTGCTGCTGCTCACTGATAGAATGGTGTGAAGCCTCTAGGAAGGGAAAAAGGCCGGCCGAGCCGAAGATCTCTAGCGAGGCTTGGAGAGCAAGTACAGCGTGGCGCCCGGTGATGACGTCACACGCATGCGACGCGTTTCAGAATAGGCTTGCCATTGGTGGACGAATGGCCGCATTCCTATGTCAATATTAAGGTCCAGAAAATGAATATTGGACTGGCTGGCTTCGAAATTAAGCACAATGCCCCTATTATTGGAATTAAGTTCCTCCATAAAGAGGTCAAGGTCACCACGATCGCCATCCCACAGGAGGAGGATGTCGTCAATGTACCTAGCCCACAGTTTTAACTGGGGCCTCTGGCAAACATGGACGACATCCTCCTCCCATAGGGCCATAAACAGGTGTGCTTAATTTCGAAGCCAGCCAGTCCAATATTCATTTTCTGGACCTTAATATTGACATACAAGGGGACCGGTTTGTAACCTCTACCTATTTTAAGAAAACAGACCGGAATTCATATATCCCTTTGAATAGTTGCCACCATAGATCGTGGCTCCGGTCTGTTCCCAAGAGTCAATTCTTGCGACTTAAGCGTAATTGTACCGACAATTCTCAGTTTTTGCAACAGGCCGGAGTCCTGATGAACCGGTTTGTGGAAAAAGGGTATAATATGGAATTTCTAACCCAAACCTTAGATGTTGTTAAGGGTATTGACAGGGAACAGCTGCTGAATCAAGGGGCACCCCCCAGAGATAATTCTGTCACTCTCCCCTTTATTACCACATATTCAATACAGCATAACAACATTAAAAGCCTACTCAATAAACATTGGCACCTACTGGGGAACGATCCGGTCCTGAGAACGGTTGTTCCAGACAAACCACAAGTGATTTTTAGGGGAGCATCGTCACTTAGGAATAGATTGGCTCCTAATGTACTTGATCCCCCTATTAGAGGCATTCACGGCCTTTTTGACAACCTGAAGGGGTACTACAAATGTGGTAGATGTCGTACTTGTAGGCTTAATTCGGTGACATCTAGGCGAACTCAGAAATTCATCTCTTATGCCGCGTACACACGGTCGGACTTTTCGTCTACAAAAGTCCAACGGACGCTGACGGACTAAAGCTGGCTGGTAATCCGATCGTGTGTGGGCTTCTCCGGACTTTCAACGTACTTTTTTAGCCTCAAATCCGACGGACTTTAGATTTGAAACATGCATCAAATCTTTACGTCGTAACTACGACGGACCCCGAAGTCCGCTCGTCTGTATGCTAGTCCGACGGACAAAAAAACGACGCATGCTCATAAGCAAAACTAAACGGAAGCACTCGGTCTAGTAAAACTAGTGTTCGTATTGTAGGTAGCACATTCATCACGCAGCAAAATCTGTGATCGTTGAATGCAGCGCATTTTATTTCTTCTTTACGAATGCTCTAAAGAACGAAGGTGTTTTGCTGTTCATAATCAGAGTTCTCCCAAACTGATTTCTGGATTCTTTTTCTCTTTGATCTCATGAATGATATAGTATGCATTTTAAAAACAATGTTTCCATACTAATAATACTTTTTCCCCTTTTTTTTTTTTTTTTTAGGTTTGTAAAGTTACCACAAAGAACCCATTATTCTTTTTTTTTTTTTATAGTGATTATTTTTTAGTTTTTAGATAAAGTTAACCCAAAGCACCGTTTTTGGTTATGTAAATTTTTTTATTTTCAAGACTTACCACTTGAACATTATTAACATTAGTAATGTATTTTTGGTGTGTTTTTTCCAAACTCAATGAGATTGTTGTCCCTTGTTAATTTAACATTGTGTGTAAAATCAATGATTTAAAAGAAAACACATAAAGTCTTTTGCTAAACTCAAAAAAGATCCATTTATTCATGGTCAAAATAAAATAAAGAGGAAGTCAACGCTGGAAAAAGTCGGTGTACCAGAAAATTGGGATCTTGCGGAGTCCATATAAGAGGGAGCACAATCTGGTCCAAGAATCCCAGAGATCAACAGCACCAGCAGATGATCTAGATGTCCCCAGACTGTGGTCCTACAACAGCCTGCGTCTTCTGTCAGACCAGACTGAACCCAGGTCATCACTTTCTTCTCTTCCCTGCAGCCTTTCCTCCACGCTGCCCTGCAGCCTTCCCTGTAGCCTTCTTTTGAGGTTGTGGCAGGAGGAGGAGGAGGAGGAGGAGGGGGGGGCTGCCTCATGTAGTTGGGTGTTTTGTGTTAGCGTGCCCTGCAGCCCCTTATGGATTGTTTCCCCAAATAGGCGCTCACAAATGAGGCGCTGCTCCCAATCCATCTGAAGAAGCCTGCTGGCTAAGTAGCAGCCATAGGATTCTTCCGCTTCGGGGGGGCTCCTTAAAAAACGGGTGGCCTCTTGCATGAGGCGCAGGGATGCGTCCTGTGTGACCATCCCCTTCCTGGCCCTTTTTTTGGGAAGGTGGAGGGGAGGCACTTGGGATTCGGTCAGGCTCCTACTGGGCCCAGCCACCTCACTTGGCCCAGCCACCTCACTGGGAGCAGCCACCTCACTGGGAGCAGCCACCTCACTGGGAGCAGCCACCTCCTGCCTGACACTGGGCCCAGCCTCCTCCAGGATGATGGTGAATCCGGCCTCCTCCAGGCTGTCCATGGGCCCGGGCTCCTCCTGCCTGCCACTTTCCCCACATTCCTCCTGGATGGACTCATCCTGTGTATAAAAAAAGGACAATAGTTTGAGTATATTTTTTTGGGTTCATCAATGACACACAGTTTGCTTCTCATGAATAGCAAATTCAATGTGAATACATCTCTTTAATAAAAGAGTCTAATCAGACACCCTAATTATTTCAAGCAGGTGCCAAACATATTTAGCCACTACTGTCAATTGATATGTATACACAATTTTGAGTGCAAAATTATTTTAGACAATTATAACATCCAGTTAACATCATTAATATTAGTACAGTAAATATTTGTTAAAATAATTTACCTGACTCCAGATGGTCATATCTGGTTCATCCAGGATGGAAGACCCAGCTTGCTCCTCATCAGCCTCTGCTGGGGTGGAGGGAAGGGTGGAGGGAAGGGTGGAGGGAAGGGTTGAAAGTGATGGCCTGGCTTCATTCTGGTCATCCAGAAAACGGAGTTGATTGTAGTACCACAGCCTGGGTACATAAACATCATCTGCTGATGCTCCTGATCTCCTTGATTCCTGGATCTTCTTATGCTCCCTCCTATACATGTTCCTCAAGACCCCAATTTTCTTGAGCAATGTCTCCATTGTTGCTTCCGGGATGGTCGCCTGGACAAAGGACAGAAGTCTCTCCAGCGTTGACTTCCTCACATGCTTTGCATAATACTGAGGGTGTTTCACCTCCCACAAATTCCTCATCTCTCGATATTTCGAAATAAAAGCTGTAAGGAACTCTGGATCCTTAAATAGGGGATTCATTATATCTGGAAAAGATGAAGTCACAAGACAAAAAACACTTTTATTATAGGTTTCTGCTAACCCCTCATCATCTTCTCCCTATGTAGGCCTCATCAATCTATCAAGCCATATAGGCCGCTTGCTACAAAGTCATGACCATAAAACCCAAAAAATATATATCTAAAATTACCTTCGTTTTGTAACGTCCTGGTCCACTATCACCTACCACAGAACGTACGTACGACACGTGCGCAAGGCTCTTTATACACTACGCATGTGTGAAACTCCGCCTGCGTCGCCCGCCCCTGACGTTCGAAATTAACTCATGTTCTCCGCCCCCTAATTCGACGCACAGAACGTACGTACGACACGTGCGCAAGGCCCCTCTTTATACACTACGCATGTGTGAAACTCCGCCTGCGTCGCCCGCCCCTGACGTTCGATTTTAACTCATGTTCTCCGCCCATTTTTTGTTACGGCGCGTAGTGGAGTTAAATAATGGCGGAGACACCTGAAATGTTGACGACCTCAGGTAGTGGAGACAGCCCGGAGGCTGGAACGTCAACAAAATCTATGAGGCCTAGATTTAAGGCCTCTAATATGAGTTTTAAAGAGATGGTGGAGATGGTGGCCATTCTTCACAAAGACGACTATGATGGGAAGTATGGGCCGTACGCACGGCCAAATTTGCGCAAGGCCAAAATAATGGCGAAGGTCGTGGACACTTTGCAGGCATCTTTTGGGGTCCAGCGCTCCAAAGATCAACTGAGAAAAAGATGGTCTGACCTGAAACTCAGGGAGCCGGATCAATACCGACGTATCCGGAAAGTTCTTAAAAAAAGTAAGTACTTGTCGTGTTTTTCTCTTGTGTTTATTACCTTGTATACTGCTCCATGTGCTTTTCCTTCCTATACGATTTTTTGTTCATCGTTTTAAACGATCTTTTAATAAACCTCGTTACATATCTATAGATAGATCTATATATATATATATATAGATCTATATATAGATATATATAGATATATATAGATATATATATATAGATATATATATAGATATATATAGATATATAGATATATATATATCTATATAGATATATATATATCTATATAGATATATATATATCTATATATAGATATATATAGATATATATATATATCTATATATAGATATATATATATAGATATATCTATATAGATATATATAGATATATATATATATATATATATATATATATATATATAGATATATATATATAAATATATATATATATAGATAGATAGATATAGATATATATAGATATATATATAGATATAGAGAGAGAGAGAGAGAGAAATATATAGAGAGAGAGAAATATAGAGATAGGTAGATAGATAGATATAGAAATGTAAAACATTCTTTTTGAATATTTTAAGTTATCTTAATTTTTTTTCTTTACATTTAGTTAGATATTTAGAGATTTTGTTCCAGATATAGAGAGAGATCAAAAGATTATTAACTATATTTTGAGATATTGATATCTATCTATCCGATATGTCTTTATAATTTTAAATATTGAGGTAAAATAGGAACTCTACACAAACCACTTCACTACAAATGTTGGAAAATTACTATGTACTAAAATATCTGTGTGCTAAGTGGATTAATAATTTTTTGTTTCACATAGGGGAAAAATCACTCAGCCAACAAGAAGACAGTCCACCCCAAGCAAAACATGATTGGGAAATCAGCCCAAGTCCCACTGAGGATGTGGAGGAAGGAGAGGTGGGCGACATGGGCACCCCACCAGGTGAGTGTCTGACACACCAGCTTACGTTAATCTATGCATGGCTGCCTTTTGTTTAATGTAATTTGTCTACTCTATTTTAGGGGATCTGGTTGTGCTTCATTCAAGCAACAGTGCCACCCCCGAGGATGTGGAGGAATTAGGCTACATGGGCACCCCACCAGGTCAGTGTCTGAGACAACAGCTTTATTTATGGTAAGGTAAACTATGTATGTGTGCATATTTCTAAAGACATTTTTTGGTTTCATTCCACTTTAGGTACAACAACAAGAAGTGACTATTTCACCTCTGAAAGTGCCCAACGGCTAATTGGTCAAATAATGGCCTGGAATAAAGACATGGATGAAATGCGTAATCGGCTGGATCGTATGCAGCAGGAAATGAAGGACATGATTGATGTTTTGGGTCGAATCTAAATGCCCTTTTTTAAACCCCAAAACATCAATCATGTCCTTCATTTCCTGTTTTGCTGACCCCATTCTGGGCCTTCTCTTTCTTTTTTTGGCAGAACATAAAAATGGCTGTTTAACCTAATTTAAAAAAGGAGGGCTGTTTCTCGTAAATACCTAAAAAATCCACAAAAAAATAAAACTTGATTTTCTCAAAAACCCAAAAA
The DNA here is from genome assembly GCF_042186555.1 of Aquarana catesbeiana. Classification (NCBI taxonomy): domain Eukaryota; kingdom Metazoa; phylum Chordata; class Amphibia; order Anura; family Ranidae; genus Aquarana; species Aquarana catesbeiana. The sequence goes on along the minus strand of NC_133325.1, from coordinate 151,467,133 downwards.
AAAAAAAAAAAATTGATTTTAAAAAACCAAAAAAAAAAAAAAAAACTTGATTTTAAAGAAACAAAAAAAAAAAAAAATTGATTTTAAAAAACCAAAAAAAATAACAAAACTTGATTTTCAAAAAAAAACAAAAAAAAAAAATGATTTTAAAAAACCAAAAAAAAAAAAAAAACTTGATTTTAAAAAACAAAAAAAAAAAAAAAAATTGATTTTAAAAAACCAAAAAAAATAACAAAACTTGATTTTCAAAAAAAAAAAAAAAAATTGATTTTAAAAAACCAAAAAAAACTAAAAAAACTTGATTTTAAAAAAACCAAAAAAATAACAAAACTTGATTTTCAAAAAAACAAAAAAAAATAAAAAAAAATTGATTTTAAAAAACCAAAAAAAACTAAAAAAACTTGATTTTAAAAAAACCAAAAAAATAACAAAACTTGATTTTCAAAAAAACAAAAAAATAAAAAAAAAATTGATTTTAAAAAACCAAAAAAAACTAAAAAAACTTGATTTTAAAGAAACCAAAAAAATAACAAAACTTGATTTTCAAAAAAACAAAAAAAATAAAAAAAAATTGATTTTAAAAAACCAAAAAAACTAAAAAAACTTGATTTTAAAAAACCAAAAAATATAAAACTTGATTTTAAAAAAACCAAAAAAATAACAAAACTTGATTTTCAAAAAAAAAAAAAAAAAGCCTGTTTGCGAAAATCAAAAAGCCAAAAATATTTTTTTGTGGATTAGGTAGAAATATTTAAATATAATTATATTTTTCTACATTATTAAGATATCATTATATTTTTGTCTATGAACATTTTATACTAAATGCAGAACTGAATGCATAACAACCATTAATAAAAACATCTCCTTATAGGAATTAAATAAATGTGTGGTTTGTTATTTCAAGGCTCAGTATCAGTTTGGTTCTAATTGTAAAAAAGTTGTTTACAGTGGCAATGGAGCTTATTTAGACATTTAAAATTAAAATACAGTTGGCACTACAACTGCTCGACCATAACCTAGGAGACAGCCCAAAAGAAAGGCAAGCAATAAATATAATGCAAGATTTCCTCAATATTTTTTTTATTGTAAAAAATTATATATCCTGGCCCATTGCAATGGCCCCCCTACCCATAAAATAATTAACATATTGCTGTCTAACTTGACGGGCACTTTGGGGGGCCAAGCCAGTACGGACAGTATCCAGGCCCGTAAGGTTGGCTTCTATTTGTCCGGCCTCAGGCCCAACTGTGCCTATATAATTGGGAGAATGTTTGTTTAAAAAGTTGTGCAGAATGCAGCACGATAAAATGATAAAATTAAGTTTGTATTCCGCCAAATTAATGGCTGTTTGAAACAGGCGGAACCGGCTGGCCAGAATTCCAAACGCATTCTCAACCACTCTTCTAGCTCTGGCCAGCCGGTAATTAAAAACCCTCCTCTCCGGGGTGAGGGTTCTTTGGGGGAATGGCCTCATGAGGTGCTTGCTGAGAGCGAAGGCTTCATCGGCAATGAAGACAAAGGGGAGTCCTTCCACGTTATCCTCATCAGGTGGCAATCCCAGGCCACCACTCTGGAGACGCTGGCAGAACTCCGTCTGGGCAAATACTCCTCCATCCGACATCCGGCCATTCTTCCCCACGTCCACATATAAAAAATCATAGTGTGCCGACACCACCGCCATTAAAACAATACTGTGGAACCCCTTATAATTAAAATAGTATGACCCCGAATGGGGTGGTGGCACAATGTGGACATGTTTCCCATCTATAGCCCCTCCACAATTGGGAAAGTCCCAACGGCTGGCAAAATGGGATGCCACAGTCTGCCATTCCTGTGGCATTGAAGGAAACTGGGGAATCAAACAAGAAAACCAAAATCAATTAATTTGGAAGCTAACATTGCAAGAAAATTAGACAATTAAAAACATTATTCCCCAGCATCAGTATAACATTAAATAATTTAATTCTTCTGGAATAACTAATATGGAAAGGCACACTTATCAGATTGCTCACCCCCTCTGATGGAACATTGATTACATTTTAGGGGGTTGTGAAATCCCTAAAAAAGATTACTTTTAGGACACGCAGGAATTTAGGGACTAAAAAGGCTACAAGACTGCAGTTGTCGCACTCTGCAGGTGCAGTTGCTAACCAGCTTACAGTAAATGAGGTAATGTAAAAAGGCATTCATGTTGCAAGGAGTACACAATCACAGGCAAGGGCAATTAATGAAAACACTTTGAGGCTTGCATATGATTTGATGATGGAAATCAGCAGAGCTTCTGCTCATTTACTAAAGCACTGGAACAAATGCACTTGTAGAGTGCACATGCATTTTGCAAACTGCAACATATATTTGCTTTAGACAAATCAACACCACAGAACATTCAAGCAAATTTTAACGAGGGTGGGGGGGGGGTTGTGAAATCTAGATAATTGCTAATTAGCAGCACACTATTTGGAGTGAGTTTAGGTGGGGGTGGGTGGGGGGGTTGTGAAATCTAGATAATTGCTAATTAGCAGCACACTATTTGGAGTGAGTTTAGGTGGGGGTGGGTGGGGGGGTTGGGAAATCTAGATAATTGCTAATTAGCAGCACACTATTTGGAGTGAGTTTAGGTGGGGGTGGGTGGGGGGTTGGGAAATCTAGATAATTGCTAATTAGCAGCACACTATTTGGAGTGAGTTTAGGTGGGGGTGGGTGGGGGGGTTGGGAAATCTAGATAATTGCTAATTAGCAGCACACTATTTGGAGTGAGTTTAGGTGGGGGTGGGTGGGGGAGTTGTGAAATCTAGATAATTGCTAATTATAAGCACACTAAATACACTCAAACAAAATACATTCAAAATGAGTAGACTAGGTGGATATGTTCCCATCACTTCATGCTGGGAAGGTTATTGAAGGAAAATATACATGCATGACAAAAAATAACAGGAAAAAATTCCAGCATGTGTGAGGATAAAAAGGGGACATTCACACTATATTGCAATGATGGTAAGTAGTGTTTGAAGCAAGAAATACATTACATTATCAAAGATTACATAAAAGAACATGTGATGCTAATAAAAGAAAAATATCTTACCTTAAAGGGGTTGTAAAGGTGTTTTTTTTTTTTTTTAAAAATAACAAACATGTCATACTTACCTTCACTGTGCAGCTCGTTCTGCACAGAGTGGCCCCGAACCTGGTCTTCTGGGGTCCCTCGGCGGCTGTCTCAGCTCCTCCCCGCAAGCATTTACCACCTTCATGCGAGCTCTCTCGCACGGTGGTGAGTGCTTGCGGGCGCGCTCCCGTGATACAGCCGGCGGCTATAGCCGCTCGCTGTATCACTCGGCCCCGCCCCCCGGCGCGCCGCGTCATCGGATGTGATTGACAGCAGCGCGAGCCAATGGCTGCGCTGCTTTCAATCCATCCACTGCAGCCAATCAGCGGCCAGGGTGAGCGGAGGAACAGATGTCGGGAACGCGAAGCTGACTTTCGAGGCGTCAGGTAAGTAAAACGGGGGGGCTTGGGGCGGCGGTTCTGTCAGAAGTTTTTTCACCTTAATGCATAGAATGCATTAAGGTGAAAAAACTTTTACCTTTACAACCCCTTTAATATAGTCCTTCTGCAGGACCTGTATGATGGCAGAACAGGTCTCTGGGATAATGATCCCCAGAGCCTGGGGGGAGATGCCTGTCGAGAACTTAAGGTCCTGCAGGCTTCTCCCTGTGGCCAAATACCGCAAGGTAGCGACCAGCCTCTGCTCCGGAGTGATGGCTTGCCTCATGCAGGTATCCTGCCTGCTGATATAGGGGGTCAGCAAAGCCAACAAACGGTCAAAAACGGGGTCCGTCATCCGGAGAAAGTTCCTGAAATCCTCAGGATTATTCTCACGGATCTCACGGAGCAAAGGCATGTGACAGAACTGGTCACGCTGAAGCAACCAATTCTTGGTCCATGAACTCCTCCTCGCCCTGTTCATGGACTGGTCTTGGGCTGAAGAATAAACTACAGCACCAAGCACATACAATGCACAAGCTCTACGACGAGTACGTACAGGTAACATGGTTTCAAAACGGTCGGCTGGTCAGAACGCACTAAACAGAACGCACTGAAGAACAGCAAGGCCTGTGAAGAACGACCTGAAAATCAGGAACGAGCGGACAATAAAACAAAGATTTCTCAATGCCAACTGACCAAACGCACTGAAAAGCAGATACAAACCTCACAAGCACAGACTGAACAACAGTTAAAACGAACTGAAAAATACGAGTCTCACAAGCGCGAATCGTCTCTCACCAAACTTCTACTAACACGAGATAAACACGAGATTAGCAGAAGGAGCCCAAAGGGTGTCGTACGGGCTATTGAACTTCCGTTTTATAGTCTCGTCGGACTTGGTGTACGTCACCGCGTACTAGGCTGTCGTACTTTTGTGTGGTCGTGTGTAGGCAAGTCCGTTCGTAAGAAAGTCTGCCGCAAGTCCGCCGAAGGTACGTCGGAAGTATGTCGGACAGGCTGTCGGACTTTTGTAGACGAAAAGTCCGACCGTGTGTACGCGGCAATATAGTACCCAAGAGGAACATGATATTAGGCCCTTTATTACCTGTACAACGGAGGGGGTCGTCTATCTACTGCAGTGCCCCTGCGGTTTACAGTATGTGGGCAGGACTAGGCGACCCCTCTCCGTTCGTTTAAATGAACATATCACTAACATCTTGAATGGCTTCCCTAAGCATTCTGTCTCAAAGCACTATTTGACCACTCATAATAAAGACCCCTCCAAAACACTCTTTTTAGGAATTGATAGATATCGGCCCCATTGGAGGGGTAGCTCTTTGGTTAGGAGCATCTCAAAACTTGAGATGCTCTGGATACATAAAATCAGGTGCTATGCCCCACATGGGCTCAATATTGATACTGACACCAATGCTTTTATCGATAACTCATGAGGAGTAAGCAAATCCTCAAAATTTTGGTCTGACAACAACCCCTATCCATCTGGAGTCCCGGATTAACTTTAGGGACTATCTCCTACATTTACTATACGGGCAACATTGATATATATTACTTCTGGGATGGTATATGCCCCAATGGTTTATTTTTGATCTATTTAATGGGGTATGTGCCCCATTATTACTTGTATAGATTTGGTATCCTTGGTTGGGGTTAGTTATATGTCGAATGTATTTATATTTTTTTCTGGTTGTGTTACTTTAAATGGGATCTGTGTTAAGGTCGATTTAGTGCTCTTTATATGTGGGAACAAATCACCTTCCTTTCCCCTATGATTTACTATCCTGAAAATGTTCATTGTGGTTTGGTATTTTCTTCACCAATGGTCACACTGGCGAATGATGTCATCCAAAAAAAAATTAAAAAAAAAAAAAAAATTTTTTAATTTTTTAATTCCCACTTTTAATTTTTAATTTTATTAAATCTATGTAAAGTTTGGTTTTTTATCAGCTAATGATTAACTTATGTATTAATTTATTATTTATTAGTTTTATTTATTGTTTTTCTTCCGCTTGTTTACATTGGTATAGGATGTTACGGTTAATCCCACATCCAAGATGGCGTTTCTTTGTCATCCGCCCTTAAACCAGTGGAACGCAAGGTGATTTCCGGTCCCGTCCTCAGTACGAGGCCTGGCTAGGGTGTTCTATTATATTAATGCGACACGTCAGTGCGTCGCCCGTGCCCCAGACGACGTCAGAGTGTGACGAAATGTACGTCGGGCGTGCTGACGTGCTGCATCCACAGCCTGTAGGACGGGCGTTCGCTTCTAGCCGGCCGGCTTATGTGTTATTGTTTACCTTTCTGAATGTAAGTGCAATTTACTAGTTTTGATTTTAATAAACCGTGAAAGCTGGATTACGCTATGGTGCTTTCCCTCTTTTCTTGGTACACCTCTCTCGAGGTTTATCCCTAACCAGGGGTACATCTCCATAAAACAGTGATAATTGGTGGTGAGCGTGCTTAATCCAAGCGAAGGTGATGTGTGTTTTCCTTTGATGGTTCCATCCTGAAAGGCCCCGACCGGGTTAAGGTCGCAAGCTTTTTCAAGCTTGCCGTTTGGTAAGCGCGCATTTTTATCAATACCACAGTGGTGCGGTGAAGGACATATTGATGTATTTGGATTTCTACCTATCTACGCTTCCTATTTTGTCTACTACTTATGATTGATCTTGGATAGGACTTTTTCTACCTATTTATAAGAACTTTGGTACCTATTGCAAACTTGGGTCTAGTATTTACTCATTTATTTTTTTGATTTGGGTATATCACATATACTTTTTCACTTTCTTTGTCACAGCGCTGCTCCTCTTTTGTATTTATTATGTAATGTGTGTATCCCATTTTTAGCAGCTGCTTTTACGTTTTGTTTTTGATCAGTGAATTGTCACCTTGGTTTTTCAATTTTATTTTCTTCAGTATGCTTTTTATGTATCAATTTTATTATAGCGCGGTGATTTATCTTTAATAAATGCTTCTTGCATTTTTTTTTACCAAAATCATGGAAAGGCAGGAGGTAGGGAACGGCCGCAGTTAGCTGCTTCTGTCGGCCAGTATCTCGATACCCCATGCAAGGAAGGAAACCCAGAGGAGGGGGGGGACTATTGCGGTACTAGGTGTAGCCAAATATTTAGTAAGAAAAAGTAAAGAGGAAGGTAATAATATGATAAAATTCCATTTTAATTGAAAACATGGTTAAAAAGTTATAACAGTTCACATACAGTTGTAGTTAAAAGCAGAAGCAGTAAATACAACCAAGAGGATTACACCCCATAATGGTGGTGGGCACAAATAAAGCTTGGATTCTCGACCGGTTTCGCGGTTTTCACCGCTTCCTCAGGAGAGCAATATCTGTGGTACAACATATAATAATTGTAATGAATACACAATTCAAGGGATACATGGAAAAATTATTGTTGCAGCAAAATCATTAGAAAGTACATTAAACAAATAAATACAATTTGAGTACAAAAAGGATGAGCTCACCCGTTCAGTAGTTCTCTGTGGGTGTGTAAAGCCCCAAGTAATTCCCCCTGCGGCGGACACAGGGGATAGTAAACAGCCTCTGGATGGATAAATTTGGGTAATAGAATTATATAGGTCAATGGACTAGGAGATCCGTAAAAAGAAAAAATAGAATAAGGGGGTGCCAATAGTGTACCTCTAAGATTGAAACCGGTGTGCAAGGGGAAGAAACAAGGAATGGGTGAGGATAGAAAGTAAAAGGAGGGAAAAACAGAAGGGGGAGGGGGGGGAATGGGGGAGGAAAAGGGAAGGAAAAAAGGGAAGGGGAGGGAGGGGAAGGGGGGGGGAGGGGGGAGGGGGAAAAGGAGGAAATGAGAGAGGGGAGCAGTATAGGGGGGGGGAGGGGGGAAGGAAAGAGAAAGGAGGAAATAAGGGAGGGGAGCAGTATGGGGGGAGGGGGAGAGAGGGGGGGGAAAGGGGGAGGGGGGGGAAGAAGAGGGTGAGGGGAAGGGGGGGAAAGGAAAGGGGGGGGGAAATGGGGAAAGGGGGAGGACAAGGGAAAGGGGGGGAGGCAGTAAGGTCAGTAAGAGGAGAAACCCACTCCTTGCAACAATTAAGAGAGAAAATCAGAGGGGAAAAAGATTGCACACAGATGTAAAGAGCTGGCACTCACCCCTAAAGTATTAATCTGTTACAGACGCATAAGCTGGAGTGGATGAGGACATATAGTAGGCAAGAAGAAGTCACCAGCCACTGTTCGGTTGGCAATAGGGACCCCCCAGGAGGACTGGAAAAATTGGTGTGTGCAGAGAGAGGTCACAGCAACAACTGCAAATTAAAATTTATAATAGGGTTACCATCCACACACAATGTATAGGGGGATTTACCCACCGGTAGAGAGCAATGAAAGCGACAAACTGGGGTTAAAGTTTGCTAATTAGAGATCATGTGGAATGGCAATGGAAACGGGTTGGAAGGTATCAGGGAGGCACTCTGATATGGTAATAAACAAAAATACAGGTGGCGTTGTATGAAGAGGCCGTATACAGGGACTTAATGTTAAGCAGAGGTGCCAACAAGAAAGGGGGTCTATCTGAAAGTAGGGAGAATGGGGAAAGAGAGGGGGGGGGGCGGCAGAGCTTACCCGCAAAGATGGTCCTCAGCTGGCTCAGCGTCAGGAAGCTGTAGGCTTGTATAGCGGCCATGGCCGGCCGCTATAAGAGCACCCCAACCCGGAAGTCAGGGACGGCGTGGAGGGCGGTCCCTGACGTCACCGGGTCTGTTCGCCCGCACTGCGCAGGTGCACAACTAAGTGCTACTGCGCAAGCGCGTGCTCCCGTCAGAGGGATTCGAGTTCCCAGACAAGGAGACACAAGCAGCCCAAAGGCTGCCAGGGCGAGCATGTGTCCGCCGCAGAGAGAGGACTCGAGGCGAAACAAAACCATCAGAGACTGATGATGGGAAAGAGGTCATCCTTGCACAGCAAAACAGATGAAAAATAGTAATACAGCAAAGTAATAACATTAAAAAGAACAAAAAACAGTACATAATTCTGTATCTAAGCAACAGGAAGTCAAACAACAACAGCATTGAGAGTTTCACTTAAAGCAGGAGGCATCATAGATAGTATTGGGACCCGGTGGTGAGGGAAGGAGGGGGGGGGAAGGGAAAGGTAAGCAGGGCCAGGTGAAAAGTCGGAAAGGGAGGAGGGGAAGGGGGGGGAAAAAAAAAAAAAGGGGGGGGGAATGGAGGGGGAGGAAGGGTGGGAAAGGGGGGGGGGAGAGGAAAAGGGGAAGGGGGGGAAAGGGAACCAAGGGGGGAATGGACGGGGAGGGGGGGGGAAAGGGAAGGACCAAGGGGGGGAAAAAAGGGGGAGGGGGGGAAAACAAGGGGAGATAAGGGGGGGAAGAGGGGAAGGGAGGAAAAGGAAGGGGAAGGGAGGGAGGGGGAAAAAAGAATGGGGGAAACAAGGGAGGTGAGGTAAACAAGACCTGATGAAGGACCTCATAAAAAGGCCTTGTAGGACACTGATTCGTTTAGGCCAGGAGGGATGGTAGCATTGAGTCGCTCGATCCAAAGGGATTCCCTCTGGAGTATCGAGCGATCCCAATCGCCACCCCTGGGATTGGGTTGGACCACCTCTAGTACCAGAAATTTGGCCACGGAGTTATCGAATCTATGATGTAGGCCAATATGTCGGCCGATAGTGGTCAATTTGCCATTTTCTGAGTCATACAGGTGGTCACCGATTCTCTGCCTGAATTCCCTAATTGTTTTGCCCACGTAAAAGGCTTTGCATACGCAGTTCATGAGATAGACCACCCCTTTTGTACCGCAGTTGGCGAAGGTCCGTGGGACCAAGGTCTCGCCGTTGGGTAAAGTCACAGTTCTGCTTTCGTGGACCCAAGGGCACCGGGGACATTCCCCACATTGGAAGGTGCCGTTGGGGCCACTCCTCACAGATTTAGTGGGGTTGTAGTGACTGGCAGTAAGTTGATCACGTAGTGACCGTGCTCTACGGAAGACCACTTCCGGTGTATGTCTGATATATTTGGTCAGTACGTGATGATCAGCCAAGAGGTGCCAGTGTTTGGTTAGAATATTACGGAGTATGTTATGGTGTACAGAGTAGGTCGTGATAAGTCTTACGGTTTCTGTGGGGGGGGAGGGTTTCTTGCCTTTAAACAGTAAAGCAGTCCGTGGGCGTGATAGGGACTTGTTGAATGCTTTACGCAGATTGGTGGAGGAATAACCTCGTCGTAGGAGGCGTTCGCGTAGTGCTTTGGCCTGACCTAAGAAGTCACTGTGATATGTACAGTTCCTGCGTAACCGTAGATATTGGGCATAGGGAATGCTCCGTACCAGGGAATTCGGATGAGCACTGGTGGCAAACAACAAGGTGTTACCGGCCGTAGGTTTTCTGTAGAGGTCGGTGCCCAACGTTCCGTCCGGTTGTTTGATAATCAGTAAATCTAGAAAGGGGATTTGCTCAGTCTCAATTTTGAAAGTAAATTTGAGGTTTAGGTCGTTATTGTCCAGTTGACGTAAAAATTGTAAGAGTTTGTCCCTAGGACCCGTCCATACCATGAAAAGATCATCAATAAAACGATACCATAAAAGGATATCGTTTAAAAATTCTGTATATTGGTCATGAGCATGGATATGTCGCTCCCAGCCGCCTAAATATAAGTTTGCATATGCTGGGGCGCACGACGTCCCCATTGCAACACCTTGTATTTGTAGAAATAATTGATCGTTGAACGTGAAGTAGTTTTTAGTCAATATAAAGTACAATAATGTCAATATAAACTGGTTCAAGGGCCAGGTCGTTGTGTCTTGTTCGGCTAAGAAGGAACCAGCCGTCCGTACGCCCTGCTCGTGGGGGATACTAGAGTAAAGAGCCTCAATATCAACAGCCACGAGCAGGGCGTCCGGAGGGATCTGGATTCCCTCAAGGTGTTGCAAAAGGTCGGTGGTGTCCCTAATGTAGGACGGGAGACTACGGACGTGGGGCATTAAGAAAGCGTCAACGAATTTACTCGCGTTGTCTGTTAGAGAGCCTATCCCAGACACTATGGGTCTTCCCGGGGGGATATGCATGGCTTTATGGGTCTTGGGTAAGGAATAGAAGGTGGGGGTGCGGGGAAATTTGGGGACCAGGAACTCCAAGGTGTCTTTGTCAATGAGGCCTATGATATAGGCCTCAGTGCAAAGAGCCCGGAGTTCCTGTGCAAAGGAAGATATATGGGTAGCAGAAATGGGTCTATACCAATGTTTGTTATTAAGGATAGTGAGGCACATAGATTGGTATTGGTGATTGGTCATCAGGACAATATTACCGCCCTTGTCCGATTGTTTGATCACGACATCAGAGCGTTGCTGCAGGGACCGAAGAGCTCGGATTTGACTAGGGTCAAGGTTTGAGGAGAAGTCAGCCATTTTTGTTTCTTGAGGTCACTAATAGTCGCTCGAAGAAAAGCCCATATCTCAGGGCAGGTATTGAGATCGGGGAATCTTCGAGATCGTAAGCGAAAGGACTTGGGTAAAGGAGTTGGTTTAGAGGTAACCGGAGGGCCAGATCTATTAGATGCAGGGGGGGCAGGGAGGGTTATCCCTGCTACGAGTTCGCTTGAAGGGACAATATCAGGGGCCCCGCAATCTTGTGAGGACGCGGGGTCTCCGGTGTCACCCTCATCGAACAGGAGCATCAGGTCGCAGAGCGCCCTGAACTCCTCCATAGAGAAGCCTTTGGTGCGCTCGGCAAGCTCACGCTCCAGTCCTAGGTTAACACGATCCTTGTCGTAGATAAACCTGAAAGTTAAATTACGTGCAAAAAGGTACAAGTCCTTGATTGTTTCAGTGACCTTGAGTGCATCAAGAGGACAGAAACCCAGACCTAACTGTAACAACGAGATTTCTTCGCTGTTAAAAGTATAAGGGGTAAGGTTTATGACATTACGGTCGGTGTGGTCTGGGGGAGAGGGTTTTGTTGGGACAGTGAGGGTTTCAGGACGTAGGCATCTAGATTGCTCTGTTGTTTTTTCAGATCTAAAAAAATGGCGTCCTCATTAATTTTCGTGTATTTGTTTGTCATTAAAGCAGAGTTTAGAATTTTGGGAATTGTGCCGTGCAGTGTGGAGTGACCAGTGGCCCCTTCTACGGGGGTGTTGGTATCATGTGGGATTTGTGTAGGGGGTGCCTGAGTGGATCTCAGGCCTTTTGGGCCTTTTTTATCTTTTTTAGGGTTCGTTGGTGGGGTGTTGCCCCCAAAACGAAGTCTCTTGCGTGAGGAATTAAGTGCAGATGAAGTGTTGGGTTGAGTGGTACTTAAGGAGGATACAGTGGAGGATAAAGATGAATCTGATTCAATATCAGTAGTGAAGTTTCTATTATTGTTACGAGGGGGGCCTCGTCTACCCCGGCCTCTCCCCGGCCAGTGGTAGGCCAGGCCCTCAGTAAAGGCAGCTTTATCCTTCCCAAATTTGATCTGTTTTTTAAGGATAATGTCCTTATTCATAGTTTCCAAGCGTTCTCTAAGTTCTTTCCACTTGGTTTTGAAGGCCGTATTGTCAGTCAAATGGGAGTATTCGGTATTGAGACGTTCGATGTCGTTGTCAAGAAGGGTCATATCAAGGGTATATTGGGTAATGAGTAGTCCAATTAGTTCAAGACTATTTTTAGTTAGAATATCTTCCCAAGTTTTCTTAAAGTCCGCTGAGGGATCTTTGAGAGTGGGAAAGACCTGACCCCTTAAACCCAAAGGGCAGACTTTTTCACTAACGTACAATTTGAAGTATTCAATGTGCCAATGTAAGTGTGACTTGCGTTTAAGGAGTTTAGACATTCGCGTGAAGAACGTTGAAATGTCATCATCAGTTTTATGTTCATTCAAACATGCGGTTTTAAGGTTGGACATAAAGCCCATCCAATCAGTGCCTAAAACATCCATGTTGTACCTGACTGCCACTGGTGACCCCTAGCGTATGTTGTAGTGACAGGATACTGAAGCTAGAAAACACAAATAATGATAATTCATACAAAATCAAAACAAATATATAAGGGCGCTGCTAGAGAAATGTGTCGATGGGTGTTGCTGTTCAGCCAGGGGCACAGAGGAAATTATGGGTGTGTTATCCACCCTGTGTATACTATAAAGGAGAGCACCTAGATCAGAAGAGTTGAATTACCAAATAGGAGTACCATCATCCCAAATGTCTAGTACAAGGAAAGGCAGGAGGTAGGGAACGGCCGCAGTTAGCTGCTTCTGTCGGCCAGTATCTCGATACCCCATGCAAGGAAGGAAACCCAGAGGGGGGGGGGGACTATTGCGGTACTAGGTGTAGCCAAATATTTAGAAAGAAAAAGTAAAGAGGAAGGTAATAATATGATAAAATTCCATTTTAATTGAAAACATGGTTAAAAAGTTATAACAGTGTCACATACAGTTGTAGTTAAAAGCAGAAGCAGTAAATACAACCAAGAGGATTACACCCCATAATGGTGGTGGGCACAAATAAAGCTTGGATTCTCGACCGGTTTCGCGGTTTTCACCGCTTCCTCAGGAGAGCAATATCTGTGGTACAACATATAATAATTGTAATGAATACACAATTCAAGGGATACATGGAAAAATTATTGTTGCAGCAAAATCATTAGAAAGTACATTAAACAAAGAAATACAATTTGAGCACAAAAAGGATGAGCTCACCCATTCAGTAGTTCTCTGTGGGTGTGTAAAGCCCCAAGTAATTCCCCCTGCGGCGGACACAGGGGATAGTAAACAGCCTCTGGATATAAGGGCAGCGCCCTTATATATTTGTTTTGATTTTGTATGAATTATCATTATTTGTGTTTTCTAGCTTCAGTATCCTGTCACTACAACATACGCTAGGGGTCACCGGTGGCAGTAAGGTACAACATGGATGTTTTAGGCACTGATTGGATGGGCTTTATGTCCAACCTTAAAACCGCATGTTTGAATGAACATAAAACTGATGATGACATTTCAACGTTCTTCACGCGAATGTCTAAACTCCTTAAACGCAAGTCACACTTACATTGGCACATTGAATACTTCAAATTGTACGTTAGTGAAAAAGTCTGCCCTTTGGGTTTAAGGGGTCAGGTCTTTCCCACTCTCAAAGATCCCTCAGCGGACTTTAAGAAAACTTGGGAAGATATTCTAACTAAAAATAGTCTTGAACTAATTGGACTACTCATTACCCAATATACCCTTGATATGACCCTTCTTGACAACGACATCGAACGTCTCAATACCGAATACTCCCATTTGACTGACAATACGGCCTTCAAAACCAAGTGGAAAGAACTTAGAGAACGCTTGGAAACTATGAATAAGGACATTATCCTTAAAAAACAGATCAAATTTGGGAAGGATAAAGCTGCCTTTACTGAGGGCCTGGCCTACCACTGGCCGGGGAGAGGCCGGGGTAGACGAGGCCCCCCTCGTAACAATAATAGAAACTTCACTACTGATATTGAATCAGATTCATCTTTATCCTCCACTGTATCCTCCTTAAGTACCACTCAACCCAACACTTCATCTGCACTTAATTCCTCACGCAAGAGACTTCGTTTTGGGGGCAACACCCCACCAACGAACCCTAAAAAAGATAAAAAAGGCCCAAAAGGCCTGAGATCCACTCAGGCACCCCCCTACACAAATCCCACATGATACCAACAACCCCCGTAGAAGGGGCCACTGGTCACTCCACACTGCACGGCACAATTCCCAAAATTCTAAACTCTGCTTTAATGACAAACAAATACACGAAAATTAATGAGGACGCCATTTTTTTAGATCTGAAAAAACAACAGAGCAATCTAGATGCCTACGTCCTGAAACCCTCACTGTCCCAACAAAACCCTCTCCCCCAGACCACACCGACCGTAATGTCATAAACCTTACCCCTTATACTTTTAACAGCGAAGAAATCTCGTTGTTACAGTTAGGTCTGGGTTTCTGTCCTCTTGATGCACTCAAGGTCACTGAAACAATCAAGGACTTGTACCTTTTTGCACGTAATTTTAACTTTCAGGTTTATCTACGACAAGGATCGTGTTAACCTAGGACTAGAGCGTGAGCTTGCCGAGCGCACCAAAGGCTTCTCTATGGAGGAGTTCAGGGCGCTCCGCGACCTGATGCTCCTGTTCGATGAGGGTGACCACCGGAGACCCCCGCGTCCTCACAAGATTGCGGGGCCCCTGATATTGTCCCTTCAAGCGAACTCGTAGCAGGGATAACCCTCCCCTGCCCCCCCCTGCATCTAATAGATCTGGCCCCTCCGGTTACCTCTAAACCAACTCCTTTACCCAAGTCCTTTCGCTTACGATCTCGAAGATTCCCCGATCTCAATACCTGCCCTGAGATATGGGCTTTTCTTCGAGCGACTATTAGTGACCTCAAGAAACAAAAAATGGCCCGACTTCTCCTCAAACCTTGACCCTAGTCAAATCCGAGCTCTTCGGTCCCTGCAGCAACGCTCTGATGTCGTGATCAAACAATCGGACAAGGGCGGTAATATTGTCCTGATGACCAATCACCAATACCAATCTATGTGCCTCACTATCCTTAATAACAAACATTGGTATAGACCCATTTCTGCTACCCATATATCTTCCTTTGCACAGGAACTCCGGGCTCTTTGCACTGAGGCCTATATCATAGGCCTCATTGACAAAGACACCTTGGAGTTTCCTGGTCCCCAAATTTTCCCCCGCACCCCCCACCTTCTATTCCTTACCCAAGACCCATAAAGCCATGCATATCCCCCCGGGAAGACCCATAGTGTCTGGGATAGGCCTCTCTAACAGACAACGCGAGTACATTCGTTGACGCTTTCTTAATGCCCCACGTCCGTAGTCTCCCGTCCTTACATTAGGGACAACCACCGACCTTTTGCAACACCTTGAGGGAATCCAGATCCCTCCGGACGCCCTGCTCGTGGGCTGTTGATATTGAGGCTCTTTACTCTAGTATCCCCCACGAGCAGGGCGTAACGGACGGCTGGTTCCTTCTTAGCCGAACAAGACACAACGACCTGGCCCTTGAACCAGTTTATATTGACATTATTGTACTTTATATTGACTAAAAAACTACTTCACGTTCAACGATCAATTATTTCTACAAATACAAGGTGTTGCAATGGGGACGTCGTGCGCCCCAGCATATGCAAACTTATATTTAGGCGGCTGGGAGCGACATATCCATGCTCATGACCAATATACAGAATTTTTAAACGATATCCTTTTATGGTATCGTTTTTATTGATGATCTTTTCATGGTATGGACGGGTCCTAGGGACAAACTCTTACAATTTTTACGTCAACTGGACAATAACGACCTAAACCTCAAAATTTACTTTCAAAATTGAGACTGAGCAAAATCCCCTTTCTAGATTTACTGATTATCAAACAACTGGACGGAACGTTGGGCACCGACCTCTACAGAAAACCTACGGCCGGTAACACCTTGTTGTTTGCCACCAGTGCTCATCCGAATTCCCTGGTACGGAGCATTCCCTATGCCCAATATCTACGGTTACGCAGGAAATGTACACATCACAGTGACTTCTTACGTCAGGCCAAAGCACTACGCGAACGCCTCCTACGACGAGGTTATTCCTCCACCAATCTGCGTAAAGCATTCAACAAGTCCCTATCACGCCCACTGGACTGCTTTACTGTTTAAAGGCAAGAAACCCCTCCCCCCCCACAGAAACCGTTAAGACTTATCACGACCTACTCTGTACACCATAACATACTCCGTAATATTCTAACCAAACACTGGCACCTCTTGGCTGATCATCACGTACTGACCAAATATATCAGACATACACCGGAAGTGGTCTTCCGTAGAGCACGGTCACTACGTGATCAACTTACTGCCAGTCACTACAACCCCACTAAATCT